>NC_138885.1:76866956-77513204 GCF_965194825.1 Balaenoptera physalus
TTTTTTACTAAACTGTGGCTATCAAAGTGCTTTTATCAGATAACTCTACATATAATTAAAAAGTTGTGGTATGAAAAATAATATTTCAAAATGAATAATTGTACCTGATGTCATAAGCACTTCTTCTAATACCTATGTGATCATAGAATCACTAGAAGTGCTTTTATGAGATGCAGATGCCTGGGTCACACTCAAATTATCCAGAATTTAATTTGTCTTGGAATAAGCATCAATTATTTCTTTTAAAGCTTCTAGTTGATTCTGTTATGTCCCCTGGTTTGACACCTACTGATTTGGTTAATAGAACTCAAATAAATATAACAGTAAAAGAATAGAAAGTAAATTTAACATTGTGTTAAGCCAGAAAAGATTAAAATAACTAAATTATTATTACAGAGTCAGAGACAAATAGAGTTAAGGAACCCTTAACTGGCAGGAAAAGGTCTATTAAGTCCAGCAGGGAGAACTACTCCAGGTTAAGATCTTAGAAAATGCCTCTCTTTTTATTTTTTTTTTCTTTTGATACATGACTTAGTAATGCCTTTGTGTATATGAATTATCTTTTTCTTCTGATGGCAAGAATAAGAATTATGGATTTAGGCTACAAGGAAGAGTTCAGTTGACTATGAGACAGAAACAATATTCAATATGTATATTTGAGAACTTCAAAATTGTAATCAATAAGTTTATATAGAGGAGATAGAGTATCAAGTGGAATCATTTTTTATGGTTCTTCACAACTAATTGGTCAATATAAAGAAAATTTAATAAAATGTAAAAAAATGTAACTTTCTTCAGGTGATTAAAAACAGGTTGATACTAAATAAGCAAAATTAATTAAACTTTTGAATCTATTATGTTAGACATCCCTTTTCACTCTTAAATGTATTTTAATCATGTTTACATAAGTAACTATCTTAATTAATAGAAAGTTGAATAGAAAATCAGCTGTACAATATAATAAAAAGACATTTTCTCTAAACTGTTAGAATGATATAAAGCTTTAGTATAAAACATTATTTGTTGCTTGATTTCCCATACATTATGTTCTTGTGAATGAAACAAAATTAAGTAACTGAAATAAATAGTATCAAAAGATTACAAATTTAAACTAAAAATTTAGAAAATTACTTCTTATATTTATAATGTCTTTTGAATGAATTAGAGAACTTTGAAACATCGAATTAATTTTCATATTTATCCTTATAGCTTTATCCACAATTCATTAGACAATGATGGGAGGAGAAAGGAAGTCCTCTAGCAAATGTGAATTTTAAAAGAATCCAGTGTTTTGAAGCCTACTGCTTGTGTTATTGAATCATTTTATAGAATGTAAAAGACAAACAAGAGAACGATTTGAGATCAGTGACTTCCACAAGTAACAGATGTGTTTTGAAAATAATACATGTTTTTAAAAAGTACCTTATTAAAACGGAGTAAGACACATAGATAAATGCTGTAAAACTAGATACACTGTGCATAATAGATATATAATTGCATGGGGTTTCAAAAATGTCATCTCCAAAATCCTGTGATATAATTTTTATTTTTCTCATTTTAAATATTAGGAGAAGTTAAGTAGTGTGCCCAAATTTATATACTTAATAAGTAGTGAAGCTGATGAATCTAAGTCTGACTCCTCTTTTAGAGGTATTTACGTATTTATTTTTAATAGACTTCATCTTTTAGAGCAGTTTTAAGTTCACAGTAAAATTGAGTAGAAGAACCAGAGAGTTTCCATATGACCCACTGCTCCCATATGTGCATAGACACCCCATTACCACTAGAGTGATACATCTGTTACAATCGATGAACCTGCATTAACACATCATCACCACTCAAAGTCTATACTTTACAATGAAATTCACTCTTGGTGTTGTACATTCCACAGGTTTACACAAACGTATGTGATGTGTATCCACCATTATAGTATCATAGTGAGTATTTTCAGGGCCTAAACATCCTCTGTGCTCTGCCTATTTATCCCTCTCTACCCTCGCTCCCCAACTCATGGCAACCACTGATCTTTTACTGTTTCTACAGTTTTGCTTTTTCCAGAATGTCATATAGTTGGAATCATACAATATGTAGCCTTTTCAGATTGGCATTTTCACTTAGTAATGTGCATTTAAGTTTCCTCCACTACTTTTCATGGCTTGATAGTTCATTTCTTTTTAGTGCTGAATAGTGTTCCATTGTCTGTATGTACCACAATTCATTTATTCATTCACTCACTGAATGACATCCCAGCTGTTTCCAAGTTTTGGCAACTATGAATACAACTACTATACACACGTGTGCAGGTTTTTTTGTGGATGTAAGTTTTCAGCTGCTTTGGGTAAATACCAAGGAGCGTGACCACTGGATGGTATTGTAGTAGTATGTTTAGTTTTGTAAGAAACTGCCAAAATGTCTTCCAAAGTAGCTGTATCATTTTGCAGTCCCACCAAAATAAATGAGAGTCCCCGTTGCCCCACACCCTAACCAGCATGTGGTATTGTCAGCGTTGTGGATTTTGGCCATTCAGGTGTGTAGTGGTATCTCATTGTTTTAATTTGATGACATATGATGTGGAGCATATTATCAAATGATTATTTGCCATCTGTATATATTCTTAGGTGAGGCGTCTGTTAAGGTCTTTGGCTCATTTCTTTAGGTTTTTTGTTTCCTTATTGTTGAATTTTAAGAGTTTTTCATATATTTTGAATAATAATCTTCCATCAGATGTCCTTTGCAGATACAGTTGACCCTTGAAGAATGCAGGGATTGGAATGCCAACCCTCCATGCAGTTGAATGTCTGTGTATAACTTTACAGGTGGCCTTTTGTATCCACAGCTCTGCATCCACAGATTTAAACAACCATGGATCGTGTATTACTGTAGCATGTATCTAAGTGAAAAAAAAATCCAAGTATAAATGGACCCATGTAGTTCAAACCCGTGTTGTTCAAGGGTTCACTGTGTTTTCTCCCATGACTTACTTATAGGTAACTCTAGAATCTATTTCTCCTTGCTTCAAATGCTTTGAAAAAACAAGCAAACAACTCTGAAATAACATAATATCACCTGTTGATTTTGATTACCTTGCAATTTCCACTTACTGGGCCTCTGTGTTAGTTTCCCATTGCTGCAAACTTGGTGGCATAAAACAATACAAATTTATTCCTTTACATTTCTGGAGGTTGGAAGTCCAGAATGAGTCTCATAGGGCTTAAGTCAAGGTATCAATTTCTGGATGTGCTGGGAGATAATCTATTTACATAACTTTTTGGGCTTCTGAATGCTACCTGCATTCCATAGCTCGTGGCTCCCTGTTATCAATACTTCAGTCTCCTGCTTCTGTAGTCACATCTCTTACTACTCACTCTGATCTCCTGCCTCTCTCTTATAAGAAAACTTGTGATTATCTTGAGTCCACCTGGATACATCAGGATACTCTCCCCATCTCAATATCTGTACCTTAACTATATTTGCAAAATCCCTTTTGCCATATGAAATAACTTTCACAGGATTGGGATGTGAACATCTTTTGAGGGGGTTCATTTTATTTGTTTATTCATTCATTTTTTATTAATTTTGGGGGGAGTATAGTTGCTTTACAATGTTGTATTCGTTTCTGCTGTGCAGCAAAGTGAATCAGTTACACTAGCGGTCCCCAACCTTTTGGCACCAGGGACTGGTTTGGTGGAAGACAATTTTTCCATGGACGGGAGCGTGGGGGATTGTTCAGGCGGTAATGCGAGTGATGGGGAGCGATGGGGAGTGGCAGATGAAGCTTCGCTCGCTCGCCTGCCACTCACCTCCTGATGCATGGCCCAGTTCCTAACAGGCCGTGGACCAGTAGTGGTCTGTGGCCCGCAGGTTGGGGACCTCTGAGTTATATGTATACCTATATCCAATCTTTTTTAGATTTCCTCCCAACTTCGGTCACCACAGAGCATTGAGTAGAGTTCCCTGTGCTATACAGTAGTTTCTCATTAGTTTCTCATCTATTTTACACATAGTAGTGTATATATGTCAATCCCAATCTCCCAATTCATCCCACCCACCCACCCCTTCCTGAGGAGGTTCATTTTAAAAGTTTCCTCTGTGGTAACAGAGACTCAGATTACATGATTAAATCTAGAGAATTGTAATAGTGGCAAACTTGGCCAGTTTTGTCATGGGGCATGCTTTTCCTGCATGTTATACTAAGAGAGAGGTCATTCATCCTTAACCAAGAAGTAATGCCAGTGTCTGAAGCAAAAGTCACAGTTTTGGCCATGTAGTGTCAGAGATGTTAGACACAGAGGTGTGCCCTGACACAGGGAAAGAAGTGACAGAGAGCAACTTAAGGGATGTATGGGTTGCAGCTATGAAACCAGGCTGTGGCTGTGCTAGCATATTCTAAGAACCCAAATAGTGTAAAATGACTTGCTAAAATATTGATATATGGGACAGAAAATTTGAGACAGGAAAGGAGCACTACAAAATGAAGGTGTTTTTGATATGAATGGGGAGGGGAAAAAATGAAGATTTTTGTATTAGAATCAACCCTGGCTATATAAGTAACCAGAGTAACTTAAAATTAGGGGAGAGTGAGCTTGAAAGGTGGAAAAGGGCACACTTGAGAGTCCTATTGAGTGAAGAACTGTGGCCAGTATTTTTTTTAATCTTGTAATAACAGATCTTAACATTTTCTTTTAACATTTTACTTCATTAGAATTTAATGTATTGTTACAAGTAGAGTATCAACAGGTTTTTTTTTTTACTCATTAAATGTTCTATGGCCGTTTAATTATAGGAAAATTAAGTGTTTTGAAGAAATAATCAACAAATTATCAATTTATTTACCCGTCAAAAAGATTAGTTCGTTTCTTAGAAATTATTAATTATGCTAACTGGACCTTCTGAATACATTCTGTTAGCTGCATATGGGCTAATTTATTACAGCAGGAATCATTTACAGTTGTCATGGAACTTATGTTAATTACTCACAACTTTGATGTTCTTTATGAAAAATAAATTGCTTTTGTCCATTCTATTGCTTTTTGACTTAACACATTATTTACAGAAGCTCATTATACAATAATTTTTCTAGTAATATAATTCAAATCCTCATGCATTTTTATTCCTCCAGCAACTTTTTAACTCGTACCTCAAAGTAAATGGGTCCACCATAAAAACACACCTTTATTTAAGCAATCTTTCACATTGCCAACTATTTCTGATCAGTAAGTCAGTCACCTTGTTTCATCTTGTGGTTAATGGCTTTATCACTCATATATTTTTATAAATACTGATGAGAATATGCCCCACATAGGTAAGTAGAATATAAGGAATATATTAGACTTGGTATATGAGAAGACAATTCATGTTTAAAATACAGAGCTTTAGTGTTTTATAAATAGCCAATGGGGTACAAGTAAGCTCAATTCTCTGCCAAGTGTCCCTGGCAGAGAATTAGTCAATGTCAACTCATTTTGAAGTTTAGATGAAATCCCTTGTAGTATATGGATTTTCATACTAGAGGGTATTTGACCTTTTATATCTGAAAATATCCTTCAAATGTCTGGATTTCTAACAAGTTGTCTAAAGGACTGAGCAGTACAAACTGGAAAAAATAATCCCTTAAATTAATGGCTTTTCCAGGGCATTCTGATTACTCTAGGGAAGTGTTCGGATAACGTTGTTACAAGGTCCTTTAATCTAGATTGGATCTCTCTAACTTTAATGTGCATACAGACCACCTAGGGACCATGTTAAAGAGCAGAGTCCAATTTAGTAGGTCTGGAGTGGGACCCGAGAGCCTATATTCCTAACAAGTTCTCAGATGATCCCAGTGTTGCTGGCCTGAGGGCATTTCTAGCCTGTAGTCAATGTGAGCATTGCATCTCAGACCCTAATGGGCTGGCTCATGGGTGCTGATGTTACATCTCTAAAAATTCTTCTGTAATTGGTCTATGGCAAGCCCTGGGCATTGAGATTTTTAAAATTAATTCAGATGATATAATGGGTTGAGGAACAGTGCTGAAGAGCAAAGCAATGATTTAGAATGTTTTACAAAAGTTTTGAGAAGTTTTGATGACTAAAATTATAAAGTTCATCTACTTCAGGGCTCTGGAGGCCTGGAATCTATATACCTTTAATGGTTGCCATGCAAACAAGAATACCTCTAAAGCCCAAGTACAGTCTTGAAATAAAAGCACACTTTGGGCAAATAATACTTTTAATTGAGACAAATTGACCCTTAGGATCAAGTTATTAATGTTCATTTTCCCTTCTCTATCACTAGCAGACATCAGTGGGTGGCTCAGTATAAGAGTAGCAAATGAATACTTTGTATGGTAATAACTGTACTAAATCTGAATATTTCTTAAAACCATTTACACAACTTTACCTGTGATTTAGTCATCTCCTTGGAGTGCAATTTTAAACTGTTGGCTCCCTTGGTTTGGAAACCTGTATGTGGTTTATGACCCGGTTAGTTTAAATTGATTCTTTCCCTATGTACCCAATTAGCAATTACAGTTTTCAAAGCCCAAAGGGGGAAGATGTGTGTTCTTTGTAGAGAATCAAAGTCATTAAATACAAAAACACAAAGACAAAAACAAAATGAAAATAAAACCAACTTATCATTAGTCATTTCAGAAAACGTACTGTAACACTGTTGGTTACATTATTCTAAGTTTTTTTTGTTTTTATATAGCAAGTTCATCTATGTTTACAAATTCTATACTTGACAACGTCAGTTGACAGTGAAATGCTTAATTTTGTCCTTAATACAACTTCTTTTCCCTTTCCCTTTCCCTTCTCTTATCTAAGTGATCTTTTTATTTCCTCCCTCCAGGAAACTGAGACTTTATCATGCTTCTCCTGCTCCAAGCCCTATTTTCAGGTTAATTATAAAATTCCTACATATAAAGTATTGCAGCTAGAGATTGTTATACCTTCTTGTAGTAGTAGAATCCAATACCTTTCAAACTTAAGCCAAACAAATTATTTTAATGAGTATAAACTGAGGCATCACTAAGGGCCATGGAAACCATCTGGTATAGAGTGAACTTTTAGCATTATTAATCTCATACTTAATCTATACACTTAGCTGGACCCAGCTGTGGTCCATATTTAACACACTGTTATTTAGGGGAAAACTTGCATAATACCATTCTGACTGAGCTCTCTATTTTTCAGTCCCAGGCTTTGCCCCTTCTCCCAAAATAAAAATGTGCAACTGGGCAGCCTCTGTCTCAGGGTACCTGGAGCAGACTCTAGAAAATGAACACTAAGAGAAATGGGGTAACAAGGTATATTGGTTTGTTGTGGCTGCCGTAAAAATGTAGCACAGACTAGATGACAACAAAAATTGTTCCCAGTGAATTTAAGTTCTTACTTCATCGTGAAAGAATTCGGAGATGAAGTGATAGGTAAGAAGTGGATTTATTTAGAGAGAGACATACTCCACAGACAGACTGAGGGCCAGCCTAGAAGGCGAGAGACCATGAAATATGGTGTGGTTAGTTTTTATGGGCTGGGTAATTTCACAGGCTAATGAGTGGGAAGATTATTCCAACTATTTTGGGGAAGGGGCGGGAATTTCCAGGAATTGGGCCACCACCCACTTTTTGGCCCTTTCTGGCACTGGTGGGTGTGTCATTTAGCATGCTAATGTATTACAATGAGCATATAATGAGTCTCAAGGTCTACCGGAAGTCGAATCTTCTGCCGTCTTGGACCTAGTTGGTTCTAAACAGTCTTTGTCATGTCCTATGGCTATATCATTCTTTTAAAGGTTGTGACCTGCCCCCTCGCGTCCTGTTTCAAAATTGTCTCACAATTCTGGAGGCTGGAGGTCCAAGATCAAACTGTTGACAGGGGTGATTTCTTCTGAAAGCCGTGAGGAAGTGTCTGTTCCATGCCTCTCCTTGTTTCTGATAGTTTGCCAGGTGTTCCTTGGTTTGTAGATGCATGTGTGTGTCTGTCCGCAAATTTCTTCTTTTCACAAAGACAGCAGTCATTTTGGATTAGGGCCTACCCGAATGACCTCATTTTAACTTGATTACCTCTATAAAAACCCTGTTTCCAAATACGGTCACATTCTGAGGTATTAGAGGGTAGGACTTCAAGATGCAAATTTTGGAGGGACATATTTCAAACCATAACACAAAGCAAAGTATTTGGGGTCGTCTGCTCCTAAGGATTAGCTGGGTGAAAATTCAGTTATGACAGCAAAAGGAGACTGAGAATCCCTGGTTTTATTAGGAAAACTCCACATACCTGACTTCCACTAGCACCTTGGTCAAAAAGATTCATTATTAACACTCATCAAAAATGTACTATATGGTAGGTATTCTTCTAAGTGCTTTTCATCATCTGTTCCACAAAGTCACATTAGGAGCTCATTGTGAAGTGGAGGAAACAGACACAGAGAAGTTAAGTAATTTGCTCAGGGTCACAGAGCCGGAGGCATGGCCAAAGTTCAAACCCAGAGAATCTGATCCTAGAGGCTCCATTCTTGGCCACAATGAGAGACTGTGGTGAACTGACTTGCATCCACAGGGAGGAGGCTCATTGTTGACTGAGCAATGAATGACTAGTTTCAAAGGTTTCCTGCTAGAGATCACGGTCCATTATTTTGATAGGAATTGTTTCCTACTGTTTAACAAGGACTATATATTGAACACTAATGAAATCCTCTTTTCAGTTCAATGTATATGCCATAGATTTTGTTTGATTTATTTTGGACCCTTAATTATGTCAATTAATTCAATTGAAAGAAAAATGTGAATAACCTGAAGAGTCCGACAAAAACCACTAAGTAAAAAAAGTCATAAAAAAAGGATCCTGTTGTTTTGAATTCAAAAATGCATTAAAGTTGAGAGGGTGAAAACAAAGATATTTAGTCTCTTTAGAGAATATAGGTAATTGTGAAATTAGTGAAAGGGGAATGTAACCCTTTTCCTTTGCAGTGAGGGCAGCAAACTCAAGGCAAGAGCACAATACCCAGAAGGATATTTGCTGGTTATGAGAAGAATTATTCTCCTTGCTACACTGGCACTATTTTCCTCCCTAATGTCTATAATTCCTATGGAATCAGTCATGTAGAGATCAGTTAAGGGGGCCACAGCACGCATGGTAAAGAGAGACTTGAAGGTATTTCTTCAGAGGCAGGGAAGCTCAAGACAGAATAACAGATGAGTTTCTAATGAAAGGGAGTTGGGAATTACCTAATTAGTGCTTTTCCGCAGAGGTGGCAAATGTGACACTAGAGCCCTTTGGGAGTTGAAGATTGCAAAGAAGGGAAAACATGCAGCTTTGGGTAGCAAGCCTAGTAAGAAACATGAAAAAGAAAATAGCACAAGTAGCAAAATAATCAGGTAAATCCATAGAGTATTAATAACTATTTCTTTATCTTGTCCCAAGTGGCTCATTCTTTTCTCTGTCCCTTAAACAACATTCATTATAAACATTTATGTTAATTCCTGAGTGGTAGTGGTGGTGGTCTATTTTTCACTTACTCAGGTCGAAGAGCTTGCATTAGAACCTGGGTTCATGGCATCACAAACAGTGGTAAGAAAAGGTCAGAAGCACAGTCTGGAAAAGGAAAAAAAAAAAAATTAATGGATGAAGTATGGGGATCAGGGGAGGAAGACAGCTCAGTGTTAGGTAGATAAGCTGATAACAAACTACACAAAGGAAGGTTCAGGTTAGGCAGAAGGTCACAGATCATGCAAGTGCATAAGAACCATGTGTTTGAATATCCTGCAAGTAGAGCAAACGTCTTTGTCAAGTATTCAGGCAAAGAGAAACCTGAAGGTCTGTCAGCAATAAAGGAGCACGGAAAGCAGCAGGAGAAAACAAGCACTCACCATTAACAAGAAAAACCTTGATAAGTGAGGCAAAGGCCTACTCTAGCCTAGTACTTGGATTTATTTCCTGTGGATCAGGAGCTAATCTACAAGAATAGCTGGCCTAAGGCTTGTAGGTGGAGAGAATTAAAAACATTACATTAATAAAACTCTCGAGACAAAATATCTGTTGGCAAACTTTTAAAAAAATAAATGGAACACATTCTTTCTCATATATTAGGCTCTTAAACTTTATCCAAAGGTTTGATTGAGTAGTTTCAAAAGGCAACGTGTAATTAGACATTTGTTTTATAGGAAATATATTCTCAACTAAAAAATTGAAATGTAAGATAAATAAGACTCCATTCATTTCATTTTGGCTGTTTCCCCTAGTGGACCCTGGAAGCAGTATGTTACCTGTTGGGTAGCTCTTTTCAGCCTAAACCATCCCGTGGTACTCAGTTCAGGGTTCACTGGAGCTATGTTCATTTTTCTATACGCTATCTTCAGTCACCAAGATATTGTGTCACTAAAGTGAGAAACTAATAATTGCAACCTGCTGTATAAGGAGTATAGAAACCTGAGGGCAATTTTGTAAAGCCAAAGTGTCTATGGATTCTGATTCTAATAATAGAAAATTGTAAGGCCTTCAGAGAGTGGGAATCTGGAGTTGAGATTTTTTTTCACAATCTGGTATCAACATAACTCTCCAATCTGATCATTGGTTATTCATTTAATTAATTCAACAATAACCAGTGCTCTTACAGAAACAAAACTGACATCTTGCCCTGTTGCTATTAAGGGTGAGCATACAAATCATACCCCACAGTTAGGAAGATATTGCACTTTGTTCCCTGAAATGAACAAAAACTACAACAACAAAAAATCAGTCACTCTGTCTTACTCTCACTCCAAAAGAAATGACACCGTGGCATTTCCATGGGTTGCTAACAAAACACATGTATCCCTCACTTTTCAGGGATAATATAATGTTAATATCTAAAGAGAGATAATGATCTTCATGCATATAATAATCATGTGAGAAAATTCCTGTGTCCACACATGAACTGGCAAGCTATATACTGCAATATTGATGATATTGTGTTTCTTGTCCTTTAAACAACTAGTGTATTTAAAAAATTATTTGGCAAGTCAGTTTCTTATTGTAAATTTTTTTATGAATGCTTTGTTTTTTCTGATACTGAGACTTTCTTGAATATTATTCCTTCTCCTGGATTCTCTGCCAATGATCCATACTTTCTTACCTCTGTGTTGGTTTATACTGTTAACTTTGCCCAGATTTTTCTTCCTCTGCTTTTCAGTTAAGCAAACTCCTATCCTTTCTTCATGGCTCAGATTAAATCTTGCCACTTTGCCTCCTTCTAATATGTTCCAATACTATTTTGTTAAACCTACATTATCTTGTGACTACTCAGTTATTAATTTTTATTAATGTTTCTTTTTTGATTTGACATTTGCATATATTATGAAATGATCACCATGATAAGTCTAGAAACTATCTGTCCCCATACAAAGTTATTACAGTATTATTGACCATAGTCTTTATGATGCATATTTTATCCCATGGTTTATTTATTTTATAACTGGAGGTTTGTACCTCTTAATCCCTTTCACTTATTCCCCCCGGACCACCACCCCAGCAACCACAAGTTTGTTCGCTGGATCTATGAATCTGTTTTCATCTTGCTTTTTTGTTTGTTTTTTAGATTTCACATATAAGTGATGTCATATGGTGTTTGTCTTTCTCTGTCTAATTTATGTCACTTAGCATAATACCTTCTAGAAACACCCGTGTTTCACAAACGACAAGATTTCTTTTTTTATGGCTGAGTGATATCCCATTGTATGTATATACCACATCTTCTTTATCCATTCATCTGTCAGTGGGTGCTTAATTTGCTTCCATATCTTGACTATTGTAAATAATGCTACAATGAACATTGGAGTGCATATACCTTTTCAGATCAGTGCTTTTGTTTTCTTTGATCTAATACTCAGAAGTGAAATTGCTCAACCATATGATAATTTTATTTTTAATTTTGGGGGTAGCCTCCATACAACTTTTCATAGTGGCTACAACAATTTACAATTCTACCAATAGTGCAAGAGTGTTTCCTTTTCCTCATCAATACTTGTTACCTGTCTTTTTGATGATAGCTATTTTGACAGGTGTGAGGTGATACTCAATGTGTTTTTGGTTTTTTTTTAATTAGGCTCATATTATATATGGCAACATTACTTTTTTTAAAAATAAATTTATTTATTTATTTATGGCTGCATTGGGTCTTTGTTGCTGTGCACAATGTGGGCTCTAGGCACACAGGCTTCAGTAGTTGCAGCACATGGGCTCAGTAGTTGTGGCTCGCAGGCTCAGCAGTTGAGGTGCACAGGCTTAGTTGCTCCACGGCATGTGGGATCTTCCTGGACCAGAGCTCGAACCCGTGTACTCTGCATTTGCAGGCAGATTCCTCACCACTGCACCACCAGGGAAGTCCCTCAGTGTGGTTTTGATTTGCTTTTCCCTGATGATTAGTAATGTTGAAAATCTTTTCATGAGTCTGTTGGCCATCTGTATGTCTTCTTCTTTGGAAAAATGTCTATTCAGGTCCTCCACCCATTTTTTAACTAGGTTGTTTGTTTTTTTGATGTTGAGATATATGAGTTCTTTGTATATTTTGGATATTAACCCCTTATCAGATATATTGTTTGCAAATACATTTTTCCATTCAGTAGAATGTACTTTCATTTTGTTAATAGTGACTTCTGCTGTGCAAAAACTTTTAACTTTGATGTAGTCTCATTGGTTTATTTTTGCTTTTGTTTCCCTTGCCTGAAAAGACATACCCAAAAACATATTGCTAAGACCAATGTCAAAGAGTGTACTGCTTATGTTTTCTTCCAGCTTCATTCTTTTGCATGTAGAAAATATTTAGTTTTCCCAACACCATTTATTAAACAGACTGTCTTTTCCCCGTCGAATATTCTTGCCTCCTTTGTCATAGATTAACTGACCATATAAGTGTGGGATTATTTCTGGGCTCTCTATTCTGTTCTGTTGATCTGTGTATCTGTCTTTATGCTAGAACTAGACTGTTTTGATTACTGAGCTTTGTAGGATAGTTTGAGATCAAGGAATATGACACTTCTAGATTTTTTCTTCCTTCTCAAGATGGCTTTGGCTGTTCAGGGTCTTTTGTGTGTCCATACAAATTTTTGAGTTCTTTGTTCTAGTTCTGTGAAAAATGCCATGGGTATTTTGAAAGGGATTGCATTGAATCTGTAGATTGCATTGGCCTTGTAGTATGGCCTTTTTAACTTCTTCCAGTACATAAGCATGGCATATATTTCCATTTGTTTGTGTCCTCTTCAATTTTTTTCATCAGCGTCTTGTAGTTTTCAGAGTATAAGTCTTTTACATACTTGGTTAAATTTATTTCTAGGTATTTTATTCTTTCTTATGCAATTGTGAATGGGATTATTTTCTTAGTTTCTTCTCTGATAGTTCATTGTTAGCATATACAAACACAACAGATTTCTGTATATTAATTTTGTATCCTGCAACTTTACTGAATTTATTTATTAGTTCTAATAACTTTTTGTTGGTTTAGGATTTTCTATATATAGTATCATGTCATCTGCAAACAGTGAATATTAACTTTTTTCCTTTCCAGTTTGGATTTGTTTTATTTCTTCTTCCTGTCTGATTGCTGTGGCTAGGACTTCTAATACTGTGTTGAATAAAAATGGTGAGAGTGGGCATCCTTGTCTTGTTCCTTATCTTAGAGGAAACGCTTTCACCTTTTCACAATTGAGTATAACATTGGAGTAGGTTTGGCATATATAACTTTTATTACATTGAAGTATATTCCCTCCATGGCATTTTTTGAGAATTTTTATCGTAAATGGATGTTGAATTTTTCACAAGTTTTCCTGCATCTGTTGAGGTGATCATATGTTTTTACACTTCATTTTTTAATGTGGTATATCACCTTGATTGATTTGTGAATACTGAACCCTCTGTGCATCCCTGGGCTAACTCCCACTTGATCATGGTGGATGATCATTTTACTGTGTTGTTAAATTTTGTTTGCTAATATATTTTTTTAACATGTTTATTGGATTTTAATTGCTTTACAATGGTGTGTTAGTTTCTGCTGTATAACAAAGTGAATCAGCTATACATATACATATATCCCCATATCTCCTCTCTCTTGCGTCTCCCTCCCACACTCCCTATCCTGCTCCTCTAGGTGGTCACAAAGCACCGAGCTGATCTCCCTGTGCTATTTGGCTGCTTCCCACTAGCTATCTATTTTACATTTGGTAGTGTATATATGTCCATGCCACTCTCTCACTTCGTCCCAGCTTACCCTTCCCACTCCCTATGTCCTCAAGTCCATTCTGTATGTCTGCGTCTTTATTCCTGTCCTACCCCTAGGTTCTTCAGAAACATTTTTTTTTTTTTAGATTCCATATATATGTGTTATGTTTGCTAATATTTTGTTGAGGATTTTTGCATCTATCTTCATCAGTGATATTGGCATGTAATTTTCCTTTATTCTTGTGTTTTTGTCTAGCTTTGATATCAGGATAATACTGATTTCATAGAATGAGTTTGAAAATGTTCCTTCCTCTTCAATTTTTTGGAATAGTTTAAGAAGGATAGTTGTTAACTCTTCTTTAAATGTTTGATAGAATTTTCTTTTGATGCCCTCTGATCCTTAACTTTTGTTTGTTGGAGGTTTTGATTACTGATTAATTTCATTACTGGTAATCAACCTGTTCATATTTTGTATTGCTTCCAATTCAATCTTGGGAGATTGTATGTTTCTAGGAGTTTAATCATTTCTTCCCGGTCGTCCACTTTTTTGGCATACAGTTGTTCATAGTAATTTCTTATGGTCCTTTGTATTTCTGTGGTGATAGTTGTAACTTCTTTCTCATTTCTGATTTTATTTATTTAGGCCCTCTTTTTTTCTTGATGAGTCTGGCTATAGGTTTATAAATTTTGTTTATCTTTTCAAAATACCAATTCTTAGTTTCATTGATCTTTCCCCTTATTTTTTAGTTTCTATTTCATTTACTTTCACTTTGACCTCCATTTCTTTCCTTTTACTAACTTTGGGTTTTGTTTTTTTCTTCTTTTGCTAGTTCCTTCAGGTGTAAGGTTAGATTATTTATTTGAGATTTTTCTTGTTTGCTGAAGTAGGCTTGATAACTATAAACTTCTCTCTTAGAATTGCTTTTGCTGTAGATTTTGGATCATTGTGTTTCCATTTTCATTTGTTTCGAGGTAATTTTTAATTTGTTCTTTGATTTATTCAGTGACTCATTGGTTGTTTAGTAGCATTATTTAGACTCAGTGTGTTTGTGTTTTTTGTAGTTTTTTCCTGTAGTTGATTTTTAGTCTCACACTATTGTGGTTGGAAAAGATCTTGATATGATTTCAATATTCTTAAATTTACCAAGACTTGTTTTGTGGCCTAGAATGTGATTTATTCTGAAGAATGTTCCATGGGCGCTTGCAATCAATGTGTATTCTGCTGTTTGCAAATGGAATGCTCTGTATATACCTATTAAATCAATCTGATCTAATGTATCATATAAGGCCAGTGTTTGCTTATTGAGTTTCTGTCTGGATTATCTGTCCATTGATCTAAGTCGAGTTTTAAAGTCCCCTACTATTATCCTATTATTGGCAATTTCTCTCTTTATGTATGTTAATATCTGCTTTATGTATTTAGGTGCTCCCATGTTGGGTGCATATATATTTATATTCTTGTCTTATTGATCCCTTTATTATTGTATAATGTCCTCCTTTGTCTCTTGTTACAGTCTTTGTTTTAAGGTCTATTTTGTCTGATATAAGTATTGCTACCTCAGATTTCTTTACATTTCCATTTGCATGGAATACCATTTTCCATCCCCTCACTTTCAGTCTGTGTGTGTCTTTAGATCTGAAGTGAGTCTCTTGTAGACATATGTTGATGGTCTCTTAAGTTCAAATGCATTCTAATAACCCCCCCACCAAAGTTTAATGTTTTGATGTCATATTTTTACATCTTTCTTTGGTATCCTTTAACTATTTATTGTAAATTAAATGATTTTACTACTTCTGTTTTTTAACATTCCAAATAGCTTTATACGTGGTTGATCTACTAAATTTATTGTGTGTTTGCCTTTACCAGTGAGATTTTTCATTTTGTAATTTTCATATCCTACTTGTCTTGTCTTTTCTGCTTAGAGCAGTCCCTGTAACAGTTCTTGAAAAATCAGTTTAGTGGTGCTGAACTCTTAGCTTTTGCTTGTCTGTAATACTCTTCCTGTATCTCTTTTTCAAATCTGAATGATAACCTTGCCAGGTAGAGTATTCTTAGCTGTCATTTTAAAATTTTCATCACTTTGAATATATTGTGACATTACTTTTAGTCTGCAAAGTTTCTGCTGAAAAGTAAGGTGACAGTGTTATGGGAGTTCCCTGTACATAACTAGTTACTTTTCTCTTCCTGCTTTTGAGTTTCTCTCTTTAACTTTAACTTTTGACATTTTAATTACAGTGTGTCTTGGTGTGCATCTCTTTGGCTTCATCTTATTTGGGACTCTCTGTGCTTCTTGGACCTGAATGTCTATTTCCTTCTCCAGATTAGGAAAGTTTTCAGCTATTATTTCTTCAAATAAGTTCTCTGCCTATTTTCCTCTCTCTATTCTCCTTCTAGGACCCTATAATGTGACTGTTATCTTGATGTTGTCCATGAGGTGTCTTAAACCATCCTCATTTTTTAAAATTCTGTTTTCTTTTTTTTTTTTTATTCAGCTTGGGTGATTTCCACTACTTTGTCTATCAAATCGCTGATCCATTCTTCTATATCATCTAAACTTCTTTTGATTTCTTCTAGTGTATTTGTTATTTCATTGATTGTATTCTTCACCGCTGTTTTGTACTTGTTTAAACTTCCTAACTCTGTTGAAATTCTCACTGTGTTTATCCATTCTTCTCCCAAGTTCAATGAGCATCCTAATGATGATTACCTTGAACTCATTTTCAGGTAGATTGCTTATCTCCACTTTGCTTAGTATCTTTTCTTAGGTTTTGTCTTGTTCCTTCATTTGGAACGTACTCCTCTGTCTCTTCATTTTGCCTAGCCTGACTCTCTGTTTTTATTTCTATGCATTATGTAGATTGGTCACATTTTCTGATATTGGAGAAGTGACCTTACGTAGAAGATATCTTATGGGGCCCAGCAGCACACTCCCTTCTGGTCACCAGAGCTATATGCTCTAGGAGTGCCCCTTATGTGGGCTCTGTGCCCCTTTCTGTTGTGGCAGGACTGACCACTGTGAGGCACCGGTAAGTGAGGCTGGCCCTGGTGCAGTTGGCTGCAAGGCCCTGTCTTTTTTAGTGACTCTCACCTGCTGAAGAGCAGGATAGTCTTCCTGCATGGTTGACTGTGTATTCCAGGGGGGAATGGGGCTCCTGTCAGTCTACTGGTATGTGGGGCTGGGTCCCGTCATGGCTGGCTGTGAAGCCTGGGGGATGTGAGGCTGCTGCCAGCTCCTTGGTGGGTGCGTAGGTCCTGGGTGCTAATAGGTTTGTGGGAGGATTCCCAAATGGCAGTTTCCAGCACTGGTATCATAATGGTAGAATGAGCTCCCCAAAATGGCTGCTGCCAGTGTCTTTGTCTCCAGGGGGATTCCCAGTTGCTTCCTTCCTCTCTGGGAGGCTCTGCAAGATCAGCAAAACTCCTTTCAAACTACTGCCACTATGCTGGGACTCGGAGTGTGTGAAATTTTGCATATATCCTATATGAGCAAGTCTCTGTTTCCTGTAGCTTGCCAGCTCTCATAAATGTAATTCTCACTGGTTTTCAAAGCCAGATGTTTTGGGGGCTTGCTTTTCTGGTGCAGGTCACCTGGCCTGGGGTGGGGAGCCCAATATGGAGCTCATACCTCTCACTCTTTGCGGAGGACCTTTGTAATATTACTCATGTTAGTAGGTTGCTGACCTGAGGATGTGGGTTCTGAGTATTCCCTGTTTTCACCCCTACTACTCATCTCGTTGTGGTTCCTTCTTTATATTGTTAGTTGTTTAAAATATTTTCTGCTAGTCTTCAGATTGTTCTCATAGATAGTTGCTCTGTAAGTTGTAATTCTGGTTTGCCCATGAGAGGAGGTGAATTCAGTGTCTTCCTATTCCACTATTTTGGCCATCATCCTTATTTAGTAATTTTTAAATCTGTATTTCCTGAGGTTGTTCCTGAAACATAAGAGGTATTAATAAATGTTAATAAATGCTAATCAGGGCTTCCCTGGTGGCGCAGTGGTTGAGAGTCTGCCTGCCAATGCAGGGGACACGGGTTCGAGCCCTGGTCTGGGAGGATCCCACATGCCACGGAGCAACTGAGCCCGTGAGCCACAGCTACTGAGCCTGCGCGTCTGGAGCCTGTGCTCCGCAAAAAGAGAGGCCGCGATAGTGAGAGGCCCGCGCACCGCGATGAAGAGTGGACCCCGCTTGCCGCAACTAAAGAAAGCCCTCGCACAGAAACGAAGACCCAACACAGCCATAAATAAATAAAATAAATAAATTAAAAAAAAAAAAAAACCATAAAAAAAAATAAATAAATAAATAAATGCTAATCAGTGGCCATATGAGCGAGCCTTTGGAACACTCCATCAAATTAAACATTTTGATAATGACCTATTCTGCCCATATATTAGTCTGTTCTGTATCAAATCTATGTAATTGACAAAGATTATCTTTAATGTATAATAGTGCTAAAATAAATATTTTTATTATATTAATATTGCCTTTGCTTAGCCTAAAAATGTCACTTTTAAAAATATTATAATATCCTAAATATTTTATCTTCTCATTAAGATGAGACAGATTCCTGCTTTTGGCTGTAAGATTCAATAATAAGAATAGTACAGTTAAATTGGATATAATCACTTTTTGCTTCATTGTACTTGGGTGTGTGAGAGAGAGATAGACCATTGTACAGAACACTAAGGACCTGGAGGATAAATTTATTTTTAATGAGAGACAAATTTGGAATGCATGCTTAATATTTATATAAAATATAAACATCCATTCATATAAAATAAAAACTAACACACATTCCATGATTTCCTTGGTGGGAAACACTGTGTTTCTATTTTTACAGATAAAGAAATAATGCTATGCAGCTCAGAATAAGAATTCAGCAGTTGGGTAATACTTTATATTGGCTCAAGAAAGTGTTAAGTGGTTAAGCATGTGCTAGTGGCAGATTGTTTGCTTCCAAATTCCAACTTTATTTCTTACAAGTTACATGACCTTAGTCAGTGATTGAAATTTGTTGTGCTTTATTTTCGCCATAATATTTTAGAAAGAACTAGGAGAAGTATTGGACACAAAGAAAGCCCTGAATGTTAGCTATTATTATTTCAATCACAGAATGTTTACAACAGAATATTCCCAGAGAAGTTCTCTGATTTACTGGTTATGGCATTATTTGTACATTCTCCACATTTTGAATCAAAGTCAACTCACAAATCTTTAGAACTGGTACAATTTTTGAAAAGATACTCCTATCTGAGTATTTGATTTTAGTACAATGATTTCCCAAAGCTCCCCTTTAGCCACTGATTATTGTAATACTCATAACTAACATCCCAGTTTCGCTTTATATAGATACTTTTGTTATAGTTTTAATTAAGAATTTTCTATAACATTAATAGGAAATTGAATTCTTTAGTGTCTGGATTTCACTGAGCAACTACTTAGTCCAGGCAACATTACAGATTGCATGTGTAATTCTGTGCAGACAAGTTTAGATTCAGTTTCCATATCAATTGATGATATGTGCTTAATTTTAATCTTGCTTTAGAATACTGATCTAAAATCAGTTCACAAGAAGCTAATAAGTATGACCATTTACAATTTTCAAATAAAACATATTGAAACACATTAACTTCACTTATATCTATCACAAAATAGCACACAGTCATCTAGAAAGTCATCAATGTCAACGCTTCATGTTATCCAATTTATCTTATTTTTTTTTCTTTATAAGGAGTTGGAAAAAAAAACAAATCAGGAAAAAAAAGCACAAACAAAACTTAGCACTAGCGAAACTGGTAGGAATTTAGAACAGTAAAATGCAAGGTCATTCATTATACGGACAGACTTGCCATAAAAAACAAAAATGGGCAGCTTCTGCTTCTACTGAGTCTGTACTGGTCTATCTACAAACACAACTTTGGTCATATGACTTACTATTATAATTGTTAATTGTCTGTGGCACTTTTTGTTGCCATGATATTTCAACTACAGAAACAACTGACCACCAAAGCATGTGTACACATACTGGCATGTGTATGTGCATGCACACGCGTGCGCGCACACACACACACACACACTCCATAGGCATGGCTTCAGTTATTCTTCACACATGATAATGGCCAAGTTGTTCAACTTTTCATGTCTTCTGATGGACTATGATGTCTGTTTACAAGGAAAGGCACTATTTCTAGTTTAATTCAGTTTAATGAAGTACTAATATTAATGTTTCTTGGGATATGACATCTTGGGATTCCAACTAATCTGACAAGTTTGATTTACGAAATTTAGTCTGAGGATATGGTCATCCCAGTCATGCCAAAAAGGATTGCCTATAACAATATAAATGTTGTTTTCAAATTTGAGGTTACTTTAAGTCTAAGAGTGATTTGGAGACTATCAGGAAATTTGTCTCTACACTAAGACCCAGAAAAACAAATGGACTTTAAAAAATACTTAACACCGTGCACCACAAAGAGTAGCCCTGGATTGCCACAACTAGAGAAAGCCCGCATGCAGCAACGAAGACCTGACGCAGCCAAAAATAAATATATATATATTTAAAAATACTTAAGAACTTGGCCAGAAATGCAAAGCATCAAACAATAATCAATTTTAAGTGAAAATGAGATAGAAGCTAAATCCAAATTAGTGCTTTGGCATATAGAATGGAATGGAACATTTATTGGAATATAAAATGGTCTAGACAGGCAATGTATTAAACTGTGGGAAAATAATGGTGACTATAAAGTATCTATTAAGAAAGCAAAAGTACACTAGAAAAGTAGATTCTTTAACTCCAATTTCCATATAATCTAAGAAAGTATTTAGTCTGACATAGGAGTACATTTCAGAATTCACTGAATCCTGCCTTTTAATTTATTTTTAGAAAAGAAAAACCTATTTTTTTCTGAGAGTTTTTCTTGTTTTATTTATTCCCAAATGAGCCTACCCTTGAAGTTATATCTACAAGTAAGGTTGACTTAATGCAAAACTAAAATGTAGTCTAAAATTTGGTTTTGAAAATGCCAAATGTATGCTTCAAGCTGAAGTATAACCCCACCCCATTCCAGATCCCCAATCTAGTCACGATTTTTCTAGAAAAAATATAATTTGAATAAAATACTTATATTTTATTCAGTATCATGATACTGACGTTTTAATAGTTATCTATTAAGATTATAAAAATCTAGAATAGAAAATGTAGAAAAGGCAAGGAAACGCACAACATAAGTGTAGGATATATACAGAAAATTACGTTCTCCAAATATAGCAAACTGTAATGCAGCATGATTGTTAGCAACTGGTAGAATATTAAAAAGGAAGGTAGTACAGGAATTAAGATATTAGAACCATGGAGAAAGAAGTGAGGTCAACTGTAGTATTATTTTTCAGAAGTCTTGCTTTGTGAAATTAGCATCATGCATATATTTCCTGTTTACATCAAAACAAATGCATATTTAAAAATTTTTACAATGTAGCAAAAAAATTAAATCACCTAAAATTCCACATGTTGATGATTATCAGCAACATTTTACTTATACTCTCATATATCTCACTATGTTTATATACATGCAAATGTATATACACATGTACACTCTCTCCTACACACAAATGAGCACACACACACCCCCCCTCTATAAATGGAACCAAGAATACATGTTGTTTCTTACTGTGGGCATCTTTTATCAATCCTTCCCTATTCTCCCATATTTTCTACTCTCAATCCTTGACCTCCAACAGGTAATCTACGTTGTGAATTTGTTGTGGATCTCTTTACATTGTTTTTAATGATAATGTGATTGTATATAAATTATTCATTTATGGATTTTTATTATTTGTTTTATAAACATAGGATCAGTATAATATATATCCTTCTCTGTTATCCTGCTTTATCATGTTTTCTTGGTGGGGGAGGACTTGAAAATGAATTTTAGAAATCACTCCTTTTCAACTGGCATAAATGTCTTTTTTTTGGCTGCACGATAATCTATTGTATAAATTTATTAATATTTATTCAAGTGATCATTATAGGAAAACATTTTTATTTAATCTCTCCTTTCTTCACATGTGAATGTTTCTATAAGACATTTATCCAGTAGGAATATTGTCCCATTTAATTTCAATTTTTTTTTAATTAATTTATTTATTTTTGGCTGTGTTGGGTCTTCGTTTCTGTGCGAGGGCTTTCTCCAGTTGCGGCGAGCAGGGGCCACCTCTTCATCGCGGTGCGCGGGCCTCTCACTGTCGCGGCCTCTCCCGTTGCAATGCGCAGGCTCAGTAGTTGTGGCTCACGGGCCTAGCTGCTTCGCGGCATGTGGGATCTTCCCGGACCGGGGCACAGACCCGTGTCCCCTGCATTGGCAGGTGGATTCTTAACCACTGCGCCACCAGGGAAGCCCTAATTTCAATTTTAATAGGTATTACTAGATTAACTTTCAAAAAATTATTTCAAAACATAATTTTTACCAGCAATGTAACAAGAATATCACTTTCCCTGAATATCATGTAACAGTGACTGCTGTTTTCTTTTTTTTTTTTTTGTAAGAAATGATACCACACCTTACATTAACTTGTGTGAAATTAAGCATCTTTTATTATGCTTTGGGCTGTTGGATTTCTGTTTCTTTAAATTGCCTACTAGGGGTTCCCTGGTGGCGCAGTGGTTGAGAATCTGCCTGTCAATGCAGGGGACATGGGTTCGAGCCCTGGTCTCGGAAGATCCCACATGCCGCGGAGCAACTAGGCCCGTGAGCCACAATTACTGAGCCTGCGCGTCTGGAGCCTGTGCTCCGCAACAAGAGAGGTTGCGATAATGAGAGGCCCGCGCACCGCAATGAAGAGTGGCCCCCACTTGCCGCAACTAGAGAAAGCCCTCGCACAGAAACGAAGCCCCAACACAGCCATAAATAAATAAATAGAAATAAATAAACCCAAAAATTAAAAAAAAAAAAATTGCCTACTAATAGGATTTTTCACTTTTTCTAATATGTTCTTTGTCTTTTAATCTTTGAAAGAGATATTTGAATATTAGAAATATCATTTTGCTCTGTTATTTGCACTGAAAATATTTTTTCTTAACCTCTCATTTTTCTTTCCTTTGCTTATTTTTTCACTATTATTTAAGAATGTGTATCTTTGCCCCTATAGTTTTGGGTTTCCTTATTTGCATTAAAACTCTCCAGACACCTAAGATATATTCTTTTATTATTCTTCTAAAGTATATTCTTGTATCCATTTTACTGTATACATGTGTATACGTTGCTATAGGTATCCACAGTATATTATTTATACATTCTTCTAAAATGTATAGTGTATAAATGTATTATTCTGTTTATTTAAACATATATAATTTAAGGTTCAACTTTATAAGGTTTAGCAAAATATGACCATTATTGTCATAGATTAACTTTCTGTACATAATAAGATATATTGCTAGATTCTATTTTAATCTTTGCGTCTACTTCTCTATGCCTGAATCAATATCATCTACATAACACAAACACACATACACACACACACACACTCTTTCCTGGTACAGTGTATGATTAAGGAAGCTGGAATAGGGTTCAAATCATGGCTAGGTAAATTACTACATATGTGACATTTGATAAACCGTGTAACCAATTGTGCTTCAAATTCCTTATGATTTATAATATTCACACACAGCTTTAAACAAGCAATTGATTATAATGACATAACAATACATAGGCCTATATGGAGATCACATGAGCTAACTTACTTACTTTGTATATTTATATACCGTATACATTTTATACATTATATACATTGCCAGAGTTTTTGTTCATCTGCAGTTTTTCATCCTTCATTTTTACATTTGCCTACCTCATAAGTTTCTCTTCTGACTCCTTTTGTCTCTCTAGGTAGTGTAGTGGATGCTATACTGTTTCACCCTGATGTCCCTGCTAGGATAGAAGCTCTCATTTCCCCAGCTGCTGGAAGTGTTGGCAGTTGATGTCTTTCAGCTAAGTCCCTCACTGGTACTTGCTCTCACCTGAAGAGAGTTTCCTCACTCAAGACCATGCCTCCTCCAAGAGCAGAGCATTAAGAAGGGCATGCAGAAGTAAAATCTGACCTGTGATGTGGTCTTAAAGAGGGAGGTTCCTGTCTACCTAACAATGGGCTCTGGAACTTGGATATCCCCTTAATGTTGTGCTAAATTGGCATAAGGGAATCAGACCTTTATACCCATTTGTTATTATTCATTAGCTATGGACTGCTCCTGGAAAGAAAAGTGACATTAGGCAAGGCAGACATCTTTAGTTACAGCAATATCTGAAGAGGACTGACAGCTGAGAGCAATATTCTGGAAGAACTTCCAACACCTGAGGCAATGTCATTATTTCTGAAGGAGAATCTGACTGACATCACCACAGTCCACACTTTGTGTGGTTCAGACCCACTGCTTTGGATAGGTTATGCAAACAGCAACTTCAGGCTTCTGGTGAGCCTCATTTCCAGGGAGAAACTTTAAAGAGTAACCTTAGTGGGTCCAACAACAGCCCTTACCACTAAAGCTGGTCTCAGGGAAGCAAATAAAACTCTCTCTCCCCTTCTAGCCTTTCTAAGTTTCCTTCACCCTCAGCTAGTACTCTGCTCATCTCAGTGTTACCCAGAAGCATAACCCAGATTCTCTTTCCTGAAATTCTGAACCATATCAGACTCTAATCAGGTCGAGGTTGCTGCCATTGTCCATATACAGTGAAAACTGGAAAAAAGGAGTACCAGTATGTTCCTACAGATCAACAGGGCGCAAAACAGATTCTTCCCTACCCTCATAAGTAATAATCGTCTTACTTCCTACTGATAATAGGGGCAGTTTTCCCTGCCAAGATGGCTCTTTCCCTTCTTGCCTACTGGTCTTTTGGCATGAGGAGTCTAAAGTACTCAGGTGGCTTACAGTTTAATAGGACATATCATAGTTCTCCTAGTGGAAGTGTTTTTGCTGTAGCAGCCAGTCTCTAAGTCTTCAGAGCCTCGAGTTGCATGAACAGAAACATTCAATCTCCAAGTACGTCACTGGTTGTGTTGGTAAGCAGAGCTACTCTTGATTTCACTATTTGATTCCTGTTTTCTACCTATTGGGGACACACCAATATGTAAAATTCTTTAAATTGTATACTCCGTCTTGTTAACTCCCTTCAACCGTCTATTCCGTAACTTTATAAGGCCACTTATGGCACCATATGTGATGTGAAAGTGGGTTTCATGTCTTATTCAATGTTATGTAGGTCCCTATGTTAAACATTCTATAGATCTTCTGAGGTGGATGCTCTCTGGTTGGCATTAACAAGTGCTTCAAAATTTTCATACTCTGTACCAGTTCCCCTGTGACCACTCACGTATAATTACCTCAGATTTCCTTACCTCTAATCTTGCAATCTTTTTTCCTTCCAGGTTTCTGACCAAGCCAACTGTTCCTATCCATAATTGTGTACATGTTCTAACCACTTCTCTTTCCATTCAAGGTGGATCACCTCACAAAATGCTTCAAGCTCTGTTCATTAGGAGAATTTTTGGTCATTATCCTTTTTCAAAGTCAGACTGAGTAGGGATACAGGGCTGCTATCATCAATTTTTGGCTTGTACTCACAGACAGACTCAACCTCTCTGTGAACGAGGCTGAGTTTTCCTCTCCTCTCATCTGGTCATATGTGTTCTCCCGCTCACGTCCGTGGCTGTGAGATGAGAGAGAGGTTCTGGTGCAAGGGTGGTAGAGGACATGGGATCTGGGTTGCAGGCTTATGGAAATTGCTTGCTCTCTCTGATCCTCAATGTACACAAAAACGAAAGGTCTGGTAAACAAAAGGTATGATTCTCTCAGAATCGAAACCAGTTGACTGAAAAAGAGCTTTAATCCTCAGGAGGAAGAACTTTGTTTACCCATCTATGTTGGCCCGTAAATTTGGTTGTATTAGAAGCATACAAAATAAAATAAAGTGAAAACACCATAGCTAGCATGGAATAGAAAACAGAGAATAGCTGGGTCTCAAAACTGGAACTGAGATATGTATAGGAAGGAAGAAAATACTCAAATTGTTTCTCTCAAGGGCCATGTGGTCAATTGTGCATCTCGTTTGAAATCTTGTCTCCTGTCATGTGTTTCCTGTTCACTTAAATCAATTTTTTTTCTTTTAAGCTTCCTGTTAAATAACCCTGGATGGTATCTGAGACCAGTAGACTTTTATTTATATTTTCAAAGAAAACCCAGGTCTTTTCAAGTAGTGGAAAGAGCATGAACAAACCTGTTACATTACACTTTCCTCTTCTCAGACCACTAAAGACAGATAAACAGAAGAGTGTACGTCAATTGTATTATTGTTCTGACCTGAAAGAGAATCAGAAAAGGCAGAAGAGTATTACTATGGAATATTCATTTTTGTTCTTTTAAAATTCTTTAGAGACTAAATACAACTTTCTTATCAAAGAAAAGCAGTGGGATAATGTAACATCACTTTCCAGATTTTAGAAATTGGTAAATTTTACAAGATTTTATTTATTATGAGTATTATAAGAATACTGCATTGAAAAGGCAACAACTTTTTTTTTTTTCTTTTAGAGGTTTAGGACTTGGGAGGGGGGAGTTGGGTGTGAGTGGAGTATAAAAGTATTGCAATTGGGTGAGAAAATTAATACAAGTAATTCCTCAATTTCTAACTCAAGATGGAGCATGTTATACTAAACATGAAAAACGAACAAATGAAATTTGCAGTAGGTATCTTTTCTTGTATTATGAGAGTCACTTAGAAGACATTTACTATTCATATTCTTCAAGCTGTGAGCTATTGTTTGATCAATAGAAACAGTTATTTCTAATAGTTAACTTTTTTTTATATATAAATATTTTGCCTTTCTGGGTAGTTACAGAGGAGTGGGGCTTTTTTTAAAATTTTTTAATTTAATTTATTTTTTTATACAGCAGGTTCTTATTAGTTATCCATTTTATATATATTAGTGTGGGGCATTTTTAAGTGTGCATGTACGACAGTTTATCTCAGAAGTGCGTACTAGTTAAGACAAAGTTACAATAATCCTACCATACAAGGCTATTGGAGAGTTTTGTACTCACCAAGAGACATGAAAAAATATTTTTAGAATTATCTGTGTCTTGCAGATGCTCTTAAGCCACAGAGAAAATTACTTAATGGGGAATTTATATCCCATAAAGGATTGTGCAGCTGAAAGACTGGATTGCATGACTGACCACTGATTTAGGTAAAATCCAAGCAAAACCACATCTGTGTGAGATCATCTGCCAGTCCTCAGGGAACAAGTACATGTCACTCAATTCCCTTTGCCTGTTGGTTGGGATGTTCCATCTAACGGACATATTTAGGCCCCATGGGGCCTAATCCTAGGGTCCTGGCTTGCGGGAAAGATAAAGACCAATGAATATTTAAGTTTGGGGAGCATTCTTGAATTGGATCTCTGGCATGTTGGATTAAATGGCTTAATAATTGACAGAACAAAGCATTTTTTGGAAAAGCAGCCCTTACACTTTTTTTCAGAGATTGCTCAAGAAAAGAAAACAATGTAACTACTTCCACCAGGGTACACAGAGAGGGAACAGAAAATATTTCCTAAAACTCTACTAGAACAATGTTTTCTCAACTGTGGTCTGTAGTTATTATAGAGTACAGAGTTTTCCCACATATTTAAAACATTTGCTTTCATTAAAATAGGTACATATATATTTGAAGAGTTAAAAACATATAAAATAAACAACAAAACAAATTTCTGGTGTATTTAGGTTAAGATAATCTTGAGAACACTTTACTTTAAATATATGAAATTCAATCGCTAGGAATTACACTGATTTATTTTATGGTGCTGGGAAACAAAAGCCACGAGATGGGAAGGAGGAATAATAAAACAACACCAAGTGGGTTTACTGTAACATAATTTTTAAGTACTTGACAAGTTATAGTGCGTGAACCATCACTTATTCATTAGTTTTCAATAGTCATTTTTTATGATTTTATGTAATTATCTGAAAATAATGTTTTACCAGCCTTAAAACGAACTCAAGCATAGATAAAAATAAGTTATACAGCATATTCAAGGTCTCTTATCTTTTGGTGTCAGAAACTTGTGGGAGAAAACAGGTATGGAAGGTGAGGGAATAACAGCATGTAGCAAATATGTGCTGCAAATTGGACATTTAATCTTTGCCTAATACATCAATTAAGCAAGGCAGTTTAAGAGAGAAGCTGATGATTTCCTTCATAAAGGGTAACCACATGTTTCTGAATTCATACATTCCTTCTTAAACAGGTTTTGTTTCCATATACTCTTAGTTCCTTTGTCAGCACTGTCTTATCTCAAACAAAATATATTTTTATTTTAACTTGTTTTTCCATTTTGTTTCAATTAGCTTCGTTAGCTTATTTTTGCTTTATTAGCAGTACAAAATAAATAATATTTTGTCAACATTTCTGCTACTATTAAGCACATTATTATTGCCACTTAATTATGTAATATTTCTTCCCAGTCTTCCCAGGAAGATTGATACATGTATCAGTCAAGGTCCCAACAGAAAACAGCACACTAAGAATTAGATGAGAGTTATTAGATGATCCATTATTTACAAAGGTGCAACCAAATCATTCTGTTGAGGACAAAGTCAGCTCACGGCGACATCACAGAAAAGGAACACGATAAACACCCTGAATTCACTCCCTTTAGTCTTTCTTCACTCTTTCAATCATCTTCCTGATCTTCCTCTTAGCTTCGTGGGAAAAATTATCCAAAACTTAGAAATATAGCAAGAGGAAGACGGCAGGTCTTTTCAGTATCATATTGGTGTATTATTTAACAAGCCCTCTAAAGAATTAGTTATTGCTCTACAAGCATAGAGCAGTGTTTGACCTTACTCTTTATTATACATTTCAGGCTGAGACTGTGAACCTGAATGTTAGGTTGCAGACTTTTTTTTGTCTGGTATAGATCAAATTATTTCTATCTGTTAGAAAATATAACCTATATTGTATTACCCTATAGGACATTCATATTGGTTTTCACTTTAATTAATGAGTTGAAAAATATCATGGGCATTTCATTCTACTTTGTATGTGTCTTTTTTTTTTTTTTTTTGCACTTTTCCAAACTGTAATTTATTTCATAATTGCAAGAAAAGATCTTTTAAAAAAAAGAGAGAACTGACATTGGAAACAAAGTGTTCTGTTCTCTTTTATGCCTCAAACATAGATCAGTGGATTCCTAAAGGCTAATTTAAGGTATGGTCAGAAGAGGAACAGCAACAACAATAGCAACAATCCACGCTAATAATAATATAAAATTAGCCAAGAGTTCTTATGAATTCCAGACAATATAAAGCAAGTAAGATACCTAAATCACCCTAATCTCAATTTCCTTTTATGTAAAAATGGGGTGATAGAACCAAATAGGTGTTAGTGAGAATTAAATGAGTCTCATTTTTAACTGAACCTGGTTAGAAATCAGAGGACACTGAAGCCCTGTTCATGTAATCCATACAGATTGGCCTTGGGCAGAGAGTAATGTGGAGAAGGAGGGATCGCAAATCTCAAGGAGCAAATAGAAGATACTCTACCCAACTGCAATCTTTAATCTTATATGCTATCTTATTTCTTTCCCAATATAAATAGTCAAATCATGACCACATCTTAAACTACTGTGTGTATACCTGCAGTATTTTTTTTTTTACCAATGAGGACACTTTTGTGCAAAGAAGTCATGGATACAAGCCACAAAAACCATGCAAAATAGATAAAAATAGGGTGTATTGGGGGAAAACCTTATAGATTAGTAGATTCTCTATAATAGAGATAATAGATATGATATCATAGATATAATAATATAATACATATTTTAGAGATATTTAATGTACTATAATCCTCTAAACTTCCGTTGTCTCTCTGCTCATGCTGGAAATGGACAAATGCGTGCAACATGGTCAATATTTCAGAAAAGAGGAACCCTCACCCCATGATATTCTATACTTATAGGTTTAACAGAAAGAGGTGAGTAGGAAACATCTTTTGTGATTATGCAGAGGTTCCTTGATTGGAAAGGTGACCTTATTAGAAGTAGAAGCTTCCAGAGTCCCATGCCTGGTATCAGCTTGTTCTGATGAACAACTACAATCTACTGAGCTATATATATATAATTTTTATTTTTTTATACAGCAGGTTCTTATTAGTTATCCATTTTATACATATTAGTGTATATATGTCAATCCCTATCTCCCAATTCATCCCACCACCACCACCACCCCCCGCCACTTTCCCCCCTTGGTGACCATACATTTGTTCCCTACATCTGTGTTTCTATTTCTGCCCTGCAAACCGGTCCATCTGTACCATTTCTCTAGGTTCCACATATACGCGTTAATATACGATATTTGTTCTTCTCTTTCTGACTTACTTCACTCTGTATGACAGTTTCTATATCCATCCACGTCTCTACAAATGACCCAATTTTGTTCCTTTTAATGGCTGAGTAATATTCCATTGTATATATGTACCACATCTTCTTTATCCATTTGTCTGTCGATGGGCATTTAGGTTGCTTCCATGACCTGGCTATTGTAAATAGTGCTGCAGTGAATATTGGGGTGCATGTGTCTTTTTGAATTATGGTTTTCTCTGGGTATATGCCCAGTAGCAGGATTGCTGGGTCATATGGTAATTCTATTTTTAGTGTTTTAAGGAACCTCCATACTGTTCTCCATAGTGGCTGTATCAATTTACATTCCCACCAACAGTGCAAGAGGGCTCCCTTTTCTCCACACCCTCTCCAGCATTTGTTGTTTGTAGCTTTTTTACAGAACTAAAATTAAAAAATCTTATAATTTGTATGGAGACACAAAAGACCCTGAATAGCCAAAGCAGTCTTGAGGGAAGAAAACAGCTGGAGGAATCAGACTCCCTGACTTCAGACTATACTACAAAGCTACAGTAATCAAGACAATATGGTACTGGCACAAAAACAGAAACGTAGATCAATAAAACATGATAGAAAGCCCAGAGATAAACCCATGCACCTATGGTCAACTACTCTATGACAAAGGAGGCAAGGATATACAATGGAGAAAAGACAGTCTCTTCAGTAAGTGGTGCTGGGAAAACTGGACAGCTACATGTAAAATAATGAAATTAGAATACTCCCTAACACCATACACAAAAATAAACTCAAAATGGATTAAAGACCTAAATATAAGAAGGGACACTATAAAACTCTTGGAAGAAAACATAGGAAGAACACTCTCTGACACGAATCACAGCAAGATCTTTTTTGATCCACCTCCTAGAGAAATGGAAATAAAAACAAAAATAAACAAATGGGACCTAATGAAACTTAAAAGCTTTTGCAAAGCAAAGGAAACTACAAACAAGACAAAAAGACAACCTTCACAATGGGAGAAAATATTTGCAAATGAATCAATGGACAAAGGATTAATCTCCAAAATATAGAAACAGCTCATGCAGCTCAATATTAAAAAAAACAACAACCCAATCCAAAAATGGGCAGAAGACCTAAATAGACATTTCTCCAAAGAAGACATACAGATGACCAAGAAGCACATGAAAAGCTACTCAACATCACTAATTATTAGAGAAATGCAAATCAAAACTACAATGAAGTATCACCTCACACCAGTTAGAATGGGCATCATCAGAAAATCTGAGCTATATTTTTGTTTAGCTACTGAAAGGAGGGGTGGTGATGGTAGTGAATGAACCTCTAGAGCCATGCTCATTTCTCTTTCACTAAACAGAAGTAACTCCGTTATCTCTGATTGACTCCACACCTGGAAATGGGGCATCAGTAAGATTCCACTCAACTGGGTCATTTGGAAAGATACATGTCCAGTTGTGAGCAATTTGTATTATGAGCCCCTTCCCAGGACAGCTGTAAAAGTATCCTGCAGGATCTGTCCATAACACAATACCCCTGACCCCACCCACGTCCTTGGCTTGGAACCTGGGATCCAAGTGACTGGCTCATTGAACACAAGTCAGGGTATTTGTTCTTTGTCCAGAGTGATGAGCTCCACAAAGACCCTAGGATTACCATTTTGTAATTATAACCAAAATCTCTGGCAGAAAAGGGTGGAATATCCGTACCTAAGTTCATGTTTCTCCATGTGTCCTCTTCTGAGCAATACATTCGTCCATCTGCTGAGGTCCTATACTGTCCATAAATAAACTGCAGTCAAAGCAGGCAGTATATGAACTGTTTATTCGTTCATGATACCAAGGCAGGCAGGAAAGATAGTAGACAAATATACAGTTACTCTTTCAAAAAAAGGGAGGAGAAAAAGATTTCTTATAATTTTCCAACTCTGTGACCTTGGGTAAGTATCTAGAACCTCAGCCTGGGTAGAGGTGTGTATGGTCAGGTAATCGTTTTTATTTTTTATTTTTGAATTCTTTGAATTTTGTTTTTTTAGGTTAGTAGTAGCCTTTATATGCATGAAAAATAGGATTTTCATTGGGAAGCCCAATTCTTTCTTGTGATTCTTGTGATTACCATAGAGACATTGAACTTGAATACAGTAGGCTATAATGTAAATGATATCTGCCTAGACTTTATTTATATTATTAGTCCAATGTTTCCCTTAAGATGTACTTGATTCTTATGGGCATGTGCATAGCAACCCAATGTTTAAATGACTGAACCAGTTTTAGAATCTTTTCTATATGGAGGTGCCCTACATGGATGCATATTTATAATCCATTCATGGATAGTCCAAAGGCCTACAGTTAAAACATACAGTTAAGACATATTTAGCGCTGGGTCATGAGTCTGTGTAAAGGTATATTTTATTGTTACTGTGCTTCCAGTGCCACCCACATTGAGTGTCCAAATGCTGTTTTATCAGTAATGCATTATCATCATTATGAATGAAACATTCCATTGGATTTGTCCACCCTGGAGGCAAACTGATTCATCAGTAAACTATAGGTGTCAAGTTGTGTGGGTAAGGCCCTCAATGGACCATTATTGGGGGTAAAGAATTAGATAAGACTTTCTCTTTGTCTAATAGGTGAACACTTAAAACTGGCTAAAGTATTGTTTTGGGGACCTGGGTTAAGATTTAATTAGAGGTGCCATTTTTATTTTTCTGTGAGTTTATTGAGCAGTAACTCCTCTAAGATTTTTTTTTCCATTTTTTATTGTGGTAATATACTTAGAAATTAAACTTGCCTCTTAACCATTTCTAATTGTACAGTTCAATGGTCTTAAATATATCCATACTGTGTTACCATCATCACTTTTCATCTCCAGAACTCTTTTTATTTTGTAAAACTGCAACTCTATACTCATTAAATAATAACTTCCCATTTCCCCCTATCCACGGCCCCTGGCAACTATCATTCTACTGTCTGTCTCTGATTTTGACTAACATCCTTGCATTACTGGAATCATACATTGTCTTTTTGTGACTGACCTATTTCACTTAGCATAATGTTCTCATGGTTCATCCATGTTGTAGCATATGTTAGGATGTCTTTACTTTTCAAGGCTTAATTATGTTCCATTGTATGTATTTTGTTAAATTTTTATTTTGTATTGGAGTATAGTTGATTTACAATGTTGTGTTAGTTTCAGGTGTATGGCAAAGTGATTCAGTTATACAGGTACATATATCTATTCTTTTTCAGATTCTTTTCCCACTTAGGTTATTACAGAATATTGAGTAGAGTTCCCTGTGCTATACAGTAGGTCCTTGTTGATTATGTATTTTATATATAGTAGTGTGTATATGTTAATCCCAAACTCCCAATGTATCCCTCCCCCCCCACCTTTCCCCTTCCATTGAATGGTTTTGGCACATTTATCAAAAATCATTTGACCACATATGTGAGGGTTTATTCCTGAGCTCTTTATTCTCTTCTGCTGGTCTGTACATCTGTCTTTATGCCAGCACCACCCTGTTTTGATTACTGTAAATTGTAGTAAGTTTTGAAATCAGCAAGTGTTAGTCTTCCAGCTGTATTCTTTCTCAAGATTGCTTCAGCTGTCCAGGATGCCTTTAGATTCCATATGAATTTTAGGAAAGGATTTTCTATTTCTGTAAAAAGAGTCACTGGGACTTTGATAGGGATTACATTGAACCTGTAGATCACTTTGGGTAGTACTGACACCTTAACAATATTAAGTCTTTCAGTCCATGAACATGGGATGTTTTCATTTATTTATACCTTCTTTAATTATTCTTTCAGCAACATTTTCTAGTTTTCAATGTACAAGTCTTTCACTTTCTTGGTTAATTCCTAAGTATTTTATTCTATTCTTTCTCATATTATTGTACGTGGACTTTCTGAATTTCCTTTTTGAATTGTTCATTTTTAGTGTATAGAAATGTAACTAATTTTTGTTTGTTGACTTTGTATCCTGCTACTTTACTGAATTCATGTATTAGCTCCAACAGTCTCTTTTGTGGAATCCTTAGGATTTTGTACATATAAGATCATATCATCTGTGAACAGGGATCATTTTACTTCTTCCTTTCCAATTTGGATGCTTCTTATTTCTTTTCCTTACTTAATTTCTCTGGCTATAACTTTCAGTACTATGTTAAATAGAAATGGTGAAAGCAGGCATCATTGTCTTCCTTCTGACTTTAGAGGAAAAGCTTTCAGTTTTTCACCATTGAGTACAATGTTTGCTGTGGGTTTTTCATATAGAGTTTTCATTGTGTTGAGGTAGTTTCCTTCTATTCCTAGTTTATTAAGTGTTTTGGTTTTTTCTTTTTCAAGAAAGAGTGTTAAATTTTGTCAAATGGTTTTTCTACATAAATTGGAATGATCATGTGGGTTTTTTTCCCCTCATTCTGTTAATGTGGTGTATTGCATTCATTGATTTGCATATGTTGAACTATCTTTGCATTTCAGGAATAAATCTTACTTGGTCATGTTGTGTAATCCTTTTAGCATGCTACTGAGTTTGATTTGCTAGTATTTGTTGAGTAGTTTTTGTATCAGTGTTCATAAAGTATATTGGTCTATAGTTTTCTTTCCTTGTAGTGTCTTTTTCTTGCTTTAATATCAGGGTAATGCTGGCCTCAAAGAATGAGTTAGGAAGTGCTCCCCTTCAAGTTTTTGAAAAGGACTGAGAAGAATTGGTATTGGTTCTTCTTTAAATGTTTGGTGGTTTTCACCAATGAAGCCATCAGATCCAGGGCTTTTCTTTGTTGGGAGATTTTTGATTATTTATTCAATCTCCTTATTAGTTATAAGTGTATTCAAATTTTCTATTTCTTCATGATTTAGTCTTGGTAAGTATTGTGGTTCTAGGAACTTGTCGGTTTAATCTAGGTTATTCAGTTTGTTGGCACCTGATTATTCATAGTACTCCCTAATATCTTTGATTTTCTGTCGATTTTGTTGTTCTTTTCAAAGAGCCAAATTTTGGTTTTATTGATTTTCTATATTGTTTTACTATTCTGTATTTCACTTATCTCTGCTCTAATCTTTATTATTTCCTTTTAGTTTATTTCTCTTTTCCTGGTTCCTTAAGTTGTAAAGTTAGGTTGTTGATTTGAGATCTTTGTCATTTTTTAACATAAACATTTATAGCTATGAATTTTCCCCTGAGCACTGCTTTCACTGCATTCCCTCAGTTTGAAGGATAGTTTTGCTGGATATACGGTTCTTGGGTGATAAGGTTTTTGGTTTGGGTTTTGGTTTCTTTTAGCACTTTGAAGACTAGAAGATTGGGCCTATATATTCAAAGTTTCTGATTAGAAATATGTGGATCAACTTATTGAGGATCCCTTGTATGTGACAATCACTTCTCTCTTGCTGTTTTCAAAATTTTTTGTCCTCAGCTTTCAAAAGTGTGATTATAATGTGTCTTGGTGCAGGTATCTTTGAGTTCAACCTGGAGTTTGTTGAGCTTCTTGGATGTTTGTATTCATAACTTTCATCAAATTTGGGAAGTTCTCAACTGTTATTTCTTCAAATATTCCCTCTGCCCCTTCTGTCTTTCTTCTCCTTCTGGAATTTCCATGAGGTATACATTGATCTTGGTGGTGTCATACAGTTCCCTTAGGCTTATTTACTTTTCTTTAATCTTATATCTTTCTTCCAGACATGATAATGCCCATCATCCTACCTTCAATATCACTGATTCTTTTCTGCTTGCTCAAATCTGCCTTTGAATCCCTCTAGTGATTTTTTCATTTCTGTTATTTTTGGCTCTAGAATTTCTTTTGGATTCTTTTTATGTTATCCATCTATTTATTTTGTTCATACATCATTTTCTTGACTTTTCCACATCTTCCTTTTGTACTCTGAGCATCTTTGAGACAGTTGTCTTAAAAGTCTTTTTGAAGTAGATCTGCCACCAGCTGTTTTCAGGAAGAGTTTCGGTTGGTTTATTTTTTTCTTTAAATGGGACATATTTTTCTATTTTTGTGTGTGCCTCATGATATTTGTTGAAAATTTGACATTTGAATCTAATAATGTGGTACCTCCAAAAATCAGATTCTCACTCTTCACCAGAATCTGCTATTTTTTGTTTTTGTATGTATGTATGTATGTAATGTCATTGTAGGCTCTCTCTGGACTGAGAATCTGTGTAAGATGCAAACTTAAGGGCTTCTCAGGTCTTTTCTGAGACTTACCTTTCCCTGGGCATGCACAGTGAATTTCTAATTTTCCCTGTTTATGCACTTGCTTTTGAACGTCCTAGTCTTTAATGTCTGTCTCACAAAAGGGGAAAAAGAATGAAGTGAGTGGAGCAAAAGGTAGCTGAACCTTTTATTTCCCTGGAAGTCACTTCAGCCAGAGGAGAAGGGGCTTGCAACATGGGAGGAGATGCAAAAACAATGGCCACCTGTATCTTTGTCTGTACCTTTGAGATCAAAAGCAGCAATCAGCAATCAGAGCACAGTTTCTTGAATTTAGAGGACTGGGTCCATATTGCCTACAGGGGCTCCTTCAAGCTATATGCAGGCTGCTCCAGGAACACGTGTATGACTGCCTGCCACAGGGCTGGTGGGTGGAAGATGGGTAGCAGTTACTGTACTAGGAACTAAAATTGACCAAAATTAACGACAATTTACCATCCAAGTCTTTCACTGGAAGTTGTAAAGCTTTAATAGATTCGACAGTTCCAAAAGAGTTAAATCAGACAGATTTTGCCAGTGCAGTTGTTGTCTAGATGGTGAGACAGATTCTCAGTGCTTCCTATGCTGCCATCTCCCCAGAATCCTCTCCATGTCATAAGATTTTAAGTAAAAAAAGCCCCATTTTAGAATAAGATGCCAGGTTGGAGGTCATGACTTCTTTTTTAGTGAAGCAATATATCTTCATTAGGATCTAGCAATTGTTTAACATCAGCTTCCAGCAGAAGTCTTCAAATCCATAAGTCCAAAGACAAATGAACTCCTGTGAAGTCTTTATCCAGTATTCTTGATCACTTGTGAGTTTTCGCATACACATCTGTAGTTTCTTGGTGCATGAAGGAGAGAAGGTACTGAAGTATCTGGACTTCTCTTAACTCTTCTTGCTGCAGGGGCTCTCATGTCAATGATGGCCATCTCCAAAGTCATTGATTACAGTGCCTATTGCAAAATTCCCAAGTACTGGATGTTGTCCCTAAAATAACCAAAAAGGCCAATAAAATGTTGAGACTCTTTTTGTGAGTCTTTTGTCTCTAGGACCAGCTGTTTATTTGTGAAATCTTTTAGGCATATAGCCAATTTGCAATGAAATTGTTACTTGAATGTTATGGAATTTGTTTTTGTTTCTTTTTCTGTCATTCAGTGCTAATCTATTCTTAGGTATGATTGGTGGCATGCAAAACAACATTACCAGTTGTCAAAAAGTCATAATTTTAACAAAATACCTGCCTATCTACCACTCCTTCATACTGTGATAGTGTTGGTCCAGCTGATTGATAATATATTGATAGTATGGGTTTCCAGGTGAAGGCAAACCAATTTTATGTTTCTTGTCAGAGTTAATATAAAATGTAAAACATTAGTAATAGAAAAAATTTTAAACTAAATGCAACTATTGACAGCACTTTTACTCACTGCTACAAAATCATGTACTCAGGGAAAAGGCAGCTACTGCATTTTTACTTGAGTCTTCATTATCCACTGTAAGGTTCCAAATAGCAGTGCCTTTTGCTGGGCACACAAGGCTCTTAAACTTCTTCTAACTCTTCTGTGAGAAAACTCAACACTTTTTAATTTTCTTAGTGGGAAAATTGTGTCATTTACACAATTGTGATAAGCTTTGCTTGTAAAGCTTATCATACATTATGCTGACCTTGCTCTAAACCACAGACAGTGGACACAATGGTTGCATTCAATAAAAATACAATAAAAATATCTAAGACTTAGACCTTGTCCCTGTTTATCTGATGCCCGTGTTTTTCTGGAGTCCAGTCTCAGTTTTTTCACCAGTTTTTTCATCATTTTGACTACTGTTTTGAGCAACTACTATAGGATGCACATTGGCCAACTTTTATCTATTCAATTTTATCAGTCCACCAATTCTGTGTACTTTGGCGGCGTGGGGGTGGGCAAGAACATGGCCTCCTTTCTTTTGACTATGAGTAATCTCATCTTTCAGGGTTCTTATATCTGTAATTAATCTTCTAATTCTTTGTTTTAGTGAAGTAGCTGGCAAATTTCCTGTTTTTAAATGACAATTATTTTTTGTGCTGATGGCTGATAGGATCATGTCACCCAACTCACTCTGGAGCTTGAAGAAAAAATTTCTGATGATCTGTTAGAATCTGTTCTCTTGGTCTTCATAATTCTTCCTCAAATACCCAGTAAGATTTCTCTTCACTGCAAACATATTCTGAGAGTAGTTGCATTTAAAAAAAATTTTTTTTTTAATTTTTATTGGATTATATTAATAGTTGATTTAAAATGTGTTACTTTTAGGTGTACAGCAAAGTGAATCAGTTATACACACGTGTGTATATATATATATATATATATATGTATATATATATATATATATATCCATTCTTTTTCAAATAAGAGTAGTTACATTTTGCAATTTATTTTATATCCAAATCAATTCCCTGAATGTACCTAATTTACAAGACTCACTTCTCTTTGCATGCCCAATCTTCCTTACCAAGATTTTTATGAATTTTAGGTTGTCAAAGAACGTGGAAGAGATTAATTAACTACTGATAAATATTGTAGGTAAGTTTCATAGGTAGTATATACTGAAAAGAATATTTCCAACATTTAATTCTGAATAGAAATATGTACACTATACAAGAAACTATTACAAATAATGCCAAAAAGAGAGCAATTAAAATATTGGTCAAAGATTATAAACATGTAGTTTATAGAAGAAGGAATACAAAACACTAACAAGAAAATTAACGGATATTTGTAACAATATTTAGTTTTCAAGGAAATTCTAAATAAAACATCAGTATCACTTTACTGATATTAAATTTAAAAATAGACTATGACTAATTTCAGGTCCTGGCAAAGAAGAGGAAAGATCTTAAAGCTACATATTTTTCTTGCACACTTGTATGTGGGTACAATCTTGAACCTTTTAGGAAAATTAAGGATATACTATCCTGTTATGGTAATCTCATACTGAGGTAGAGATATTAAGAAAAATATTATTTGGATTTTTAAAGATATGTACAAGAATATTTATTGGAGTACAATTAAATGTGGCTCTGTTTCAAAGACTACCTTACCAAACTGGAATAGTATATAAGCCAAACATGGTGGATATATACATAAAATATTTTGTTGTACTTAGAAGTATTGTAATGGAGGGACATATAGTTATATGGGTGAGTTTTGAAGTATCATGATGTTTTATGATACATAAAATGCATGAAAATCTAAAAATCTAATAGATTATGTAATGACATCTAAACAGGAACCAAACCAAAAAAAAAATTACTGAGATAAATAGATTCAGGTATATACCATATTCATGGATTGGAAACAATAAAAATGTTAATTGATCTATAGATTAAACACAATTTCACTTAAAGTCCACAAGTTTTAATTTATTGTTCTTTTGTGAAAATTTATGAGCTGATTTAAAAAATTATATTTTAAATTGTTGACATGGGTCAACAATAGGTAAGATAATGTGTAATTATAAGAATAATTTTGAAGACATACTCTACTAGATATTAAGATTTAATAAAAAGTTAATTAAGTGTTGTATTATTTCAAGGATACATAGACTGAAAAATAGAGAATTAAAAGCACATACACACACATACTTTTTTTTCCTAGAAGAAAAGGTAGGAATCTACCATGTGAATTTTGATAAGCAAAAACTTCTTAAATAGGACAGAAAATCCCCTAACAATAATGGAGCAAATTCATATATTGTACTACACTAAAATTAAGAACACATGTTATTCAAAAGACACAGTTAAGAATGGAAAAATTCAAATCTTAGAAACTGGAGAAGACATTTGTCATATACATATCTGACAAATGATTCATATCCAGAAAAATTCCTAAGAAAAAGACAGACACACTTATTAATGCTCAAGAGACTTGAATATGCACTCAAAAAAAGAGAACATCCAGTTAGCTAATAAATGCATTAAAAGATGCCAGACTACAATTTTCATCTGAGAAATATAATTTTTAAGCAAAAAATTACAAAGACAATACAAAATGTTATCAATGATCTAGAGTAACAGATACTCAAATTGTCTGTTAAGCATGAAATTGGAGCAACTATTTTGGGAAACTTTTTCAAAGTATCTATAAACTTCACATTTGCCTACTCTGTGAACTAGCAATTCTACTCCTATACATATAACAAACAGAAAAAAAGTATATATATATTCCAAAAGAAAGAATTTCCAAAGAAAGAATGTTCGTAATAAAGTGGAAATAACCCAAATTTCTATAAATGTTAGACTGGGTAAACATATTTGGTATAGCCATAAAATTTTGTATGTGTGTAAACATACATATACACATATATAGTATATATGCATAATTTTATATTATGTTTGTGTATATGTGTTACAATGAAAATGAATACACTATTACTATATTTAACAAAATAAATACCACAAACATGAATTTTAGTAAAAGAGTTCAGACACAAATGAATATTTACTGTAAAACAAGAATAAATAATACATGCAGTTAGTTATTAAAATTTACCTTCGGGAAGGGCCCATAACTGGGAAATTTGAAGTGGGATTCTGGAGAGTTGCAATGTCCTCTTTCTTCGTCTGCATGCTGGTTAAAATAGTATGTTCATTTTGACAAAATTCATCAGGTTTTCCACTTATGTTGCATGTACTTTTTATAAAAGCATACTGCACTTCAATTTAAAAAATGTTTATGTAAAAGCAGTGCTTTGGAAATTGGAACCCTTGTGCAATGCTTATGGGAATGTAAAATGATGCAGCTCTGTGAAAAAATGTACGGTCGTTCTTCAAAAAATTACACATAGGTTTACCATATGATCCAGAAATTCCACTTGTGGGTATATACCCAAAAAGGTGTGGATGCAGGAACTTGAACAGATATTTGTATACTCATGTTCATAGCAGCATTATTCACAATAGGCAAAAGTAGGAAGTAACTCAAGTGCCCATGGGCAAATGAATGGATAAACAAAATGTGGTATATACACACAATGGAATATTATCAGCCTTTAAAAGAAGAACATTTTGACATATACTACAACATTGATGAACATTGAGGACATTGTACTAAATGAAATATACCAATTACAAAAGGACAAATATTGTATGATTCCACTTCTGAGGTATTAGAGTAGTCAAATTTGTAGAGACAGAAAGTTGAACAGTGGTTGCCAGGGGCTGGAGGTTGGTCAGGGGTAGGGAGTTAGTATTTAACAGGGACAGAATTTCAGTGCAGGAAGATGAAAACGTTCTGGGTGTAGATGTTGGTGATGGCTGCGCAATGTGAATGTACAAAATGCCATAGAACTGTACACTTAAAAATGGTTATGTATGTTTTCCCACAATTAAAAAAAATAGGAAGATTCAACAGGGAAAAAAAACAAGAGTGATTAGAGATAAAAGTAAGAAACATAATGAGATATGTGTACTTTTTAAATTATATGCATGAAAACAACTCCAAATTTGTAAGAACACATGCAAAATGACACATATAATACCCATCAGAATATCTTTCTATGGAAAGGGCAAAGAGAAACGGGACTGCATATGGGGTTAAAGGGAAAGATATATTAACTGTAATTCAAACAAGAGAAGAGCCTTTTGTGAATGATGATAATGGGACATGAACTGAAGAGGCCGATTAAACCTTCTACACTTGAAGCCAGAAGGGGAAAGGGTGGCGTTAGTAACACTCCTGTCAAGTTTAAAGGGACCTGGGAATAAACAGTAACACTCCTGTCAAGTTTAAAGTGACCTGGGCATAAACAATATATTATACAGATATGTCATTATAATCTTCACGAGCAAACCCCTACTATGTGGTAAGGATTAGGGTTACAGAGACATTAAATTGTTCCTGCCCTAGAGGACCTCTGAAATATTTGCATCAAAGTAAATAGAACAGAGAAATAGTTGTGTTTTACTTAATGAGTTGGTTTAATTAGTTGAGTAACTTAGTGGTTTTCTCTAAAGATGTAAAGCTGTTTATTTCAGCACTGATGACTTCAGTTTAGATATTTACAAAGTAGTTCTAGAAAAGCCTAACTTGAATAAAGAATAAACTGATAATTATCAAAGTAAAATTCCCAAAGCTTTATTCATTTATTTATTCAGTCAGTTTTTCAGCTAACATTTATTAAACTTTGATTATAAACACTAGGTTGTGTCTCTTTTTTAAACATTATAAATTTTCAAATTTAAGTCAAAATAAATCCAAAAATGTATGGTTAGCATATTGTATGTTACCAGAAGTTTGGTTTGCATGCTGAATTATAAAAAGCATTTAAAGAGTCTTTATAGTAAAAGAGTTTATTATATTTTTGAGATTATAGGTTAGTGGAAAAATTAGATTATAATAAGAGGGATTTGACAAATATAAATTTTTCTTTCATTGTCAGCTGGCAGAGTTTTTCTTCCTTTCTTTCTTTCTTTCCTTCTTTCTTCCTCCCTCCCTTCCTTCTTTTTTTTTATTTTGAATTTTATTTTATTTATTTTTTTATACAGCAGGTTCATATTAGTTATCTATTTTATACATATTAGTGTATACATGTCAATCTCAATCTCCCAATTCATCACACCACCACCACCCGCCCTCCTTTCTTTTTTTCTTTCAATCATAGAGATGTGATGATATAAAAATGAATTTGGTGGTGTCACTTCATTTTCATCTGGGGACTGTACATGGTGTGACATTTCTTTCTTTTCTGGTTCTTTTATAAACATTCAGAATTTTGCCTTTAATAAACAGTAAACAAACAAAAAACAACTTACACTGAGAAGATGCATTGTATAGATACCTAGCGCATTGTAAAGTGAACACTTGCCATGTAACTGGCACATACCTGTCAGAGCAATTTAGGTTAGAAGGAGGAAAAGAAAGCAAAGCATAGGAAAGAAAAGAGAAGCACCAGATCTGTTTACTTGAGAAAAGTTATGTGGTTTGACTGTCTACAAAAAGATAATAAATGTGTAAGTGTGTGTGAGTGGGGGGCAGTTGAATTTTAATACTGTGTCATTCCAAAAATAAAATTTCAGGGATTTTATTTCTTTCTTTTATTCCCATCAAAGTAAATAGATAATCATGACTATCTATGACTGGATTTTCTTTGAAAGGACCATTTTATAGATAGATGATAGATATAGATATATAATATACATATATTTTATAACATAATTATACATATATAATTACATATCTATATAAATGTAATTATCTGAGTATTAAATGATTGGTAAAGAACAAAAAAATTGGATTCTGTCTCTTTAAATAGTAGTACAAGCTCAAATATGTTCCTACCTAATCAACAGTAAAATTAGTTTCCACCTAGAAGGTATTAAGCAAAGATGCAGCAAGCTGTTTGCCTGAGATTAAAACTCGGGTGAGCCAAATCCAGTAAATGTGAATGTAAAGAACACAGCCTTCCTTGCTAGTCTTTAAAACTCTATCTGGTTGTTTGCCATGGCTTTAAGGAGACTTGCTCACTTGCTTAGAGTCCGAATATTCCTACTCACAGCAATTCCATAATTGGGTTTTTTTCTTTGATTCTTTGTTTAATTATTGGGGCAGGTGGGGTTTATAAAATATACACTATACAATATAATTCAGAATTAGACTCAATAATTACCCTACATACTCTACAAAGCAGTTTCAAGCAAGTACCAAATCCTCATTCATTGCTTGATACAGTAAATTGGTATCTAATTTAAGGTGGGGGCTGGGGAGTGGTCGTGGGCATAACTTAGTTTAACATTTTCTTTCCATTTTCTAAGGGTACAGATGTTCAAGAGTCGACTGGAACTTCTGCATTTGGGTTTGCCAGTTGTTTAAAATCAAGAGCCAGTCCACTTTCACCTTTTTCAAATGCTGTTATGATAAAAGCTCACATGGCAAATAGCTGTGACTTTTAAACTCTCAAGCATGATGTGAAAGGAAGTATGTTTCATTAAAGCTGATTGCCTTTTTAAAATCCTTACTTTTTAAAATCTTTTTTTTTCTTTTTTTTTTTACAAATTCTTCTATTTTTCCTATCTGTTTCTGACCATTCTTCTTCTGTCTTTTTCTGTGACTGTTTTTCAAGATTTTATTCTTAGCAAATTTTTGCTTTATACTAAATCCTTCCCTAGTAGTTGGAAACACTCAATTACTCTCCCAATGGTGCTGACGTAGTGCAAACTTCCAACTCCTGTTCTTCTCTGGTGTTTACTTTTTTATTCTGTTTGTTCCAAAAGCCTTGAGGACATTTCTAATTATATGTCTTGCTCTCAGCCCAAGATGATCATATTCCAAATTTGCACTAATGTATTTCCTGCCCCAGTTAGTTTTATTCTTCAGTTATCCCTACATAATTCATTGGTGCACACTTCTTCCTTCCTGATTATTAAAAATTAGAGATCTTGGCATCATTTTCCTTCTTTCCTTTCACGTAATACTTTTAGATAAAATTGAAATAATGTTTTTCCTTTCATCATCCTGGAATTGTACTTTACTTGTCTATTATCTTTTCACCGTCCTAGTTCTCATTTTCATAACTCCATCCTATGGTTATTCTACAGGCTCCCTGATAGAATTTTCTTAGGAAAATTTATCTGAAACCACTAGTAAAATATTTTTTTCTAAACAAGCTTTAACCTATCACTTCCTGTATGAAGATGTGTGAGTTTTGTTGTCTGGCTTTTAAGACTTTATAAATTTATTACTTGGTATTTATTCACTTTTATTCTATACTGTATTGGAACTGCCCTATTTGGAAAGATTACTCAGCAACCCACCTCTTTTCCTCAGTATATATTGATACATTCTCCCCCTTCACGGGCTGTTTGCATTTTTAATTTTTAAGACTTTAGGTGTTTTCTTACTTTAATTGGAACTTCATTCTCTGTGTCCCAGATTAATATCTAACTTCTTCATGTACTACTTCTTACATTCACTGTTCTTTTGCTTTTTTTTTTTTGCAACCCTCATTGCAGTTATAATCAGTATCAATTTGTATTACTTATTTGTTCCCCCTTTCACAATATTTCATTAGACTGATGGCTACATAAAAACAGAGACTATATAATTTCTTCTTTTGGTTCCTCTATAGCATATATCATGTACTGTATGTAGGGACTCGAGTTTTTAGCAGATTGATAATTTGTTTACTTATTTAGAATCCACTTACATATACCAGCTATTCACAACCTATAATGACATCTTGGAAATTTCAGTCTAGAAGGCAATCACTGGTTAAGTCAGAGAGAAAATGTATCTTTGATAGTTTGCAAGTGACATTCTTGTTTATATAATACACTCTCAGAGGAAGAATTATGGTGACTATGCAAGATCAAAATAAAGATCAATTTTCATATTTCTCTCTGCCTCCTTTCAACATAATGCATCTTTAAATTATTGTAGCATTTCTGGTAAGGTAAGGGCCTTCAACAAGCAACAGAGTATGTCTAATGGTAGCCCTCTAGTGGCCGCTGGATTCCAGAAGGTAAAGGATAGTAGTTTTCAGAGGGTATGAAGACGAATAACCAATTATTATTGCAGAGGTGATACATTTAATGTAAAAATTTCCCCAAATCTTTAGCTAGTGAAAGTGGGGGGCAACCAGGTAATGGAACATAAGAAAGGGAGATTTATACCTTAACTTTCCAGGCACAAACATACTTTTGGAATTAAAAAATAATCATGCTTCTCAATATTACTCTTTTCTCAGATAATTTCTATAAATTAGTGCCTGGGTACCAGCAAGGCTTGTGTCACTATGGTGGATATTTCCAGGTTAATAGACATATTGAACAAAGCTGAATATGAGTAAAATTCTCAATTTGAGTTATTGGTGCCTGCCAGAACTGATGTAGATTTCACAACATTAGAATTTATGACCAACGTGATAAGTTTTTCTCAAATCCCCCTAAGTGCTTATTAGGAAATCTGTCATTTCACAGACACTACCAAGAAGACGTTTTGAGAAGGGAATAGTTGTCCATCACATCTTATCATATGGGGACTGGAGATAGAGAATGTTTTTATATAAGTTCTAAGAAATGCTTCTTATTATAAAGGTAAAGTTGAAATTCTAACAACTCAAGAAAAATTGTACAAAAGTTCTTTTCAGCAAAGTGATGCCACAGTATCATTGCCATCCTCCCTGGAGGATGGGGCCTCTCACAAGCCCCTGAATATTGTTGGGTTTACATAAGTAGTAGTTCTGTCTGTGTAAGGTTGGCACAGTCAACAGAAGTACTCAAGACAGAACTGCATAGTTTTACTTACTTACATTACTTCAGTGTTCTGCATCTGGCACATGAGTATGTATGAACAGAGCTATTGAATAATAAAAATATGTACATATTTTTCCTCCTTTTTTATTTGCAAAGCATTTGGGAAGAGGAATGCATGTACACAGCTGGAAAAATGATAAAATCCAATATGTATGAACCCAGTAATTGGACATTCCATTATTAGAAAGAGAACCAGTACTATTATATTTTCTGGAAATGAATCTGTCCATCACCAGAAGTCAACATTCTGCTCATGCAGCAACATATGTAAGCAGAGCCACCTATGTTTGGAAGTATTCTCAAATATAAAGTGAAAACTTCAGTGACCGTATCAGACACCACTTATGCCCTAAATCATGTCCTCTCAGCTCACCTTTTTACTCTAGGAATGGCTATGGAAACCAGCAAATATAACCTGATTGCAATTTGCTTAGATGAATCATGTTTCTCTAGCTTTTTGCTCTGGGATTTTACCTCATGGTGTAACCTTTGACTAATAGGTGTTGAAATCTAAAGGATATCTCTTTTGTCTTTGGGACAGATAATTCTGAGTTTGTTTGTATAGAGATCCTCAGAGTTTCCCCAGTGGGAATGAGGCTAGTTTTCCTACCATAGTGGTCAACTTGAAAAGTTACCCGTGGATAGGCTTTTTCTTCTTTCCTGTTTCAGTCTTCCCACTAACCCACTACTGTTCCACAAGATCATTTCCCAGAATATTGGGTTGGCCAAAAAGTTGGTTGGCCCAAAAATAAAAGACATTTTTCATTTTCATTGAACAATGTATTCACTAACCGAACAAACTCTTTGGCCAAGCCAATAGCATAGCCCTTGACTCAGGCTGAGTTTTGAGGGAAATGAGGACACATATTACTAATAAAATGGCCCTGCTGAGAAACTACAAATGGATTTAAAATTTCACTTTAGAGAAATAAGAAAAATCTATGACTCTTCCTAGGTGTTACTTTGTATGATGGATTATGGGAAACACTTTTAAAAAAATGATCAAAAATAATCTTCTAAGTAGCTATCACTGGAGAAGTAATCAATGTATAAAATAAATTATTGATTTTCAAAAGTATGTTGACCACTTTGAAATATGAAAACACCAATGGCATTCTTACCACCCTGTAATGATGTATTTTAATGATACAAATAATAACTGAGCTATCATTCTTGTTCAATTTGACAGCTCATTCAGGACATAAACTGCAAGTTACTAAATTTGATCTCCTGGGCTCCAGCTCAGGAAACAGCATGTAGGAAACACTTGTTGAATCAATCAGTTACTATAAATAAACTCTAGATTATAAATCAATTCTAGTTAGCTTAACCATAACAATAGCAGCAGTGCCAACTGCTTGGATCATCCATCTATTGAGCCTGTTACTTGGGTATTCACAAGGAAAACACTAGAACTGCCTTTTTTTTTTTCCAAGAAGGAAGTTTGCCATGCACTTAACAAGGATCCTTAAGGGTCTTGGTGGGATCTCCAGGAATTCATTTACCTGTTTTAAAAATATAATTGGTATTTCGGCTTTCAACTACCAACTTTAAAAGATTCAAGTTTAAATTCAGTAGGAATACAATAATTTATTTCCAGAATGCTAAAGAACCTTCAAAGAGTGCTATTTCACTCATCTAAGCAGCATAAGCTTAGCTAGAAAAGTTATTTTTGCCATATTTTAAGAATTCACATTGCAGATCACACACGTTTGTGAAAGAGATACACCCATATGCTTTTGAACGTAGTGTCCTCCATGTATTCAACAATATTTATTTAGTGCCTAATTGTATAATGTCACTGTACCAGAAACTTGTGACACAGAAATGAATAAAATATAGTACTTGTCCTCTAGAGGCTTGTTATCTAGAGGGATACTGTAAGCATAATTATAATAAAAATAATGAGTGTTTTTTAATTGTATAAAGTGTGCTGTGGGAGCACAGAGGAGAGAGTGACATCTTGCAAATAATTCTTATCTATTTTCTTCATTAATGTTTATATTTAAATTGAAATTTATTTCACTGTTATTCTTTGGAATAGACCTAGAATGTATCCTGTGAAACATGAAATATCAAAGCAAAAACAAGATACATTATTAGTTTATTTCTAAATGTATTTGCCCTGTTCTTTACATTAATGCTTATTCTATTTTCATAATTATTATTGTATTATATTTAGAATCTAACATTTTTGCTCCATATAGTGGGTTTTGTAAACCCCAAAATGTAAGCATATCATAGTAGAAAGGATGGATTAGAACTCAGGAAGCCCAATTTTTAGGAATAGTTCTGCAGCTAATACTCAAGTCAGAATCTCTCCAGGTCTAAATTTCCTCCCTCTGAAAAGAAAAGAAAGAAAAAAAAAAAGATGTCAATGGGTTTGTCAGGATTAAAGTACAGAGGTTATAGAGAATTTTGACATAGCTTAGCAGGCAGAAGTTTGGCCAATTTTGTCACAATGTTGATAGAAATGTAAAGAATTTTGGGCTTTGTAAAAACATTCATCTGGGTCATAGAATAGCTTAGGATTTATACAATTTTTATCTATTGTATGATAGAGAATTTAAATACTCATTGGTTTAGTCGGAACTGGAATTCAAGCTTTACAGAGCTTCTATTTTCACCTTTAATTTTCTTTCTGATTCTTTTATTTTCCTTTTGTCTTTTTCTTTCAGAGTATCTAAATATCCAAATAGAATATGTTGGTAAGGAATAAGCTATGATATTCTTTTCAACTAAAATGTTTAAATGGTTTTATTTAATATAATGACATGACATCCTTGAAATGAGAATAAAAAGAGCAGGAAAGTATTAATTGGTTATACTTAAGTTCTGTTCACTTCTGTCCTGAATATTAACTAGAATTCTTCTTCTTTTCTTTTTTTATACATGTCACAAATAAGATAAGGTAATAATTAAATTTTGTACTGAGAATTTTAGTGACTGCTTTCAAGATTAATAAAAGTTTGTATCAATTTTCACAATTTACTTTAATAAATATTATACAATATCATATCCTCCTAAATATGCAGTAAAGAAAGCTAACAATTTTAGCCATAATTTGAATTCAGAATATCTGGATAAGTTTGACAAATATGTCCTTTAAGATATATATATGTTGTGTAGGCCTACTTAGCACACAAAAGTCCATTTAGATAAAAATATACCTTGTACATCTATAATTATTTGTAATAGTACTCACATTTGGAATCAGTTCTTACATTTTCCTGAGGGAAACATAATGTATAAGCTGGTTATAATTATTTAAATACTTTGAAGATATGAATATGTTTAATAAAATATGAAATTTTGACACAACACTAAATTCAGAGAATAGGAATAATAACCAATTAAAGAAAAAAAAACATAAACACACAAATGATGATAGATTCAATGGAGTTTGTATAACATTGGTTTGTCTATGGAACATACACACATGTAAGTAGAGAGATGATATTTACATTTAGGAAAGTAAGATAATACCATGCTCTGAGGCTTAGGGTAAGCAGAATAAACTAGAAAATAGTGGAAGAGGCGAGCATGTGTATGTCCTGCATACCTTACAAATACAAAGTGTTTTTTCTGTTTCATTCACAAAGGATTCCAAGTGCCTGGAGCAGTGTCTGGCACATGTTAGAAGAGGAATAAATATTTCAGGAATGAATGAATGAAGGCAGAATGTTAGAGGGCTGTTGGGTAGATTCAGGGTGATTTCATATAGGGCTGATTGACTGTTTTGACCAATTCATTTGTATTGATACACAATTGACATGCAAAACTCAGCTCTAATTATGACAGAGTTCACAATGTACTTTTAGCATCATTTTCTGGTGGGCTGGAACAAAGACTTGGTATCTTGTACTTTGATATGCTTCCTGAAGTAAGCTCAAGTGAGCTAGTGCTCATATTGCCTTCAGTGTTAGATCTGGGGCTCACATTTTCTCTGACCATGTTAGTGAGATTTAACATGTGTGAGATATTGGTTCTGAATAAAGGTGTCACCTTTACATGATTAGACTCTTCCAATGCCTAGATCTGGGAGAAGTATTAGGAATCTTGATCGTGGCTCACCGTCAAGCCCAGACAGTACTAAAGCTGCTGCTTCATTTTTCTAAATCTGGCATCTGTCTTTTGACTAGTTTCAAAATCAAAGGTTTAGATAATTGTTATCATCTAAAGACAAGCAGAATGTAAATTAATTTAATGAAATGAAAACAAGAGACAGGTTTTCAATTAAAGAATTAACACTGATTTTTTAATATTTGGACTGATAGATGGACTTAGATGGTGTATTGACTCACAAAGTGTGTTCACTTATATCTTATTTGAATCTTAGAAAAAATAAATCCTATATGGTAGATACAAATACATTAGTTATATTAGAATTATATAGACAGAAATCCCTATAGGATAAAACAAGGAAACTAATTTACAAATAAATATTTTTCAAAGGAAAGAGTGCAATGTAATTTTAGCAGGCAATGAATGAAGACACCCATTCATTTACTGAAAAGGCTGTAAAATGTAAAATACTAGAATTCCATTAGCAGATGTTTAAATGGTTTAGAGATAATTCTGGAATATTTCATTCACTATTGTGAGTATAGCTAGTCATGTTGTTTTTCAGGATGAGGCACTATTATGCAAATATGTAGAAACCATCTATTTTCCCAGCCGATGGAATCACCTCCTTACTGGTTTCTTCTCTAAGAGCTGTTGAAAATTACTTTCCATTCCTGCACCTACTGTAACCTTTGATTTTTTAAGCTAGAATTAGCTTCCTTTAGAAATGTGAAACCACTCTTTCTAAACATATAAAATGCTTTCCAAAATTAACAATAAAAGTGTGGTATAAAACAAAAAATTAATAGTAGACCTCATAGGATTTTGATTAGTATTAAATAAGATATGATATGAAAAGTGTATAGCACATAGTAAGTACCCAACAAATAATAGCTAAAGCAATACTAAAATAATTTAAAGTATGAGAGGTCTTAGAAATGGGGAAAAAAAGCTCTAAGATAGTGCAAGATCTGTAGGTGTAATATATTTATTGTTTTTGTGGGTATACTTTTTTCCCCATCATATTGCTTATTAGACTGTAAAAAATGGTGGAAATCTAATTTACACATCCTCCACACCTTAATTACCCAAATATTTTATCCATCATAACACCAGAAGTGATGCTTAACACAAGCTAAATCTATCTGATCCCTTTGTGTGCATAAATTTGTTCTTTGTAATCCTTTGAGATACATAACTGTATTCTAAGGTCCCTTTTGCACATCTTCTTAAAACAAAAATCTAACAAAGGACTCGGAGGTTTATTTGTCTAATGCCTCATTTTTAAGTCTTTGTATACTTTAGGAGAGAGAATAACATTTTGAATATAAAAAGTATCTTCTGTAGATTTAATTATTCAGAATGTATTTAATTATTTATATTGTGTCTGGAAAGCTCAGAAAGACAATATCCTTGATGCTAAGTTAATGAATTAGAGCATCTCTCTGAACCCCAAAATGTATGTTTATGGTTTTCTTGGTATGGTTTCATATTTACTGAATAGATTTTTAACTTCTTTTTATAGCAGTAATAGAAACTTGGCTCAGCCAGTCTTTTTGAAAAAAAACTAAAAATAATACATGAAGTTACTTTAAATAATGATTTTTATGTTAATTCCAGTATACAGATAACTTAATGTGACATCAACTCTGACATTTTTTAATGAGAACAAATATTTCATTGGCTGAAACACAAAGGTTACTTCTTACTATGATTATTACTTCCCTTGATTTATCTTTCTTAGCCCAAAGAATTATAGAAAAAAAATACAATAAAATTTTAATGTAAAATTATAATACTAAAGAGAAGTTAAGAGCTCAGTCTAATAGTCCTGGAATAGAATCCTGTACATGCCACTTATTAGCTCTTTGACATTGTCAGATGTTTAAAATTTTTCTAATGATGAGTTTCTTCAGCTTTAAAATGAAGATGATGATATTCACACCAAACTTTGTAAGCATTAAAAGAAAAAAATGTACATAATATTCTGCACACAATTATTTACTTAAAATAAGCACACATTAATTATATTCACATATAATATATAATGACTTAAAAATTATATGTTTCAGGTGTGTAGCATTATAATTCAACATCTGTATATGCTACAAAGTGATCACCACCACAAGTCTAGTTACCAGCCATCACCATACAGTTGACCTCCTTCACCCATTTTGCATACTCACCAATTCCCTTCTCCTCTGGTAAACACTAATCTGATCTGTGTATCTATGAGTTTGTTTTATTTTATTTTGTTTGTTTCTTTGTTTTGCTTTTTTATATTCTACATATGAGTGAAATCATATGGTATTTGTCTTTCTCCATCTGACTTATTTCACTTAGTGTAATATCTTCAGTGTCATCCTTGTTGTCACAAATGGTAGGATTTCATTTTTTTATGACTAATATTCCATTGTATATATATATACCACATCTTCTTTATCCATTCATCCACTGATGGACACTTAGGTTGTTTCCATATCTTGGCTATTGTAAATAATGCTGCAGTGAACGTAAGGGTGAATGTATCTTTGCGAATTAGTGGTTTTATATTCTTTGGGTAAATACCCAGAAGTGGAATAGCTGGATCATTTGGTAGTTCTATTATTAATTTTTAAAGAAATCTCCATACTGTTTTCCATAGTGGCTGCACCAATTTACATTCTGACCAATACTGTACGAGGGTTCCCTTTTCTCCACATCCTCTCTAATATTTATTTCTTGTCTTATTGATGATAGCCATTCTAACAGATGTGATATCTCATTGTGGTTTTGATTTGCATTTCTGAGATAATTAGTGATGTTGAACATCTTTTCATGTACCTGTTGGCCATCAGTTTGTCTTCTTTGGAAAAATGTCTATTCAGATCCTCTGCCCATTTTTCAATTGTATCATTTTTTGTTGTTGGGTTGTACAAATTCTTCGTATAATTTGGATATTAACCCCTTACTGAATATATAATTTGCACATATTTTCTCCCATTCAGAAGGTTGCCTTTTATCTTTGATGATGGTTTCCTGTGACTTGCCAAAGCTTTTTAGTTTGTTGTAGTCCCATTTGTTTACTTTCACTTTTGTTTCCATTTCTCTAGAGTCAGATCCACAAAAACATTGCTAAGCCTGCTGTCAATGAGGTTATTGCCTGTTTTTTCCTAAAAATTTTATGGTTTCAGGTCTTACATTCAAGTCTTTAGGCAGTTTTGAGTTAATTTTACTGTATGGTATAAGATAGTGGTCTATTTTCATTTTTTTTCCCATGTGGCTGTCCAGTTTTCCCAACACTCTTTCCAAAGAAAAAGACGATCCTTTCTTCATTGTATGTTCTTTGCTCCTGTGTCATACATTCATTGTCCGTATATGTATAGGTTTATTTCCAGGCTCTCAATTCTGTTCCATTGATCTGTGTCTCTGTTTTTGTGCCAGTACCATACTATAGCTTTGTAGTATAGTTTGAAATCAGGGAGCGGGATACCTCCAGCTTTATTCTTCTTCCTCAAGATTGTTTTAGCTATCTGAGATCTCTTGTGGTTGCATACAGATTTTAGAATTATTTGCTCTAGTTCTGTGAAATATGCCATTGGAATTTTGGTAGGGATTGTATTAAATATGTAGATTGCTTTGGTAGTATGGACATTTTAACAATATTAATTCTTCCAATTCGTGAACACTGAATAGCTTTCCATTTATTTGTGTTGTTTTCAGTTACTTTCATTGGTTTCTTAGTCTTCAGGGCAGAGGTCTTTCATCTCCTTGGTTAAATTTTTTCCTAAGTATTTAATTCTTTTTGATACAATTGTAAATGGGATTGCTTTATTCATTTCCTTTCCTGATAGTTCATTATTAGTGTATAGAAACACCACTGAATTTATATATATTGATTTTGTATCCTGAGACTTTACTGAATCTGTTTTATTAGTTCTAACAGTATTTGGTGGCGTCTTTAGGATTTTCTGTATATAGTATCAGGTCATTTGCAAATAACGACAGTTTTACTTCCTCCTTTCCATATTTTGTATAACTTTTATTAATTTATTTTTCTTGCCTATTTGCTGTGGTTAGGACTTCCAATACTAGGCTGAACAAAAGTGTTTAGAATGGGCATCCTTGTCTTGTTCTTGCTCTTAGAGGAAAAGCTTTCAGCTTTTTGCTGTTAAGTATGATGTTATCTGTGAGTTTGTTAAATATGGGTCTTTCTTATTATATTGAAGTACATTCCCTCTATACCCACTTTGTTGACAGTTTTTTTCATAAATGGATGATGAATTTTACCAAATGCTTTTCCTAATAGTTTTGGAACTCAAAACCTGGATTTCAATTTTGTAGTACTATAATTATTAGAATTTTCAGATCTAAGATATGTTATACCCTGACCTCCAGGGAGGAGATATAAAAGTGAGAGTCCAACATGTTACACTTTTGTGTGAATAAAGTTTGACATATTGCCACACATTCCATCCAGTTATGCATGATTCCTTTGATCTATCCAGCATACTCCTACACCATGTAGCTGACAAATCTAAAAATGGACCTCTAATATTTTTCTTGTGCTTACTCATGAAATCACTTACCTGAACCTCTTTTATACTGTTCATCCTGATTTGTTCCCCACATTCTGAGCTTTTGTTTTCTTGATTTATTTTTTAATGTCAGTTTTGCCAACCTCACAGTCCTGACTTTTAAGTTTATTTTACCACACATAACTTACATTCCTAATGATTTGCAATTTAGAATTTTCTTTCAGTTCCTCTGATTTCTACCACCCTGGAGATAATTTCCCTAGTCCTTGGGATGATAACCTGTATTTTACCCCATTATATGAGATACTTCTACTGAGCTCTCCTTAGAATTATGAGCAGAACTTAGATATTCCAATTACTTACATTTTACAAAATGGTATTTGAAAACCTAAAAATTAGTTTGGCTTCTAAGCAGAAATCAGTAAACTACTCTGAACATTAGCAAATAATACACTGGCAAACCCACCTTTCACTCTGCAGTACTCTACCTGGAAGGCATGCCCATTTGCCCATAATTATTCTCACCCATACTCTAACCATGGTTCTGGAATCCTTGAAGAGATTATAATGTTCTCTTGCTTCAAGAAACACTGACCCATTTTGAAAAATAGTTCTTGCTACTGTTCCCTATGCCTGATATCTCGTTCTGTGGGATGAATTTCTCATTACCCATTCCCTCCCCTCTTTTTGTTTCTTAATTCACATTGCTCATTCTTTCTACATAGATTTTTTTAAAGAGGAAACATGCATTCAATAATTATAATAAACATTATACTTCATGCATACTTACTGTATTTCTATATAATCCTAGAGTAAAAAGAATTACACTGAATTACCAAACCTTGTAATCAAATCTCTCTGTTCTTAGATACTTGCTTCTTTCTGTTGCTAGATATAAGCTATAAACTATACTTTTATGTAATCTCTTCACCCCTGACTTTCTGATCTTCTACCTAGCATGCTTACATGGAAAGCCACTATCTGCCTGACCTTTCAAGCTTATGCTGCTGTCCTAGATATTTACTTGATCTGAGTACTTAGAATGGGTCTGTGTGATTCTATCTAACTCTACTAACTCCTTGACTTTGAACAGGCTTTTTATTTAGATTTGTGTCATTCCAGCACACTTATCTGATAAGATATCAAACATTGTCTGTATCATCAATAATCTATAGGTTTGCTCATTTCATCAGATTATTGGGCTTGCTTCTTCCCATATCACCTGATTTGGTCAACATTCATTACCCATACATGATTTAGAATTTCAAATAGTAATTTGTAATATATAAAACTGGGTTGAAATATTTACCACTAGAACATACCATTTTTCCTCTTGACTAAAAGAGTACATTTCTATATAGATACAAATATAGATATATTAAGGAAAATCCTATTTAAAAATTTATTCAATTAGTGATGATAATTTTGTATTTTATGGTTAATTTATTTTCATTTCTTTGACACTAAGGCTAAGTGGAATTTTATTTTTTGCTACATAATTATTATTAAATAAGCTTAGGCCTGGGATGACAGAGTTGGTATTGTTTTACAAAGTGGAAAGATTATTGAAGGTCTTTTTACTGCCTTTTATTCCCTCCCATCAACAACAAAAAATGTCATCTTTATTCATTATTAAATATACATTAAAATTGGGGATGAACACATTTTAATTTAATCTAACTTATCTGAATGTCTTCTTAAGTCTTCTTAGCTGAAAGGTAGCAGATATATTCCCTGTTTCAAGTTATTGACCTTCCAGATTGTATTTACACATTTTTCTGTAGTAGTAAAAGCCATTTCTGCTGCAGCCTATAATCAAAGCTTAGCATACTTAGAGAAAGAGCTATAACCACATTATTTTTGTTAAAGCAAGCTTGACTACTGTAAAGAAAAATCTGGTCTAGAGAATTTACATGGAGAGACTATGCATTTGATTGCACATTGGTAAAAATAATGAAATCATCCTCCTACAATCACTGACTTCCAAAAAAAGATAAATTGCCAGGTAGATTTTTTATAATATGACAACTCTGAAAAAATTAAGACTTGGTAATTTGAAATATATAATATTAAATCAATCATGTAGTTCTTCATTGCTGGCTTTTACAGCTTTTTCATATTGCCAAATATGAAGTGGAGGAAAGCCAGAATCCTGCAGATACATTCTCCTTGAATTCTGTAGATAATATTTGATACAAATGAAACAAACTAAGCTCTTGGTGGACAAATAATTTCTCCTGGAAGTAGTTTATTCAGTGATTTTTAAAATTTCATAATTGTATAATATTAGTTTAATGGAAAAAACAAATCGTTCAGTGAATTAATTTATATATTTATTTTATATGATGCCAAATAATCATTTGACACAAGTGCTTCATTGACACTGTACTAGCAATCCATCATTTCTTCACATTGTTTAGCTTGTGGTTAATGTGCATTTTCATGTAACACACTGAAGATAATTCAGAGAAATTTAATATCATTTGGCAATATTGCAAGCAATTAAAAATGTGGATGCTAATTATTTGGTGAAGTAGATAAAGAAAACCCAAAAGATTTAAAAAAATGGAACCTAATAGAGTTGTTTTGAAGCTTAGTAGAAGTAAAGATATCTGAAAGTAACCATTAATACTGTTAGCCCCAGAACTCCTACACACACACACACACACACACACACACACACACACACACACACACACTCTCTATAATAACCTGATGAATCATACAGATCCAAGTTTACTACCTCCTGCATGAAGGAAGAGGACCAACTCGATAGAGTCTTAATAGTGTCTCAACAAGAGAAGGTTGAGAATTTTATGGAGACTTGGGGTCTAGGTTTGAGTAGTTTATGGTGGGTGTTTCACTGTGGAAAATCTGAACTCAATTGGGCAAACTGTGTAAGTTTCAGGTTGGAGGATCTTGAAGCAAATTTGGATAAGTAAAGAGTTGTTTAATAAGAAAATGCTTTCCTCATTTGAGGGAACTAGTGCCCTGAGAAGCAGGCTAATATAAGCAGTCAATTTTGGAAAATTGTTGACACACACAATGAAATTATTTACTGGATTACATAGGTTATCTGAGTAAAAATTTTCTGGAGCAAATAGTTGTCATGCTAATGTAGGTGGTCTTGTTTCTTAGTCCTGGTTGTTAAACTGGAAGTTTAATGCATCTTAATGCAGGAAGTTTTATTTCATGTTCACCCCTTGTGGCCATTATTCAGGCTGAACTGGAAGATACTCAATTATACCAGTAAACTGTCAAGAACTGGGAAAGACCTGGGATTTTACCACATGCCAATCTAACAAGTTACCTACTACTGTTTCATAGATAGTGGTAGAAGATACAAGATTCCTGGGTCAACCTAGAGGGGTGGGATAGGGATGGTGGGAGGGAGGCAGACGCAAGAGGGAAGAGATATGGGGACATATGTATATGTATAACTGATTCACTTGTTATAAAGCAGAAACTAACATATCATTGTAAAGCAATTATATAATTGCTTTTTTTATAAAGCAATTATAAAAAAAAAAAGATTCCTGGGTCAGAGGTAAAGGACTTTATTATTTATGGAAAAACACAGTAAATAGAGCAGTTTCCTGTGCCTTCCGAGACCTACAGAGAGTGAGTAGGAGAATGACACAAGTGAGCTGAGATGAAAACTTGCCCACGCAGTAAACTGCATTGCAAGAGAGGAACACTGAGCTTGAGGAATTTTACTGCTTTTATAGTAAGTGGAAAAAAGCTTGCTCCTTGTCTAATAACCCATCATTCAGCTGACACGTTTTTGACCAAACTCAGATTTTCATATGGGTATGTAACTTTGCTGACCATTCTGATTAATATCACCAGCAAAGGACAGGACCAAAACCATTTACTTTTTCTCATAAAGTATTTCATTATAGACAACAGCACTGAATTGTAAGCAGCATCCTGAGACCACCCTGCAGCATTGAACTTAGCATACCCCAGGGTCCCAGACTCAGCCAACTGTGAATAAGTTTCAGAGGGAAAGTAGTAGGTTTCATTTCAGAAAACCAACATGAAGTGCAAGGGGAGGCTATCATCTGTTACAACCTTTTTCAATCTCCTTCAATCCAATGCACTAAGAAAAGATCACTCAGATTTTTCCTCCCAATATAAGTACAACTTCATTTTTCAGTTCAAATAAGTGTCTTATTATGTGTCTTGTGGACTACTGTAGAAAACACTGAGAAAAAATATACAGTATATTTTATAAGATATATTAGCAATATAAGTCAAGTTTAGGAATATATATGATGTAATTAATTTATTCATTTTATAGCTTATGGAAACATAAAATAATGCTACTTCTTATAATTTATAATAATAAATACGAGTAGTTAAAGCTATTATTTTCAAAATTAGGGGTATGATAGAGGACAGAGTATTCTTTGATAAAGCTGTGTATATGTACCTTGCTCTGGCGTTTGATTTTTATTAATAATTGACTAATTTTAAAATGTAAAAAGCATAAGTAATTAATCATTAGACATCATAACTGAATAATTCTTATTAATTTAATGAAAAGAGTATATAATAATACAGAATAATTGGTCCAGAATTAATATATAATTAAACATCTAAAAAGATGCACTTATATGATAATTGGCCATTTAGGAATAACTTTTTATAGTATAATTGGATTAACCAGATTTATCTGCAGGTTTTGTTCAGTATGTTTTTAAAAATATGATATTCAAAAATTATCCCAGTGACCTTTTAAAATAATCTGCTAGCCAATACTGTTATAGGAAGTAAAAAAAAAAAAGTCAATTTTAGTATTAATTCTGTCTTCCTCTAAATTAAGTATCTCTCATGAACATACATTATTTAACCAGGAGGAGTATGAAGGAGCAAAGAGACTACTCTTCTACCTCTCACCATACGATCTGAAATCAGAGTACTCCAACATACACCACACTAGGTTGTGCTGAGTTTCATACTTCCTCTTTAACGGAAATAATTATAAGACAGAACAAGATAAGTCCCATGGTGTTTTATGGAATTTTGAATAATCCTATTAATAATCCAATAAACCTAATACATAGTTTTACTAATGATAAATATATAATGTTGGTAGTGTTCTTTTCACTCACTTCTTTCTTCTGATAATCTGAGGACACTTGAGAGTCTCAGGTGTACAATAAGATGGTTAAATATCATTATGCTAAATGTGCTGGGTGGGAAATCAAATAGATTGCTGAAAACTGGTTCTTGCTATGAAGATTTCTCAAAAGAACTTTTCGTGTGGTGAATGATTAACAAATCACACAGTAACTCAAGAGTCTAGTCCAACACTAACAATTGTGGATGCTCCAAAACACTTGTCAAATGTTTAATTCGAAATTATATTATATGAAATTATCATTTTCTTTCTTGGTCATAGCTCATATACTGTAGAGTAAATAAGATATTATGTGTATATATATATATATATAACTGAGGAATATTTTCAATTGAATATGCTAACAGTAACGCATTTTCAAATGGTAAAAATTGTAAATTGGCCAATTTCATACTCTTACTCTTGCATTTGGTTTTAAATTACAGATTACACTTTGTGGATTTTAAAAATAAGATCAAAATAATGAACCAAACAAGATAATATTAATGTCATTTCTGTATACCCACCAGCAGTTCTTTATTACAGTTCCTATGTTTCTCTTAACTAGCAAAACTTCTAATTTCTTTTATTTTCTCTGAAATTGCTGCTTTTGAGATTAATGTATTATACTGACAAATAATCTAATCATGAAAGACATGTAATCACTTACTTCAAGAAGAAATATTCTCCTATAGACCCATAGTATAGAAAAATGAAAGTATAGAAAAAGTTAGTTTTCTAACAATTCTAGTAACCCAAGGGATAAATTTATAACTTGGCAGGAAGCTGAAAATGGGCAATATACCTTTTGTTCCAATATGAGATCCCTAGCTGTATTACCAAGTTTGAGTCAGATGGCTATTTTTTTATGATTTACATAGCACTGTATGCATTTTCTATAGATCTTTTCTTTTTGTTTCATGAACTATAAGAACTGATACTGCTTCTGGCTCTGATTACTTATCTTCTTTTTCACACTCGAGTTATAAAATGCTTAATAGTACGTAGGAAATATTTTGTCTCTTATGTAAAAGAGAGAACAGTGTGGTAACCTTCATTCATTCTATGCCAAACTATTTGTTCACTCAGCTGCAGATCAGCACTACTAGTGCAGGAGAGCTCGCCCAAACACACTCACTTAAATTGCCCTCATTACCTTGGTAGACATCATCACCTCTCAGTTCTACATCTGCATCACTGGTTGTTTCATCAGTATCCTTTTCTAAATCTTACTGAACTCTTTGTCTGCAGTTTCTCAGTGTATATCAATGTTATAAACAAAGGCATCATTGCTGTTTTTGCAAACACTCCAATTTTATTGTTGTTTGTTTTGTTTTGTTTTAGTAGCATAGCTTCTGATTTCTTTGTAAAACTATCAAGAAACTGATTTGGCAGCATTTCAGTACTGAGCTGCTCTGTACTACTTTGTAAGAAGAATCATAACCATAAATAATTTTATGCTAAGATGTTCATATATATGTTTATTTTCATTACTCTTTTATAAAGCATTTTTAAGGTGATTAAGTGGTTTAATTACTGTTGTTTTACATCAGAAATTAAAAATTGGTTCGTCTATCTATCCTTAGGTCCCTAAATGACTCTTCTTATTTATTTACTTTTTCATTCATTTATCCAGCAGTTATTTTTCTTTTAATTTTATCACCTTTGTGTCATTCAATGGTAACAGAAATTAGTAGATAAAAAAGAAATCTAAGAATATATCAAACATAACAAGAGTGGAAAAAAGTGATAAAATGACATTTCTAGTTTCAAATTCGTTTAGTTTCATTTTTATGATGAAAATCAGAGACGAAAACAAGTAAGCCGTGGGATATATGTGAGTTTCAGAAAGTTGGATGGGTGAGAAAAGGAATTAGTTTGATTTTAGAAAACAAAAATGAATGCATAATTCTTCAGAATTTCATCAGAAACATAATGAATACTTCCCAACGTAATTTATACTTTTAAAAAAATCACCAAGTGATGTCATGGAAGATGGTATAGTAGGAAATTCCAGGAATCAATTGCTCCATTGAACTGGCAAGAACTCCTAGATTTGATTATTTTAGAACTAGGGAGTCTAGTTCAGCACTTGCTCTGTCCATCAGAGTGCTTGATTAAAAAAAGAAGCAGGTAAATTTCAGTGAATTTTGACATTTCACATAGCATCTACAATGCCCTGCCCCTGGCTCCATGGCAGGTAGCTATAGGAAATGTGGCCCACATTTACACAATTAAGATAGAGTATAATATTTTAAGCAAAGAGTAATTTGGTTAGATTTGTAATCTGAAATATAATAATAATAATTATAATAGTAATAATGATAACCTATTATGACAGCAGTGGATAATGGATTAGGCATGGCCAGGATATTTTGGGAAGATTATCTGGAGGCTGTTTCATTGAGTCAGGAAAAAAGATGCAGAGAATTTAAAAAGGCATAAGTTGAGGGCATAAAGAAGAGAAAAGAAATTTGAGAAATATGTAGGCAATAGAAGAGAAAGAACTTTGCCAAAGAAATGAATAGATTGAATTCTGAGGACATAATGCTAAGTGAGACAATCCAGTCACAAAAAGACAAATACTGATTCCACTTACATTATATCTCTCCCAAAGTAGTCAAATTCATAGACACAAGAAGTAGAATGATAGTTGCCAGGCATAAAGGAGAGGGAAGAATGGGAAGTTCGTTTTTAAAAGTATAGAGTTTCAGTTTTGTAATCTTAAAAGATTTCTAGATATGGAGAGGAGTGATGGCTGCATAACAATATCAGTGCATTTAATATCAATGAACTGTACATTTTAAAATGGTTAAGATGGGAAATTTTGTTATGTATATTTTACCAGAACAAAAATGTTTTATTAAAAAAGATAGATGAATGGATAGAATAGAATGGAATAGAAATATTTCATATGAGATAGTATGTTATAAAAAATCAGAAAAATCCATTTATCCAACCAGTAAATGTTTATGGAATACCAAGTAGTTTAGTTTCACAGGACAGAAGTATATTTTTCCTTAAGACCATACACAAAAATGGGAAGACAGATATAAAGACAAGGAGATGGAGATAGAAAAAGTACCTCATGTGAATGGCTTGATGTCTTTGAAGTACAAAGTGAAATTATTCTTGCACTTAGAACAGGAAAGAAGTAGGTTTCAAAATAGTTAATAATTATGTGCAACCATGAAAAATGAACTTAAGTATAGAAAAGTTTATAGATTAAATGTGGCCACTTACTATAGTAAGTGATAATACATTTTATAAATAAAATAATGGAGTAAACAAACCAAAAAGTTAAGGTGATCAGTAAGCAAATTGCATTATATCTCTTTTTTGGGAAAAACACATTTAAAATGAGAGATTCTGGGGTTCTGCTTAGAAGAGACTTACAAGAAGATGTAGATTAAAAAATTTCATGATCCTTCTCATTTCTGAGAACCACAAAGAAAGTAAAGAACAGTAGTTACAGAAAAGGACAATAAGTGAGAGATAAACAGATTCCTAAAATGTTAGAGGAACACAAAATTAGTTATGTGGTCCTACAGCTATCTCAGAGTCTATAACTGAAGAAGGCTATAAACCAGGAAAGCAGCAGCAGTTTCTCTCTCCCACTGTCACTTGCTGATAGCAACATTATAAGGAAACCCACATCAGCTGCACACAGCTTTTTGACACAGAGTTTAACAAGCTCTGCCAAGATATTTGTGATGTCTGCCGCTCAAGTATCAGGAAAGAGATGGAAGATGAGGCTTGAAGACTGTGATTTTAAAAGGGGTAAAATGTGGTAAAAGCTAGTCAGAGGTTAGATGTTTGGGGGAGTATGACGGTTATTTTAATGTGTCGGCTTGGCTGGGCCATGGCACCCGGTTTCCTGGTACAACACTAGTCTAGGTGTCGCTATGTAGATTTTATTTACTTACTTACTTATTTATTTTTAGGCCACGCCGCGCATCATGTGAGATCTTAGTTTCCTGACCAGGGGTCGAACCCGTGCCCCCATCAGTGAAAGTGCAGAGTCTTAACCACTAGACCACCAGGGAAGTTCCTGTAGATTTTTTTTAGATGTAATCAACATTTTAATCAATTGACTTTAAATATAGCAGATTACCTTTTCTAATGTGGGTGAGCCATTATAGTTGAAGGCCTTAACCTTAACCTCCAATCAGTTGAAGGCCTTAACCTCCAGACAGCCTTTCAACTGCAGAATGCAACATTAACTTTTTCCTGGGTCTCAGGCCTGGGGCCTGCCCTGCAAATTCTGGACTTGTCAGCTCTCACAATCTTGTGAGCCAATTCCTTAAAATAAATCTCTCTGTCTCTGTCTTTCCCCACCTCTGAGTATGTGCATTTGTGTACACACATCCCATTAGTTCTGTTTCGCTGGAGAACCCTGTCTAATACAAGGACCCAGAATAATAACCCAAATAGTGATGTGAAATTCTAATACAAAAATGAAGAGATTAAATATTATTTGAGTCAATAAAAAGGATAAACACTAGTCAAAACAATGAAATGTCATTAATTAATTTAAATTACATAGGGTAATATTTGTCTATAGTATTCCCACAATATAGTCCACAAATGAATAAACAAAAGACAATAAAAAAGGCAAAAAAGAAAAAAAAAAGTTTTAGGGTCTAGTAAATTGGAAAATGTTGCATTGACTAGCCCTCACTTCAGATTCATAATACCTATTAGAATACTATAGGTATGGGAAATCTTGCAGTAAAGAGAATTGTTTGACTCTATTTAACCTAGGGTTTCACAAATTCATTTGACTGTCAAATCCTTTGCAGTGTGTGTGTGTGTGTGTGTGTGTGTGTGTGTGTGTTTGACAAATCTGATATGACGTATTCAACAGGACTAAGAAGAATGTGTTAGCTGTGTAGAGTTGCTAACAGAATACAACAGACTAGGTGGCTTAAACAACAGAAATTTATTTTCTCACAGTCTGGAGGCTGTGAAGTACAAGATCAAGGTGCCAAAAAGGTTGGTTTTTCCTGAAGCCTCTTTCCTTGGCTTACAGATGACTCCTTTTCTTTGTGCCCCTGCATGACCTTTTTCTCTGTGTGTGCACTTCTGGGGTCTCTTCTTCTTGTAAGGACATCAGTCCAGTTGGATTAGAGCCCTACCCTTATGTCCTCTTTTAACCTTAATTATGTCCTTAAACACCCTATCTCCAAATACCATCACATTGGGGATTAGTGTTTCAAACTATAAATTTTGAGGGGACACAATTCAGTCCATAACAAAGTGACTTTTTTTGGGTCTAATTTGGTTATTTATTTCTATTAGAGTGGTGAATTTTACCTGACCAGTTTATAAGCACCAGATATCTTTTTTTCATGTAATTAAATTGACATGGTGAAATACTGTATCAATCCTTGAAAAATGTGAAATGCCAGTTGAATTGTCAATAAACGCAACATGTCCCAAGGAAATAAAATGCTTGCTTATATATCATAGTGTGATCCTTTAAAGAGCTCAACATATAACGTATCACAGTGGGCAGTTTCTGAAATGTATCACTTTTTCTAGTGCCTATTTATCATTTCCTGTACTTATGGAGAATGAATTTAAATCTTTTCTTCATTTCATGGAGTAATGTGACATTTTGTTTAAGTGTATTAATTTATTTTTTCTTTTCTTTAAGTGCATTTATTTCTTCTCTTCTTTCAATCCTTCCAGGACTTTACTGATTCCTGAAGCACCCAATAGTTTCTACCAGGGAACTAGGTTGAGTTAAGGCCCATTCCAGGGATGGCTTGCATCATTATGAAAAATTTTATAAGGTATCCCTAAAATAGGTTAATTTTAGACCTAAAGCAAGCATAGCAAACTGAGAATGCATGAGTCCACCTTGCCTTCAGACTGTTTTACATTGCCAGGTAATTCAGTTTTCTAAAAACGTAATTTAAAGGACTTACACAATGAACTCTCCGTTAAACCATAATCTCCAACAGTCTGATCTGTGTTATACAACACATTGAAAGATTTAAACAATTAGGTTCACTTTCTGATTCCTGAAATTATTAAAGCAGCGGTTTTCTAAAGTGATTCCTGGACCAGCATTATCAACATCACCTAGGAACTCGTTAGAGATGCAAATTTTTTTTTAAAAATCATATTATAGCTGAAAATTTGTACCTTTTTATCGATTTTTCCTTACTTTCCCCTCCACCCTCAGCCCCTGACAACCACTTTCTACTCTCTGTTTCTATGAGGTTGATTATTATTTTTTAATATTCTACATGGTAAGTGATACCATGCAGTATTTGTCTTTCTCTGTCTGGTTTATTTCTCTTAGAGTTGTAAATTCTTGTGTCACCCCACCAGTTTTCCTGAATCAGAAACTCTGTGAATGGTGTCCAGAAATCTGTGCCTTAACCAGCTGTCCAGGTGATTCTAATGCACACTCAAATATTCTCTGAATGACTGTGACTCACCTCTTCCTCTTATCCAAGTTTCAGTTAAAATCGTTTCACATAGTAAAAGTAGAAGGGCTCAATGAAAGGGACCCTTTTCTTTCCTCTTATTTTCCTTTTTTTCCTAATGGAGTCTTTCTCAAAATGTGCTCCAATGGACAATCAGAGCAGCCAATTATATGAATGTATTAATAAATATACATAAATGTCCTGAGATGCTATTAAAAAAACATGTTTGCCTAAACCACTATGTCTTAAAATCGTTGACCATAAATCCATTTTCCCCCTACCAGTAATATCTACTAATTTTCTAAAGGTCAAGAGTTTCCTTTGGGGAATTATCTCTTTCTTTGTATACAACCTTCTTGGGCAGTCAGTGAAGAATGAGACATGAAACAACCTAAAACAATCAGACTGTCTCCTTAACAATTTGCCTCTTGGGAAAGAATCTAGATTAGTTACAGCTGATTCATTCCTTTATTCATTTTGTGTTTCAAGATGACCACAACATATTACCTTAAAAAGAAAATCTTTTATCAATTTCCAATTATCAACTAACAAAGTACTCTATTGAATAAACTCTACATTATGAAGTATTTTCTAAGATAATACAGATACTCAGAAGTTGTCTCCTGTTTTTCCTGGGGCCTGATTGCTAAGCTTCTCTTTTGACTTATGAACAGCACCGTGTTCTTTCAGGTGATTCCAATAAAAAGCTCTTGCTAAGTGGAGTTTACTTTGTTTACTCAACTCAAGGATTCTTAATTGATACAACAGTACAGCATAATGGCTTTAGACCACAGACCCTTAGGAAACTATATAACCCTCAGGGTGTTATATAGAATTGTTCATTGTCCTAAGATGAAGGCAAAGTTAAGGTACTCTTTTATTCTTTTTCTCCTATGGTGAAATATTATCAGTACAGGGTATACAGAAGCAAGCCGGATAGTTAAGTTTTTGCCTATGGTCACCTGAAACTATATGACATTGATAATGGAGCTGGGATGGTAGTATGAATCATGACCCAAAACACTTAAATTGAATGTTTACTTCTGAAGGGGAAAATATGAAAAGTTAAAATCTCAAAATTCTTATCTGATGTCACAAACTAAATCCAAGTTTTTTGGTTTGTTTCTTTTTAACCATACTTTTAAAATCTCTTATTATTTGCAAACCATATATCTGTAAAGGTGTTAGTATCCAACATATATAAGGAACTCCTACAACTCAATAGCAAAAAAACCCAAATAACCCAATTAAAAAATGGTCAAAGGACTTAAATAGACATTACTCCAAAGAAGACATACAAATGGACAACAGGTATATGAAAATATACTCAACAGCACTAATCATCAGGGAAATGCATATCAAGACCATGATGAGGTGTCACCTCACACCTGTTAGGATGGCCATTAACAACAACAACAACAACAAAACAGAAAATAACAAGTATCATAGGATGTGGAAAAATTGGAACCCTTGTATACTGAGTGCAAAATTGTAAAGTCATTATGGAAAACAGTATGAAGTTTCTGCTGTTAAAATTAAAAATAGAATTACCATGTGATCCAAAAACCCCACTTATGGGTATTTATCCAAAAGAATTGAAATCAGGATAGCCAAGAGATATCTGCACTTCCATGTTTATTGTTATTCACAATAGCCAAGAGGTGGCAACAGTTAAATGTCCCTCCGGATTACACACACACACACACACACACACACACACACACACACACACACACACACAATGGAATATTATTCAGCCATAAAAAAGAAGGAAAAGCTGTCATACACTACAACGTGGATGAACCTTGAGGACATTATGTTAAGTGAAATACGCCAGTCACAGAAGGATAAATACTGAATGATTCTACTTATAAGTTGTATCCAAAATAACTCATAGAAACAGAGTAGAATGGTGGTTGCTGGGGGGAGAGGGAAATTTGAAGTTAATGTTCAGTAAGTATAGAGCTTCAGTCATGAAAGATGAAAAAATTCTAGAAATCTGCTGTACATCATTGTGCTTAACAATACTGAACACTTAAAAATTTGTTAAGGGTAGATCTCATGATATTTTTATAATTTTTTTACAATTAAAAAAACCTCTTACCACATTCAGTTAAAATGATGATTGCTTATAGATTAATATTTCATTCTTTTTTACTGATTTTCCTCTTTGTGCTGAATTTATGGGCAAACCTGCACTATCAGAAATATTAAAAATGATGATTGCTTATAGATTAATATTTCATTCTTTTTTACTGATTTTCCTCTTTGTGCTGAATTTATGGGCAAACCTGCACTATCAGAAATATTAAAGGGTGTTCTTTAGTCAGAAAAAAAATGACAACATGTGGAAAATTGTAGCTATCCAAAAAAAAGAAAAAGACACTAGAAACAGTAAATCTGCGGATAAATATAAAAGACACTTTTCACTATTTTTTTTATTTTTTAGAGATAATAATTTAAAGCCAACATTGTACCCATGTATTTGAATGCTTATAATGTTTGTTCAAGTAAAATTTATTAAAACATTGCACATTGTACAAGTATCCAAATTAGTTCTACACACATTGTCTTGAAATTGTTTCTGCAAAGGCCTCCATTAGTTCACAACAGTAGGGAGTGAGCTACTTGGGGAAAAAGAGTATGTTTTTAATCATGTAACTCCAGCACCTAATAGTAGGGTTTTTTTTTCATATATTCTTATATATTTGTCGAGTGAAGAATTAAAGTTAGAGGGTGCAATGAAATATAATTTAATTTTTTCTTCCCTCAAAGCATCTTTACTTATTTTCACATTACAAAGCCAGTGCTCTGTACTAACATATTGAAGAATTGAAATGTGAATATACTAAAGGCCATGAAATGGGCAATAAAAAAGAGTGATTTAAGTAATAAATTGTCTACAAAGATAAAATTCTTCCTTAGCAATTGTCTTTTTGAGTTTTCACTTAATTGATTCATGCTCTAAATAATTTTAACTAATGTATGTTGATATATACTGTACAAAAATTTTAAAATGTGCTTAACATGTTTGTTTTCTATATTTTAAAATTGTCTTTTAGATTGATATTTTCTATTTCTTACAATGTTTAATACTGCAAAATAAATTTCAATATCTAAAATATGTGTGTTTGAGAAAAATAACAGAGCATGTGCAAAGTATATTTTTCCAGGAGTACAGTACTCTGAGGTGTTGTGGTAACTTGAAACTAAGAAATTAATTCCATTTTAAATCATTATTTCAAAAACTAAATGTATCACTCAATTTCTGGTATTGGTCATTTGTTTATACTTGGTGTTTTAAGTAAAATTACCTACAAAATATTCAGTAAATGTAATAATGTAAACTAAACTATGTAAATGCATTCTTTGTTTTCAGGAAGATGGGAAATTATTCAACACATTGAAATCAGGTGATCTATATTCACAAAGAAATTTAAATAATAATGACAGAATTTGATTTCCTTTTGTGCATCTTCTTTGTTGGTAAAATAAAATACATGTGAAGTTTGTAGGTTGTTTGGAGATATCTGGGGCAGTGGTCTTGCAATTCAGTTTATGCTGGATTGCTGTGAAAACACTACTAGGAATTTGTGATATCTAATTAGAGATTTCTTTACTACTAGGAATTTTGGAATAGTCACCCACCTGCCAGGTTTACCAGCTGATGAACACCATAGCCACTTAAGCAATTTGTAGTTCTCTTTATTGAAAAATGACTCTCTGGATAGTAATTCAGATGATTACATGATGTAATCATCATTACATGATGTAATCATCATTACATGATGGCATCTTCTGCAGCAAAACTAAACCATTATCAGTTATATTTTTAATCACTTGTTTGTTATTTGTACTAGCTCGCATAATAAATGTGTGTGAAAATTGGGGCCAAAGAATGTGTACATTAGTCAACCTACTTGTAGCACAGAAATAGTATTTTTATTTTATTTTATTTTCATTTTATTGGAGTATAGGTGATTTACAATGTTGTGTTAGTTTCAGGTGTACAGCAAAGTGATTCAGTTATAGATATAGATATATATATATTCATTCTTTTCCAGATTCTTTTCTCATATAGGTTATCATAGAATATTGAGTAAAGTTCCCTGTGCTATACAGTAGGTCCTTCTTGGTTATCTATCTTATATATAGCAGTGTGTGAATGTTAATCCCAAATTCTTGATTTATCCCTCCTTCCCACATTTCCCCTTTGGTAACCATAAGTTTGTTTTCGATATCTGTAAGTCTGTTTCTGTTTTGTAAATAAGTTCATTTATATCATTTTTAAAATTAGATTCCACATATGAGTGATATCATGACATTTGTCTTTCTCTGTCTGACTTACTTCACTTAGTATGATAATCTCTAAGTCCATCCAAGCTGCTGCATTGATGGCATTATTATGCCATCAGTGCCATTATGGCATTACTGAATGGCATTATTTCATTCCTTTTTATGGGTGAGTAATATTCCATTTTATATATGTACCACATCTTCTTTATCCATTCCTCTGTTGATGGACATTTAGGTTCCTTCCATGTCTTGGCTATTGTAAAGATTGCTCCCATGAACACTGGGGTGCATGTATCTTTTTGAATTATGGTTTTCTCCAGATATATGCCCAGGAGTGGGATTGTTGGATCATATGTTAGTTCCATTTTTAGTTTTTTAAGGAACCTCCATACTGTTCTCCATAGCAGTTGTACCAATTTACATACCCACCAACAGTGTAAGAGGGTTCCCTTTCATCCACACCCTCTCCAGCATTTATTGTTTGTAGACCTTTTGATGATGGCCATTCAGACCGGTGTGAGGTGATACCTCATTGTAGTTTTGATTGGCATTTCTCTGATAATTAGTGATGTTGAGCATCTGTTCATGTGCTTTTGGTCCATCTGTATGTCTTCTTTGGAGAAACATCTATTTTGATCTTCTGCCCATTTTCTGATTGGGTTGTTTGTTTTTTTGATATAGAGTTGCATGAGTTGCTTGTATATTTTGGAGATTAATCCATTGTCGGTCATATTGCTTGCAAATATTTTCTCCCATTCTCTGGGTTGTCTTTTCAGTTTGTTTATGGTTTTCTTTGCTATGTGGAAGCGTTTAAGTTTAATTAGGTCCCATTTGTTTATTTTTGCTTGTATTTTTATTACTCTAAGAGGTGGATCAAAGAAGATATTGCTGCAATTTATGTCAAAGAGTGTTCTGCCTATGTTTTCCTCTAGGAGTTTTCTAGTGTCCAGCCTTACATTTAGGTCTTTAATCCATTTTGAGCTTATTTTTGGGTATGGTGTTAAGGAATGTTCTAATTTCACTCTTTTACATGCAGCTGTCCAGTTTTCCCAGCACCACTTATTGAAGAGACTGTCTTTTCTCCATTGTATATTCTTGCCTCCTTTGTCATAGACTCTTTGAACATAGGTGCATGGATTTATTTCTGGGCTTTCTATCCTGTTCCACTGATCTATATTTCTGTCCTTGCACCAGTACCATACTGTTTTGTTGACAGTAGCCTTGTAGTATAGTCTGAAGTCAGGGAGCCTGATTCCTCCAGCTCTGTTTTTCTTTCTCAGGATTTCTTTGGCTATTCAGGGACTTTTGTGTTTCTATACAAATTTTTTAATTTTTGGTTCTAGTTCTTTGAAAACTGCCATTGTAATTTGATACAGATTGCATTGAATTTGCAGATTCCCTTGGGTAGTATAGTCATTTTGAAAATATTGATTCTTCCAAACCAAGAACATGGTATATCTTTCCATCTATTTGTGTCATCTTCAATTTCTTTCATCAGCATCTTACAGTTTTCAGAGTACAGGTCTTTTGTCTCCTTAGTGAGGTTTATTTCTAGATATTTTATTCTTTTTGATGCAATGGTAAATGGTATTTTTCCTTAATTTCTTTCTGATCTTTCATTATTAGTGTATAGGAATGCAATAGATTTCTGTATATTAATTTTGTATCCTGCAGCTTTACCAAATTCATTGATGAACTCTAGTAGTTTTCTGGCAGCATCTTTAGTATTTTCTATGTAGAGTATCATGTCATCTGCAAACAGTGACAGTTTTACTTCTTTTCAAATTTGGATTCCTTTTATTTCTTTTTCTTCTCTGATTGCCATGACTAGGACTTTTATTCAACATTGCCATGTTGAATAAAAGTGATGACAGGGGATATCCTTGTCTTACTTCTGATCTTACAGGGAATGTTTTCAGCTCATCACTGGGAATGATGTTCGCTGTGGGTTTGTCATGTATGACCTCTGTTATGTTGAGGTAAGTTCCCTCTAAATGGATGTTGAGTTTTATCAAAAGCCTTTTCTGTGTCTATTGAGATGAAGAAATAGTATTTTTTAAATTGTAGGTTCAGTATATTACTATTTAAACCAATATGATTATCATAAGCATCTTTGGAAAATTTTATTATCCCAGTAGGCATCCATTCAATATACATTACTTTAAAAGACACTCTTCTAGCTTCAAAGAGTTTGCAGTCAGTCTAGTAGGTAGACTACATGTTTTAACGGTAACCAGAATGCAATGTAGTAAAACTTTATTTACTCTGAGAACACAAGCAAAATTAATACCTGGGGGCCTCCAGGACGGTTTCCAAAATAATAGTTGGGTAAAGTATTGGGAGAAGAATAGCAAGAAGGATATTTCTGGTGATAGAATAGCTCTGTGTCTTGATTATGGTGGTGGTTACACAAATATATGTATGTGATAAGTTTCACGGAATACTCATAATAACACACAGACATACACAAATGAGTACATGTATAAAGCTGAAAAAGATCTGTGACTTATACTAATTTTAATTTCCTGGCTTTGATAATGTACTATAGTTATGTAAGATATTATCATTGAGGGAAACTGGGTGATAGATACATGGGGCTTCTCTACTACTTTTGCAACTTTGTGAGAATCTCTACTTATTTCAAAATAAAAAATGTTTTTAAGCATCAAAGAGCAAACAGGTAGCAAAGTTCTTTAGTATTATCAAAGAGACAGTGTGTGTGAGCCTGATGAAGCAAGGTTTAGACTGATTCAAATTCAATGAACATGTATTCAGCACTTGTTGTCTGCCAGACTCTGCAATATGTTTCACGTATATTACTTCTCTTAATTTCTACAACAAATATATCAGTTAACATGTACTGAAGTTATAGAGACTTACTGTTAAAAGAGAATGGATTAAATCCTGCAGGCAAGCAGGAAGATTTTAGAATTCTCTACTTCCCAAGCACTTCATATCCTTCCCACCAAGACATGTACACACTCATTTGCCACTCAGATTTTGACAGTTATATTAAAGGCAGAATATTTTGAATGTTTGGACACTTGCTGTTATGGGCTAAATTTTGTCCACCCAAAACTCATATATTGAGGTTCTAAACCCCAATACTTCAGAATGTGACTATATTTAGAGATAGGGTCCTTAAAGAGGTAAAAACTGAGGCAGTTAGGGTGGGCCCTAATCCAATCTGACTAGCGCCCTTATAAGAAGAACAAACTTGGACACAGAGACTTTAGGGATGCACAAGCACAGAGGAAAGAGCATATGGAGACACGGGAAGTAGGAAATTATCTGCAAGCCATGGAGAAAGGCCAAAGAAACCAATCCTGCTAATGCCTTGATCTTGAATTTCTAGTCTCCAGAATTGGAAAAAATAAACTTCTGTTGTTTAAGCAACCCAACGTTTGGTATTTTGTTATGGGGGCCCTAGCAAACTAATACACTTGCATATTGATTTTTCTTCTGTTACTTCTTAACTTTGCTAATTAACCCTCAAATCTTAATGTGCACAAGAAGTACTTTATAAGGCTTTATACTGAAGACTATAACATGTGACTTCATATTTAAGAGAATTATAATATTAATTTTGAATATATAAAATGCTTGCTTTACAATCCGATTTCACCAAACTAACCCTGTATTCAATGCATTCTACTATACCTCAAGATAAATAATTGTTTTATGGTGCAAGTAATATGACTAATAATAAAACAGTCCTATTTTTCAAGATATGTCATTCATTTTCATAGCAAATAACATATATGGAAAGTGTTAGGACTCACTGAAATAAAACTGTTAACCTTGTCTCTAGAAGTTTGTTGGCTTATACATTTCTCATTATCTTGATTTCAAATATATTTTATGGACAGGTAACAAAGCTATTCTTTGTCATCAGAGACCTATTAAGCATACCACATGAAAAAAAGACGTGGTTGCAGATCATGGAAATATGACTGACCACCATTTATAGAAAATGATTGTGTTTTGGTTATGATCTGATAGTGCCTTGTCACTTGTTCTCTTGTGTGTTCTCTCAGTAGCCAACTAAACTTCTGGCAGAATTTGGTGATGTAAGACTGCTTAAGATGAATCCAGAAACAAGAACTTGACTTTGTATCACAAACAAAACATCCATAATGATTTATCACTGTTTTTTATATCTTTATTACCTTCTTCAAGTGCCTACAATTTAATTGCTTTAGCATACTCGTTACTGCTACACCCAGTGTGTCACTAACTGCTTAGAGTGTGGCCTTAGATAACTCACACACCCTATCTGATCTTCAGTTATTTTGTCTGTATAATGTCTCAGTCTGGATCATCCTAACCCTCAGTGTGATTGTATTTGGAGATAAGGCCTTTAGGGAGGTTATTAAGGTTAAACGAGGACATAGGAGTGAGGTGCTAATCCAATAGATTAGTGTCCTTATAGGAAGAAGAGGAGACACCAGCAGTTTGTGTGCATAGAAAAAAGGCCATCTTGCAAGCCAAGAAGAGAAGCCTCAGGCGAAACTAAATTTTCTAGCACTTTGATCTTGGACGTCTAACTTCCAGAGCTATGGAAACATAAATTTCTGTTGTTTAAGCAACCTAGTGTATTGTATTTTGTCATGGCAGCCCTAGCAGACTAATAAGGTGTCTCTACTTGCAAAAGTATTCCTCTGTTATGGATGTCCTAAATCTGAGATTACCTAGAGATAGAGATTAACACATAAGAAATTTAATAAAAGCAGTAAGAGAAAGAAATGTTTTAAAAATACTACATAACATCTATTATTCATACTAAGAATGTCTTCATCAGACAATATAGATGTAATTTCATTTTAGCTGTGAGTTTTTTTTATATTTCAAACTGTAACCATGTTTTATATCAAAAGTATTTTGGTTTTTGTTCCTAGACAATTAGAACCTTTTAATTGCATCTAGACTATTCATTAGATGATAAACTTACAAACTGGTTTAGTGGAATTTTCCTTTGGAGCAAGATGGTTTCAAGTTAGTACAAGAGTAAGATAATTATTGATTCTAAGTTAAAAAGCATATGTAGCACATTAAATGGAGACAAAGAAGCACGAATCAACACTGTTGACTCCACATAGAGCAAAATAATTAGAGATATGAATTTACAAAAGGAATAAACATTAAAGAAATATTTATCTCTGATTGCAGAACAAAACCTTGTGGGAACCTTATCAGCAGTATCTCTGTCTCCTTTTCTTAAGATTTTCATTTAGTGTAACAAAAACCTGCAGGGAGTAAAATCTGAAAGAAGCTGCTGTGTCAGCTTCTCTGTCCTTAGGTAATGTTGACCTAAGCAGAAAAATTAGAATGATTCAGGCCAGCAGCTGGTAACATGTTCAGACTCTCACTTAGCCTGGATACCTCTTGACTCCAACAAAGCCACAAGTTCAGGAAAGAGGTGAATTTTTAAATGGTCTCAAGTGTCAGGAGAAGTTTGAGTGAGCAGACTTTAAATTGGAAGTAGCATAGGAAGATAAGTAAAATCTTATAAGAATTTTAACATGATCAAATTTTAAGCATATGAAATAAATCAAAACCCAAGATATCGGTAATAATCTAGAAAGTAGAAGGTGTATGTTTATTAATTGCCAGAAGTATAACTCAATAAATGTATTCATATTATTATGTAAAGTTATTCTAAATACTTTAACTCATGTGAGAGGAAACATCTGTATTTTCTATCCTGTCAAATAAAATCATATGTAGATGAGAGTTCAGAGATAATTATCAAAACATCTAGGAGGCTTGCCTTCAATACAGTCTCATAAAGGGGGATACTGAAATCATATGTAAAATAATGGAATATAACATATTCTTGAAGAATCTTAATTTCTTATTTTATTTAAAATTAACTGTCAAATTGAAAAAATGTGTACGTTAAACTCAGAGTCAGCACCTCTGCACCAGTCATGATTAATGACAAATTCACTCACTTGATAGTCTTCCCACTGAGATAGTGAAGCATGAAAGCAAAATGCTGATTACACACCTGGCAAGGGCTTTTTATTCAACCTATGGGGTCCTGCTAGAATGCTTCATGATCACGGCCACTGTAATCATTGCCTCCTATGAGGGGAAAAGTAGAGCAGCTAATGTTGGTAACACACTAGTTACTTCATCCCATCACCTTGAAGATCCTGTTTATAAAATTCTTTTTGATTAAGTGTGGCACAATTTCCATTTTTATTAATGCCAGCAAAATTTACATGAACAAAGTTCTTTACAGTGTGACAATATATAAAAGCAAAGGGAGGGCATCAAGATTGCTTCATGTTTCTATTAACCTTAAAAAGTCTCAAGAAACCAATTGTATGTTGGAATGCCAGAATACATAGGTTTTAATTATAAGATGACTCTGTTAGGTGTTTTAAACTTGCAGAGTACATGCTTTATACTTAGGCCATATACTGGCATCTAAGGAAGAGGCAAGATTGCAATGAGAAGAGGAAGGGAACTGGTTACAGGAAAATGAGGTAATGGAAGTCTGGAAAACAAAACAAATAGCAAGAGTGGAAATGAGTAGGAGGAGATATACAAAAAAGGAAAAAATATATATGTATTATTCACATTACAGCAGCAATCTCATATACAATGCTTCTCATTTTTAATGTTTTTAAAAATAATGTCCTTAAAGAATAATTTGGAAAACTGGACTATTTTAAAAGAGTTTGGTGAAATTAATAGCAGACATATTTATAAGGAGGGGTTAACGTCTATGACAGTAGTTACCGCATGTTAGGTGATGCCACATAATGTTCTAAGTTTGTTACATGGACCAATTCATTTACTCATCTCAACAACCCTAGGAAATATTAGAATTATTATTATTCCTCTTAGATGAATAGCTTGCTTCCTATTGCACTGAAGTAATCAGAAAAAGACAGTAGATATCAACCTGCCCACCAGTTTTCATATCTACACACTCATCTTTCCTACCAGTTTCTGCAGAGTAACTATCCACACTCCTATAAAAATCAAATCCATTCACATGTGACTAGGACTCTGCAATAGCAGTCCTATATTCTCTCTTCTACAGCCCCAATTTCTCCTGCTCTACTGGGTCATTTTCATGGGTTGTATATCATGCTACTTTTTTTCTCATCTTTACTCCTATTACTTGGCAAGTTACTGTCCCATTTATTTCTTCCCCGTTTGAAGCAAAACTCATTCAGATTCACAGTTCTTTACATCCATTCTCTGTTAAGCCCACACTACCAGCCTCTAACTCCTACTCCAGCAAAATATTCTTGTTAAGTGCTAGCAATAATCTCCATGCTGCTAAATTTAATAGCCATTTTATTTGGCCCTTTGGGAATCATTTGTCACGGTTGATCCTTCCTCCTCCTTGATAGAGTCTCTCCCTTGGCTTGATTACACCCAGAAACTATGCCCAGAAAAGCAATATTTAAAAGATGGTCTTCCTATCTTTTAAGGGAAAATCCAGAACAGAACATGTAATTTTCATAAAGTAAGAGTTATGTAAAAATGTAGGTATTCAGGGTCACCCGTAAAATGTATAGTGTCTAGGATAAGAGTATCAATGAGGCCCATTTACCATATAGCTCAATATTTTAAAGTCATAAATCAAGCTAAAAGAGGTATTAAATATATTCTGTATTTTTTTATTGGCTTATATTCTTCCCCCCAGGTTTAATGAGGTGTAATTGACAAATAAAAACTGTACATATTTAAGGCAAACAAAATGATCTTTTGATATATGTACACATTGTAAAATGATTACCACAATCAAACTAATTAACATATACCTCATCTTACATAGTTATCATTCGTGTGGGGGGGGCGGGTAAGAACACTTAAGATCTACTCTCAGCAAATTTCAAGTACACAATGCAGTATTATTAGGTATTGTCACCACGTACATCCGATCTGGAACTTATTCATCTTATAATTGAATGTTTGAACCTTTTGATGTTGGCTTATATGGTTTTGTAACAAAAAAAAAGTCTTTTGTTGCTTTACTTTTCTTTCCTAAACTGTGTGTTTTTCTGTTCTCTGTTTCTATTACATTCTTGACTTTTACTCATTCTCAGTTATTAAAAGATTTGTAGCAAAAGAAAATTTCATTGTATTTAAAATATGTATGATATATTTTTATCAAAAGCAAAATTGAAGATAAAGGAAAGCACTGAGAAAATAATTTATATATCTTTCAAAAGCTATTTTTATTGTATTATAAAATATCCATTACTTATAAATATTACATACTAAAATTAAAAAGCAAAACAAAAATTTTAAGTAAAAAATATTAAAATTTAAATCAAGCATTTAAGTAAAGCTGGAATTTTAATTTGGGGAAAATTAAATAAATGTTAGTAAATGTATAAAATATTATCTAGCATCAAATATTGTCCATTGACTTGTCAATATAGTAAACTATTACTACTTTTCTTACATGTTATGTCTAGACCTTCATTTATTCAAATATAAGAGTGATTCAAATTGATTGATATTTCAAAATCTTCCTCAGTCACCATGTGCCATGCTAATTTGTGACTATTTTTAGAGCTACAAATTGAGTCATGAACAGAAAGAAACAAAAAGATTATGTCTACCATTGAGAAATAATACTTTGCTGTGCAAGAAACTACTGCATTCTAGCTGAGAAGGATTTGACGAGTTAATTTGTCCCCTTCTTTACTCAATACTGCTGCTCAAATTATCTCTCCCTACACTTCTAAGTATTTTCTGCTTTAACATCAGCAAAGACATAATCCATAACTGATCCCAGCAGTAGAACCCAGTCACTGTGATTTCCAAGGGTATAGGAGATATGGAAAGGAGCACCTCAGAGATTGAAGGGTATCAGTCACATAAAGAATGTTTAGAATTACAGGTAGTGTGCTAGTTCTGCGTACCAGATTGGAAGCAACAAAGATGTTTGTATGTTCTTTAATAAATTTATTTTTTTGTACGTTTGCAATACTGAACGTCTTCTAAGGATGCCAAGGTAGGGGTCTTTTGTGTGTGGATCTATGGTAGAATTCTGTGAATTACTGTTAGTTATTATTGCATTAGGGTTATTATTATGTCAACAGGCCATCAAGTGTGACTGTGATATACATCACTGGTTTACCAACTGTATGTTCTGAAGGCTTCCATGGATGGGACTGTCACAGAAGAAAACAGAACAAATTGGGATGTGGACAATACACTCCCAGTTACTAGCACAGCTCTGGCTTTATCTGATTTAGAGGGAGATTTTACTCAGTTTTTTAAAATATTGTTGAGAGATTTTATCATGAATAGATCTTGAATTTTGTCAAATAATTTTTCTGCATCTGAGATTATCATGTAATTTTTATCCTTCATTTTATGCTAATCAAATTTTTTGAAAAATGGTTGAAATATATCATAGAATGCAACTTGAAATAAATTGAAATTTGTAGACTGAAATGCATCACAGAAAATGTGAAATATATATTCATATGGTTCATGAGTTTTAAAAATATTGCATTTACTATAAGTTTTTGATGATAGACAGTTTTGGATGTTACAGGATTTGGACTTATAAATGTTATTCATAGTTTTAATAGATAGCATAAGGTATCATTTAATTCCTTATCTCTCAAAGCAGATGCATCTTTCAGAGTCCTTCAGATTGAATTGACATTTGAATACAAACCTTTAATTTTTGAGCTATTTCCATTATTCTTTGCTTTGCTAGGAACGAAGATTTAAAATGTAGGAAAAGGAACAAGGTATGAGTCAACTGAAATGTGTTTAAAGCAAGAAAAAATAAAACAACGTGTTTTCTATTCATATGAGAATCTGTCAGAAACCAAAGGAAGTACTTAGCTTTTATTGTTTAACTTTAAAGTATAGATCCTCAAAAGACCTATTCAAATTTGAAATAAATTTTTCATGTCTAAATAAATGCTTATAAAAATTGAGGAAACATTGTGAATGTCATTCCTGGGAACCACAGTAGCAGGACTTAGTTAGAAAGATCAGGGACTTCCCTGGCAGTCCAATGGATAAGACTCCATGCTTCCATTGCACAGGGTGCAGGTTTGATGCTTCATCAGGAGACTAAGATCCTGCATGCTGTGCATGGTACGGCCAAAAAAAAAAAGTAAAATCAGAGACCCCTGAAAGGACATTTAACTAACAATAGTCTAGTTAATTTAGAAACATAAACAATAAGTCTATTGATTAAACAATAAATAGAAACTTGGTCCATTTTATAATTGGATTGTTTGTTTTATTGTTGTTGTTATTGAGTTGTATGAGTTCTTTTTATACTTTGAATATTAACCACTTGTCCGATATATGGTTTGCAAATATTTTCTCCCATTCCATAAGTTGCATTTTATTTATTTATTTTTGATGTTTCCTTTTTGTGAGTAAGCTTTTTAGTTTGATATAGTCCCATTTGTTGATTTTTGCTTTTGTTGCTTGTGCTTTAGGTGTCATATATAAAAACTCATTGCCAAGGCCAATGTCAAGGAGCTTCTTTCCTATGTTTTCTTCTGGGAGTTTTATGGTATCAGGTCTTACACTTAATCCTTTAATCTATCTTGAGTTATTTTTTAAGTGATATAAGGTAGAGGTCCAATTTCATTTTTCTGCATGTGGTTATCCAGTTTTCCCATTTGCCATTTGTTGAAGACACTATGCTTTCTCCATTGGGTGTTCTTGGTTTCCTTGTCAAATAGTAGTTCTGAGCTATTATGTTCCATTGGTCTATGTGTCTATTTTTATGCCAGTATAATACTGCTTTTGTTACTTTAGCTTTGTAATGTAGTTTGAAATCAAGAAGTGCGATGCCTCTAGCTTTGTTCTTCTTTCTCAGGATTGCTTTGGCTAGTCAGGGTCTTGTGGTTCCATACAAATGTTAGGATTGTTTTCCTATTTCTGTGAAAAATGCCATTGGAATTTTGATATGGATTGTGTTAAATGTATAGATGACTTTGGGTAGTGTGGACAATCTAACAATATTAATTCTTCCTATAAATGAACACTAAATAGACACTTTTCCAGAGAAGGCATCCAGATGGCCAACAGGTACATGAAAATTACTCACCATCACCAGTCATCAGGGAAATGTAAACCAAAACCACAATGAGCTATCACGTCACATCTTTTAGACTGGATATCATTAAGAAATCAAGAAATAACAAGTGTTCCTGTGGACGTGGAGAAGAGGGAACCCTTATACACTCTTAGTAGGAAAGCAAATTGTTTCAGCCACTGTGGAAAACAGTATGGAGATTCCTCAAAAAATTAAAAATAGAACTACCATATGATCTAGCAATTCCGGGTATATATTCAAAGGAAATGAAAACAGGGCATCAGAGATATATATGCTCAGAGATATATATGCACATCCATGAGATAAGTCACACAGAGAAAGATAAATGTTGTATGTTATCACTTATATGTAGAATATAAAAAAAGCCACACTCATAAAAACAGAAAGTAGAATGGTGGTTACCAGAGGCTGAGGATGGGGGAATAGGGAAGATGTTGTTAAAGGGTAAAAACTAGCAACCAGTAAAAAATTAAGTCTTGGAGATCTAATGCACAGCATAGTGATTATAGACAATACTGTACTATAAAATTAAAAGTTGCTTGGAGATGAGATCTTAATTATTCCCACCACAAAAAAGGAAATGATAGTTATGTGATGTGATAGAGGGGTTAGCCAATGTTATGGTAGTAATCATATTGCAACATATATGTATCAAATCAACACGTTGTATACCTTAAACTTACATAATATTATGTCAATTTTATCTCAATTAAAAAAAAAGGTACAACCAGGTTCTCTCCACACAAAAACAATCAGGGTTTCTTTACACTCTAAGGGCACCTAGCTGTGGATAACTATCCTCATGTTAAATATTTGAATATTTGATCATTTTTTGTTGTTGCTATTTTAATTATGTTTATATATTATATATATATATTTTTTCTTTTTTCAACTGTGCTTTTACCCAACAAAACAATCAGTAGTCAAATAACTGAGACCAAGAAGGCTTTAAAGTTTCTCTCAGCTTGACACAAACAGTACATCTGTGTGCTTTACTGAAATTCTCTCACATTCAAAGATTGCATGGGTGCTCAAGGATTTGGTGATATCCGTGAACTATTCCCTATTTCTTATAGATGATTTGGTATTACTATTAGATACAAAGGAATTGATTTGAAAATTATTAATATAGGTTTATTTCTGTTACATGTCAACTAACAGTGTCCAATTGCTGTTCAGCAAAACCACATATAAATAGTCATAAAGTGATCACACTATATTTTTTTTAAAGAAAAACAGGAATTCTCAAGTGTATCTATGGAAGTCAATCTAGATTTCTTTTGGGGGATTCTTCTGACCCTTATCTCATATTGAAAGAACAATTGATTGAAAGAAAGTACATTAATAAAATGCTGGAAGTTCAAAGATAGGCAGTGAAATATGGAAGAATGCTACTTTTTATTCACTTGATTTTCTGATTTTTAATATGAGTATGTAATTAAAACTAAACAACTATTAACTACATGCCTTGATCGCCAGTAATGTTTTCCTGGGAAGAACTCAGTTAGTTTAAATTATAAAAAAATAAAATAACTTTAGTTGTGTTTCAAGTCAGGCTGTGAAACTAACGATAATTTTATTTTTATTTTTATTTATTTTTTAACATCTTTATTGGTGTATAATTGCTTTACAATGGTGTGTTAGTTTCTGCTTTATAACAAAGTGTATCAGTTATACATATACAAGTGTCGCCATATCTCTTCCCACTTGCATCTCCCTCCCTCCCACCCTCCCTATCCCACCCCTCTAGGTGGTCACAAAGCACCAAGCTGATCTCCCTGTGCTATGCGGCTGCTTCCCACTAGCTATCTATTTCACGTTTGGTAGTGTATATATGTCCATGACACTCTCTCACTTTGTCCCAGCTTACCCTTCCCCCTCCCCATATCCTCAAGTCCATTCTCTAGTAGGTCTGCATTTTTATTCCTGTCTTGCCGCTAGGTTCTTCTGACCATTTTCTTTCTTTCTTTTTTTTTTTTTTTAGATTCCATATATATGTGTTAGCATACGGTATTTGTTTTTCTCTTTCTGACTTACTTCACTCTGTATGACAGTCTCTAGGTCCATCCACCTCACTACGAATAACTCAGTTTCGTTCCTTTTTATGGCTGAGTAATATTCCATTGTATATATGTGCCACATCTTCTTTATCCATTCATCTGTTGATGGACATTTAGGTTGCTTCCATGTCCTGGCTATTGTAACTAGAGCTGCAGTGAACATTTTGGAACATTACTCTTTTTGAATTATGGTTTTCTCAGGGTATATGCCCAGTAGTGAGATTGCTGGGTCATATGGTAGTTCTATTTTTAGTTTTTTAAGGAACCTCCATACTGTTCTCCATAGTGGCTGTATCAATTTCCATTCCCACCAACAGTGCAAGAGGGTCCCCTTTTCTCCACACCCTCTCCAGCATTTATTGTTTGTAGATTTTTAGATGATGGCCATTCTGACCGGTATGAGATGATATCTCACTGTAGTTATGATTTACATTTCTCTAATGATTAATGATGTTGAGCATTCTTTCATGTGTTTGTTGGCAATCTGTATATCTTCTTTGGAGAAATGTCTATTTAGGTCTTCTGCCCATTTTTGGATTGGGTTGTTTGTTTTTTTGATATTGAGCTGCATGAGTTGCCTATATGTTTTGGAGATTAATCCTTTGTCAGTTGCTTCATTTACAAATATTTTCTCCCATTCTGAGGGTTGTCTTTTCGTCTTGTTTATGGTTTCCTTTGCTGTGCAAAAGCTTTGAAGTTTCATTGGGTCCCATTTCTTTATTTTTGTTTTTATTTCCATTTCTCTAGGAGGTGGGTCAAAAAGGATCTTGCTGTCCTTTATGTCATAGAGTGTTCTGCCTAGGTTTTCCTCTAAGAGTTTGATAGTGTCTGCCCTTACATTTAGGTCTTTAATCCATTTTGAGTTTATTTTTGTGTATGGTGTTAGGAAGTGTTCTAATTTCTTTCTTTTACATGTAGCTGTCCAGTTTTCCCAGCACCACTTACTGAAGAGGCTGTCTTTCCTCCACTGTATATTCTTGCCTCCTTTATCAAAGATAAGTTGACCATATGTGCATGGGTTTATCTCTGGGCTTTCCATCCTGTTCCATTGATCTATATTTCTGTTTTTGTGCCAGTGCCATACTGTCTTGATTACTGTAGCTTTGTAGTATAGTCTGAAGACAGGGATTCTGATTCCTCTAGCTCCGTTTTTCTTTCTCAAGATTGCTTTGGCTATTCGGGGTCTTTTGTGTTTCCATATAAATTGTGAAATTTTTTGTTCTAGTTCTGTGAAAAATGCCAGTGGTAGTTTGATAGGGATTGCATTGAATCTGTAGATTGCTTTGGGCAGTAGAGTCATTTTCAGAATGTTCATTCTTCCAATCCAAGAACATAGTATATCTCTCCATCTATTTGTATCAACTTTAATTTCTTTCATCAGTGTCTTATAATTTTCTGCATGCAGGTCTTTTGTCTCCTTAGGTAGGTTTATTCCTAGATATTTTATTCTTTTTGTCGCAGGGGTAAATGGGAATGTTTTCCTAATTTCACTTTCAGATTTTTCATCATTAGTGTATAGGAATGCAAGAGATTTCCATGCATTAATTTTGTATACTGCTACTTTACCAAATCATTGATTAGCTCTAATAGTTTTCTGGTATCGTCTTTAGGATTCTCTATGTATAGTATCGTGTCATCTGCAAACAGTGACAGCTTTACTTCTTCTTTTCCAATTTGGATTCCTTTTATTTCTTTTTCTTCTCTGATTGCTATGGCTAAAACTTCCAAAAGTATGTTGAATAATAGTCGTGAGAGTGGGCAACCTTGTCTTTTTCCTGATCTTAGAGGAAATGGTTTCAGTTTTTCACCATTGAGAATGATATTTGCTGTGGGTTTGTAATATATGGCCTTTATTATGTTGAGGAAAGTTCCCTCTATGCCTACTTTCTGGAGGATTTTTATCATAAATGGTTGTTGAATTTTGTCAAAAGATTTTTCTGCATCTATTGAGATGATCATATGGTTTTTCTCCTTCAATTTGTTAATATGATGTATCACGTTGATTGATTTCCATATATTGAGGAATCCTTGCATTCCTGGGATAAACCCCACTTGATCATGGTGTATGATCCTTTTAATGTGCTGTTGGATTCTGTTTTCTAGTATTTTGTTGAGGATTTTTGCATCTATGTTCATCAGTGATATTGGCCTGTAGTTTTCTTTCTTTGTGACATCTTTGTCTGGTTTTGGTATCAGGGTGATGGTGGCCTCTTAGAATGAGTTTGGGAGTGTTCCTCCCTCTGCTATATTTTGGAAGAGTTTGAGAAAGATAGGTGTTAGCTCTTCTCTAAATGTTTGATAGAATTCACCTGTGAAGCCATCTGGTCCTGGGCTTTTGTTTGTTGGAAGGTTTTTAATCACAGTTTCAATTTCAGTGCTTGTGATTGGTCTGTTCATATTTTCTATTTCTTCCTGGTTCAGTCTCAGAAGGTTGTGCATTTCTAAGAATTTGTCCATTTCCTCGAGGTTGTCCATTTTATTGGCATAGAGTTGCTTGTAGTAATCTCTCATGATCCTTTGTATTTCTGCACTATCAGTTGTTACTTCTCCTTTTTCATTTCTAATTCTATTGATTTGAGTCTTCTCCCTTTTTTTCTTGATAAGTCTGGCTAATGGTTTATCAATTTTGTTTATCTTCTCAAAAAACCAGCTTTTAGTTTTATTGATCTTTGCTATCGTTTCCTTCATTTCTTTTTCTGATCTGATCTTTATGATTTCTTTCCTCCTGCTAACTTTGGGGTTTTTTGTTCTTCTTTCTCTAATTGCTTTAGGTGTAAGGTTAGATTGTTTATTTGAGATGTTTCTTGTTTCTTAAGGTAGGATTGTATTGCCATAAACTTCCTTCTTAGAACTGCTTTTGCTGCTTCCCATAGGTTTTGTGTCATTGTGTTTTCATTGTCATTTGTTTCTAGGTATTTTTGATTTCATCTTTGATTTCTTCAGTGAACTCTTGGTTAATAAGTAGTGTGCTGTTTAGCCTCCATGTGTTTGTATTTCTTACAGATTTTTTCCTGTAATTGATATCTAGTCTCATAGTATTGTGGTCAGAAAAGATACTTGATATGATTTCAATTTTCTTAAATTTACCAAGGCTTGATTTGTGACCCAAGATATGATCTATCCTGGAGAATGTTCCATGAGTACTTGAGAAGAATGTGTATTCTTTTGTTTTAGGATGGAATGTCCTGTAAATATCAATTCAGTCCATCTTGTTTAATGTATCATTTAAAGCTTGTGTTTCCTTATTTATTTTCATTTTGGATGAGCTCTCCATTGGTGAAAATGGGGTGTTACAGTCCCCTACTATGATTGTGTTACTGTCGATTTCCCCTTTTATGGCTGTTAGTATTTGCCTTATGTATTGAGGTGCTCCTCTGTTGGGTGCATAAATATTTACAATTGTTATATATTCTTCTTGGATTGATCCCTTGATCATTATGTAGTGTCCTTCTTTGTCTCTTGTAATAGTCTTTGTTTTAAAGTCTATTTGTCTGATATGAGAATTGCTACTCCAGCTTTCTTTTGTTTTCCATTTGCATGGAATATCTTTTTCCATCCCCTCACTTTTAGTCTGTATGTGTCTCTAGGTCTGAAGTGGGTCTCTTGTAGACAGCATATATATGGATCTTGTTTTTGTATCCATTCAGCCAGTCTGTGTCTTTTGGTTGGAGCATTTAATCCATTTACATTTAAGGTAATTATCGATATGTATGTTCCTATTACCATTTTCTTAATTGTTTTGGGTTTATTAGTGTAAGTCTTTCCCTTCTCTTGTGTTTCCTGCCTAGAGAAGTTCCTTTAGCATTTGTTGTAAAGCTGGTTTGGTGGTGCTGAATTCTCTTAGCTTTTACTTGTCTGTAAAGCTTTTAATTTCTCCATCAAATCTGAATGAGATCCTTGCTGGGTAGAGTAATCTTCGTTGTAGGTTTTTCTCCTTCATCACTTTAAATATGTCCTGCCACTCCCTTCTGGCTTGCAGAGTTTCTGCTGAAAGATCAGCTGTTAACCTTATGGGGATTCCCTTATGTGTTTGTTATTTGTTGTTTTTCCCTTGCTGCTTTTAATATTTGTTGTTTCTATTTAATTTTCGTTACTTTGATTAATATGTGTCTTGGCGTATTTCTCCTTGGATTTATCCTGGATGGGACTCTCTGTGCTTCCTGGACTTGATTAACTATTTCCTTTCCCATATTAGAGAAGTTTTCAACTATAGTTTCTTCAATTATTTTCTCAGTCCCTTTCTTTTTCTCTTCTTCTTCTGGGACCCCTATAATTCGAATTTTGGTGCTTTTAATGTTGTCCCAGAGGTCTCTGAGACTGTCCTCAATTCCTTTCATTCTTTTTTCTTTATTGTGCTCTGCAGTAGTTATTTCCACTATTTTATCTTCCAGGTCACTTTTCCATTCTTCTGCCTAAGTTATTCTGCTATTGGTCCCTTCTAGAGAATTTTTAATTTCATTTATTGTGTTGTTCCTCACTGTTTGTTTTCTCTTTAGTTCTTCTAGGTCCTTGTTAAACGTTTCTTGTATTTTCTCCATTCTATTTCCAAGATTTTGGATCATCTTTACTATCATTATTCTGAGTTCTTTTTCAGGTAGAGTGCCTATTTCCTCTTCATTTCTTAGTTCTGGTGGGTTTTTGCCTTGCTCCTTCATCTGCTGTATGTTTCTCTGTCTTCTCACTTTGCTTAACTTACTGTGTTTGGGATCTCCTTTTCACAGGCTGCAGGTTCGTAATTTCCATTGTTTTTGGTGTCTGTCCCCAGTGGCTAAGGTTGGTTCAGTGGGTTGTGTAGGCTTCCTGGTGGAGGGGACTAGTGCCTGTGTTCTGGTGGATGAGGCTGGATCTTGTCTTTCTGGTGGGCAGGTCCACGTCTGGTGGTGTGTTTTGCGGTGTCTATGGCCTTATTTTGATTTTAGGCAGCCTCTGTGCTAATGTATGGGGTTGTGTTCCTGTCTTGCTAGTTGTTTGGCATAGGGAGTCCTGCACTGTATCTTGCTGGTCGTTGAGTGGAGCTGGTCCTTGGCATTGAGATGGAAATCTCTGGGAGATTTTTGCCATTTGATATTATGTGGAGCTGGGAGGTCTCTTGTGGACCAGTGTCCTGAACTTGGCTTTCCCACCTTAGTGGCACAGCCCTGACGCCTGGCTAGAGCACCAAAAGCCTGTCCTCCACATGGCTCAGAATAAAAGGGAGAAAAAGAAAGAATGAAGACGATAAAATAAAAGAAAGTAAAATTAAAAAATAAATTTATTAAAATAAAAAATACAAATAATTATGAAGAAAAAAAATTTTTTTAAGTAATAAAAAAAAACCAAAAATGGACAGATAGAACCCTAGGACAAATGGTAAAAGCAAAGTTATACAGACAAAATCACACACAGAAGCATACACATACATACTCCCAAAAAGAGAAAAAGGGAAAAATATATATATACATATCTTTTCTCCCAAAATCCACCTCCTCAATTTGGGATGATTCATTGTCTGTTCAGGTATTCCACAGATGCAGGGTACATCAAGTTGATTGTGGAGATTTAATCCACTGCTCCTGAGGCTGCTGGGAGAAATTTCCCTTTCTCTTCTTTTTTCGCATAGCTCCTGGGGTTCAGCTTTATATTTGGACCCGCCTCTGCGTGTATGTCGCCTGAGGGCATCTGTTCGCTCAGACAGGACAGGGTTAAAGGAGCAGCTGATTCGGGGGTTCTGGCTCACTCAGGCTTGGGGGAGGGATGGGTATGGATGCGGGTCGAGCCTGCTGTGGCAGAGGCCACCACGATGTTGCACCAGACTGAGGCGCATCGTGCGTTCTCCCTGGGAAGTTGTCCCTGGATCACAGGACCCTAGCAGTGGCGGGCTGCACAGGCTTCTGGGAGGGGAGGTGTGGATAGTGACCTGTGCTTGCACACAGGCTTCTCGGTGGCAGCAGAAGCAGCCTTAGCATCTCATGCCTGTCTCTGGGGTCCTCGCTGATATCTGCGGCTCACGCCTGTCTCTGGAGCTCCTTTAAGTGGCGCTGTTAATCTCCTCTCCTCGCACACCAGGAAAGTAAGAGGCAAGAAAATATCTGTTGTCTCTTTGGCAGCTCCAGACTTTTTCCCGGACTCCCTCCCAGCTAGCTGTGATGCACTACCCCCCTTCAGGCTGTGTTTATGCAGCCAACCCCAGTCCTCTCCCTGGGATCCGACGGAAGCCCGAGCGTAAGCTCCCAGCCCCCATACGTCCCGGTGGGTGAGCAGACAAGCCTCTCTCTTGGGCTGGTGAGTGCTGGTCGGCACCAATCCTCTGTGCAGGAATCTCTCCGCTTTGCCCTCCGCACCCCTGTTGCTGCGCTCTCCTCCATGGCTCTGATCAAGCTTTCCCACTCCTCCACCCTCAGTCTCCGCCCATGAAGGGGCTTCCTAGTGTGTGGAAACCTTTCCTCCTTCACAGTCCCCTCCCACTGGTGCAGGTCCCGTCCCTATTCTTTGTCTCTGTTTTTTTTTTTTTCTTTTGCCCTACCCAGGTACGTGGGGAGTTTCTTGCCTTTTGGGAGGTTTGAGGTCTTTTGCCAGACTTCAGTAGGTGTTCTGTAGGAGTTGTTCCACATGCAGATGTATTTCTGATGTATTTGTGGGGAGGAAGGTGATCTCCGCATCTTATTCTTCCGCCATCTTGAAGCCCATCCCTGATCATAATTTTATGTCACTAATTAGAATATTATCTTGAATTTCATTTAATTGTGTTATCATTTTTAAACAGGATTTTACTGTAGCTATAAAATTTGCCTTTATATTGTTACTCTTTAAAAAAAAACCCTTTTTGAAATAATAAATATAAAATTCTCAAGGAAAATAATTTTTACCAATACTCTGTTTTATAAAAGTTTTATAATTTGACCAATTTTCGTCATTGATATCCTCAGTGAATTATTTCATGAGAAAATTATGAATCTCTGTTTTCTGATCAATTTACATTGTCTTTTAAAATATAATCTTAATGACTTTTAAGCCCAAAATAGAACAAAATATGTATTTTTATAATAAATTGCTGAGAATGATTAGCATGCTAAACAATATTATCTCGTATTAGCTATGTATATCTCTTTGGACACTTACTTGAAGTGACCATATATTTTGTGGATTACACATACATTACTGGGAAATATTTTAAAAAGCAAAAAATTATATCTGTCTTTTCCTACATGTTAAAATGTTTCGAATGATATAGATATTGTACAAATAAAGCCATTTTATTTAATTTATTTTTTATTGAAGTATTGTTGATTTACAATGCTGTGCTAGTTTCAGGTATACAACAAAGTGATTCAATTTTATATATATATATATATATATATATATATACACACACACATATATATACACATATATATATATATATAATCGTTTTTCAGATTCTTTTCCATTATAGGTTATTACAAGATATTGAATATATTTCCCTGTGCTATGCAATAGGTCCTTGTTGTTTATCTATTTTATATATAGTAGTGTGTATATGTTAATTCCAAATTCCTAATTTACCTCCCTTCCCCCAACCTTCACTCTCCCCTTTGGTAACCATAAGTTTGTTTTCTATGTCTGTGAGTCTATTTCTGTTTTTTAAATAAGTTCATTTGTATCCTTTTATTTGATTCCACATATAAGTGATATCATGATATTTGTCTCTCTCTGTCTGACTTACTTCACTTAGTATGATAATCTCTAAGTCCATCCATGTTCCTGCAAATGGCATTATTTCATTCTTTTTAATGGTTGAGTAGTATTCCAGTGTGTATGTATATACCACATTTTCTTTATCCAATCATCTGTTGATGGACATTTAGGTTGCTTCCATGTCTTGGCTATTGTGAATAGTGCTGCTATGAACATAGGGGTGCATGTATCTTTTTGAATTATGTTTTTCTCCAGATATATGCCCAGGAGTGGGATTTCAGGATCATATGGTAGCTCTATTTTCAGTTTTTTAAGGAACCTCCATACTGTTCTCCACAGTGGCTGCACCAATTTATACACCCACCAACAGTGTGGGAGGGTTCCTTTTTCTCCACACCCTCTCCAGCATTATTATTTGTAGACTATTTGGTGATGGCCATTCTGACCAGTGTGAGGTGATGCCTCACTGTAGTTTTGATTTGCATTTCTCTAATAATTAACAATGTTGAGCATCTCTTCATGTGCCTGTTGGCCATTGGTATGTTTTCTTTGGAGAAATATCTATTTAGATCTTCTGCCCATTTTTTGATTGGCTTGTTTGGTTTTTGGGTTTTTTTCTGATATTGAATTATATGAGCTATAAGTTTATTTCAGAGATTAATCCCTTGTCCATTGAATCATTTGCAAATACTTTCCCCCATTCTGTAGCTTGTCTTTTCATTTTGTTTATGGCTTCCTTTGCTGTGCAAAAGGTTTTAAGTTTAATTAGGTCCCACTTGTTTATCTTTGCTTTTGTTTCTATCACTCTAGGAGGCAGATCCAAAAAAATATTGCTGCAACTTATGTCAAAGTGTTCTGCCTATGTTTTCCTCTAGGAGTTTTATAGTACCTGGTCTTACATTTAGATATTTAATCCATTATGAGTTTTTTTGTATATGGTTTTAGAGAGTGTCCTAATTTCATTCTTGTACATGTAACTGTCCAGTTTTCTCAGCACCATTTATTGAAAAGACTGTCTTTTCTCCATTGTATATCCTTGTCTTCTTTGTCATAGATTAATTGACCATAAGTGTGTGGGTTTCTTTCTGGGCTCTCTATTATGTTCCATCCATCTATGTGTCTATTTTTGACCAGTATCATACTGTTTTGATTACTGTAGCTTTGTAGTTTAGTCTGAAGTCAGGGAGCGTAATTCCTCCAGTTCCATTCCTCTTTCTCAAGGTTGTTTTGGCTGTTTGAGGTCTTTTGTGTTTCCATACACATTTAAAAATTTTTTGTTCTAGTTCTGTGGAAAATGCCATTGGTAATTTGATAGGGGTTGCATTGAATCTGTAGATTGCCTTGGGTAGTATTGTCATTTTAACAATATTGATTCTTCCAATCCAAGAACATGCTATATCTTTCCATCTGTTTGTGTTGATTTCAAGTTCTTTCATCAGCATTTTATAGTATCCAGAGTACAGGTCTTTTGCCTCCTTAGGTAGGTTTTTTTCCAAGGTATTTTATTCTTTTTGATGCAATGGTAAATGGGATTGTTTCCTTAATTTCTCTTTCTGATATTTTATTGTTACTGTATAGAAATGCAATAGATTTCTGTATATTAATTTTGTATGCTGAAACCAAATTCATTCATGAACTCTAGTAGTTTACTGGTGGTGTCTTTAGCATTTTCTATGTATAGTATCATGTCATCAGCAAACAGTGACAGTTTTACTTCTTCCTTTCCAACTTGGATTCCATTTAGTTCTTTTTCTTCTCTGATTGCTATGGATAGGACTTCCAAAACTGTGTTGAATAAACGTGGTGAGAGTGGGCATCCTTGTCTTTTCCTGATCTTAGAGGGAATGCTTTCAAGTTTTCACTGTTGAATATGATGTTAACTGAGGGTTTTGCATATATGGCCTTTATTATGTTGAGGTAGGTTCCCTCTATGCCCACCTTCTGGAGAGGTTTTTTTTTTTTTTTTTCATAAATGGATGTTGAATTTTATCAAAAGATTTTTCTACATCTATTGATATGATCATATCGTTTTTATTCTTCAATTTGTTAGTGCAGTGCATAATATTGGTTCATTTGTGGATACTGAAAAATCCTTGCATCCCTGGGATAAATCCCACTTGATCATGTTGTGTGATCCTTTTTAATGTATTGTTAGATTTGGTTTGCTAGTATTTTGTTGAGGGTTTTTGCATCCATTTTCATCAGTGATATTGGCCTGTAATTTTCTTTTTCTGTGGTATCTTTGATTTTGGTATCAGGGTAATGGTGACCTCATAGAATGAGTTCAGAAGTGTTCCTTCCTCTGAAATTTTTTAGAATGATTTCAGAAGGATAGTTGTTAACTCTTCTCTAAATATTTGGTAGAATTCACCTGTGAAGCCATCTGATCCTAGACTTTCGTTTGCTGGGAGTTTTTAAATGACTGATTCAATTTCAGTACTGGTAATTGGCCTGTTCATATTTTCTATTTCTTCCTCTTTCAGTCTTGGGAGAGTGTACCTTTCTAAGAATTTGTCCACTTCTTCTAGTTTGTCCATTTGGTGTATAGCTGCTCACAGTAGTCTCTTATAATCCTTAATATTTTTGTGGGGTCAGTTATAACTTTTTTTCCATTTCTGATTTTATTGATTTTGGCCCTCTCCCTTTGCTTCTTGATGATTCTGGCTAAAGGTTTATCAATTTTGTTCGTTTTTTCAAAGAACGAGCTTTTTGTTTCATTGATCTTTTCTATTTTTTTTTTTATTTTTAGTCTCTATTTCATTTACTTCTTTTCTGATCTTTATGATTTCTTTCCTTCTACTAACTTTGGATTTTGTTTCTTCTTCTTTCTATAGTTGCTTTAGGTGTAAGCTAAATAAAGCCATTTTATGATAAACATGGAAGTGCCTTGTCAAAATAGTATTCTAATAATTATGTCTGGTCTTGTGTACCTGTCACCTCAGCTTATTCTTAACTCTATTCTGTATGGAGAAATGGACTGGAATTTAAATCTTAAAGGGCACTGACTTTTGGCATTAAACAGTTCATTAGGATGTTGTGTTTTGCTTTGTTTTGTAACTCTTGGGGCGTTTGTTGTATTGCTCTCCGAGCTGTATGTAAACTGTGGATAGGCTGGGTGCTGAGACATTCCCGACATATTCACTCATTTGCTTACACAAGGAACTCTCTGAGATACTCTCACCACCAATTCCAGTGTTCCAGGATAGTGAGAAGAGACCTAAATGTACTGTCTCAGCCCATTCAGGCTTATCATAGACTGGGTAGCTTATAAATAACAAAAAACATTATTTCTCACCCTGGGGAGGCTGGGAAGTTCAAGATCAGGGCTACAGCAGATTTGATGTCTGGTGAGAACCTGCTCCGCAGACAGCTTTATTTTCACTATAACCTCACATGGCAGAAGGGAAGAGCTAGCTCTCTGGGGTCTCTTTTACAAAGGCCCTAATCTCAATCATAAGGGTTCCTCCAGTGACCTAATACTTTATTGAAGACCCACCTCCTTATGCTATCACACTGAGGTAGGATTTCAACTTAGGAATTTGGAGGGGACACAAACATTCAATCTATAGCATGTACTATTAAAGCATAGTATAGTATATGAACATTGTTAGCTGCTTGCATCATCAAAAGCCTGAGCTGAAGATTTTATAAGTAGAGCTACTGAGCCCCCAGACATGAAGTAATATGATGGCCTAAGCACTCCATATTTTCTAATACCAGAGGCCAGAGCCCATGCTGGCAGAGCAGACTAGAGAACCAACAGTTCTTAGTGCATAGGACCTGAAGATGGAGAGAAACTCCACCCTCACAGGTGCCCTACCCATTGCCCACTCCCTCTTTCCAACTCTGACAAGTGAACTTCTCCATTTTTCTCTCTGTATATTTGGTTCTCTCCCATAGGAAACACTTTGTCTGAGTAAGAAATCTTAGAGAAAATGTGAGAGTATAATAAATTTGAGTATGTTAAGATATTTGTCTCGACATTTCTATCAAGATTTATGAAAGATGGTAAAGCTAATTTTTGATACTCTCTGTGCTTGCCTAAGAAGCCCCTTTAATGCATGCTAGTCTCCAATTACAATTCTCCACATAGAAGTTAATGGGAAGAGATTTAAATTTACCAGTGAGGAACAGAATTATTTGGTCTCAGTGATCTATCTGTAGATTCCTAAACATCAGCCTTTATCCAGCATTAAGATACTCTGGGGATGCTAAGAGACTGGCTCTGGGCTTAGCTTCTCAGGGGTGCCTTCTTAAAGACTTCTTGTGACATAAAACTTATGCCCCAGTTAGTAAGGATTTATTTATAATCAGAATCTGCTTTACATATCATAAAAGCAAAACGTACTCATATAAAAGCAACAGAATAATTTGAGAGCACTACAAAGCTTAAGCAGTTAATAATATCATTTGCAGTTAAAAGGCACTAGCTTAACGTTTTCAGTGCTAATTTAATTTTATATAATTTAAAAATAATATGAAAATGCCACATATCTTTCCTTTCATTCCAGTGAGTTGGGCTCAGTCAATATATTCATTGTTTAATATCATTTCAAAAGTGTGTAGATTTATTTTGATTAATTTGCTATGCTTATGGGAAATATTTCTTAGTCTCTTTTACTTAAAGCTTGCTTTAAAAAAAAATCCTCAAACTCAAACTTACATAAAGGTTGCAAGAATAGTTTATTGAACATCTGTATATTCACCTTTCTATATATTCAACTTTCTGTATATTCAACAATTTTCATCTTTTTGCCATATTTGCTATATCCTCTCCCCACTCCCTTTATCTCTCTGATATTTTTCACCTTTGGCTGAACCATTTGAGAGTAAGTTTCAGACATTATGATCATTATCCTTTAATAATTCAGCATGTTTCTCCTAAGAACAAGGACATTCTTATCACATGTCTATAGTATAATTAACACATTCAGGAAATTTAACATTGATATAATATTATATTCATACTCTGATTTTGCCAATTATCTCAATAATGTCCCTTAAATAGATTTTTCAATCTAGGATCTAATCCAGGATAATGCATCTTATTTATTTGCATGTCTCTTTAGCCATATTTCCCCATGAACAGTTCCTCAGCTTTTCTTTGTATCTCATGACACCAACATTTTTAGAAAAGTATATGGATTTGTCTTATTGTTTCCTCATAATTAAATTAGACTATGCATTTTTGGCACAAATTCTGCAGAAGTAATATTGTGTCCCTATAAGTATAACACTTTGGGGGGGTCATAATGTTAATGAGTCCCATCCTTTGTGTGTTAACTTAAGATATTCAGTTAAGGTGGCATCTCTCAGGTTAATACATTAGTAAATGATGTGTTGGAGATACTTTGAGACTGTTTAAACATCCTGTTCCCCATCAAAGTTTAACTGATGGTTTTAGCAAGCATAGACAATTCCTGACTGAATCAGGAATGCAAAATGGTTGCATGGAAATTTTTAAATCTATTATTCTCACACCTGCTTTTATTTTTTTAATTAATTTACCAACTAATAATCACTATTAGTATAATCCACTGTATTCCATTATATTTACTATACAGTTTTTCATTCTGAAATTGTCTCAAAAATTGTCAGTGGGAACAACTTCAAACGGACTTTTCCCATTTTAGTTTTTAGTATTTTCTTACTTTCTGGGATAAAAAATGTTCCAGGCTTATTTTGTACCTTCTCTGCCCCAGCCTCGGAATCAGCAGTTTCTCCCAAATTCCTTGTTCCTTTAAGTGGAGCATGGATTTTGAAAAGCAAGATATGATTGCTAGATGTGTTCACGCCTGTCGGTTGGGTTTGCACTTGAAATATTTTAACACAGAGAACTATAGGTATGTAAGTTGGTAGGAAGGTAGGTATATGGATAGATGAGTGGATAGATTTTTTTTTTTTTTTTACAATCGGGAGTTTATACCAATATCTTTGACAACAAGCCAACACCACAAATTTCGTCACTACCTTAACCACCCCATTCCAGTTTGTATTACCTTTTAATGTGATCATTAGCTTCTCATAATGTCAAATTATTTACTTATTTGCTTAAGTCTACAATATTCATAACCGTACTGTGCAGGAAATAGTAGGCCTGAACTGCTATCTTTGAAAAGCCCTGCTTCCAAAGTTAGCCCTTGGGTGGCATCTGTGAAACTGGACTTCAGAGTGTTCCTACACCTGTTACTGATAAGAGTTATTCACTGTGCCTAAAGTGTTTGTGCAAGAAATATGGTTTATACTGAACACCTGCTTTCGTTCTCAGGGTCTGGAATTATCAGGCCAGGCACATGCCACCTGTGTGACCAGGCCCAGTAAAAACCATGGGCAATGATTCTACGTGAGCTTCCCTGGTTTGCAACATTTCATCTGTGTTGTCACAAATCCTTACCAGGGGAATTAAGCAAGTTCTGTCTGATTTCACTAGGAAAGTACCCTTAGAAGATTGTCCCTGGCTTCTTCAGACTTTACCCCATTAGACTTTTCTCTTTGTTGATTTTGCTCTGTATGCTTTTGCTGTAATAAATCATAGTCATGAGTAAGACTCTACGCTGAATGCTGTGAGTCCCCCTAGGGAATTGTTGAATCTAGGGATAGTCTTGGGAACCTCTGACACACTTGAAAACAGAAAACCTCTAAGTAATTCCTTTGATCTATAAGCTGAAGGTACATAGACAAAGACATGTTTATTTTCATTCTACTTTTTGTTTTGAAATTATTGTAGATTTACAGAAATTACAAAAAAGACTACAGAGAGTTCCACGTATCCTTATCTAGTTCCCTCCAATAGTTATATTTTACATAATTACAATATCAAAAGAAAATGGCATTAGTATGATGTGTGTGTATAGTTCTGTGCCATTTCATCACATGTGTAGATTCATGCAACCACTATGACAATAAAAATCCAGAAGTATTCCATCACAAAAATCCAATTCAGACTGCTCATTTGGAATCACATCTGACCCCCTCCTTACCACCATCACTGGCAACATTGATCTATTTTTATCTCTATAATTTTGTCATAATGAGAATGTTATATAAATGAAGTCATATATGTAGTATGTGACCTTTTGAGATTGGCTTCACACAGAGTAATTCTGATGAAATTAATCAAGTTACTGCCGTATCAATAACTCATTCCCTTTTTTTTCCTTTCTGAAAGTTTTATATTTTTTGGTTTACATTTAAATCTGTTATCCATTTTGAGTTAATTTTTGTATAAAATGTGAGTCTTAGATTGAGGTTTATTTTTTGCCCATGGATGTCCAATTGCTTCAGCACTGCTTGTTGAAAAGGCTACCTACCCTTCCTTCATTGAATTGCATTTGAACTTTGTTTAAAAGTTGATTGGCTGCAGGCGTAATAGTTTCTGTCTCTTTCTGGGCTTTCTATTCTCTTCCAATGATCTATATGTTTATCCCTTTGACATTAAGACATAGTCTTGAATGCAGCTGTTATAAATGTCTTAAAATTGGGAAGAGTGATTTTTCCCATGGTCTTCTTTTCCAAATTGTTTAAGTTATTCTAGTTATTTTGTTTTTCACATAATTTTTAGGGTAAGCTTATCTATGTCTAAATAAAATGCTAGAATTTTTATAGAAATTGCTATGAACCAATTGACTAACCCATTTTCAAGAATGTATATTTTTTTCTCACAAAGACATATTCATTCGTTCAGTAATTTAAAATATTTTTTTAACAACTTCTATTCTCTAGGTAAAGACCTAGGCTTAGGGAATACAGAACAAGATAGTCACAAGATATGTTATTTATTAATCTTATATTTAATAAGCCTCTGAAATTATTTCACCCAGACTTCAATATATAAATTAAAATGTATTTTAAAAATTGTTACTAAAAACCTAATAAATAAATTTTTGTTGGTATTGACAAATGTGAGAAGTTGAACAGTCTCATATCCTCAGTCACCTTCACAATGGGCAAATAGTTTTACACATCTTAAGTAGTGTTCCCCCAGTTTCTCCCTTTCTAGGTATAGGTAGAGAGGTAGATAAATATAAACCCCCAAAATATATGTTTGTACATGTTTTGTATAGTTTGTACACAATTCTATACTTTAAATTTTAACTTAGTATATAGTGGAGATGAGTCAAGTTAAAATATGAGAATATTCTCCTCTATTCCTCCTTTTTCTTCTCCTTTCCCACTTCCTATCTTCAAACTCCTCTTTATTTTTCTTCATCTGCTCCTCCTCCTTCTAAATATCTAATATTTTACTAAGTGCATCAGCTTCAATTTATTTAACCAGTTTTAATGTACAGGATATCATAAAATGTAGCAACACAATAGAGCCAGTTTCAGAAGCAGAGAGAGTTAACCACCAGGCCATCAACAGTTGGACAAGCTTGGTTAAAAGACCAGTCTTTGTGGGCACTAGTACTAGGGGACACAGTGATGGGCAATTAGAATTAAGAATGTGGAACCTTACATAAATAACTTAGAGAAAATCATTCAAGAAGGGACCCTTTTTCTCATAACTTCCACATGGCAAGTGCACCTGAGTGCAATGGAAGCAAGCTGGAATCAAAATAGAGTAGATTCTCTTGACCGAGGGAGAAAATGTGTAGAGAGAAGTCAAACAATGACAAATATTTGCCTGAATATGCATGTTTTAATTTGGGAGTGACTCAGAATAAATGTTAGTGATAAATAAATAAATAATAAAACAAGCAATTCTTATACTATGAAAGAAATTAACGGAGTGACGGGATAGTTAATAACAGGCATACAGGAATATGTCAAGTAGACCACCTGAGATCTAAGATTTGAGAAAGAAGTACAAACTTGATATAGGACAGAACTTGTCTGAGGATTTAAAAATTCACTGCACATGGAACATAATTTAAAAAGGGAAGAGTTAACTTATATAAAATTTGGAAGATAGGAAAAAGCCAGATGAAGTTTTCAGATTAATAGTATAAGGTAGTAGTGATAATGGATGGGGTTTCAGTTTCCTGACTATATTGGATATTATATTATTGTGTTTTTAAACATAGTAATAGTTTGGGGTGTGAGGCTTCCTTATATAATTTTATATAATTATATGTAACTTATAAAATTTATATAATTTATTATAATATGAAATAATAATGTTAATATTAATGAAAGAACCAGCCTTTTTATCTTATAAAGACATCTTCTCAGATGGATATTGTTTTCCCTTAGTTCTTCAGAATCTATATTGCAGATTTTATTTATTTCTCCTTCTGAGCTATTAATATATAAACATATATAATTTCAAATACACATTTATACACATATGTCTCTCTATATACATGTATACTAAAGATATAGATAGATTATAGACATTCCTACAGCTCACCGAAATTTAACATTCTTTACCGGGAATATATTTATCTAAATTTATTCTTCTAGGTATCTCTGTTTTGACCTTTCTTGGAGTGATGTCTTTATTTCCTTCCTCTGCTACATTTATGATTTTTAAATGTCAAAATATCAATTGCTTTTAAGAGCTCACTCTCTTATTTCAATATTCCTTGATATTTCAAAAGCTTTCTATGGTATAAAACTTCTTGCATTTAAAAAAAAAATCCATTATCTGGAATGGATTAAGCTAAAATCCTTAGGTTAAGGCATTTCTTTGTTCATCTTGGTGCCAAATATATATATGGCTCTATATAAATGATATAGATTGAATGTTTGTGCCCCCCCCAAAAAATTCATATGTTCAAATATTAATCCCCAATAGGATGGTATTTGGAGGTAGGGTCTTTGAGAGTTAGTCACAAGGGTGGAGTCTTCATGAATGGAATTAGTGATTCCTTCCTATATACTGATTCCTTCATATATAGTGGTCCCTTATGAAAGAGACCCCAGATGGCTAACCAGCCCCTTTCCACCTTCTGAGGATGCAGCAAGAAGATGGCTGTCTCTCAGCCAGAAAGCTGGCTCTCACTAGATACCAAATCTGCTGGCACCTTGATCTCTGACTTCCCAGCCTCCAGAACTGTGAGAAAGACATTTCTGTTATTGATAAGCCATTCAATCTATGGTATTTTTGTCATAGCAACAGAAATTGATTCAGACAATAGCCAGACAGATATCTAAGGGAAGCACACTCCTAAAATAAAAGAGGAAATAGGTTCAGATTGTATTTGGTTTGTTTGAGATACAAGGAGGCTAGCATGTCTGGAACAGGGAGAGCAGAGTCTAATGTAGATACAATAGCAAATTAATGGGCAACCAGATTGTGAGGAGTATGACAGGGCATTTAAAGGACATTAGCTTTTTACTGTGAAAGAAATAGGGAGTGACTTCAGGGTAATGCGCACAATGGTGGCATGATCAACTTAAATTTAAAAGGGTTACTCTTGATTACTCTATTGAAACTAAACTACATGTGGATGGGCTTGGAGGTAGGTAAGAGTAAGTAAGAGAAACGTGTTTGAATATGCTTGAAATAATTCAGGTGTGAGATATTAGAGGCTAAGACCAGTGGAAGGAATAAGATGTAGTCAGAAATTGAATATATTGTGAAAGCATTCCAACAGGATTTGTTGATAAACTGGATGTGTAGAGTAAGAGAAAAAGATCAGTCAGTAGATTCTGAGGTTTTTGACAGAACAGTGACAAAAGTATGTAAAGGGGGAGCAAGTAAACTGTGTCAAATACTGGAGGTTAAGATTAGACAGCTAACTGATCATAGTCATATGTTGCTTAATATCAATACTCATTCTTATAAGCTTTTCTATTAAAAAATACTTTAAACATACTGATTTTAGAGACTATTTCATCATGCCAAAAAAACACATGTAAGAAGAAAATATTTTTAATAATATATTTCTGCACAAAAAGAAAATATTTTTAAGAACCATCCCCCCCAAAATCCAAAACCTTTAATAAAGACCATTTATTTTGGAACACGAATAATGGTATCAAGAGTCAGTAATTTCTACATGAGATAGAAAATATAAATGATATGATCATTGCTGACAAGACCCCTGCTTGGATGTGGTAAATTACAATATTTATTTTTATATTACAATATTTATATTTTTATATTAATAAAATATATGATGTATTACGTTTTATTTTTATTATACACATATATACATAGAAGTTTCAATTAAGTTTTATGATTATGATACAATATCTTTCTTTGTCCTAAGAATAATACAATAACAAAAATCTTCAGCAAAATTAAAAAGCAAAATTGGAATCAAATTAACTAAAGGAAAATATCATTTCTATTAAAGTATTCTTTGTATTAAACTTTTAATAAAGGTCAACTAGAGAATGAGGAAATATAATTAGAGTGGAGCCACTAAATCAATAATAATACAACACCAAAAGTAATAATTACAGGAAATTTTAATTAAAGACCTATCAGTAGAAAGACATCTTATTTTGGGAACTATTATACATTTAAAACAAGATTTAAAAACATCAAATGACCGACAGAATAATTATGAAAAATTATATTTGAATGCATACATTATCCTGCAGGTGTGAAATTCAGATTACACTGGAATCATTAAAATAACATTTCTTTTTTGAGGGTAATAAGGAAAGGGTATTGAATTTGACAAAAATATCTGTTAACATACAAAGAATAGTACAAAGCTTTAAAGTACCATTACACACACCCCTCTTTTCAAACAAGTGTGGTTTCAATATGTTTAGCACACTCAACAATAGTACTATACTTTGTTCTTCTCATCCACAGTATAAGTCATTCCAAGGGACTGTACTCAGATGCTAAGAGGGAATTGTCCATGAAATTTTAGTCATAAAATTCCATGGCCATACAAAGCATTGTGATTTTAGAAGAAAGAAGAAGAACAGAGAATATTTTAATCAACTAGCGGTGCATATTCTCCTTGTGGATTAAATTTCTTAGTATAAAGTATTTTATGCTTATTGTGTTTAACAGAACCTGTCCTCATTTTTTTCCTAATCAAAACTTTGTTATATTTTTTAAATGGACTTTGTACCTTCTATTGGTCCACACATTTTTTACCCTTGCAAAATAATCTTTTAATTCAGCAGTCCTTAACCTTTTTGACATCAGGGACTGTTTCATGCAAGACAATTTTTCCATGGACAAGGGGGTGGGGGATGGGGAGATGGTTCAGGCGGTAATGCGATCGATGGCGAGCAATGGGGAGTGTCAGATGAAGCTTCACTCCCTCGCCCACCGCTCACCTCCTGCTGTGTGACTCGGTTCCTGTGAGGCCCCAACCCCTGTGGCCCGGGGGTTGGGGACCCCTGTTTTAATTGATACTGATATCTCAGAGTAAGCTTAATTCATGATTCAGTGTAACACATTTATAATCTATCCATGTGAATTATATGTCATATGTATAAATCTGCATGTATTTACATCTAAATTGGATTTTTAAATTGTGGGGTTAAAAATTCTCTTAAATTGAAGAGACAGGAAATTCTTATTCTACTTCCATATCTGCATTTCTCAATAACAAGGGGTATTAAAAACTTTAGTTTTTTCCCTGTAAACAACTCATAAATAACCTGTATAAATTGATAGAATCCATTATCTCATGTCTCATCTAGGACACTGTACACTCAATTCTCCCTTTAAATTTCAGTCTCTCACTTTTACAGTCCTCTTTTTCTGCCACTTATGAAAATGTTCTGTCTAAACTTCTCCAAACCCTCCTCTATTTCAAAACTTGACTCTGGTTCACTGTGGTTTGGAGTTTCATTTTCCTGATGATTAGTGATGTTGAGTTATTTCTGTGCCTTTTTGAAAGAATGTCTATTCCCATCCTTTGCTGAATTATTTTTTAAAACAAGTTTATTTTCTTTTTATTTTATTTTATTTATTTATTTATTTATTTTTGGCTATGTTGGGTCTTCGTTGCTGCGCGAGGGCTTTCTCTAGTTGCGGCGAGCGGGCGCCACTCTTCATCATGGTGCACGGGCCTCTCACTGTCACGGCCTCTCTTGTTGCGGAGCACAGGCTCCAGACGCACAGGCTCAGTAGTTGTGGCTCACGGGCCCAGTTGCTCTGCGGCATGTGGGATCTTCCCAGACCAGGGCTCGAACCCGTGTCCCCTACATTGGCAGGCAGATTCTCAACCACTGCGCCACCAGGGAAGCCCTGCCGATTTTTAAATTGGGTTTCTGTTTCTATTTTAACTTTTTAAATTTTTCAAATTTTTATTTTATATTGGAGTATAGTCGATTTACAATGTTGTGTTATTTCCAGGTATATGGCAAAATGGTTCAGTTATACATATACATGCATCCATTCTTTTTCAGATTCTTTTCCTATATAGGTTATTACAAAATATCAAGTAGGTTTCCCTGTGCTATACTGTAGGTCCCTATTGATTATCTATTTTATATATAGTAGTGTGTATATGTTAATCCCAAACTCCTAAATTATACCTCCCTATCACCTTGCCCCTTTGGTAACCATAAGTTTGTTTTCCAAGTCTGTGAGTCTGTTTCTGTTTTATAAATAAGTTCATTTGTATCATTTTTTAGATTCCACACATAAGTGATATCATATGATATTTATCTGTCTGACTTCACTTAGTATGATAATCTCTAGGTCCACCCATGTTGCTGCAAATGGCATTATTTCATTATTTTTTATGGCTGAGTAATATTCCGTTGTATATATACACCACATCTTCTTTATCCATTCCTCTGTCAATGGACATTTATGTTGTTTCCATGTCTTGCCTATTGTAAATAGTGCCACAATGAATATTGGGGTGCATGTATATTTTTGGATTATGGTTTTCTCCAGGTATATGTCCAGGAGAGGGATCGCTGGATCATATGGTAGTTCTGTTTTTAGTTTTTTAAGGAACCTCCACACTGTTCTCTATACTGGTTGTACCAATTTACATTCTCACCAACAGGGTAGAAGGGTTCCCTTTTCTCCACACCCTTTCCAGCATTTATTGTTCGTAGACTTTCTGATGATGACCATTCTGACCAGTGTGAGGTGATACCTCATATTAGTTTTCATTTTCATTTCTTTAATAATTAGCAATGTTGAGCACCTTTTCATGTGCTGCTTGGCCATCTGTATGTCCTCTTTGGAGAAACGTCCATTTAGGACTTCTGCCCATTTGCTGATTGGGTTGTTTGTTTTTTTGGTAGTTAGCTTCATGAGCTGTCTGTATATTTTGGAGATTTATCCCTTGTCGGTTACATCATTTGCAAATATTTTCTCCCATTCTGTGGGATTTTTTCATTTTGTTTATGGTTTTCTTTGCTGTGCAAAAGCTTTTAAGTTTAATTAGGTCCCATTTGTTTATTTTTGTTTTAATATTCATTACTGTAGGAGGTGGATCAAAAAAGATCTTGCTGTGATTTAAGTCAAAGAGTGTTCTTCCTATGTTTTCCTCTAAGAATTTTATACTGTCCAGTCTTATATTTAGGTCTTTAATCCATTTTGAGTTTATTTTTGTGTATGGTGTTAAAGAATGTTCTAATTTCATTATTGTACATGTAGCTGTCCAGTTTTCCCAGCACCACTTATTGAAGAGACTGTCTTTTCTCCATTATATAGTCTTCCCTCCTTTGTCATAGATTAAATGACCATAGGTGTGGTGTGTGGGTTTATTTCTGGGCTTTCTATCCTATTCCATTGATCTGTATTTCTGTTTTGGGGCTGGTACCATGCTGTTTTGGTGATGGTAGCTTTGTAGTATAGTTTGAAGTCAAGGACCCTCATTCCTCCAGCTCTGTTTTACTTTCTCAGCATTGCTTTGGCTATTTTGGGTCTCTTGTGTTTCCATACAAACTTTAAATTTTTTGTTCTAGTTCTGTGAAAAATGCCACTGGCAATTTGATAGAAATTGTATTGAATCTGTAGATTGCCTTGAATAGTATAATCCTTTTCAGAATATTAATTCTTCCAAACCAAGAACACAATATATCTTTCTGTTTGTGTCATCTTCGATTTCTTTCATCATCTCTTGTTCCTGATCTTAGAGGAAATGCTTTCAGCTTTTCACCATTGAGTATGAATGTTAGCTGTGGGATTGTCGTATGTGGCCTTTACTGTGTTGACGTAGGTTCCTCTATGCCCACTTTCTAGAGAGTTTTTTTTTTTTTTCATAAATGGGTGTTGGATTTTGTCAAAATCTTTTTCTGCATCTATTGAGATGATTATATGGTTTTTATTCTTCAATTTGTTAATATGGTGTGTTACACTGACTGATTTACACATATTGAAAAATCCTTACATCACTGGGATAAACCCCACTTAATCATGGTGTATGACGCTTTTAATGTGTTGTTGGATTCAGTTTGCTAACACTTTGTTGAGGATATTTATGTCTATGTTCATCAGTGATATTGGTCTGTAATTTTCTTTTTTTGTGGTATCATTGTCAGATTTTGGTATCAGAGTGACGGTGGCCTCATAGAATGAGTTTGGAAATGTTCTTTGCTCTGCAAGTTTTTGGAACAGTTTCAGAACAGGTGTTAACTCTTCTCTAAGTGTTTGATAGAATTTGCCTGTGAAGTCATCTGGTCCTGGACTTTTGTCTGTTGGGAATTTTTTAATCACAGTTTCAATTTCAGTACTTGTGATTGTTCTGGTCGTATTTTGTATTTCTTCCTGGTTCAGTCTGGGTAGGTTGTACCTTTCTAAGAATTTGTCCATTTATTCTAGGTTGTCCATATAGTTGCTTGTAGTAGTCTCTTATGATCCTTTGTATTTTTGTGGTGTCAGTTGTAACTTCTCCTTTTTCATTTCTAATTTTATTGATTTGAGTCCTCTCCCTTTTTGTGTTGATGAGTCTGGCTAAAGGTTTATCAATTGTGTTTATCTTTTCAAAGCATCAGATTTCGTTTCATTGATCTTTTATATTGCTTTATTTCATTTTTTTCAACTCTGATCTTTATGATTTCTTTCTACTAACTTTGGGTTTTATTTGTTCTTCTTTCTCTAGTTGCTTTAGGTGCAAAGTTAGGTTGTTTGAGACTTTTCTTGTTTCCTGAGGTAAGATTGTATTGCTATCAACTTCCCTCTTAGAACTGCTTTTGCTGCATCCCATAGGTTTTGGATCTTCATGTTTTTGTTGTCATTTGTCTCCAGGTATTTTTTAATTTCCTCTTGATTTATTCAGTGATTCATTGGTTGTTTATTGACATATTGTTTAGCCTACAAGTGTTTGTGTTTTTTACAGGTTTTTTTTTTCTTGTAATTTTTAATCTCAGAGTTTTGGTCTGAAAAGAAGCTTGACATAATTTCAAATTTCTTAAATTTACCTAGGCTTGCTTTGTGACCCAGCATGTGATCTGTCCTGGAGAATGTTCCATGTGCACTTGAGAAGAATGTGTATCCTGATACTTTTGGATGGAATGCTCAATAAATATCAGTTAAGTCCATCTGGTCTAATGTGTCACTTAAGGCCTGTGTTTCCTTGTTGACTTTCTCTCTGGATAATCTGTCCATTGAAGTAATTGGAGTGTTAACATCCACCAATATTATTGTGTTACTGTCGATTTCCCCTTTTATGGCTGTTAGCATTTGCCTTATGTATTGAGGTGCTCCTATGTTGAGTGCATAAATATTTACAATTGTTATATCTTCTTCTTGGATTGATCCCTTGATCATTATGTAGTGTCCTTTCTTGTCTCTTGTAACATTCTTTATTTTTAAGTCTATTTTGTCTGATATGAAAATTGCTCCTCCAGCTTTTTTTGATTTCCATTTGCATGGAATATCTTTTTCCATCCCCTCACTTTAAGTCTGTATGTGTCCCTAGGTCTGAAGTGGGTCTCTTGTAGACAGCATATATATGAGTCTTGTTTTTGTATCCATTCAGTCAGTCTATGTCTTTTGGTTGGAGCATTTAATCCATTTACATTTAAGGTAATTATCAGTATGTATGCTTTTATTGCCATTTCTTAATTGTTTTAGTTGTGTTTTTGTAGGTCTTTTTCCTTCCCTTCCTCTTTTGTTCTCCTCTCTTTCTTTTTTGTGTGTGTATCTATTGTAAATTTTTGGTTTGCAGTTACCATGAGGTTTTGATCTAGCAATATATATATACGCCCCCACACACACAAGATTGTTTTAAGTTGCCGGTCTTTTAATTTCCAATGCATTTCCAATATCATGCATTTGTACTCTCCTCTTCTCACAATTGCTGGTTTTGATGTCATATTTGTGTGTAGATGATTTCCTACCTTTACCTTATGATTGCCTTTACTGATGATCTTTCTTATTTGTAATTTTCTTGTTTCTAGTTGTGGCTTTTTCTTTTCCATCTAGAGAAGTTCCTTTAGCACTTGTTGTAAAGTTGGTTTGGTGGTGCTAAATTCTCTCAGCTTTTGCTTGTCTGTAAAGCTTTTGATTTCTCTGTTGAGTCTGAACGAGAGCCTTGCTGGGTAGAGTATTCTTGGTTGTAGGTTTTCCCCTTTCATCAATTTAAATATTTCATGTTTCTCCCTTCTGACCTGCAGATTTTTTGCTGAAAAATCAGCTGATAACCTTATGGGGATTCCTTGTATGTTACCTGTTGCTTTTCTCTTGTTGCTTTTAATATTTTCTCTGTGTCTTTAACTTTTTTCCATTTGATTAATATGTTTCTTGGCATGTTCCTGCTTGAGATTAGCCTGTTTGGGTCTCTCTGTGCTTCCTTGACTTGAGTGTTTCCTTTCCCTTGATAATAGAAATTTTTGTTTATTACCTCTCCAAATATTTTCTCAGGCCCTTTCTATCTCTCTTCTCCTCCTGGAACTCCTATAATGCTAATGTAACTGCACTTAATGTTGTCCCAGAGGTCTCTTAGACTGTCCTCATTTATTTTCATTCTTTTTTCTTTATTCTGTTCCATGGCAGTGATTTCCACCAATCTGTCTTCCAGCTCAGTTATCCATTCTGCTGCCTCATTTATTCTGCTATGGATTCCTTCTAGTGTATTTTTCATTTCAGTTTTTTATTGTTCATCTCTGTTTACTTGTTCTTTAAATCTTCTAGCTCTTTGTTAAACATTTCTTGTATCTTCTCAGTCTGCACCTCCATTCTTTTTCCAAGATCTTTGATCATCTTTACTATCATTATTCTGAATTCTTTTTCAGGCAGATTGCCTATCTCCACTTCACTTAGTATTTCTTCTGAGGTTTTATCTTGTTCCTTCTTCTGGAACATATTTCTCTGCCATCTCATTTTGTCTTACTTTCTGTGTTTGTGGTCTCCATTCTGGCAGGCTGCAGGATTGTAGTTCTTCTTGGTTCTAGTGTCTGCCCTCTGGTGGGTGAGGGTGGTCCAGGGGCTTGTGAAGGCCTCCTTGTGGGAGGGACTGGTGCCTGCCCACTGGTCATTGGAATGTGGTCTTGTCCCTCTGGTGGGCAGGGCCGTTTCTAGATAGGCATGTCTAGAAGTGGCTGTGGGCTCAGGAAAACTTTAGGCAGCCTGTCTGTTGATGGCTGGGGCTGTGTTCCCACCCTGTTTGTTTAGCCTGGCGTATCTCAGCACTGGAGCCTGCAGGCTGTTGTGTGAAACCAGGTCTCAGTGCCAAAATGGCCACCTCCAGGAGAGCTCATGCTGAGGAATACTCCCTGGGGTCCTTGCCCCCACAGTGGGCAACAGCCAACCCCCAGCTCTGCAGGAGACCCTCCAAGACCCTCAGGTAGTTCTGGCCCAGGATCCTGTGGAGTCACTGATTTGCCCTTTGTCCCAGTTCATGGGACACCTTGTGTGTGCCCTCCAAGAGTGGATCCTCTGTTTCCCCCAGTCCTGTGGAATTCCTGCACTCAATCCTCACTGGCCTTCAAAGCCAAATGCTCTGGGGGCTCCTTCTCATGATGCCAGACCCCCAGGCTGGGGAGCCCGATGTGGGGCTCAGAACTCTTACTTCTGTGGGAGAAACTCTACAATATAATGTTTCCAGCTTGTGGGTTACCCACCTGGTGAGTATGCAATTTGATTATGTCACAAAAGCGTCCCTCCTATCATCTCATTGTGGCTCCTTTTTGACTTTGGATATAGAATAAATTTTTTGATACTTTACAGTCTTTTTTTGTCAATGGTTGTTCAGCAGTTAGTTGTGATTTTGGTGTTTTCATGAGAGGGGGTGAGCTCAAGTCCTTCTACTCCACCACCTTTTCTCCCTTCAGGAATTCTTTTAAAAGACAGCTTCATCAAATCAAAATTACTTGTCCAAGGTCACTCAGAAAATAGTGGAGCTATGACACAAGCCTGGGGTTTCTAACTCTTCTTTCAGGGCTCTTTTCAAAACAGCCGTACACAGTGTTTAGCAGCATAGGCCCTTCAGTGTGCCCAAGAGAGCAGGAACTCGGGAAAAATCAGGTAGATGAGCAAAGACAGAACCAAATTTGAATCCTGGCTCTAGTATTCCCCACTTGTGTGACCTTTAATAACACTAAAGCTTCAATTTCTTTGTCTGTTGTGGAGGGTGGAGTTGGGGATGTAAGAGGTGAGCGGCCCCCAGATCCTGTTCAATTATTGGAGTTGCTGTATTTTGCTGAATGCTCTTCACTATTTTCAACAGCAAAACATTTTGCCTTCTTTTGAGCTAAAATCTTCCTCTTTTTTCTTCCCTCTTCAGATCCATGGTAAGACTGAGCTCTCATCAGTCTTCGATGCTGGTGGATCTGTTTCTGTTCTTCAATTAGTCTCTTTTCTACACATTCTTTGGCAATTCTCAATGTCTCATATCTTTCTTGGAATCTTAAACGATGGCTTTTTGGAAGTAGTTAGCAAAACATCACTGAATAATCTGTAAAGAAAATATCTTTCTTAAACGAGGTGCAGTCTCAGAACTGTTTCTGTTTTCATTTTATTTTTTCTATTGAGTCATATGGGTTCCTTATCTTTTTAAAATTATTAACCCATTATCAGATATAAGGTTTGCAAACATTTTTTTCCCATTCTATTGATTGCCCTTTCATTTTGTTGATGATTTCCTTTGCTAAACAAAAGCTTCTTAGTTGGATATAATACCACTTGTTTATATTTGCTTTTGTTCCCTGTACTTTGGTGTTATATCCCCAAACCATTGCCAATACCAATGTCAAGGGACTTTTACCCTATGTTTTATTCTAGGAGTTTTATGGTTTCAAGTCTTACATTTGTCTTTAATCCATTTAAAGTTAATTACTATATATGGCACAAGATAAGGTTCTATTTTCATTCTTTTGCATGTGGATGTCCAATTCTCAACATCACTATTAAGTCATCACTATTCTTGCTAAGACTTATTTCAGGAAGGGAGTCAGGATGGAGATCAATTGGAGTCAGTTATGGAGATAATGAGAAGAGAGAAGGGGATGATAGCCAAGTGTAGATATAAAGTTGTGTATATGATAGATAATGTTTTTATTCTAAGGTAAATTTCATTATCTTGATGGAAGAAAGTGAATAAGCAAGTAATTTTAAATTGTAGCAAATAACTTTTAAGAAAAGGAAACATATTGAAAAGTAAGTAAGGAATATTAGCATTTTGAGATGGAAGAACACATTGATGAAAGTGTGACATTTGAGCTGACAACAGTTTGGGCATGAAAGATGTGACCTGGACCATATGTTTCCTTGATTACTCTCTCTTCCGTTTTCCTTGTGTTCCCTGCCCCTGGGAATAATTTTAAGCATGGCCAGAGGAAGTATAATTGGAAAGAGTCAACTTGCTTAAATCAGCCTTTCCTAAATTTAAGAAGGAAAACTTTATTTTTTTCTCACATAATTTTTAGGATCCTATGGAAGTGATAACCTCAGAACATATGCTTTTTTAGAATTCATATAATAATAGTATGTGCAATGTATTTGATATGCAAAGATTATTTGGTATAGAATGTTTAATTTCACATTATGATAATAGTTTTTAACAGCAAATTACAATTTGCATACTATTGTCATTCTAGCCTATAGATCAAAAGGCAACATAGTATATTTTTTCCTATGCCATAATATTTCTCCCACCAGGGAAAGGGGGTAACCAATGTCACTATAGCTGTGGTACTATGAATTTGTCAAATTAAGACTTGTTAAGTGGAGCACAGGGTGCCAGATGGTGAGCTGTGGTTCAATAACAGACCACAGGAGAAATTGAAATAGAGAGGGTTATTACTCACAGGTCCTGAAGGAAGTACCTGGCATGCCTCGAGGGGCCACATAGGGTTGTGTGTGTGGGGGCGGTCAAGGTTGAGTGCAGAGAGAGAGCATTAGGACCTAGAGCACATGCCTTTACTAGGGTCTGTGGGTGAAGTGCTTTGGGGTTCCAGGGATAAGGCCAGATTGGTCAACTGTAAAAGAGCAGGATTTTACTAAGCCCCTTAGAGTTCTTATCTAAGGGACACATAAGGGGAGGGTGTTAGAGGCAGGGAGATTGTTGATCACAAGGCTGTTGGGGAAGTCCATATCAGGAATTTACGTTTACTTGTGACACTATGGGCTGCTATCTAGGTTATGCACTTGCATGAGGGGCTAGTGTCAGTTTAAGGTCACTGCTAGCCACTTGGCCAAACAAAATGGATGCCAAGGAAGCAATACTATGGAGTGGATTAGCTAAACTCTTGACATGTGGCCAACCTGAAAGTCCCCTACCTCAACTTTCCATGAGACATCATTAGAATTTTCCTTGTGAATTTACATAAAGTTGTGACAAGGCCTTTCAGATGATACTATTTCAATTTAGTTCTCCTATGCTAGTAATAACTTTGATGCCTCCTTTGACATGGGTGTTGTATTATGGGACATATAGAATCAACCATTAAAAAAATTCAAACCATTCATCTTACTTTTATTTATGTATTAGATTACCGACTAGTTTGTGAAAGACATATCCAAAAATCTATCTGTGAGCTATACCCAATCATCAATTCTAACCCTTGGGGTAAGGAACTGAAACAGACTTAGGGTATATTAGATTAATCCTTATTGTTATAAGGAACAAACCCAAACATATATAATGGTTCAGCAATGATATAAATCTATTTCTCATTCAGAGAAATTTCAGACTGGCAATTGATTTCTTCTAAGGGGTGATTTAGGAACTCAGTTTCATTATATACAGTGACTCCACCATGTTTAGAGTGTCTTCTAATATTATAATGTGCATCTGCATCAAGATGATTAGGAAGGAAAAGAGAGTGGAGAAGCACATTTCCTTCTTAATATCTGTCTAATCATGTCACACATCTCCTGTATACATGATTCATAGGCTAACCATGTAGGAGACCTCCTACTATATATATACATATATAAAAATAATTCATATTAAGCCATAGACATAAATATAAAGTAAAATGCTAAAACACAGGAAAATATAGGAGATATTTTTTAAAATTTTATTGAAGTATAGTTGATTTACAATGTGTTTAATTTCTGCTGTACAGCAAAGTCACTCAGTTTATATATATTTTATATATATATATATATATATATATATATATATATATATATATATATACACATATATATATATTCTTTTTCATATTCTTTTCCATTCTGGTTTATCACAGGATATTGAATATAGTTCCCTATGCTATACAGTAGGACCTTGTTGTTTATCTATCCTATATACTGTACTAGTTTGCATCTGCTAATCTCAAATTCCCAATCCTTCCCTCTCCCACCCCCATTCCCCTTAGCAACCATAAGTCTGTTCTCTATGTCAATGAGTCTGTTTCTGTTTTGTAGATATGTTCATTTGTGTTGTATTTTAGATTCCACATATAAGTGACATTGTATGGTATATGTCTTTCTCTTTCTGACTTACTTCGCTTAGTATGATAATCTTTAGGTCCATCCATGTTGTTGCAAATGGCATCATTTCATTCTTTTTAATGGCTGAGTAATATTTCATTGTGTGTGTGTGTGTGTGTATATATATATACACACACACATACACCACATCTTCTTTATCCATTCATCTGTTGATGGACATTTAGATTGTTTCCATGTCTTAGCTATTGTAAATAGTGTTGCTATGAACATAGGGGTACATATATCTTTTCGAATTATAGTTTTCTCTGGATATATGGCAACTCTATTTTTAGTTTTTTGAGGAACCTCTATACTTTTTTTCACAGTGGCTGCACCAATTTACATTCCCACCAACAGTGTAAGAGGGTTCCCTTTTCTCCACACACTGTACAGAATTTATTTTACACTTTTTAATGATGGTCATTCTGACTAGTGTGAGGTGGTACCTCATTGTAGTTTGATTTGCATTTCTATAGGAGACGATTTTTGTGACTTGGAATATACAAACAATTTGAAAACAGGTCACAGAAAGAAATAAGCATAAAAAACTGATAAACTAGAATTCATTAAAAGTAGTAATTCTGCTCATTAAAATACATCATGAAGAAAATGAATATGTAGGGCACAGTCTGGGAGAAAATATTTGTAAAATACATATCTGAGCAAATACCAGTATCCAGGACATATAATGAACTTCCATAACTTAATCTAGAAATTGAAAAAAAATGAGGAAAATATGTGAATAGACACTTCAGAAATGCATGGCTAATAAGAATTTGAAAAAAATTCTCAACATACAAAGTCCTCAGGAATTGCAACTTAAAACCACAATGAAATACAACTACACACCCACAAAAATAACTAAAATTTAAAAAGACCTATAACACCTGCTGTTGCCAAGGATGTGGAGAAATCTGAACTCTCAGACATACTTTGTGGGGATGTAATGTGGTGCACACTTTTTGGGAAAAAAATGTTGACAGTTTCTTATAAAACTAGTCATTCATCTACTCTATGACCCAGTGTGATATTGTGATTTATAATAAGAAATATATATTTGGTCTTTGTCCTCATTCCTGGCACAGAGCTCCTAGAATCTGGGGAATTTCCTGATTGATAAGAGTGATAAAGGTATCTTTATAACAAATTCTTGTCAACCATACCTGACTTTATGTTAATGAGGTGACCTTTGGAAACCGCCTAAGGATGAAGACTGTTTGTTTGCCAGAAGCACCAACCCTGTGATTAGAGGGTTGGAACTTTCAGACCCATCCCCGGACTGCTGAGGGTAGGAGAGAGGTTGGAGATTGATTTAATCCCTAACAAACAACCCAGAATTTGATCAATTTTGCCTACATAATGAAGCCTCCATAAAAATCCTAACTGAAGGGGTTCAGAAAAATTCCTTGTTGGGGAACACATGGAGGTGCCAGGAGAATGATGTGCCCAGAGAGAGCATGGAAGCTCCTTGACCCTTCCCACATACTTGCCCTATGCATCTCTTCCACCTCGCTGTTCCTGAGTTGTCTCTTTTATAATAAAATGGTAATCTAGTAAGTAAACTGTTTTCCTGGGCTCTGATTGATAGTTATTCTAGAAAATTATTGAATCTGAGGAGGAAGTCATGGGACTCTCCAATTTATTACCAGTCAGAAGAACAGCTGATAACCTGCACTTGCTATTGGTATCTAAAGTCGGAAGAGGGGCAGTCTTAAGGGACTGAGTCCTTAACTCTTGACCTGATACTAACTCCATGTAGATAATGTCAGAACCCAACTGATTGATAGATAAATAGGGAGATAGATCAATATATGACAAAATGAATATTAAGCAAAGTAAAATATTAATGGTGATAAACTTGGCTGTATGTTTGACATTTTTTATAATTAAATATTAAAAACAATTTGGATTGTTTGCACTGATGAATAGTCACATTTTGCTTGTTAAATACTTAGTTGAAACCACAGGATTGCACAAACTTGAAATCTTGAATCTAGTTACATCTTCAGACTCTAATTAAATTTTATAATTAGAATGATTTATTAAAAAATTAAGGTTTTGGTAGGTGTTTTATTAAAATATTTTTAAATAGCCTATTTTTTTAATGTTTTACTTTTTCAAAAAAGTTATGTTATTTTCTACCTAGAACTCAAAGGCACTTAATACATATTTACTATCTTAGAATTTGAGGTCTTTAATTTGCCTCTCTATTGTGATATACAATTATTTCAGAAATTTAGCTAATGCTATTGTAGAAAACCCAGATGTTCTGTTAGAATCATATAGATTGGGGAAATCATTATGATTATTTTCCTCTTAAATATTGAAACATTTGAAGGAAAAACAACTTTCCCACTTAATAATCTAGAAATTATTTCCATTTTATAGGAAGAAATCTGAGATTCAAAGATATCAAGAAGTTTCTCCAGTTTAAATGATTGATAGTGTTTAATGGGTGCAATGGCACATCATGGTACTATCAGCAGAGCACTTACAAAAAGTACTAAAAGGTAAAAAGATTTTTAAAAATGTTTTATTTAAAATCACATACAAAAACACATCATTGTAATCAATTACCATATCAGAGTTAATTTGACTCTGTTACTTTTACAGAATTGACAAATTTTAGGCTATTTTAACTGGGAAGAAACAACATAATTACAGTGATGCCTCCATGCACTTGCAATTTTAGTATGCTCATTGGTCTCTGATTATAGAAATACTGAAAATGAGTTTCTATGCAGTATTTGTAATTACAGCAAAATTTCAATAAGACACTTGCTTAAGTAAATCTATGTGTCTTTTTAAATGGGTATCTATCTAGTGAGAGAGATGGAATGATGGATCAAATTTCAATGTGAAATAAACTTAAAAGTTCAGAAACATGAGTTGGCTTGTGAAAAGACTTTTGTAGTAAAAGTAATTCTTTAGGGAGGTCCCATTGTTTTGGCACTTTCATCAAGAATGAGGTTTACAATAGGAGAAAATACCATACCAGGTAAGCCTTAAAAAGGGACCAAAGGAACTGTGCAACTGAAAACAAAAATCCTGGGGATTGTTAACTTACATAGAACTTGAGTAGTGTTCTAAACCTTGGCTACATGAGAGCAGTACAGTGGATTGTTTCACCTAGAGTATATACAGTGGGGGAAATAATACCTTAACAGGAAATGGTTATGTGGTTCAGAGCTAGAGACAGATCCTAGGCAACCAAATGAGAATAAAAATGTATACATTTCATTTGGGAGCTAAAATCATTCTACAGTGAAACAAATTCTTAAAAGACAACCTCACAGCACTGTTAATATATGTGATTAGTTTTAACACTGAGAAGTGTCATTTTTTTTCCTCTTTGGTTAAGGCCAAACTAGCTTAACTAAAACATATTCGGAATACACAGAAAGATGCAATTCTAGACAATTAATAAATGCAATTGATTATTGTGTGGGAGGATTGTGAATTGATTTCTCTAGTGGTAGTTTAAGGTAGATTAAATTCTCATCTGGCAAGAGTAGTTTTATTTAGTTCAGGAATATAAAATAGAGAACCTCTTAAATGTCTTGAAGTTCTATATTCAAAGATCCACCTCCAAAATATATGATCATTTTTATAATACATAAGTTTTGTAATAATTCTAAAATTATTGGTAATGAAAGGATTTGATGCTTAAGTAAGTTCCTTTGATATAAGCAAAGGTAAGACTCCTCCAGATTGTTATTTATAGTCCATGCCCTTAAAAATATTACTTTACGTCAACTGTTTTCTCACTGGACCAAAGCATTAGGATAAAAGTCATAATTGAAATTTCCATTATAAAATCTTGCTTTAGAGTTACATTATCAATTAGATGTCAGTGTGAAGCAGCGTGCACACACACACCTATTTAATAAATCATTGCTGGTCATCTGATCATTTATTATTTGGTTTATAAATATGAGAGATTTAGGGAAATCTGCATGTTAGTCCCAGGACAGTTTATTTTCAAAGAGACTTTAGCTTTTACTAATACTTTTTAATGTCAAAAACTGATTACTGACATTTTATATACAAGTGAAATTAATCATGCTATAATAAAAAGAGCAAATCTGACTCATTTCCTGTGAATCAAAATGTAGAAAGTTTACGATGTGTGTGTAAATATTTACTTACAAAACAGGGCTGGATTTTACATTGACAACTACTGGTTTGGCAAAAGAGTTTTACATTCACTGGTCTCTTGTCAGTCCCACCCAAGCAGGTGCTGGAGGTTTTCCCTTCTTTAACTCCTTACTCCAGTGTGCTTAGTCGTGCTAAGTGCTTAGTAGTTCTTAGCAGTACCAGTGCATAGTAGAAATCACCAGTGAGCTTTTAAAAAATACTGGTATATTGTTATCACCTCAGACCTGTTACAACAAAATCTTTTTGGAAAGAGGTTTTTGAGGCTTGGGCAATGCTGTTTTAAACTTATTACCATGTGAGGCTGATATGCATTCACGGTTGAGACTTGAATGACCTCCCAACACAAAGTATGGCCTTCAGGCTAATGCACTGTCATCATCTAGCAGCTTGTTAGAAAGACAGAATCTCAGACTGCACTCTAGATCTACTGAGTCAGAATTTGTGTTTTAACTAGATCCCCAGGTGATGCATTTGCACAGTAAAGTTTGAGGCATACTCAGTGAAATATGAGAGTTCCAGGCCATTGCAAAGGAGGGTTTGTCTGTTGGTAGTTAGGTATAGCTGAGCAAAGTGTATCAACTCTTTAAATAAACATGGAGGAAGATAAGGTCCTGGTTGAGGAGAAATCTTCCACATATGACAGTGAGAAGGTGTGCTAGTATGTCTTCATCTCACAGACTATGTGAACTATAGGGATTGGGAGCATGTCATGCAGTCTCGTTGGAATATTAAAAACTTGGAGTATGTTTTGCCATAAGCTGACCAACCACTGGACGCCAACTCTGCACACTTTTATCTGCATATCTTTATCCTGTGAGGTGAGCCCCACTTAGTCCTTCTGAGGGAAGCCCTCTTTCTCCCCCACAGCTCTTGCAACCACAGTGGAGACTGATGGGTGAGGTGATCTGTACCCTCCTCTAGACTTTTCCCCATCTACTGTTTCTTGCATATATTCTATCTTGTTTCCTTCTAGATTTTAGCCTTTTAATCTTAAAATCATTTTATCTTCTTAAAATGTCCAACTCTTATAAGCAAAAGATTTGGCTTTCAAATAATTGTTATAATGTTGAAATATTACTTAAAATTTCAAAAGCAGGATATCTTAGTTTCTTTCTCTATATAATCTTTCTGTAAGGTTTTGAATTATGAGAAAATGGATGTCTGAAACTGAAAACAGGAAGGGAGGCACTGAGGACAACTTTGAGGGAGACTGGCGAATACATATATTTAGCAATAAACGGTGTGGATAGCTCTGGGTAGTTTTATGATTAGAATAGTTCTTAGATCTAGTAATTTCTTCATTTCGTGCTTTGATATAGTTAAAGAATCTTTATGTTTCTTTTTAACTCTTAGAGACTATACTTTTAATGATATTTGTTTGTTTAGTACCTCCTGTTAGGTAAAGTAAAATGCAATGTAATTTGTTTTGTTTGTTTTTTAATATTTTTATTGGAGTATAATTGCTTTGCAATATTGTGTTAGTTTCTGCTGTATAACAAAGTGAATCAGTTATACATATACATATATCCCCATATCTCCTCCCTCTTGCGTCTCCCTCCCTATCCCACCCCTCTAAGTGGTCACAAAGCACTGAGCTGATATCCCTGTGCTATGCAGCTGCTTCCCACTAGCTATCTATTTTATATTTGGTTGGTAGTGGATATATGTCAATGCTACTCTCTCACTTCGTCCCAGCGTACTCTTCCCCCTCCCTGTGTCCTCAAGTCCATTCTCTACATCTGCGTTTTTATTCCTGTCCTGCCCCTAGGTTCATCAGAACCATTTTTTTAGATTCCATATATATGTGTTAGCATACGTTATTTGTTTTTCTCTTTCTGACTTACTTCACTCTGTATGACAGACTCTAGGTCCATCCACCTCACTACAAATAACTCAGTTTCATTTCTTTTTATGGCTGAGTAATATTCCATTATATATATGTGCCACATCTTCTTTATCCATTCATCTCTCAATGGACACTTAGGTTGCTTCCATGTCCTGGCTGTTGTAAATTGTGCTGCAATAAACATTGAGGTACATGACTCTTTTTGAATTATGGTTTTCTCAGGGTATATGCCCAGTAGTGGGATTGCGGGGTCATAGCATAGTTCTATTTTTAGTTTTTTAAGGAACCTCCATACTGTTCTCCATAGTGGCTGTATCAATTTACATTCCCACCAAAAGTGCAAAATGGTTCCCTTTTCTCCACACCCACTCCAGCATTTATTGTTCTTAGATTTTTTTGATGATGGCCATTCTGACTGGTGTGAGGTGATACCTCACTGTAGTTTTGATTTGCATTTCTCTAATGATTAGTGATGTTGAGCATCTTTTCATGTGTTTTTTGGCAATCTGTATATCTTCTTTAGAGAAATGCCTATTTAGGTCTTCTGCCCATTTTTGGATTGGGTTGTTTTTTTCATATTGAGCTGCATGAGCTGCTTATATATTTTGGAGATTAATCCTTTGTCAGTTGCTTCATTTGCAAATATTTTCTCCCATTCTGAGGGTTGTCTTTTCATCTTATTTATGGTTTCCTTTGCTGTACAAAAGCTTTTAAATTTCATTAAGTCCCATTTATTTATTTTTGCTTTTATTTCCATTTCTCTAGGAGGTGGGTCAAAAAGGATCTTGCTGTGATTTATGTCATAGAGGAAAACATAGGCAGAACACTCTAAGTTTTATAGTGTCTGGCCTTACATTTAGGTCTTTAATCCATTTTGAGTTTATTTTTGTGTATGGTGTTAGGGAGTGTTCTAATTTCATTCTTTTACATGTAGCTGGCCAGTTTTCCCAGCACCACTTACTGAAGAGGCTGTCTTTTCTCCATTGTATATTCTTGCCTCCTTTATCAAAAATAAGGTGACCATATGTGTGTGGGTTTATCTCAGGGCTTTCTATCCTGTTCCATTGATCTATATTTCTGTTTCTGTGCCAGTACCATACTGTCTTGATTACTGTAGCTTTGTAGTATAGTCTGAAGTCCAGTAGCCTGATTCCTCCAGCTCCATTTCTCTTCCTCAAGATTGCTTTGGCTATTTGGGGTCTTTAGTGTTGCCATACACATTGTGAAATTTTTTTGTTCTAGTTCTGTGAAAAATGCCATTGGTAGTTTGATAGGGATTGCATTGACTCTGTAGATTGCTTTGGGTAGTATAGTCATTTTCACAATGTTGATTCTTCCAATCCAAGAACATGGTATATCTCTCCATCTGTTTGTATCATCTTTCTTTAATTTCTTTCCTCAGTGTCTTCTAGTTTTCTGCATACAGGTCTTTTGTCTCCTTAGGTAGGTTTATTTCTAGGTATTTTATTCTTTTTGTTGCAATGGTAAATGGGAGTGTTTCCTTACTCTTTCAAATTTTTCATCATTAGTGTATAGGAATACAAGAGATTTCTGTGCATTAATTTTGTATCCTGCTACTTTACCAAATTCATTGATTAGCTCCAGTAGTTTTCTGATAGCATCTTTAGGATTCTCTATGTATAGTATCATGTCATCTGCAAATAGTGACAGTCTTTCTTACTTCTTCTTTTCCAGTTTGGATAATGTAATTTGGATTCATTTGTTTGTTAGTAGTAAACACAAATATTGTTTACAGGCCTTTGAGTACTCACTACTTAAAAACAAAAATTGCATCTCTAGCATGGTAATCTCCTTAATCTCCAAGAGGTACTTCCTAATAGGCTGACTTCATGATCACAATTTATTACATACAGAGCATCAGGATGATGCCTTTTCTCTCAGTAGGATGACAACTAGCTGGTATAGGTAAACACCTACTACAGTTCAAGACTGTCTAGTCATATCTTTTCTGCTCAGGGTACATATGGCCTAAATCAAATGAGATGCTGATCTTAATCTAGTTCAAAATACATGGATATTCAGTGCCAATATCATTTGATTATATCATTTTAAAAGAAAGTTAATGTTAAGCTGTGTCTACATAAGTAACTATTATTAAAAACATGTTTTATGTCCAAACACAAGTACATGCTCATACTCAATTTGATTGCAGTAATAAATAAAAAGTCATGGATCATTTACAGAACAATATCATTGAGTATATTACTCAAGCACTAAGTGGTCTGATAGAACCCCCACACTTGGCCACCAAATATACTGGTGTGGGTTGATTATGACTCTTTTACATCCAGTCATGCAGGGATCCAAGTTTCCTTGTTCTTTAGATGCTACCGCACCATCTCAATGCCTAACATCCAACTTTGCCAAGATAGGAGAATCAGTTTTATTAATGCTATTTAATTGGAAGAGAAATGAATACCCATGTTCTGTTGTAAAGAGTAAGCAGGAAGTGTTTCTATCAAAGATATCATTGTATAAATATCATGATTATATATATATATGCTAGAGATATGTGTGTGTATACACATACATGTATATATGTGCATGCATGTATATATATATATGATGTACTCATATATATGTACTAAGTACCTAAGTAGTGCTACATATAATGTATACATTATACATGAGTATATGTACATTATATGACTATATATATGAATGTGTGTGTATATGTATACTACTTAGGTACTGCTTAGACTCCATTTTTTACCTACCTTCATTCCTTTAATTAACAGTATACAGGGGGAGGAATCAAGATGATGGAGGAATAGGATGTGGAGCTTACCTCCTCCACAAATATATCAGAAACACATCTACAAGTGGAAGGAGTCACACAGAACATCTACTGAATGCTGGCAGAAGACCTCTGAAAGGGCAAGAAATCCTCCACATAACCAGGTAGGAAAAAAGAAAAAAGTAAAAGAGAAAGGAATCAGGATGGGACCTCTGCCCCACGGAGGGAGCTGTGAAGGATGAAAGCTTCCCCAACCCTGGGAAGCCCCCTCAGTGGTGGGAAGATCAGCCTGGATGGAGGGGGAGCTTCAGAGCCTCAGAGGAAAGCACAGCAAATGGTTTGCAGAGGGCAAAATGGAGAGTGACCTGCACAGACAATTGCTACTGCTGCCCTGAACTCCCCAACCTGAGACACTCATCCACTGGTGAGGGCAGGGGCTGGGTGCTGAAGCTCAGGCTTCAGAGGTCAGACCCAGGTAGAAGCCTGGGGTTGACTGTGGGGAGACAGTCTGAAAAGGCTGGAGTGTGACAGCTGAGGGTGCACTTGGAAGAAGCCTGAGCCTGACAGAAAAGCAAGGTGCCATTTCTTGGGGGCACCTGAGGAGAGGTACGGGACCGCCATAGGAGTTTCTTTCCCTGTGCATGGGCTCTCAAACAACAGGACACAACCTACATGAGCTCTGGGGGTGGGTGCAAGCCACTGCTGACATCATGGGCTCCAGAGGAGGTCACAGGCTGCCACCACAGCTAGGGGATCTGCTAGCAGGTGGCAATCACTGTCCCTGGCATGTGTGGGCCACTGCCACAGCTAAGGGACCCACAAGCAGATGCCAAGTGCAGCCCCTGCTGTTCCAGGGATGATAGACTACTGCCACCACTGAGAGACATGTGGGTTGGCACCAATTGCTACCTCAACATACTGAGAGTGTGCACATGCCACCAAACCTACACACCCCATATTAAGTGGATAACAGCCAGCACACAATGAGGAAAGAGGCAACAAGCATCCAAATTAAAACAGCCCCTTGATTCCAGACAAGAAGCTGCAGTAGAAAGACTTGAGCTCACCTCCTCTCATGAAAACACTAAAATCACAACTAACTACTGAACAACCATCGACAAAAAAGATTGGAACCTACCAAAAAAGATATGTTACATTTAAAAACAAAGAAGAAGCCCCAAAGAGATGGTAGGAGGGGAACTTTCATGACATAACCAAATTCCATAACTGCTGGATGGGTGACACACAAACTGGAAAATAACTGTGTCTCAAAGGTTCTCACATAGGAATGAGAGCTCTGAGCCCCACATTAGGCTCCCCAGCCTGAGGGTCTGGCAAAAGGAAGAGGAGCCCCCACAGCATTTGGCTTTGAAGACCAGTGAGACTTGAGTGGAGGAGCTTCACAGGATTGGGGAAAACAGAGATTCCATTCTTGGAAGGCACACACAAGATTTCACATGCACTGGGACCCAGCAGAAAGCAGTGATTCCACGGGATCCTGGGCTAGAAGTACCTGTAGGTCATGGAGGGTCTCCTAGGGAGGCGGGACATAGCCGTGGCTCACTATGGGGGCAAGGACACTGGTGGTGGAGGCTCCAGGGAATATTGATTGCCATGAGCTCTCCCAGAGGTCACCATTTTGGCACTGAGACCTGGCCACACTCAACAGCCTGCAGGCTCCAGTGCTGGGACATCTCACGCCAAAACCCAGCAGGGTGAACACAATGCCACCCATCAGCAGACAGGCTGCCTAAAGTTGTACTGAGCTCAAAGCCACCTCTAAACACACCCTTGACATGGCCCTACTCACCAGAGGGTAAAGACCTAACCCCACCCACCAGTAGGCAGGCACCAGTCCCTCCAACCAGGAAGCCTAAACAAGCCCCTGGACCAATCTAACCCCATAGGACACAGACTCCAGAAGCAAGAGGAACTATGATCCTGCAGCCTGCAGAAAGGACAGAACAAACACAAAAAGTTAGTTAGACAAAATCAGACTGCAAATAAATATGTTTCAGACAAAGGAACAAGATAAAACCCTAGAAAAACAACTAAGTGAAGTGGAGATATGCAATCTACCTGAAAAAGCATTCAGAGTAATGATCCTGAAGATGATCCAAGATCTCAGAGAAAGAATGGAGGCACAGCTCAAGAAGATACAAAAAATGATTAACAAAGTGCTAGAAGATTTAAAGAACAAACAGAAAACAATATACTAATCAAAGTGAAAATATGCTAGAAGGAATCAACAGCAGAATAAATGAGGCAGAAGAACAAGTAAGTGAGCTGGAAGACAAATTGGTGGAAATCACTGCAATGGAATAGAATAAAGAAAAAAGAATGAAAAGAAATGAGGACAGTCTAAGAGACTTCTGGGAAAACATTAAATGGACCAAAATTCACATTATAGGGTCCCAGAAGGAGAAGAGAGAGATAAAGGGCCTATGAAAATATCTGAAGAGATTATAGCCAAAAACATCCCTAACATGAGAAGGGAACACTCAAGTCACAGAAGGGCAGATGGTCTAATACAAGATAAACCTAAGGAGGAGTACACCAAGACACATATTAATCAAACGGATAAAATTAAAAACAGAGAAAAAATATTAAAAGCAATAAGGGAAAAGGAACAAATAACATACAAGATTATCCCCATAAGGTTTCAGCAGAAACTCTACAGGCCAGAAGGGAGTGGCATGATATATTTAAAGTGATGAAAGGGAAAAACCTACAAACAAGAATGCTCTATCAGGCAAGGCTCTCATTCAGATTCAACAGAGAAATCAAAAGCTTTACAGACAAGCAAAAGCTAAGAGAATTTAGCACCACCAAACCAGCTTTGAAACAAATCCTAAAGGAATTTCTCTAGGGGGAAAAGAAAAGGCCACAACTAGAAACAAGAAAATTACAAATGGGAAAGCTCACCAGTAAAAGCAAACATAATGTAAAAGTAGGAAATCATCCACACACAAACATGGTATCAAAACCAGCAATCATGAGAAGAGGAGAGTACAAATGCACGATATTGGAAATTGAGACCAGCAACTTAAAACAATCTCATGTGTGTATATATATGTATACTGCTATATCAAAACCTCATAGTAACTGCAAACCAAAAATTTACAATAGATATACACACAAAAAAGAAAAAGCAATCCAAGCACAATACTAAAGATAATCACCAAATCACAAGAGAGAACAAAAGAGGAAGGGAAGAAAAAAAGACTTACAAAAACACATCCAAAACAATTAAGAAATGGCAATAAGAACATACATATTGATAATTACCTTAAATGTAAATGGATTAAATGCTCCAACCAAAAGACATAGACTGACTGAAAGGATACAAAAATAAGACTCATATATATGCTGTCTACAAGAGACCCACTTCAGTTCTAAGGACACATACAGACTGAAAGTGAGGGGATGGAAAAAGGTATTCCAGGCAAATGAAAGTCAAAAGAAAGCTGGAGTAGCAATACTCATGGCAGACAAAATAGACTTTATATTGAAGACCATATATGACAAACCCATAGTTAACATCATATTCAATGGTGAAAAGCTGAAAGCATTTCCTCTAAGATCAGGAACAAGACAAGTGTATCCACCCTCTCCACTTTTATTCAACATAATTTTGGAAGCCCTAGCCACAGCAATCAGAGAAGAAATAAAAGGAATCCAAATTGGAAAAGAAAAGGTAAAACTGTCATTGTTTCCAGATGACATACTATAAATAGAAAATCTTAAACATGCTATCAGAAAACCACTAGAGCTCATCAATGAATTCAGTAAGGTTGCAGGATACAAAATTAAATACACAGAAATCTGTTGAATTTCTATAACTAACAACAAAATATCAGGAGGAAAAATTAAGGAAACAATCCCATTTACCATTGCATCAAAAAGAATAATATACATAGGAATAAACTTACCTAAGGAGGCAAAAGACCTGTACTCCAAAAACTATAATAAATTGATGAAAGAAACAGATGACACAAACAAATGGAAAGAAATACCATGTTCTTGGATTGGAAGAATCAATATTGTCAAAATGATTATATGACCCAAAGTAATCTACAGATTCAATGCAATCCCTATCAAATTACCAGTGGCATTTTTCACAGAACTAGAACAAAAAATTTTTAAATTTGTAAGGATACACAAAAGACTCCGAATAGCTAAAGAAATCCTCAGTAAGGAAAACTGAGCTGGAGGAATCAGACTCCATGACTTCAGAGTATACTACAAAGCTACAGTAATCAAAACAGTATGGTACTGGCACAAAAACAGAAATATAGATCAATGAAACAGAATACAAAGCCCAGAAATAAACCCATGCACCTATGGTCAATTAGTCCACAACAAAGGAGGCAAGAATATACAATGGAAAAAAGATAGTCTCTTTAGTAAGTGGTGCTGGGAAAACTGGACAGCTGCATACAAAAGAATGAAATTAGAACATCCTTTAACACCATACACAAAAATAAGCTCAAAATCAATTAAAGACCTAAATATGAGACTGGACACTATAAAACTCCTAGAAGAAAACATAGGCAGAACACTCTTTGACATAAATTGCAGCATTATCGTTTTCAATCCACCTCATAGAGTAATGAAAATAGAAACAAAAATAAACAAATGGAACCTAACTAAACTTAAAAGTTTGCACAGCAAAGGAAACCATAAACAAAATGAAAAAACCCACAGAATGGGAGAAAATATTTGCAAATGAACAAGGGATAAATCTCCAAATTATACAAACAGCTCATGTGGCTAAATACCAAAAAAACAAAAAACCCAATCAAAAAATGGGCAGAAGACCTAAATAGACATTTCTCCAAAGAAGACATGCAGATGCCCAAAAAGCACATGAAAAGATGGTCAACATCACTACTTATCCGAGAAATGCAAATCAAAATTACAATGAGCTATGACCTCACACTGGTCTGAATGGCCATCATCAGAATGTCTACAAAGAACAAATGCTGGAGAGGGTGTGGAGAAAAAGGAACCCTCCTACACTGTTGGTGGGAATATAAATTATGGAGAACAGTATGGAGGTTCCTTAAAAAACTAAAAATAGAACTACAGTGTGATCCAGCTATTCCACTTTTAGGCATATACCCAGAGAAAACCATAATTTGAAAAGCGTCATGTACCACAGTGTTCACTGAAGCACTATTTACAATAGCCAAGACAGGGAAACAACCTTAATGTCCATCAACAGATGAACAGATAAAGAAGATGTGGTACATATATAAAACGGAATACTAAAAAGAATGAAGTAATGCCATCTGCAGCAACATGGATGGACCTGGAGATTATCATACTAAGTGAAGTAATTCAGACAGAGTAAGACAAATAACCTATGATATCACTTACATGTGAAATCCAAAAAAAATTATACAAATGGTCTTATTTGCAAAACAGAAACATACTCACAGACTTAGAGAATGAACTTATGGTTACCAGGTGGGAAGGGAGGGTGGGAGGGATCAACTGGGAGTTTGGCATTGACATATACACATTGCTATATTTAAAATAGATAATCAACAAGGACCTACTGTATAGCACAGAGAACTCTACTCAATATTCTGTAATAACCTATATGGGAAAAGAATCTGAAAATGAATGGATATGTGTATAACTGAATCACTTAGCTTATACCCATAACTAACACAACATTGTAAATCAAGTATATTCAAGTAAAAAATAAAATTTTAATTAAAAAGTGAAGGGTAGGAGTATTACTGTAACCCATTCCTAGATCGTGAAGAGTAGCAATGACTAACTATACACAGATGTTCCTGAAAACCACAGAAATATAGGCCCGCCACTCCAAACTGGAAGTCCCAAACACATTCACCTTAACCCAGGCCCCAGTGGGTCTGCAAGCACTCCTGTGCTCTCCAACAGGAGAAGTACCAGACATCATCCCAAAGGGCCCAGTTGATACCAGTGAAGTGGTAGCACATGTCTATACATATATCCTTAAGCTAGGTCAGTTGAATAATCTTGTGTAAACAGAGGCAGGCATATTTGGTAATGCTATAAAATGTAGCTTTATCTTTATGGCTCATGTTGGAAAAGATTAATTTTGTGGTATTTTTGAAGAAGAGTAAATTCTTATTGCTAAGCCTATTAAACTAATATTTATGAGGATACACATATATATATAACATGGTTATTCTCATAATCTTACTGATTATCAGATTAAGATTATAAATAAAATGAACTGACTGGAAAGTAACTTAAGTAAGCAACTTACTTAAAAAGTTAAGAAACAATTTTGATCTTTTAAGGAACATTGTATAAGTTTATGGAGTTTGGCAACTGTTAATAGTATGTTACGTTGAAATACTATTATTTTCATATTTTGGAGCATCTTTCCTTCCCATTATCAGAAAATTTAGTGTCAAAAAATCTATAGTAATAATAAAATGTTTTACAAAACTTAAAAAAAAACCACTGATTAATATCTACCACGGACTGGGACTTAGTTTTTAAATGCATATATATTATGAGAGTGATTTGCTAATTAATGGATTATTTAACCATTTTCTATAAGTGCAGCTGCAGGTCTATAGTATTTAGATATATTTTTATTCCTATTTGCCTTACATTAGTTTATCTGTGGGAACATGTTGCATAAATGTACCACTAGAGCCTTGCTTCTAACATTCTATTTCTTTTCCTCATAAATGTTTCAGAGGGAAATATTAGAAACATGTATAAATAGACACCGAAAAATTTACTGGAGTAATTCAACACACTCCTGCTTCAGAAACTTTATTTGAATCTTTTTTATATTTGTTGTTTGCAACTCTGAATAAAATGTAAATTTCCCACAGTTTCTTAAAATAGATGTGTTTTAAAAAATTCTCAGGAGGAACATATGAGTTGAATAACAAGAAGTTTTCCTTTTATAAAGTCTCTAGCATATTTTTTCTTGGGGCAATTCAGGCAGACTAAACAATTTTGACACAAATAAGAGCTGCTTAAATTGTAATTTTAGAAGAAGTCTTGAAATAGGTATGTCTCCTCTTGAGAAGAATTGATGTGCAGGCAGTATGAAAACTCATTCCCAAAAGATAATTGGAGCAGTTTTCTTTTATCTGTGAGGTGATTCTTAATAATCAGAAAGTTTTCTAATTTTAAAGATGAGGGAAAATAAAAAAAGCATCCAATTTAACTGAAAAAATTAATGGTAGAATAAACTAACTGCAAATAGAAGTTTCATGAAAAGCTTTGTTCTTTTAAAACATATCTTACTATGGCTTCTAAAATTAGTATTTATATTCTCTAAAAGACATAGAGTACTCCCTAAAAGATATCAGCAAGTTCTCAGATGTGTTATGAAACTTTAAACAATGCAACATTCTTGCTTTAACGGTAAAGAGACTATAAACGAAGTGTCTTAACTCAGCTACCATAGCAAAAGATCATAGGTTTGGTGACTTAACAATAGAAATTAATTTTCTCACAGTTCTGGAGGTTAGAAGTCCAAGGACAAGGTTCTTGCATGGTTGGTTTCTGGTGAGGACTCTCTTACTGGCTTGTAGGTCGTGGCCTTCTCCTGGTAGGGGAGAGAGAGATCAAGCTCTCTGGTGTCTCTTCTTATAAGGGCACTAATTCCATCATGAAGGTCCTATCCTCATGAATTTATCTAAACCTAATTATCTCCCAAAGGCCCAATCTCCAAATACCATCACATTGAGGGTTAAGGCTACATCACATAAATATGGAGGGACACAATCTGAGTGTATAGCATTCCATTCATAAAAGGGAAAATAACATTTACAAAAATAAATTTAAATCTATGTAAATGTAACTAAAGCTCATAGTGAAATTTTTAGAAAATAATAAAGTGAAAATAAGCCATCCATAATTTTATCACCTAAAGAGAACTTCTCTTAATATCTATCTATCTATCCATATACAATTCAAGAAAGAACTTTATAAATACACCAAAATGCCAATAGTGATTGAGTGGATAATTTCTGGGTGACTGGCCTCTGAGTTAGCTAGACAAATGTGTATGTATGTGTATTTGTGAGACTGTGTGTGTGAGTGCATGTGCACTTGATATTCCCTTTTTGATTGTTAGAGGGGAATACCAATTTTTACATGTCTATTTTGCCTAAGATTACATAACTGAAGATTTCAATGATTTTGTTATTTCAAGAATATTATATAAATGGAATTACACATTATATAACATTTGGGTATTAGCTTTTTTCACTGAGCATAATTCTCTGACAATTTATCCAAAATTATTGTGTGCATCAAGTCTATCCATTTTTATTATTGGATAGTATACCATGGGATGTATGTACACAGTTTAACAGTTTAACCACTGAAGAACATTTGAGTCATTTCCAAGTTTTGTCTGTAAGTAATAAAGCTCCTAAAACATTCATGTATAGGTATTTGTATAATCATATGTTTTTATCTCTCTGGGAAAACTACCAGGAAAAAATTACTAATGGCGTGTTTAGTTATATAAAAAAATTAACTGCCAAACTCTTTTCCAGAGAAGTTGTACTATTTTATATTCCCATCAGCAATGTATATGAGTCATCTACTTTCTCTGAATCCTCACAATTATTTGCTATTGTCAATACTTTTTAAATTTTAACCATTTTACATGTATTTAGTAATATCTCATCAGTTTTTTTTTTAACATCTTTATTGGAGTATAGTTGCTTTACAATGGTGTGTTAGTTTCTGCTTTATAACAAAGTGAATCAGCTATACATATACATATATCCCCATATCTCTTCCCTCTTGCATGTCCCTCCCTCCCACCCTCCCTATCCCACCCCTCTAGGGGGTCACAAAGCACCGAACTGATCTCCCTGTTCGCACTAGCTATCTATTTTACATTTGGTAGTGTATATATGTCCATGCCACTCTCTCACTTTGTCCCAGCTTACCCTTCCCCCTCCCCATGTCCTCAAGTCCATTCTCTAGTAGGTCTGCGTCTTGCCCCTAGGTTCTTCGTGACCATTTTTTTTTTTTTTTTTTTAGAGTCCGTACATACGTGTTAGCATACAGTATTTGTTTTTCTTTCTGACTTACTTCACTCTGTATGACAGACTCTAGGTCCATCCACCTCACTACAAATAACTCAATTTCATTTCTTTTTATGGCTGAATCTCATCAGTTTTAATTGTGTTTCCCTAATAGCTATGCTGTTGAATATCTTTTCATGTACTTATTTGCCATTGACATATCCTCTTCAGTGAAATTTATATTCAATGTCTTTTGTTAAAACTGTTCTGATCATACAATTTTGAAGTGGCAGGCATGCGGGGGGAATTCCCACAGAACGAAGCAATTCTCAGATACCAGCATGGAAAGCAATTCTAACACTATGTACCAGGAGATAGCATCACATCCCACAGGTTAAGGGCTTAGGCCCACATGACTGCCCCTCCCCACTTCAGATGCATCAATTGCAAGCCCAGGTCAGTATTCATCTGTGCTTCTACCCAGCTGGCCATAGATCATAGGTTCCAATGACTCCCTCTTTGTGTTTGATTAAGTTGCTAGAGCAGCTCACAGAACTCGGGGAAACATTTTACTTACTAGATCACCAGTTTACTATCAAAGGATATAACTCAGCAACAGCCAGATAGAAGAGATGCATAGAGCAAGGCATGGGGAAAGGGTGCAGAGATTTCATGCTCTGAGTATGCCCCTTTCCCAGCACCTCCATGTGTTCACCAACCAGGAAGCTCTCCGAACCCTGTCCTTTTAGGCTTTTATGGAGATTTTATTACATAGTCACAATTGATTAAATCATTGCCCATTGGTGATTGATGCAACCTCCAGCTCCTCTACCCACCCCAGCTATCACAGGGTGGAACTGAAAGTTCCACCCCTCTACTCATGGTTGGTTCCCCTGGCAACCAGCCTCCATCTTTAGGTGCTTTCCAAAAGTCACCTCTTTAACATAAACCTAGTTGTGGAAAGGGGCTTGTTATGAATGACAAAATACTTATTTCACTTTTATGGCTCCAAAGCAATTTCAGGAACTGAGGACAGGAAATCTAAATATTATTACAACTGATGCTCCCATTATGCTCTTACCACTCAGGAAATTCTAAACATTTGGGGAGTTGTAAGCCAGCAACCATAGACAAAGACCAAATATATATGAGAAATATATTTTGGTCATCTGAATGACCAAATATATATTTCTTATAAATCACAATATTACATTTGCCCAGTTGGATTGTTTGAGTATATAGGCTACATGCTAGTCCTTTCTTGGATATATGATTTGTAAATATATTCTCCCAGTATATAGCTTGTTTATTCATCCTTTTAAGAGGGTCATTCATAGAGCAAATGTTTCTAATGTTGATGAAGTCCAACTTAACAATTACTCTTTTATGGACCATATTTTTTGTGTTAAGCCTAAGAATTCCTTGCCTAGCTGTAAATTCTAAAGGTTCTATCCCTTGTTGTCTCTAAAAGTTTTGTAGTTTTACACTTTTCAGTTAAGTCTGTGATCCATTTGAGTTAGTTTTTGTGTAAGATGTGAGGTTTAGATTGAGGATCACTTTTTGCCAATGAATGTCCAATTGCTCCAGCACCATTTGTTGAAAAGGTTATTTTTCCTCCACTGAATTATTTTTGCACCTTCATCAAGAAGCAGTTGGAGAAATGAAATACTTAGGTATAAATTTACTAAAATATGTATTGGATCTATATGTAAAAAACTGCAAAACAGTGATGAAAGAGATCACAGAAAAACAAAATAAATGGGGAATATACTCTGTTACGAATTGGAAGACTCAATATTATTAAAATGTCAGTTCTTCGCAACCTGCACAATAGATTCAACACAATACTAGTCAAAATCCCAACTAGCTATTTTGTAGATGTTGACAAGCTGATTCTAAAATGTATGAAAAAACGAACTAAAATAGCAAAACAATACTGGAGAAGAAAAAAGTTCAGAGACTCATAATACCCACTTTCTAGAATTACTATAAAGCTACAGTAATAAAGAGAGTTCAATATTAGCAAAATAATAGGCACATAAATCAAGGGACTAGAATAGAGGGGCTTGAAATAGACTCACACCAATATAGTCAAGTGATTTTTAACAAAGGCACAAAGGCAATTTAATGGAGGAGGGAAAGTATTTTCAACAAATAGGGCTAAAGCAATTAGACTTCCTTGTGCAAAACATGAATCTAGATTTACCTCTTAAATTACACAAAAATTAACTCAAAATGTATCACAGGCCTGATGTGTTTCTGTGTGTGTGTATGTGTGTATGTATCTGTATATGCATATGTAAAACTATTGCTATACTAAGAGAGAAGATGATTTTATGTATAATACTCCATTAAAACCAGAGAAGGCAGAAAACAAGTGGAAAACAAAACAAAAACAGACAAAAATGAAATAAAGAACAAAGGCAATGGATAGAAAACAATTACAAATATGGTAGATATTATATCAATGATCACTTTAAACATCAATGATTGAAATACAACAATTAAAAGAGAGAGATTCTCAGAGTAAATTTTAAAAAATAAGACCCAATACTATACTGTCTACAAGAAACTCTCTCAGCATATAAAGACACAGCTAAATTAAAAGTAAAGGGGTGGAGAAAGATATACCATGCTATATTAATTTCATACAAAGCTGATTTCAGAACAAGGGAAATAATGAAGGATAAGAAAAAACATTACATAATAAAAAGAGGTCAGTTTTCCAAAAAGACTCCCATGTCTATGTCTGTCTCTAAATTTCCCCTTCTTTCATATTGTATCAGGAGTCACCCAAATAACCTCCTCTAAGCTTAATTAATTATATCTACAACAACCCTATTTCCAAATGAGGTAACATTACTAGGTACTGTGGTGAGGACTTTAACATGAAATTTAGGAATACACAATTCAACCCATAATGACAAGATACACAACATTCTGGGCTACAAAACACACCTTAACGTGAATAACAATATAATTCATACACAGTGTCCTCTTAGACCACAATAAAATTAACTCAAATCAATAGCAGAAAGAGAGCTGGATTATCTCACAATACTTTGAGATTAAACAACAAACTCTTAACTAATACATAGGTCAAAGAATAAGTCTCAAGAAAAAATTTAAACATATTTTGAACTAGATGATAATAAAAATACAACTGGTAAAAATATGTGGGATGCAGGTAAAGCAAGTGATTGGAGGAAAATTTATAGCATCTATTGTGTATGTTAGGAAAGAGAGACCTGTAATCAGTAATCTAAGCTTTCTCCTTAAAAAACTAGAAAAGCAAATTGAATCCAAAGTAGACAAAAGAAAAGATAATAATAATTAGAGCGGGAATCAGTAAAATTTAAAACAGGATATCCATAGAAAAAATAAATCAATGAAACCAAAAGCTGGTTCTTTTAAATGATCAAAAAAATTGAGAAACCTCTAATGAGTCTATCAAAAATAAAAAGGGATAAGGCAGGCAAAAATAACTAATATTAGAAATGAAAGAGGGACCATCATAACTGATCATGTAGATATTAAAAAGGATATTATAAACAACCCTATGCCCATAAATTTGATAACACAGATTAAATGGACCCATTCCTTGAACAAATACAATCTACCAAATTCGCCAAATTTTACAAAAGAAAAAATAGACATTATGAATAGGCCTATATCTATTAAAAACATTGAATCATTAATTAATAACCGTCCAAAACAGAAAGCTCCAGGCCCAGATGAGTTCACTAGTAAATTGTATCAAACATTTAAAGAGGAAATTGTACGATTTTTCTACAATCTCTTTCATATAACAGAAGTAGAAGGAACACTTCCTAACTCATTGTATTAGGCCAGCATTACCCTAATATAAAAAGGACAGAAAGACATTATGTTACAAGAAAGGAAAAGTACAGACCAATATCTCTCACAACCATAAATGCAAATCCTCAACCAAATTTTACCAAGTCAAATCCAACAATATATAAGGAGAATTATATACCATGACTTACTGGTGTGGAATCATATACCATGATCCAGGTGTGGAAGGCTGTTTCAACTTTCAAAAACAAATTAATGTAATCCATTAGATCAAGAGACTAAAGAAGAAAAAAACTTATATGAACAAATCAATAGATGCATAAAATGCATTTGACAAAATCCAGCATCGATTCCTGATACTCTCAGCAAACTAGAGTTAACTTCATCAAATTAATAAAGAATATCCACAAAAAACCTATAGCTAACATCATACTTAATGATGACAAACTAGATGTTTTCCTGCTAAGAACATGAAGAAGGCAAGGATGTCCCATCTCACCATTCCTACTCAACATTATACCGGAAGTCTTAGTTCATCCTGCTACAACTTACTCTTTTGTTTACATAATATTTATGATATTAGGATCACGGATAATCTAGTTTTAAATTTTATCCTTATAAAATGTGATAAAATGAGAAGAGGTGGGTGTATACAGGGACTGGGGTTATTTGAATTATGAAAGGAGTATCTATAACTGTTAGAGAGATGATTGTGCTTCAGAAGTAAAACATACTAAGTCCAAAGCAATAGACATGGATTGCTAATATGTGAGTCTAAGAATTTATTCAAGATAGCAGCAGAATCAATTCATAAATTATCCTTATGGTTCAGAGTAGTATTATAGGCAAACTTATTATGAGTGGAATGACTTTGCTGCTTAAGTGTGTATAAGGGGAAAGAGTTAGTAGTACTATGATATTCGCAGCAGAAGAGTGACTCAGTATATCAACAATGCACAGACTGACGTTATGGTGACTTCATGGCTTCTGAGAAGTTGAAGTGTCTGTGTGGTTTACACAGTCTACTCCTTTGGTAAGAAGGACCAAGCAAGAATAAGACCAGTTATAACTATAACATATTTCATGCTCTATATTATTAGGGGAAATCCATTGATGTCATAACTAACTAGAAAAGAGGTCTTAGATTTAACATTGAACACAAGAATTAATGGATGACTCCTTTATAGCATCATTTGTAACATTTAAAAAATTGGGAGTAACTAATATTCAACACAAAAGAAACGGTTGAAAAAATGGTAGATAAATAAATACCATGTAGGTAGTGTAAATAATGTTTGAAAAATATTTCATGACATATGGTAAAATATTTAAAAGATCATGCAGACCTGCACAACAATAAGTGTGTAAAACAGTGGCCATGTAGACGTTTAAAGACTCTTTCCATTTTCTACATATCCCGTAAACCTCCTAGGGTCGTGGAAAAACAAAGAAGAATTATTCCAAAAAAGGATTAAAATGGGTTGTTCTGCCAATCTAGAGAACAGAAATATTTTGATTTAGAAAACTAAAGAATTTCTTCATTCCTCTACATCTAACTTTCACAGTAAGATTATATACATGATATATATATGATTATATATTTACACATAGAAAGATATAGAGAGAGAGACAGAGAAAAAAGGCTATAAATATACAGATCTATTACATACACATACACAGCATATATTACTTTGTTATAAATACATTTTTTAATTTCAATTAAAAAAATCATGACTTTGTCTATTCTTCTTTTCACCCCTGCCTTGACTGCTCCATAGAACAGGCATTATTTTGTGTGTAATCTCTTCATTGACATTTCTTCAGAGCCTGTAATAGTGCTTGACAAATGATGGGCACTGAATAAATATTGAATGCCTGACTTATTATGAGATAGATAGGATCATATTCTAAAGGGACAGAATTATTTCATTCATGTTTAATGAACATATGGTCATATCCTATCATTAAAAATGGTAAATAGTAATGCTTAATGGTTTTTTTGATGCTTTATAACATTAAGTTAGTCTTTTAGGAAAAAAATATACAATCTTTTTAAAGTTCCTCTTTTAGTGATTAAAATTAAAGAAAATATCAGTCTGTTATTTATAGGGTGATCTCTATTATCTAGAAATTATGTGAAACAGGGACTGCCTGCCATATGAAGGGCCCTGGGTCTCACTGTCATGAAGCACTTAGCATTGAGATTTTAGATATTAATCTCCAACTGGGATTATTCATAAAGTGAACACATTTTTAATGTGTTAAAGTATCAGTTGGCTAACTGCAATAATTTAAAGTCTTACTCAAGTTTGGCAAACTCATTTTGCTATTTCATCATTTAAAATATATTGGGAATCTCGAAAACAAAATGTCCTGGGCCTCTTTCAACCTCTCTGAAACTCTGATGAGAAACATGAAAATACCAGATGCCCTGAGAATTTTTCTTCTTTTAAACTCTTGTTTTAAGAAGCTATTTATAAATTGTGACAAAAATGGGACACTTAGACTTGTAAGTGTTAATTTCTGATGTGTATTATCATTTTCTCTATTTATCATATTTTATGCAAGGAGCATTAAATTTAGCTTTTCAACTCTAAATTTAAGTCTGCCTCTCTCTTTTCTTGTTTGAGAGTTCGCTGAGGATACTGACTGGGGGAAAAGTATTTGAGAAGTCAAATCAAATTTAACTGGTTAGTTCACTAATTAAGCCAGGCACTCTGTGAGGTGTTCTCATGTATGTGATTCCGTTAATGTTTCGCTAAATATTCTACTATACATGGACTTCAAACACCTTTCTTTAAATGTGGAGCAATGTTAACAGAAAAATGTTGGATTGTTTGCTGATTTTCATGTTTGTGTTTATGCTGGGTCTACCAAAAGTAAGGCTGCCACTCCTCCCTGGAGTAAATTATACATTTTTTTTAAACCACTGGAAAAAGAAACTTTGGCAAAGACAAATCAAATTGTCTAATGTGTCTTTATTTCTTTATTAAAGCAATGCTGAACAATATTTATGTATTATCAGCACTCTTGTCAGCCTTGGATGGAAGTTGGGAATTTTTACGAATAAGAACACTTCTGAACTATAAATGCTGAAATCTATTTGCAACTTACTTTTATCTTATTAGGAACACAGAGAGACACGTTCTTCCTTAGCCCATCTGGTGGTAGGGGAATATCACAAAGTAGGAAGGATTCCTAATAAAGGTGGTTGTAGGATCACAGCTTTTAGATGTCAATTATGCCATTCCAGATAGATACAGTATAGCTTATGTTCATATGTTAGCTTCCTTCCTTAAAAACAACTGCCTTAATTTGGTACTTCCATTAAATCCTTTGAAAAGGGAAAACATTATTTATGTTAGAGCACTTGGGTTCCTTTTGGGAACAAGGACCTCTAGTAATAATATGAATGAATAACTTTATTTGATAAGCAATAGTAAAATCAGTTTTTTCAATATGACTGTCACTGTGATCTTATTCATCAAAATAATTAGACTAGATTTGATTATATTTGTTAAAATGACCAAACTGGTTCAATCAATAGATTTTACTCAAAACAGTTTTCCAAAACATTAAAAAAAATTTTGACAAATTCTGACTATGATCCAAAAATCTTTGTCAAACAAAGAATAAAATTTTAAAAATGATTGAATTTTCGTGCCATGTAGACATATTTGGAAGTGGAATCACAGGCTTTGAGACACAAACAGAAGTTACTGTTCTTTCATCTCTGTTACTTCCTTAAGTAGAAGGTTAAGGAGGTAACCTCAATCAAACAAATTGTTAAATTTATTTTCAAAATTGAAACAGTTACTTTTTAGTTCATATAGGTAATACCCTAGAATTTGCCATTACCTGAGATACCACATTGGTTTATTGGGCCTGCTGTTTTTATATTTGTTACTAGGCACCTTCTTTCATTAGTATTGACTGATAAAATTTTAATATACAAGATGGCAGAGTAGAAGGACTTGAGCTCACCTGCTCTCATGAAAACACCAAAATCACAACTAACTGCTGAACAACCATCAACAAAAAAGATGTGAACCTACCGAAAAGCCACAACGAGATGGCAGGAGGGATGCTTTCACGTTATAATTAAATCCCATATGCTGGGTGAGCAACCCACAAAATGGAAAATAATTATATCAGAGGTTCTCCCACAGGAGTGAGAGTTCTGAGCCCCACGTTAATTGCCCCAGCCTGTGGGTCTGGCATTGGGAGGAGGAGCCCAGAGCATTTGACTTTGGAGGCCAGTGGGACTTGAGTGCAAGAGCTTCACAGGACTGAGGGAAACAGGGACTCCACTCTTAGAGGGCAAACACAAGGTTTCATGTGCACTGGGACCCAGGGCAAAGCAGTGACTCCATAAGAGCCTGGGCCAGATCTACCTGTGGGTCTTGGAGGGTCTCCTGGGGAGGCGGGGCTTGGCTGTGGCTCACTGTTGGGGCAAGGTCACTGGTGACAGATACCCCAGGGAATATTCATAGGCATGAGCTCTCCCAGAGGTCACCATTTTGGAACCTGAGACCTGGCCCCAACCAACAGCCTGCAGTCTCCAGTGCTGGGACACCTCAGGCTAAACAACCAAAAGGGTGGGAACACAGCCCCAACCATCAGCAGGGAGGCTGCCTAAAGTCATCTTGAGCCAGCACCTGCCTATAAACACACCCCTTGACATGGCCCTGCCCACCAGAGGGATAAGACCCAGCCCCACCCACCAATGAGGAGGCACCAGTCTCTCCCACCAGGAAGCCTGCACAAGCCCTTCAACCAACCTCACCCACCGGGGGAAGACACCAGAACCAAGAAGAATTACAATCCTGCAGCCTGAGGAACGGAGAGTACAAACACAGAAAGTTAGAAAAATGAGATGGCAGAGAAATACGTTCCAGATGAGGAACAAGATAAAACCCCAGAAAAACAACAAAGTGAAGTGGAGATAGGCAATCTACCTGAAAAAGAATTCAAAGTAATGATAGTAAAGATGATCCAAGATCTCCAAAAAAGAATGGAGGCATGGACTGAGAGGACAAAAGAAATAATTAATAAAGAGCTAGAAGAAGCTTTAAAGAACAAACAAACAGATGAACGATATAACAACTGAAATGAAAAATACATTAGAAGGAATCAATAGCAGAATAAATGAAGCAGAAGAATGAGTAAGTGAGCTGGAAGACAGATTAGTGGAAATCTCTGCTGCACAACAGAAGAAAGAAAGAAGAATGTAAAGAAATGAGGACAGTCTAAGGGACCTCTGTGACATTAAACACACCAACATTTGCACTATAGGGGTCCCAGAAGAAGAAGAGAGAAAGGGTCTGAGAAAATATTTCAAGAGATTATAGGTGAAAACTTCCCTAATATGGGAAAGGAAACAGTCACACAAGTCCTAGAAGCACAGAGAGTCCCATACAGTATTAAGCCAAGGAGGAATATGCCAAGACACATATTAATCAAATTGACAAAAATTAAAGACAAAGAGAAAATATTAAAAGCAGCAAGGGAAAAGCAACAAATAACATACAAGGGAATCCCCATAAGGTTATCAGCAGATTTTTCAGCAGAAACCCTGCAGGCCAGAAGGTAGTGGCACAATATATTTAAAATGATGAAAGGGAAAAAACTACAACTAAGAATACTCCACCCAGCAAGGCTCTTGTTCAGATTCGATAGTGAAATCAAAAGTTTTACAGAAACTTGCTTTCTTCTCAAGCAAAGGCTAAGAGAATTCAGCACCATCAACGCAGCTTTACAACAAATGCTGAAGGAACTGATCTAGATGGAAAAGAAAAGGCCACAACTAGAAACAAGAAAATTGCAAATGGGAAAGCTACCACTAAAGGCAAACATACAGAAAAGGTAGTAAATCATCCACACAAAAATATGACATCAAACTCAGCAATTGTGAGAAGAGGAGAGTACAAAATCAGGATACTGGAAATTAAGAGACCAGCAACTTAAAACATATGTGGGCTGCTATATCAAAACCTCATGGAAACCACAAAGCAAAAATGTACAGAAGATACACACACACACAAAAGAAAATGCAATCCAAACACAACAATAGTCATCAAATCACAAGAAAAGAGAACAAAAGAGGAAGTAAAGAAAAAAGACCTATAAAAACAAATCCAAAACAATTAACAAGATGGCAATAAGAACATACATATCAATAATTACCTTAAATGTAAATGGGTTAAACGCTCCAACCAAAAGACACAGACTGGCTGAATGGATACAAAAACAAGATCCGTATATATGCTGTCTACAAGAGACCCAATTCAGATCTAGGGACTCATACAGAATGAAAGTGAGGGGATGAAAAAAGGTATTCCATGCAAATGGAAATCAAAAGAAAGCTGGGGTAGCAATACTTGTGACAGACAAAAAAGACTTTATATTAAAGACTGTTACAAAAGACAAAGAGGGACACTACATAATGGTCAAGGGATCAATCCAAGAAGAAAATATAACAGCTGTAAATATATATGTACCCAGCATAGGAGCACCTCAATATATAAGGCAAATGCTAACAACCATGAAAGGGGAAATCGACAGTAACACAAGAATAGTAGGGGACTTTAACACCCCACTTACACCAATGGACAGATCATCCAGACAGAAAATCAGTAAGAAAACACAGACCTTAAATGACACATTAGACCAGATGGACTTAATTGATACTTATAGAACATTCCATCCAGAAGCAGCAGAATACACATTCTTCTCAAGTGCACATGGAACATTCTCCAGGATATAGTACATGCTGGGCCACAAAGCAAGCCTCAGTAAATTTAAGAAAATTGAAATCATATCAAGCATCTATTCCGACCACAAACCTATGAGATTAGAAATAAATTACAGGGAAAAAAAACATAAAAAAATCACAAACACATGGAGGCTAAACAATACATTACTAAATAACCAAGAGATCACTGAAGAAATCAAAGAGGAAATCAAAAAAGCTCGGTGCTTTGTGACCGCCTGGGGGGGTGGGATGGGGAGGGTGGGAGGGAGGGAGATGCGGGAGGGAGGAGATATGGGAACATGTGTATATGTGTAGCTGATTCACTTTGTTATAAAGCAGAAACTAACACACCACTGTGAAGCAATTATACTTCAATAAAGATGTTTAAAAAAAAAATACCTAGAGAGAAATGAAAATAAAAACACTATGATCCATAACCTATGGGATGCAGCAAAAAATGTTCTACAGTTCTAAGAGGGAAGTTTATAGCAATAATCTTACTCAGGATATAAGAAAAATCTCAAATAAACAACCTAATCTTAAACCTAAAGCAACTAGAGAAAGAAGAACAAACAAAACCCAAAGTTAGTAAAAGGAAATAAATCATAAAGATCAGAGCAGAAATAAATGAAATAGAGACAAAGAAAACAATAGAAAAGATCAATGAAACTAAAAGGTGTTTCTTTGAAAGATAAACAAAATCCATAAACTTTTAGCCAGACTCATCCAGAAAAAAAGGGAGAGGGCAAAAATCAAAAAATTTAGAAATGAATAAGGAGAAGTAACAACTGACACCACAGAAATACAGAGGATCATAAGAGACTACTACAAGCAACTATATGCCAATAAGTGGACAACCTAGAAGAAATGGACAAATTCTTAGAAAGGTACAACCTTCCAAGACTGAACAAGGAAGAAATAGAAAATATGAACAGGCTAATCACAAGTACTGAGATTGAAACTGTGATTTAAAAACTTCCAACAAACAAAAGTCCAGGTCCAGATGGTTTCACAGGCAAATTCTATCAAACATTTAGAGAACAGTTAACACCTATCCTTCTCAAACTCTTACAAAAATTTGCAGAGTAAGGAACACTCCCCAACTCATTCTATGAGGCCATTATCATGCTGATATCAAAACAAACTAAGGTACCAGAAAAAAGAAAATTACAGACCAATATCGCTGATGAACATTTACGTAAAAATCCTCAACAAAGTACTAGCAAACTGACCCCAACAGTACATTAAAAGGATCATACACCATGATCAACTGGGATTTGTCCCAGGGATGCAAGGATATTTCAATATCACAAATCAAGCAGTGTGATATACCACATCAACATATTGAAGAATAAAACCATATGATCATCTCAATAGAAGCAGAAAAAGCTTTTGACAAAATTCACACTGATTTATGATAAAAACTCTCCAGAAAGTGGGCACTGAAGGAACCTACCTCAACATAAGAAAGGCTATATATGACAACTGAAGCTAACATCATATTCAATGATGAAAAGCTGAAAGCATTTCCTCTAAGATCAGGAACAAGACAAGGATGCCCACTTTTGCCACTTTTATTCACTTTAGTTTTGGAAGTCCTAGCCATGGCAAGCAGAGAAGAAAAAGAAATAAAAGGAATCCAAATTGGAAAAGAAAAAGTAAAACTGTCACTGTTTGCAGATGACATGATACTATATATAGAAAATCCTAAAGATGTTACCAGTAAACTACTAGAACTCATCAATGAGTTCAGTAAAGTTGCTGGATACAAAGTTAATACACAGAAATCTGTTGCATTACTACACACTGACAATGAAAGATCAGAAAGAGAAATTAAGAAAACAATCCCATTTACCACTGCATCAAAAAGAATAAAATACATAGGAATGAACTTACCTAAGGAGGCTAAGGACCTGTACTCCAAAAACTATAAGAAACTGATGAAAGAAATAGATGATAACACAGATAGAAAGAAATACCATGTTCTTGGATTGGAAGAATCAATACTTTCAAAATGACTATACTACCCAAGGCAATCTACTGATTCGATGCAGTCCCCATCACACTACCGATGGCATTTTTCAAAGAACTAGAACAAAAAATTTTTAAATTTGTATGGAAACCCAAAAGCCCCTGAAGAGCCAAAGCAATACTGAGAAAGAAAAACCAAGCTGGAGGAATCAGGCTCCCTGACATCAGACTATACTACAAAGCTACAGTCACCAAAATAGTATGGTACTGGAGCAAGTACAGAAATATAGATCAATGGAACAGGATAGAAAGCCCAGAAATAAACCCACACACCTATGGTCAATCAGTCTATGAACTACTATATTCAACTACGCAAGAATATACAATGGAGAAAAGACAGTCTCTTCAATAAGTGGTGCTGGGAAAACTGGACAATTACATATAAAAGAATGAAACTAGAACATTCTCTAACACCATACACAAAAATAAACTCAAAATGGATCAAAGTCCTAAATGTAAGACTGGATACTATACAACTCTTAGAGGAAAACATAGGCAGAACACTCTTTGACATAAATCGCAGTAATATCTTTTTGGATCCACCTCTTAGAGTAATGAAAATAAAAACAAAAATAAACAAGTGGGACCTAATTAAACTTGAAAGCTTTTTTCACAGTAGAGGGATCCATAAACAAATCAAAAATATAACCCACAGAATGGGAGAAAATATTTGCAAGCAAAGTGGTGACAAGGGATTAATCTTTAAAGTATACAACAGCTCATACAGCTCAATATCTATCAAAAAAACCAAACAACCCAATCAAAAAATGGGCAGAAGACCCAAATAGAAATTTCTCCAAATAAGACATACAGATATCCAAAAAGCACATGAAAAGATGCTCAACATTAGTAATTATCAGAGAAATGAAAATCAAACTATAAAGTGGTATAACCTCACACCAGTCAGAATGGCCATCATCAAAAAGTCTACAAATGATAAATGCTGGAGATGGTGTGGAGAAAAGGGAACCCTCCTACACTGTTGGTGGGAATGTAATTTGGTACAACCACTATGGAGAACAGTATGGAGGTTCCTTCAAAAACTAAAAATAAAACTACCATATGATCCAGCAATCCCACTCCTAGGCATATATCCAGAGAAAACCATAATTTGAAAAGACAGATGTACCCCAGTGTTCATTGCAGCACTGTTTACAATAGCCAGGACATGGAAGCAACCTAAATGTCCATCGACAGAGGAATGGATAAAGAAGATGTGGTACATATATACAATGGAATATTACTCAGCCATAAAGAGGAATGAAGTAATGCCACTTGCAGCAACATGGATGGACCTAGAGATTATCATACTAAGTGAAGTAAGTCAGACAGAGAAAGATAAATATCATATGATATCACTTATGTGGAATCTAAAAAAATGATACAAATGAACTTATTTACAAAACAGAAACAGACTCACAGACTTCAAAAACAAACTTATGGTTACCAAAGGGGAAAGGTGGGGCGAGGGATAAATTAGGAGTTTGGGATTAACATATACACACCACTATCTATAAAATAAGTAATCAACAAGGACCTACTATATAGCACAGGGAACTCTACTCAATAATCTGTAATAAACTACATGGGAAAAGAATCTGAAAAAGAATGGATATATGTATATGTAAAAAAAATAAATAAAATACTGCTTGGCAAAAAGGAGACATTGTGGTAGATTGAGTACATATCTGGTTTGTACCCACCCCCCACTTCAATATGCTAGGAAAAGAAGTGGAGAAGGGAAAGATTAGCATAAGCCCACTGAAAATATAAGAATAACAGTGAGATAACTTCAAAAATAGAGAATGAGGGTTCTTCAAATTTCTGAATGAAGGGGATAAAATTGGCTAGATCATAAAATGTATGACAGATTCACTTGGACACACTCTTCCCCTATGGGATTAAATATATCAATAAAATGCATAGGTGAGATGAACAAAAAGAAATCAATTCATCATAGGTAAAAAGTGAAACATTCAAAATCAAGCCATGTAAAACCCAAACAAGTTAAAACCATGTGAGTGCCACAGGTATTGGGAGGTGGAAGAAACACACATATTGTCTCTGTGGACTGGGAGTTAGAATTTAAATCCCTACATGGACATGTTAAACATGGTCTTTGGACTATATGAGATACATAGAGGAAACAGGCCTCTGTATAAATCCAGTTCCTTGGAATGTTTGGGTTCTCCGTTAAAAAAAAAAAACTCATCCACCAGCTCAGGGAAACAGGCTGTTGTAGCAGTTTAAAACTAGAATGGAATAGAATCTTTAAAATACAATACTTAGTTTAGAAAAAAAAGAACAAATTAAAACTAAAGTTTTTTTATGTTATATAATGCTTTTGTTGATAACTATTTGTCTACATATATATTTACACATTTTCTGGCTATAACAAAATTTTGATAGAAAAATAAAAGTGAAAACACTATGTAAAAAATACATTACCTCCTAGTGTCTAAGGGAACATGCATAATGAAACACTGTCACTTATTTACTGGTTCACATGGCATCAGCCTCAGTTTCGAGATTGAAATGACAACTTGTAACATTGAAATGTGTCAAAGTGATGATAAAATGAGAATATGAGAGGTGGAAACAAGCTTGAAGGTTAGTTAATTGTATCTTCCTTCGAAGAAGGGAACACATTCCAGGCTATCCATGACTAGTGTTCATCCAAGGTTAGCTAGAATACTTCCAGTGACAGACATTCACCCCTTTGAGAGACAGTCCATTCCCTTGTTGGAACTCTCATTGTTATACAAGCACATTACCTTGTTTTGAATGGAAATATACCTCTGAATAATTACCATCCATGAAAATTGCTTATGTTATCTGAAGCAATACAATTGACTCTAGTCCCTATTTCCTATCACAGAACTTCAAATATTTGAATGTACCTCTGTATTCCTTAAGTCTTGCTGTACATAGTTGAAGGAGACCAGTTAGTTCATTTCTCAATTTTTCCTCATATCATACAGCTTCAAGGCCTTTCATTCTCAAGGCCAATCTTATGTTTTTACAGACTATAGTTTATAAATATGGACCATTCTTTAAAATGATGGCAAGGAAATGTAAATGAGACATTTCACATTTAGTTGGGCCATGGATAGAGTACAGTGCAACTAATGAGTATTTAGATCTGAACATTATTTTTCTGTTAATCCTACTTTTTATTAAACTAGATGTTTTCCTACAAGCATATTACATTTTTAAAAATTATATAGAGCATAATCATTTGCTTTTTTTAGTTTCACTTCCTATTAACAGTTGTTAAGCCTTCCATATTCTTTTAACTTTGCAGCTGTTTCTTTAAGTATGCCTAAAGAACTTCACATTTATCATTATTAATATCAAGCAGCATGGACTGCTACATGGATCTAGATCATCGATAGTATTAACAGGGATTCATTCTTTAGAATCCTGATTTTGCTGACTCATACAATAGCTTTCTAGCTCTCTTACAATTGTATACGACTCATTATTTAAGTAAGGATGCCTTCTAAAAATATGTTTCTAAGCTCATATTTAGTGGTAAATCTAGCACAATCATCCCTGGTCTTTAAATCCCATCTGCTCCAATCGATCAGTGTTTGTGTCATGCTTATTATCAAAAGAAATTTTTTAGTATCACTTCTGTTTCATTTACATAATCGATTCAAAAGTTTAATTTTAATTGGAAGAAGCTAAGAGTTCAGTATCACACTTCTAACAAAAATGCATAGAAACATTTTTTGACAGTCATCATATTTTCTTAATTATATCAGCATCCGTGTAAAGTTTCTCATGCACGCCAGTCAATAATGAAACGTTCTCACAGGCCTTGGTGAAGGAAAGAGTATGTTTAAACCCATTCTTTAGATCTAAATTAAGCTAAAATTGATATTCAATAAATTTTAATACGACAGAAATTCTTGGTATAAGTCATACTTGATTCACTCATGCAAATTCCGTATAATCATATAATTTTTTTCTGTTTCCAGAAACCATCTGTTTAATGTAATCTGGAATTTTGCCAAAATACATATTTTCATATGTAAACATTTATATGCACAGAAGATGAATGATCAAAAATTTACAAATAAATAGAAATTACTCAAGTGTGGTGTTAATATTTAATATTAACAACCAATCTTTAATTACGAAGCTGTTGATGAAGTTCTAGCCAGAGGAAGCTATACTAGGGCATTTAACTGTGTCCTTGCTTTCTTTGTATTATCTTGGTCCTTAAACAACAAAGTACATTTCTCCCTTTGTTTTATTGATGTGGATAAACAAGTGTCATGCCATGTATCTCAAAGAAGTCATTCACAGAAAATGTTATGACAATTTAACACCCCTGATGCTTACCGGCACAGCAGTTAAACACAGCAAACACATGCTATTAGATGTATTGCCTTGCTAGACAGAAAAATACTTGATACTTGATACCCAAGTATCAAAAGTTTTATTTACTTTTTTTTTAAAGCTTAAATTCTACTTTTAGGTTATTTTCCCAAGGGGGAAAAAATGAGAAAAAAATATATATGTAACTAATTAATTAGTGTTACATAAATACATACAATGAAAACTCTATACAGCTAAATGCATATCTATGCAAACTGATATTTATTGGCTTGGAAATATATTCAACATATATTAAAAGAAAAAATACAGTTGCATGGATTATAATGGTCCCATTTTGTGAAATTACATATATACATAATTGTGCATTATTTATTCACCTGTAGTTTCATACAGGCAAATCTAGAAATGTATGCTTCTGATTTTTAACAGTATTCTTATTTGTTGATATAATTTCTGATACTTAAGTGTTTTAAAGATTTTGTTTCCTGTGTTCTACTTATTTTTCTACAGTGAATATATAGAGCAATGCTTAAAATGAAGTATTAAAAACCTATATTGGCACATTTTCTTTAATAATTAAAAACATAAAAACCTGCTCTTAATATACTGATTTGAAGTCTCTACTTAATTAAACTTTTATGAGTACTCACTATATCTCTACAAGAAATTACTTATCAACTACATAAAATAAAGTGCATAACACATTACTTCAAAATCAGTTAATTAAATATTCAAATCGATGTCTGATGTTGAAATATGACTGATTAGAAACAATCAGTTTTTAAACCCATTTGAAAAGCCCAACTGATTGATTCTTTGTAAAAACTGACCTGGATCACTAAGTTATTCACTTTTAATTGTAGCAACAAATATATTGCTGCTATATATTATTTTGTACAATCATTTATTAATTTCCCCCACTATCTTTCAAATGTCATTTGAACTGCTACACAAGCTGCAGTCTAAATCATTTTAATTGCTAAATTTCCTTCTCAGAACTACTTAAAAATAAAACGGCAATTCAGGCAATTAATCTGTCAGTGAGCAAACAACACAGAAAAAAGGCTTGATTAGCTAGAAGCCACCTTATCACACACTTCCATTAACTTTAATTTCGGGAACACATCAACTATAGGAAGAAAAAATGGGAGAATTTTAGGTTTGGAAACAAAGCAAACAAAATCCCTTAAAACAAAGCTTTGAGAAATAATCTGCTTCTTTGCTCTTACAAACAAAGCTTATCACTTAAATCCTTTTTACTTCCTTTTCCCAAGACTCAAAGAAAGACCTGACCTTAAACTCTTTTTCCACTTCTACTATTCAAGGTTAATGCCTCCACTTCTTGGCTTTGATCCTCTGACATCCCATGATTGAACTTCCAAACTATACCAGGTCCAGCAGTGCATTATTTTTTTCATTATTTTCTCCTTTTTACTTGTCAACCTAAATAAACAGGTAAACTGAAGCAAATTCGAATTACCAGAAATTGAGTTCACTCAGAAACAGCGGAGAAATTGCAATTCGGTGAAACGCATGCGTAGCAAGTTACAGGAGACTCTGTTGAGGGTTTGGGGCGAGCTGTATTTATGGGCAAGGAGTGGAAATAGGGGGAAGTCCAGCCAGAGTTTAAGTAGTAAATTACTGGCTTGAGGTTGGGGAGAGATTATTGGCAGATGTTCATTGGTCAGAAGAGAAGTCTCAGTCTTTTGTAAATCAGGCATTTTGGGGAAGCCAGTCTCTCAGTCCTTCCTTAGGTTTCCTTCTTCTGAGGGTGCATGCCTGAGATTCTATTTCATATCCTCCAGTTCCATTTTAGATTGACAACCTTTCACATGTTTATGTCCTTTAATCATATAACATGACCTCAACATTTTCATCTTAAAAATATGTTCACTTCAAAGCCAGAGTTCTCAAATCATTCAACCACATGTGTCTTCCTCACTTTATTACCCTGTATTATTTAATATTAACATCCTATTCTCTGAAATCTGTCTTTTCTCCAACCATTATTCTAAAATTTTTCTCAGGTCCTAAATGATGTCTCAACAGCCACATTGAATCAAAAAATGGGTTCTTAATTAGAAAAACCTGGTTTCTCCAGTGATATTTATATAAGCTCAGGCAAGCCACTTAACCTCTCTTGTCTTAGTTTCATCATCTTTAAAGTGAGAATTGTTGTAGCTCTCACATTTTTTTGTAGACAAATTTGAAAAATTAAGTGAGAAAAATAAATGTCAAGTATCTCAACAATTTGACATTTTAGAGCAGGCATGGAATAAATAGGAAATATTATTTTAAATGTGTTAGGTCGATTACCATCTGTAGAAGACTTTATCGTCTACTAAATACCTACGCCATTTTTTACCCATTCTTCTCACCTATGCAGGTTTATTAGCAAATTACCTTGAACCAATCTTGCAAGTAACCATTGATTTCATTGGGCCTCACCTCATTTTTTTGAGGGTTCTCCCTCAAAAACAACAAGCAAAATCACTACACAACCTTTGAAAAACTGCCTATCCACGTTGCATCCCACTCCCAAATCTTTAGCATCACTCCCAGACAGACATCTGTTACATGTTTTCAAACTAATAATCTGACATCTTCACTCAAAAATTGCTCCACAGAAATGGGGCTCCTCTCAGTTTCTCTATCACGGCAGCCATTCCTTTCCATTCTCTGTCCATGCTGCCTGGAATCTGTTCTCTCTCCCTCTCTCTCTCTCTCCTCCCTTGTTTCAGGATTGATTTTACATACCATCTCAGCTGTAAAACCTTCCCTGAACCTTCCCTTTATAGTAACCACTGTAATTGGAATATATCTGACCTTGTTAAAATAGTACATTATATTTAAATGTTTACCTCTCCCTGACCTTTTAAACTATAAATGCACTGATGTGTTGTCACAGTTCATTCATGGATAAGTGAGCCCACATAGGAGTCACCCAACTAATGTTCTTTGAGAGTATTAATGAATCATCTGATATTCCACTCATTTTGAATGTTATGTGAATTTATGTTCAGAAACTGTGATACTGAAATATATGATTCTAAAAAATGTTTAAGATTTTTTTTGTTTTGTTTATATGATGAGGAATTGTCTTAACCCCAACTGTTCGTGGTATTCAGAAAATTGCACATTTTCAGACTTAGTGAAAAATGCTAACAGACATTGCTGGAATTGGCACAGTAAGAATAAGGTGCTATGTAAAGAGAACTATAAATGTTATCACTCTCACTTTAGATGCCTCAAGAAATGGCCCAAACTGATCATTTAAATTCATGTTAAAACTTTAGGAAATAAAGTGGACAAATTTCTTTAGATCAGTTTTCTTTTTTGTTTGTTTTTCCATGATTATTTAAGTTTTAAAAAGCTTAACAAGCTGCCTAGTGACACAAAGTTTATGTGATGAGATTCTATACTTGAAGGAATATATGAATAAGAAGAACCATCTTTCTTATAACTGGCTTCTGTCTTACCCTGAAAAATTCTGGTGCTGTGTTCTTTCTGAAGATCAGTTTACATAAATTTTATTACCCACCAGGGACATTACAGAAAATTATTAACTTCTCTTCTCTTAACTTCTCTTCTCTTCTCTTCTCTTCTCTTCTCTTACATGATCTTAACCTATAGTTCTGATGTAATGGATGGGCCTTTAAGAAATACAAACGAGAGGGTTGAATCACAAATGGGCCAGAGGAGAAATACAATCCCACTGTCTGGGACATCAAAATTAATCTATTACCTGTGAGTAAGAGTGATTTCATAAATAGAGAAATAATATGATCAGATCAAGGAGATAATTGTGATTGTGATGATACAGATATCTTTGGAAGAGAGAGATAGAAGACTAAGTGTACAGTTATCGGTTTAAGGCATATGCCCTGGGATCTCTGCAATCACTTTCTGTACCACCAATCCAATCACCTCGCTTACCTTCCTGAACATTCTCAGGGTCTCCTCTTTAATATGACACACATGGCCTCTCCTTTAAATTCCTTCTCACTCATTGGAGCTACTCCAGCATACTGTTTTCCTACCCAAGATATCTTTATGTACAAAATCTTCCTGTCTCTTGTTCTTTAAAACGCTCTTTATTGACCACCTTCCTCCCCAGTCCTTAGCCTAGTTAATTCCTCCTGTTTCTTCAGGTGGCAAAAAGGCCACTCGAACCTCTCAAACAGGTCAAAACCCCATAACATGGAGTTGCAAAACATCATCTCTTTCTCCTTCATAGTACTTGCTACAGGAACAATTTACATTGGTTTGTGTGGTTATTTAATCAATGTTTTTCTTTCCCAATCTCATTGCTTCTTCCACTAGAACAGAGATTATGTATGTTTTTGCTCAGTTGTTTTTCCCCTAGATATTAGGGTTGCCAGATTTAAAATATTAGGGTTGCCAGATTTAAAAAATAAAATTACAGGATGCCCCCAGTTAAATTTTGATTTCAAATGAACAATGAATAATAGTTTTTTTTTTTATTGTTCTTTGTTTTTTTAGTATAAATATGTCCTCATGGCCTCAATGTTGCACAGGGCATACCTATACCAAAAATATTATTAAAATTATTTATCTGACATTAAATTTAACTGGGTGTCTTGTGTTATATCTGACAAGCCTACTGGAAATTGAGCACATATTAAATCTCACTGAATATATTTTGAGTGTATTAATGTGTCCTGGATAAATTCATAAGACAACTGACATGTGCCAGTATTTGCCTGGCTGTAGTTCCTATTTTCCTCTTCACATAGTTTGGGCCATCACTGATAGATAGTCTTAGTTTCCTCACAGTCTTCGGCTTTATACAAATTTCAGAAACTTGAATGTAGGGAAATTTATTTGTTTTTCAGTGACTGTCCTTGGAGAGGTCATATGCTCTCCATATGCTTCTACCATTGTCAATTACTTTACATCTGGCTGCCTTTACCCATTTACATCATGTCCCTAGAAAGGTCTGTCTTATGCAACAGATACCTTATGCACAAACATATGGCCAATACCCACTTCAAAGGACTACTAAATGTTTATGATTTGAAACAACATGAAAGTAGGAGAAGAAATTTGTAAAGTCCAAATCAACAAAGTATAATGAAGCGACTAAAAAGGTAACAGTTTCCATTTCATTAATTATTAAATTTATCAATAAGAATGTCATTACATTTGAAAACAACGTGCATGAAAGATGGTTGCAGATAAATCATAATCCATCATAAATTATAAAAATCATGGAAAAAATGAAAAGATCAATTTAATTTTTTAAGTAAAATCTAAATTTAATGTGGGATATATATGTAGTAGATTTATGGAATGCTGTCTTTAAAAGCCAGAGTGCCTATGAAGACACTTAGAAATAAAGTTCAAAATATATTTAGGAGTAAAGATTATGAGTTCTGGCTTCTAGGGCAGCCTTTAATTGATGCCTTAAAGCAAACTGGACTTTTATATTGCTCCTGATCTAAAATCCTCCACTGAATTCTAGTTTCTTTAACTGGATTTCTATTGTTTCTCACTCCTGACTGAATTTATCAATGGGCTGGCCTAATATTTCAGTTTTATAAAGTGGGCATTTGTTTGTTTTTTTACTTATTTTTCCTTACTTGGGTCCCAGAGTATTGTTCCTAAAACCCTGTTTCACACTAAAAGATTTACATTATACTGAATATCTGCGTATGAATTCTGCTTTTTAAAACATTTTTTATTCATGAACACATAGTAGACACTCAATAAGTACTTAGACAATGAATAAAAATATATTTTAATATTAAATTCAGTCAACATTGATTTATATGATCTATTATTTTACATTAGTTCTTTGAAACCAATGGCATGACTTTAATTACCACCGATCATCTATTGTGTACTCTCTGGATATAATGTTCTGTGTGCCAGTGTAGATTTTCCCCAGGAAAACAGCTGTAGATAGGTCAGCCACCTTGGTGTTTTCTCCACACCACTATGTAGATTAGGTTCCAGATCCCTTCCATCTATGCTAAAATGGGTCATGACTGGCTGTATCTCAAGATATGTCATATTCCATGGAACTACTCTCCTGAAGACATTTTAAAATTATCTTTTCAGAGTCAACATGAGATAGCAGATGGATAATCTCCTTGAAGGCAGCTAAGGTCATATATAATTAGGCATCAGGGAAATTCTATATGTAACCAAACATCTGCATTTGCAAAACAGAGCTGAAAGCTTTCCAAAAAAAATCTCAAAGCCTAATTTCTTGCCAATTTGACATCTGAAAAATGCAGAAAAGGTAATCATGAAAACAGAGTCAGTGGATTTTTGAGCTGAAGGGGCCCTTAGAGATCAGGTTTTCCAACTCAATAATTTAACAGATGAAAAAACAGAGCCAAGAGAAGTTAAACATTTCACCTAAGTTCACATAACTAGTTAACGGACAAAAGTGAAACTGAAATGCAAGCCTTTTGCCAGTGCTTTATTATCATGCTGCCACCTTCAGCCTGTTCAATTGATTAAATACTGTGGACATTATATATTGTGGACATTAAAGCTGTACTCTAAATATGATACCAAAGTTCCCAATCATTTTTAACAAAGTTTATGTAATCATATTGGAAAAATAAAAGTCAAAATTATCTTTCATAGATGCCCAGAGAATGCTTTCTCCTGAAGGAAATAATATTAAATTAGGATAACAAGATCTTTACAAAATGAATGCTTCCATTTGCAGAATTAAATATTTAGAGCTTCCCAGAAATGTGTTGGCGTGAGTTCACGTGTTTGAATATTTCCTTTCCAGTTTAAAAGAAATATCCTAAGAAATGAGGAAATGTGGTAAGGGAGTTCCTTGTATCATCCCTGGAAACTAGGGTAGATTTTCTAAATGCCGCAAACTATGAAGAAAGAATTTTTGATAGACAGAGGTTAGACAGATTGATAAATCATCTTCTTGTATTAGTATGGCTTAATGGGAAAGCAATGGAAATGATGGACCACTGGGCATTAGGTAAAATGGGGCAAGCACTGACAAGTGGATTGGTAAATTTAATTAAAGTTCCTTTGTTACAGTGGTTTTCAACATGAGTGTTTCAGTGTGGGGATAATATTTATGGAAAGATCTATTTGACAGTTAGGTTTTGCGCCAGAGATGCTAGAAATCTGGCAGTACTGACAATAGTCCTTCATAACAAAGATCTGCCCCATATCCTGCATCCCTCATACTTTGAATGTGTCATTGATTATTCATGTGGGTAAAACTGGATTATTAATAGCTGAGACTGGAACTATAACTTCATTTTTACATATAAATGTAAAGTATTATCGAATAGTTTTGATACTCAGTGAATTTCTCAGTAGTACCATTACTGTGTAGATCAAGAAAAGATCATAACTTTCAGGGGAGGGAATGAGTCGTTCCTCATTTTGGAAAATTGTTTCTTGTCATATTTGAGTGGCCTATGTTTATAATTGTTTCAGTCTACATTTGTAGCCACTGCATTCACTATGATTCTGCATTCAGATACAAGCATCTGATTCCTTCAGTATTTTTACTGATACAGTCATCTCCAAGTTTTTATATATTAATATGTTATTGCATTATAAATTATGTTCCTTTTATTCACTTTTATATCACATTTAGGGCACAGTATTGGCTTTTTGAAATGTATGTAGTCATAATTCTGAATTTAATTCAGGATAGTCAAGGGGAATCATAAAATATTTGCTTAAAAATTGGGGCATTGTGTGTGTCTGCGTGTGAGCCACTGCTTTGTCACTGTTCTGCAGAACTAAAAGACATCAATGTTGGCAAAGGCAGGAGCCCAGAAAAGGCTAAGGAACAAAATGTATCCTCTGTAGTGCCAACAGCAAAAGCAGGAGATACTGCTCTAGATTAGATGTCACTGGCTCAAATGCACACAGAGGCGAAGCAGGTAATAGGAAGATGTGACTTGGGCAATTAGAAGACCTTGGGAATGCTGCCCTATGACATGGAGACAACCATACATCTCTAGTTGATTGTTGTTCTCAAGTGTAATAATTCATTTTGGTGAACACGTTGATACACCACCAAAATAGCACTTCAAGGAAGATCTTCGTGGCCCAGCTCTGTAGATAGCTTTTAGTAGTCAACGTCTTCAAAGATTGCCTCAATTACAGACAGCTGCCTCCTCAAAGTAATCTCAATTCAGTCGGTACATATGCAATGCCTGTTTGAGGCAGAGTATATATATGGAACTGTGTTGGGCCATTTTATCTCTAGAGTATCCCTTGGGATCAGCCAAGACTGTCATTGGGCTTGCCTCTCTCTGATAACTTGCCTTGGTTCCTTCCCTTCCACAGATGTTGATCATAAGTGCACTCCCTAAATAATATTCTACCAACTAAACTTAATCTTAGAGTCTGCTTTTCAGAGAACCAAACTTGCGACATTCTGTGATAGTACCTCATGGTAATTAAAAACAAACAAAAACAAAAACAAAAACAAAACTGGCAATGTGAATTCTTATGTGAACTCTCCTGATTTTTAACTGTTACTAATTTAAATATTCTTCCCATCAACATATCTAAGGCTACATTTAGATCATAGTTATGAAGACCATAATTCATGATTTGCCCAAGGCAGTTGTCCCAGAATAAGCATTAATAGAACCCCTTTCACTGTTGACTGTGTCCCAGCTTAGACAACAAATTAATTTTATGATCACCCTTACCTTAGACCATCAGTTTGCCACTTCTGCTTGAGAGAAAAAGCTTCCTGAGGTAGTAGATTAATTCTAGGCTCAATTAGGTAAAATTTGATAAACCAAAGAATGGACCACCGATTGGCATGAGGCATTTAGAGTATATTTGTTCTCACAGTGTAGTTGGCAGTCTGGTGAAGTTAGATGGAAAAGGAAAAGCTGTTTCAGTGTCAGAAAAGAAGGCCAACTGAACCTAGTCTGGCACAATATTTTGCCAAAACCGCTTTCCCAACAAGAGAAAAATCCATATTTCCCTTCTTGGTTTATTCATGTTTTGGCCTCTTCACAAGTCTATTCAGTCAACCATAAATCCTTTAACTAAGCTAGTAATGAATCCTCCACCTTGACATCTTAGATGAAGTGTCAAATAGTCTTTAAGTGTTTAGGAAACATATTAAAAATAATTACATAGTAGATCTCAAAACATAGAAATGAACATAAAGGGACTTCCCTGGTGGCGCAGTGGTTAAGAATCTGCCTGCCAATGCAGGGGACATGGGTTCGAGCCCTGGTCCGGGAAGATCCCACATGCTGAGGAGCAACTAAGCCCGTGCACAACGACTGAGCCTGTGCTCTAGCAACGACTGAGCCTGTGCTCTAGAGCCCGCGAGCCACAACTACTGAGCCCACGTGCCTAGAGCCCGTGCTCCACAAAAAGAGAAGCCACTGCAATGAGAAGCCTGCACACCACAACGAAGAGTAGCCCCTGCTCACCTCAACTAGAGAAAGCCACGTGCAACAACGAAGACCCAACACAGCCAAAAATAAATAAATAAATTTATTTTTAAAAAAAGAGTTGAATGACAGACTCAGGCTCAAAAAAAAAAAAAAATGAACACAAAATGAAAAAAATAAGGAAAACACCTCACTGACTAAAATATAAATATTACAGACATTTTCAGAAAACTATACACAAATAAAAACAAGTTACTTGATAATTAGTTAATTAGTCACTTAACACAATTTGAAAGAAACACTCTACTAATTATTCTTGAATCAGAGAACAAGTAAAACTGAAGTGACATCATGTTTAGAAAATAATGGTGTTGATAGTATTCCATATCACAAAGTATGAGATGCAGCCAAAGTAGGAATTAAAGCCAAATCCATAACATTAAGGGCATTAATTTTATTTTTTAAAATAATAATGAAAGCTCTAGGAAAAAAAAAGAACAAGAGGAAGAAATAATAAGGCATTAATTTAAAATATACTTTGTATATATATTGGTATGTATATATAGGTATATATATATTTGTGTATATATATAAACATACACACATTAGTAAAACATACATATATTGAGAAACTAAACTTAATCTAAGGCATGTTAAAGGATATGAGATGTGACTAATCATATTTGCTTAATTACACTGACAGGGACAACTGAGGCACTGATAAAGATTTATGAAAAACAGAACATGAGAGTAAGCCTGATATAGAATTATCAAAGAAAAGGATATCAGAGTAAGCTCAGTTTAACTACTGGACACAAATTAAATATCTGCTGACCATTTTACTAAAACTAGGATGATGTATGACAGCTACAGCTGTTATATAAGTAGAGCTATAAATTCCCTATAGCTTTGTATCTCCTTGCTGGCTACCTACTTCATTTAGAGTGTGTTTTGTAAATTAGCCAAATTCTATGTTAGCTAATAATATATTGCAGTGTATATGTTTTGGACTGTCATGACTGTGTAAACATGTTGGTTCAATGTATTTCTTAGAAATTACCCTTTTGAAAATTGTGTGTCCGTTTAGGCTTCTCTCTACTTTTATAGTCAATTTTAGTAATTTTCTCTAAATAAAATTATCCATTTCAAAACAATTTTATTAGAGCATTATACATATTTGCCTCAATTTTCATTAATACTACTATCAATGATATTTATTCTTTTTCTCTCTCTCAATGCAGAAAAATAAAGTGAAGACAAAAGAAATAAACAAATTCATAAATACAGAGTTAACTAATATGCAAATTACTATTAACTACATAGATAAGTTAATAAATACCCAATGAGTATTTACTAGGATGAGAATTAACATGATTCATATCAATATGTTAAAGAAGAAAAGCCACTTTATTATCTTTACAAATGCTAAAATGCAGGTTTTATAACAATTGACATTTAGTCCTGATGAAGGCGTTTAGTAATGGCTAACATGTATTGAGCACCAATGTCTGCCAGACACCATGCAGAGCTGTAAACATACTGTCTCGTTTAATTCTCAAAACAACTCTATTTGGTTGGTACCACAGAATTTTTTACAGACAGGAAGACTAAGGCTTAGAGAGATAAACCCATTTGTCCACAGTCACATAACAAATAATCTGTCTGGAGGGAATAATGGGATAAGTAGAAATGGAACGAGAAACACAGACTGATTTTCTTTTTGCATTTTTATAAACTTTTTATCATTGGATATTTTAAATCAAATTTATGAATTGCATATATATATATATAAAATAGGATCTACATATATTGATATAAAATCATTTTATGATCTAGTATAAGTGAAAGAGCAACAGTATGTAAATTGTGATACTATTTATGTAAAGAAAAGAATTCTTAAAATTGTTTACTATAAGGTAAAGCTTATAACGTATTAGGAAGAATATATAGTAATATATCATTTAATATTATTTTTATGAAATTATATACCTAAACCATATAATGATAATCATGTTCATTAGGTTGTAAACTTTCATATAGTTTTTTTTCTATTTTTTAAAATAAATTTATTTATTTATTTTTGGCTGTACTGGGTCTTCGTTGCTACATGTAGGCTTTCTCTAGTTGAGGCGAGTGGGGGTTACTCTTCGTTGCAGTGCCGTGGGCTTCTCATTGCGGTGGGTGGGCTTCTCATTGTGGTGGCTTCTCTTGTTGTGGAGCACGGGCTCTAGGCACCATGGCTTCAGTAGTTGTGGCTCACGGGCTCAGTAGTTGTGGCATGTGGGCTCAGTAGTTGTGGCTCATGGGCTCTAGAGTGCAGGCTCAGTAGTTGTGGCACGTGGGCTTAGTTGCTCTGCAGCATGTGGGATCTTCCCAGACCAGGGCTTGAACCCATGTCCCCTGCATTGGCAGGAGGATTCTTATCCACTGTGCCACCAGGGAAGTCTCTCTTCTATATTTTAATTGTATTTCATATTTGTCTGCCATAAACATAGCACTATTAATGCAGCAAATGTATTTAAATAAAAATATTTAGTGTCCAAAACTAATGGTTTTATATAAACCATAACATTTATCTCTGTTCTTTAATATGTAGTTATTGCAACCTCATATACTGATTTGAAAACTGCAATTACAGTACAGAGTTCATTGAAATTATAATATATATAACTAGATGTCAGCTCTAGTTATCCTTTATTTTACTATTGAAGAAAATTGGCTCCAACTCTATCCTATGTATGGTTAAAAGCCTTGAATCCTTTCAAATACCTGCCAAGGATTTTAGGGGCCTTTTATTTCAGTTGGTTACTTCTGAGGCAGCTTTGTGGTTTCTCCTATCTTCTAGAACTTTCTTATGCCCTTTTTCCTATAATCATTTCTTTATTTGCAACCCAAATGTGACAGAAAAATGGCCTATTTTCTTTAGTGTCCCAAGGTATCACACAATGACCTTGGTTTTAAAAAAGAGATACTGAAAACTGTAAGTCATTACAGCCCAGCATATAATGCAAAATTAAATTTAGACATATTTAGACCTTCTTTTTCTTAGAAGTAAATCAAGTATCTTTATTTTCCATTAGGGAATTTCCAGTCGTCATCACTTCTGATCTGACTCAAGCCTCCTGTTATATGACTGAGCTGTCTCTACCTTCTTCAAATCCCTGTCTTCTCGTTTGTAGGTATCTAACCCCTAAATTATTCTTTTTTTTTCCTCAGAGAGGTTTGTTCTTTGATTTATTTGAGTGCTACCCTGAGAATAATCTTTCCAATTAAAATGACTCACAAAGTTTGTTGTCAACCAAAGACATCCTCCCTCCCAAGGGGAATTATGAAGCCACCTCTTGGATTTTTTCTTCCCACAACACTTACATTACAAGAGCCTAAAAAAATAAATAGCTATTTCTAACAATCACATTCTCGTCTCATAACATTTATATTATGTAGGCATTTCAAGTTCTCAGTACTATTGGTTTAAGATGATCTGTGTATCTTTTTTTCAGTTACTCGGACTCCACACTCCGGAAGGCATGTTCCCATCAGACTTGTTAAACATTGGCCAGTCATGCTCTCTAACCACATTTCAGTTTGCAGACATATTAAATGAGACAGGTGGACTATGGGCTTTCTAAAGGTATATTCAATTTAAATAACAGAGGTGTGTTTTTACAAATAACAGATATGAAAAAAGAAAAATAATTTACCAAAATAGTACATTTATTTCATTTGCCAATAAAACTTTATTATTTGAAGTATGAATTCCCAAGCCCATAAAAATGCAGTTCTAATTACATTTACTTATCCATTTACTTATTTCCTCCCTGGGTGTTAATGAAACCAGCTTTTAATTTTCAGTAACATCCTTATAAGACATTTTTCTCTGTAGTATTTCAATGATAATATTTTTTTTTTGCACCAAGTCTTGTGAATATAAAATCTAATCTACAGCTCTAAGTTGGGATTTCTCTAGGGAGAGTTTGGATAATGGTGTCATTTCACCAAATTGTGTGCCTCAGAGAACTCTTAGAGTTATAGCTCTTTATCAAAACTAAGGGAGAAGAGTAAAGAGAAAGTAAAGATAATTATTTAATAATTTTAAAAGAAAAAACTGTTTATGAAGGCTTTTATGTAACTGAATTAACTTTAAACATCACAGACAGTAAACTATATGCTTACAATCTGTTGTGGGTTTTTTTCTTTTTCTTTTTTTTTTTTTACATATCAACATACATCCAAAAGAAAATGAAAAAAGAAAAAGATTGAAAGGAGGATTAAAACAAGCCAATGTATTGAGAAAATTGCATTGAAATGGTAAAGCTGAAGAAGAGAAAAGGAAAAATAACTGAAAAGAAAATATAATATTTTATAATATTTTCCCTATTGCTTAAACTTTTCATATATCAATTTCATTAAAGAATTAAATTTCTTTTCCTCACAATATCATATTTTAGGTACTCAAAGTTTTATCACACTCTATCTTTTTGAAACAGAATTTTCATTTTGTCTTTCAAAATTATTTGCTTAAATAGTTGATACATTGCACCTCAAATCTTTCAGACACCTGGTTTTCTTGCTATGGCATATGCTCACCCTTTTTTTCTTTCAAAGGAAATTTTTCTCCTATACAATTAACTTCCACCTTATAATAAAGATTCTGACTTTAATTTTATGTTTGACTGCTGAGAGCTTTCAAGTTCTAACACTCCCTCTTCCAAAGGAAATTTTTCTCCTATACAATTAACTTCCACCTTATAATAAAGATTCTGACTTTATTTTTATGTTTGTCTGCTGAGAGCTTTCAAGTTCTACCACTCCCTCTTCCTCTTCTGTCCTACATTTGGGCAAGCTGATAAGAAAACCCAGGTGCTCTTTCCTCTGGGAGCCAGAAGTTCAAACCAAGGGAGCCCCAGCCCACATGTGGGAACCCACATCCCAGCCTACCCCTACTCACAAAACAAATGCAAGCCAGTCAACTTCCTATACCCTCCCAAGCCATTTTTGAGTCCTGCTTGGGGCCTGCCCTGCTCTTCCAAGAAAGGCTCATTATCTGAATGATAAACAATTTCATCACTTATTGGTACGTGGGGGTAGTAGTATCATCAGTCTTGAAATCCAAACTAAATTTTGTGTGAGGGGTCCATCTGGTTTCTGTGTGGTGATCATAGCACATCTCCACTGTTTAAATAAAGCCTCACGCCTCCAATAGGGTAGAACAAAGAGGTTTCTTACCTAGTAATTTTTCTAGGTGTATATCCATGTTAGAAGGAAGTCTTATTTTATTACCAGAAACATAAGGAATAAAAAAAATTGTTTGTTCTATACATTCCCCTGTTTTTTTTTTTCTTAACTACTTAGTATAACAAAAAAGAAAAAAATCCACTACCCCCAGCACAGTGGCCGTACTCTTTAGGGAAGGTGAATATCAGTTTAGCATAGTAGTTTTATTACCATTTTCTGATTTAATTCCAGGAGCAGTGTTTACTTGTTTAATTTTTGCCCACAAATATACTTGAAATAGGTTAGACAGATATATCATTTACACAAATCCAAAGCCATATTCTTTCCTAGATCCAAACTGTCCATTTTTCTGTTCATATCTTAATTATTTTTCCCAGGAACCGGGTTAGTTATGACTCAGTAGGGGTTATATAATGATTCAAATGACCCTATAAAATTAATCTTAATAATACAAGTTAAAAATATTATGCCTCATATTTAATCACTAAAAAAAAATCTATTATTAAATCCCTAAAAAGAAATCAAAGTAAAAAATAAGTAAAACTCTTAGAAATTAAAAACGAATGACATAATCCTTGTTTCATATTATAGACTTCATCTGAACAAGATCACATGACAATCCAAAATAAAACTGCCCTTTCTTACGTCCATTTCAGATCTAAGTGCAAGCACAAAAAAAAAAAAAAATTCAAGAGAAAACTAGAGGTTAAAAGTATGACAAGCCAACATGTGGATAAATTAATTCTACAAAACTAAGAACCCAGTGGTCATCCCCCAGGGCAACATTATGTCAGCAGCCACGCTGTTACTCTGACAGGGTAACCCAAGGGAGGGTGAGCAATGTCTGTGTCTTAGGTAATGTCTTGGTTCAGAGAGCTCAGAGGACCTATGCCCTATCAGGTTCATCTGAACACTAAATCTTTAGAATAGATTTGCTTCAATTATAAACCCAGTTCTTCCTAAACATTAGTTAGACGAAAATAAACCCCAGTTCCCTAAATTTGCCTTTCAGTGTGATTCCTGCAAATGCAAATGTAGGTAGCATCTGACATCAAAGGCTCCCAAACTTCCTGTAAAAATGTCCCCACTCAAGGTGCTTCCAGCTTTTCTAGAATCATACTGAGGCAGCTTTACAGATACTGATGCCATTTTAACCCTGCTCTGGTGATGAGATTAAAGTACTAAGGCCTTGAAAACAGTTAACACAGTATGGGTCAGTTTAATTGTTATCTCTTTAGGAAATTCTCCACAAAACTGTGTGCTTTCTCCATAATAAAGTTCTGTTTTCCAGTATGCAATCAATGGACAGGTTGATCAATTCAATTTTTTTTTCAGAATCCTCTGATAGCCTTACTCATAAACTTTGTTCTTCCTGTAATTTCCAGAAGTCAGCAATCTACACAGAGTTAACATAATAGACCATTACAGTCATTCTCACTGCTTAGATCACCAATACTACAAGTTTAAAGACTTAGTGTCTTTTTTTTTTTTTATAAATTTATTTATTTATTAATTTATTTAGTTTTTGGCTGCGTTGGGTCTTCGTTGCTGTGTGCGGACTTTCTCTAGTTGCGGCGAGCAGGGGCTACTCTTCGTTGCCGTGTGTGGGCTTCTCATTGTGGTGGCTTCTCTTGTTGTGGAGTACGGGCTCTAGGTGCGTGGGCTTCAGTAGTTGCAGCACACGGGCTCAGTAGTTGTGGCTTGCGGGCTCTAGAGCGCAGGCTCAGTAGTTGTGGCACACTTGCTTAGTTGCTCCGCGGCATATGGGATCTTCCCAGGCCAGGGCTCGAACCCATGTCTCCTGCATTGGCAGGAGGATTCTTAACCACTGAGCCACCAGGGAAGTCCCTTAGTGTCTTCTTATAATCTTCCTTTTCTGATCCTAATGCTTCTTTAGATCCTTTGGTTTCATGTGTGAACTACAGTATGCTTGGGTTACGCAAATACCAGTTTTAACTTTGGCTATCTTTCTTAATAGCATCCTTACTTATTTCTAGTCAGGCTATACACATTCCAGTCCTTTCCTTCACTGTGTTTTCATGGAGCGAGTCAGTGCCTAGATAACCAGTGTTTCAGTGTTTCCAATATCACTGGGAGCTCTTCTCTTCTTCCATTATTGAAGACAGCTGTGGTCATGGATAGACTAGATGTATGGTCTCATACTGCAAATAAGCATGCATTTTGTTGTGTAATTCTAACATAAAGGATCCATATTTTTGCTGAAAAAAGTATGTTTTACTAATATCCCTTTATAGCAAAATTAGATAGGTTTCTTATCAAGAAAGTATCAGTGGTAAGGAGTGTCAGACTACAGAGTTCTTCCTTCTATTTTGATAGAATTAATTTGATGCACCATTCTGACTAGTCAGGTTGATATCTTGTTACAAGTTTTTCAAAATTGGGCTTGAACAAAACTGGTGTGGGAAAAAAATACTGTGCCTATTTCAACCTGTTGAATGTTTAAGACAGCCAGGTTTAAGCCCGCCCTTGCCAAAATTGAGACCTTAGAGAAACCAAACGATTCCAAAGGTATTCTGATCTCCACAGGACTTTGGGACACCTTGATGTTACTTATACTTCATTCTAAGAATGGCCATGAAACTTCTTCAGAGGTAACATGGGTCATTAGTATCCAGTTATAGGCAGGTTTTTTTTTTTTTAATTGTTTCTCAGCCTCCTGGACTTTAGCCATCTGCTCAAAATTTTCAAACCATTAAAAAATTCTAGCATATGCCATATTTAGAAGTTAAATATTAAAAATATAGTTAATTAATATTTTTTAATTTTAATAATTTATTTTAAATGATACCCAAATTAATCATAAGATAAAGTAGAATCATTCCACCAGTGCTTTTTCAAAAAAATTGTTTTTCTAACTAATTATAGATAAAGGATTTGACAGTACCATATTACTTTATTGAGTGAAATATAAATTTCACAACTTATAATTTTAATGATCTAGTAAGCAGTTACTCTTTCAATCATCTCATTTACAGAAAAACTCTAAAAGGTAGATATTATTATTACTTGTTTTGTTCAACTTCAGCTAATTTATATTTTAATAAAAATATCTGAGTTTTGGCTGGTAAAAAAATATTTGAGTTTTTATTGGTAAAAAAGTAAATCATTTAATTTGAGGGGAAAATAATTCCTAAAGAAATACAAATCTGATAAAAGTAAGAATGCCATCATAAAACATCAAATATCTAACATATGTTACATTGTCACCACTGGCTAAAGTGAGGCTTACTATATTTGGACCTATTTTACTTTTTTCAAGGGCAATCAGATGTATGGTTGCCCTATTGAGGAGTGGTCCTAGAATCTCTGACCCTACCACACATCATATGGTACACAAAATACTCCAGGAAGAAAGCTAAAAGATCTGTTAACCCAATATAATGACTCCTCCAGCCACCCTAAGAGAAGCCTATACCTATTTCAGTATGAACATGGCCTAACTTTTCTAGAAATGAGATGATTATCTACTGCTTCCATAGACTGCATCAGTCCTGAAGGGTTAATCAGGAACTCCTCTGTTTATCATCATCATCATCATCATCACTACTAGTTTGACTTCTTAACTTCTGCCATGAAATGGAGCTAGAAATTGGACTGACTTTAGGACTAAGATAACTAGTATAAAGCATGTGATAATTATGGAATGTCTTTCTTATTTAATCTATATGTCTCTGGGATTTCTCTTTGCATGTAAGATAAAGGAAGATTATGTAGAAGCAGACATTTTTTGAATGAGAAAAAGAAGAAAAAATATATATATATATAAAATATGGTATGAGAAAGAGAGAATCCAATATGTAAAATTCTGTCACATGAAACGTATGCAAATTTATTCATTATGACATGAATATTACTAAAAGCTAATATTAAATGTTGAACCTATTCCCTATGGAAAGTTTAAAACAGGTTAAAAAATACTTTTTGTGGAATAAAAAAAGAAAAAATCATAAATGCAAATAGTTTAACACATTTCACTGAAGGTTTTCTTCTCTGTGGAATTCCATGTATGACCTTTAGCAAAAATAAGACTATACACTGTTTATACTTTGACTTTACTTCATAACCCTTAAAAATATCTACAGTATTACAATTATGTGTTAGATATACAGAATCAATATATATATCCTTATGTGTAAAGTGATATTGCATACCTTAAAATTTAGACTTTAAAAGTGACAGGCACAGTAGTTTCAAAGAATTAAAGAAGTTATGATCCATTTATTATAAATATAAAAATTAGTTGTGTGTAGGATGACTTTAGTTTTCAAATGTTCACTTATGCTTTTAAGTAAAGACATTTTCATAAAGTTCTGAATTTAATTTTTTTAATAAAACAAATAATGTCAGACACCAAATTATGAAGTGTTGTTCTTCGTGTTTTAGTTGAGTCACTTGAAATGAGCTATGACTTTCAATCTCATATTGGTACAGAAAGCATCACTATGATCTTCTCGATTGAAAATAGAAATAAATAATATATAGGTCAGTGAGCTCATTTAAAATGAAGCCATGTGGCTGTGTGAAATCTTATAGTAACCATTGCCCTCCACCAAAACGTTAGAAGGTAGAACTAATATGAAGTTACAGTATCCTAACATTATGATTATGTCTGCTCCATGAAATACCATGAACAGTTATTTAAAGTACAGATACTAAACTTACTGATTAATGCTGATTATCTCATTTGTAATGTACCTAAGGATCTTTTCTACTCTTCATCCTGCCATCTGGTTATTCAAAACTTTCACAAATGAAAATATTCAGAGAGACACAGGATACAAACTAGTTGGGGGTATAAAACTCAGTGGTATAGGATTTATTAACACAGCTGTTTAATTTATTTTAATGATTTTTTTCCTGATTTTAGGAGAGCTGAAGGCAAATATACTGTTCAAGAAACCTGATGTGGTGGTTTTTAAAAATGGTATCGAAATCTTTGACACTCTTCCTATTGAGAAATGAAATCTATGTCCCCTTTTCTTAAGTCTGGCAGGCATGTGACTGTCTTGAGTAATAAATGCTAAGAAAATAACTTCCTAGTCATGATCACAGTAGAGCATGCAGTTTCCTTCTGGGTTTCTTGGAATGCCCTTTCCCAGGAGCTCAGCTTGGGATATTTAGTGGGTAGGAGGTACAACCACCTTAAAACTGCCATGCTGAAGGCACCAGTGTAGGCCTTCCAGGTGACAGCCTTGGCTGAGTTCCCAGCTGACAACCAACATCAGTTGACAACCATGTGATTGAGTATCTCGGATGGAATTAGCAGAAGAGACCCCAAGCAAGAATTGCTCAGCCAAGTCATTCCAGAATTCTCTTCCCACAAAATTGTGAGCAAAAGAAAATTATTCTTTCAAGCCACAAATCTTCGGGGTTATTTATTACACAGCAGTGATAATCAGATCACCTGGCTACCAACTCTGCTTCCTTTATTTAGATGAGGTTATATCCATGCTAAAGTTGAACTTAATTCAGCAACCAATGTAAACATTTCAGTAATAGAAAGGCACACATTGAATGTGTAAATCCTCCCTGAATTGAGAAAAATACCCAGATTACCAAAAAGATATATTACAGCAAGAATTCAACTTTTCAGTTTCTCTCTCCCCTAACTTACACCTGTCGTCATATGAGGGGTCTTGTATGACCAGCTGAAAGAGCAGGAGAAAGTCTGCCTATGGTTTACAGATGGGCTCACTAAGTATGTGGGTGCAAACTGTAAAGCAATAATGGCTGCATTACAGCCACATCTGCGGTGGCCCTGAGACACAGAGTGCATAGTGGAAAGAAAGTTGAGTACCAGTTGCAGCTCTGAGAACAGCTGCAGTAAGGAGCTTATAGTCATCCATGTACTTCCTTTCCTCTTCTAAGTGTCTTTCCAGGAAGAGGGGACCTGTGGGAATCATAAAGAAGTTGTCTCCCAACCCTGTGTGGAGAAATAGATCTGTGTGACTCAAAGGATGGACCTGGGTGGCCATGAGAATGTGCCTCTCAGACCTGTGACTCCAGGGAATGCAACTGGCTCTTGAATGATCAAGAGTGCCAGCTGACTACTCTGAAATCCATTGCTTTGCTTCCCAGACTTCCCACAAGCTGCTCCCAGCCAATGACTGAGTAACAGCAGGGCATTGAGGCAAGTGTGTTGTTGGGAGGTAAGGGACTCCTCTGACAGGCATTTTAGATCAAGAACTCACTTACCAAACCTTCCTTAGAGCTGCACTGCAGTCTAGCACTCTTCACAAATTATCCTGTGAGGCTCATAAAAACTTCATGTACTAGATAATATTATTATCATTTACTTTTAAGGACAACAGAAGCTTAACGATGTTAGGATCACTTTCTGAGGTCATGTAGTTGGAAGTGGTATAGCTGGATTTCCAACCAGGAAGTCTGATAATAGAGTCTGTTTAATACAAATTAGCTGGACTAGCATTTCCGCAATATGATTATATTGAGTCATATATCATTTTCTTTCAAGTACCAAGAAAGTTAAAGTCTGGGGTCCCGGTGGAAGTTTAAACTTTTTATGACAGCGCTTAATGCAAACAGGATGCATATTAGAAGAAACTTACTTACGCATTTTGTCAGTAACCCAGCAGATGAATTCCAGTATATGCCATAACAAAATAGGCCACACTCTCATGAAGCAAACAATAGATGTCTTAGGAATAAGATGTTTATAAGATGTCAAGCATTTTAATTTGGGTGTTGCATATTTTAATTTGCATAGAAAAGTTTGGCCTCAATCAATCAATCAATCAACTTGCAGTGATTCAGCACTTACCAGTTTTAGAGTACTGTCCTTGTTATGAAATTATACTAGCATGGCTGCAAGCAACTAATTAGCCACATATAATGGTCACTGTCAGTAGCATGACCTCATTTATTTCTATGTATGTAGCTGTAACGCATATGCAGGTAACATTATATACTATTTTTCTGGAGCAATGTGTCTTGAAATTAGCACTGTCTGTAATAAATAATAGTTTTAGCAAATCGCTTTTGAGAGGCTCTTGTAGATTTTAGTAAAGTAATAAATATTCTTTTATTCTTTATGAGTTTTATATAACTTTTCAAATTTCCGGACCCTGACTTAGAAATATGCTATCAACATCTTTCCAGGATATAGAAAATGTGTACTTTGGGAAGAAGAAAAAGATGTATTTATACAAGTTTGGCATGTCAGCCAGTAGATAAGAGACTCAAGGCTTCAAGAGGAATTTTTAAAAATTAAACTAATTGGAGGTTTTATTTTAATTAGTCCTTTGAGAAGATTGTTGCAAAAAATTAAAATTCAGTCCTTTTTTTTTAAATGAGAAATGGCTTAAGGCAAATTGTTTTCATTTTAAACCATTAAACCATAAGAGATTCATGGGAAGTGGAACAATTTTTTTTCTCTGAGGGAATTATATTTCTACCACTACAAAAGTTTCTTCAGTATTCTTACAAAACTGATATTTTCCCTTTTATTTTGTAGTTGTACGAACTTCTTAACCTTCTTAAATACTTAGTATATCTGCCAGTTATAGGTAATACAAGATTATTTTTTTTAAGCCTAAGCTCAATTTTTAAAAATGTGAAACATTCTTTTGAAAGGCCCATAGATTATACAGATATCGATGTACTGTGGCAATTCTATAAAAATACTAGAAATATGTTTCTCAAAAAAAAACTTTAAAAAAACTTATAATAGTTCATTAAATACTCATGAATTATAAAATAAAAATAAAATGAAAATATGAAAATAAAAATGTAATCATTAATCCTATATTATTTGAAAGTCATGGGATATCTTAATAATTAAAATATTTAAATATTAAAAATAGTATTATAATTTCAAACTTGTATTAAGTTCCATAACAACATATTTTAAAATAATATACATTTAATTAGATGATTAGAATTATTAAACCTAAGCATATATGAATAGTATTACTATCAGGATTCCAACATTATGACTGTAAATTTGGCTCTGACCTTCTTTCAGAAAAGAGGGGAAAAAAAATAATACGACACTTGATTCTTGTTGCCTGATAGGAGGAATTATCAGATCACGAAGGAAAGAAGCCTTTATCTTAATGTTTAAAAAACAACATTGTCAGGAATTGATTCTGGGATTCTAAAACATAGAAAAATCTCTTCGAATATCTTTTCGATGGCAGGCTTTGGTAGCAATCCTTTATATAAGTTGGGACATGACACCAAAATGAACTTCAATATGTACACTTTTGTCAGGGGAGTCATGAATAAAATTTAGAATAGAATTGAATCTCATGTCCTTCAAACTGCCCTGCAAAAATATTTATCTCTTAACCAAAATGTAAATATGAGAAAATAAAATTTTTAAGGTTACATTATATTTTAAAGGCCTGATGTAAGTCATTAAAAATTATTCTTATGTGTTATAGTGTAAGTTTGCATTTGAAATTCAGAAACCTAATTGAAAAGTTTGGAAAATCCCCCAGAAAGTTATAAGTAACTTTACCATTAAAACTCAAGTAAATCATTTTCATGTGCTTTTAGGCCAACTGTATGTCTGTTTTGGAGAAATGTCTATTTAGATCTTCTTCCCATTTTTTGATTGGGTTGTTTGTTTTCTTTTTGATATTGAGTTGCATGAGCTGTTTGTATATTTTGGAAATTAATCCCTTGTCAGTTGCATCGTTGGCAAATATTTTCTCCCATTCTGTGGGTTGCCTTTTCATTTTGTTTGTGGTTTCCTTTGCTGTGCAAAAGCTTTTAAGTTTAATTAGGTCCCATTTGTTTATTTTTGTTTTTATTTTCATTTCTCTAGGAGATGGATCCAAAAAGATATTGCTGAGATTTACATCAAAGAGTATTCTGATATGAAAAGATGCTCAACATCACTAATTATTAGAGAAATGCAAATCAAAACTATACTGAGCTATCACCCCATACCAGTCAGAATGGCCATCATCAAAAAGCCTACAAATAATAAATGCTGGAGAGGGTGTGGGGAAAAAGGAACCCTTCTACACTGTTGGTGGGAATGTAAATGGTGAAGCCACCATGGAGAACAGTGGAGAACGGTTCACAGTGGAGCCACTATGGTAGTGGGGAGCTACCATATGATCCAGCAATCTCACTCCTGGGCATATATCTTGAGAAAACCATAAATCTAAAAGATACATGCATACCAATGTTCATTGCATCACTGTTTACAATAGCCAAGACATGGAAGCAACCTGCATGTTCACGTACAGAAGAATGGATAAAGAAGATGTGGTACATATATACAATGGAATATTACTCAGCCATAAAAAAGAAGGAAATAATGCCATTTGCAGCAACACGGATGGACCTAGAGCTTATCATACTAAGTGAAGTCAGACAAAGACAAATATCATATCACTCATATATGGAATCTAATCTAAAGAATAGTACAAATGAACTTATTTATAAAACAGAAAGACTCACAGACTTTGAAAACAAACTTATGGTTACCAAAGGGGAAAGGTGGGGGGTGGGAGGGACAAATTAGGAGTTTGGGATTAACATATAAACATTACTATATATAAAATAATCAACAAGGACCTACTGTATAGCACAGGGAACTCTACTCAATATTCTGTAATAACCTATATGGGTAAAGAATCTGAAAAAGAATGGATATATGTATATGTATAACTGAATCACTTTGCCGTACACCTGAAACTAATACAACATTGTAAATCAACTATACTCCAGTATAAAACAAAAATTAAATTAAAAAAAAAACTCAAGTAAAGCCATAAGTACCAAAAAGAACATTACTATTGGGCTACTGAAATATCACTTGCCTTTGACATTTTAGTCTACAAAAAACTGAAGACATTAATTTGTCACAACACTAATTTGAATTGGATTTCTTAAGGACTAGACCAGACTAACCTTTTATAAAGAAACTAAACAATTTCACCCATGAAAAATCAAGATGGTAAGGCAGCAAACAACTTCGATTCTAGCTCAGCTTGTTATATATACCTTACATTATCCTGCATGAAAAGCATGAGGCTCATTTTTAGGAAACACGTTAGCATTTGAAGATTTGATGGAGCATAAATGAGGGAGATGAAAAGTCTAAGTTAGCATCTGAAGATTTGATGGAGCATAAAGGAGGGAGATGAAAAGTCTAAGTAAGCATCAAAGTTTGGGTGCTGAAATATACACACACATACACACCTATAGGTATATGTATGTGTGTATATATATATATTCATATATATGTATATGAATATATATATATTCTTTTATTTTGCTGCTATTTGCCTTTATAGTCTCTTGTTGGACATCAAGAATTCATTCCCTTTTTTTTTTTTAATCACAAAAGGTCTTACACTCAGTATTTCTTAATATTATCTCTATTACTTACCTTCTCCCTTACATATAATAAATGTTTGACAAAATTTTGCTCAAAAAGTGTCATTAACTTTTGAGGAAACTTTTATTCTGTGAGACCTGAGGCAGTATCTGTTACTTCTCGGCATGCTATCTTATCCTAGACATGTTAACTTGGGGTTGTAGATATTTTCTTGTTTAATTAAAGTTCTTGTTTTTTTGTTTTTGTTTTCATTTTGGAAACGTGTTCACATTCTATGGGTTGAGAGAAAGAAACTGAATAAAAATGTATTTATTCTGACACATTTTACTTGTATCCTATAATTATTTTGTAATGGGCAATTTAATCCATATTAAAAATCAAAGGCTTGTAATATGGCAAAGGATACCATAAACTAAACTAAAAGGCAAATGATAAACCAAGGTAAAATATTTGTCAAGGAAAAAATGTTAAAATCCCTTTTATACCATGAAATTATAAAGTATAATTTTAAAAACACACACAAGTAATTCACAGAAGAGAAAATACAAATGAACGTTCATTCAGTTATTCAATTACCAAAATTCTCAAGTGCTTACTCTGTAGCAGATACTATTTAGTCTAGGAGCTATGAAAGCAGTGATTTAAAAAAATGGGGGCAGGGGAAGCAGAAAGAGAGAAAGCACTTGAATTCACCAAGTCTGAGAGGGGTTGAAGAGCAGACAATAAATAAATAAACAATTAAATGTATCATGTTTTAGACATTAGTGTCTTGAAATAAAATTAAGTAGGGTGATAGGAACAGAGAGGGCAGAGTTGGGGAACACTATTTTATACAGATAAGGCCAGATTAACAAGGATATATTAATCAGGGATCTGAAATAAGTGAGGGGATGAACCATGTGGATAGCTGGCAGAAAGCATAAGAAACAAGATGTGTAAAGATCCTGAGACATGACTGTGATTGTTTGTCCAATGTGGCAGGAGAAGAATGGGCATTTGGAGTAGAAATCGTAGGTGATGTCAGGGAGGTAGCTGGGCCTAGATCTTGTAGTGCTTTGTGCACCTCTGTAAGGCTTTGTTTTTGACTGTGATATGAAAAGCCATTGGAGGGTTTTGAGCAGAGTCATATACCCGTGACATTAAAATACATGAAAATTATTTGAATAACCTGGAAGTGTAACTATAGTAAAGAGTTCTGAGGTCAGGGATATTCTGACTTTTAGAAGTCAGTGAGTGAAGATATTAGTTAAGGAGATTAAGAAAGAGTAATGGGGGAGAAATAGCAAAAGACACAGTTATCCTAAAATGCCAACCAGGAAGAGTGTTTCAGGGAGGAAACAGTTAAGATGTTATTTTGATGGTTTAAGTAAGATGAAGTCTGTACATGGAGTATGTGATTTGGTAATGTGGAAGTCATTGGTGGCTTTCCCAAGAGCCCTTTGGGGTTAGGAGGGGTTAAGGAGCATATATAAGAGGATCAGAGCGAATGAACAGAGACTGCTGTTTTGAGGGGGTTGCTGTACAGGAAAGCAAAGGAATGAGAAGATAACTAAAGGAGATATGGCAACAAGGGAAGGATTTTCTTTAAAACAGAGCAATTATTGCTGTTTACATATAGATGTTCCTATAGCTCCAATAAATATCAAATAGGGAGGCAAAAAATGATGATGCAACAGATAGAAGGGACAATTGTTGGCTCAATAGCCTTAGGAAGGCAAGAAGGTATGGGAGCTAATGTACAAGTAGAAGGTTGGCCTTCTATAGGAGCAAAGGAAATTCATCCGTAGTATATACTTCAGGGTTCATACAGAAAACAGATGAGACGCTCAAAATACAATAATTCAAAAAAAGATTATTAATATAGGTGTAAATATAAAGAAACAATTAAAAAAATAGGTAAGCTTTTACAAAATCTGAACCCAAAGTGCCAGCAAAATGAAGGGAAAGACCAGAGAATGCTACCAAGTCAGCTACCTAATGGAAAGGTAGTATATTCATCAATAGATGAATCATAGTGAATGACCTTTTTTACTGCTTTTAAAACTCATGCATTTGCTCTAAACCAAGTTTTCTCAACCTTGTCTACACATTGGAATCATCTGGGAAAAAACTTAAAAGCACTGAAGCCTTGGATGCCACCACCAGAGATTCTGATTTAATTGATTTGGGTCTGGAAAGGACATAGAGATTTTTAAAAGTCCTCATGTTTTTAACATGCAGCCAAGTTTGTGAACATCTGAATAAAGTTTTGACCTGGAAAACATCTATAATGCTTTACTCAAAAAGCAAGTTACGTATTAACTAATGAATACGATTTGATTTAATATTTGTAAATTATAAATAACAAATGCTGTCTATCTTTGTATTTATCTGTATCACATTCATATGTGATGACTATTTTATATGGGTGGAATGGTGATGAAACGGTAAAAGCAGAAGAGTTTTGGATTTTGCTCTATATTGTTACTGAAATTAATATGTACTATTTATATAGTTTGGAAGAAAATCTCTAATGCTATGTAATTAATTATATGAGATCAAATTAAAAAGTAAATAAAACAACTGACCATCATTGTCCCCTGTCTTTTACTGTTTCTTTGAAAACATAAAATAGCTGTTGATCGCTTCAGGAGGGTAACTGATCATTTTATAATCTTTGACTCTTCTTATCTCATCCTAAATACAGCTATTTTGTTTTTGCTTCCCATTTCTGTTTAAACTTTCAGCAGCGTTCACTTTCCTTTTAATTATTTCAAAACTAAATTACTTTGGCTTTGTAGGTTATACTCTATTCAGCTTCCCGTTTTATTTCTGCTTGAAATTTCAATCTCATTTTTTAATCTCTTTTTCAATGTAGAGACCTTCAGGTTTTATTGAATCTTAATAAAACGGAAAATAGATTCCATAACATTTTCTGTTTTTAATATTTCACATTTTCCTTTGCTTTGAGTATTATGTTCCCTGTTTTTAAATACTGCAGCTGTGTAAGGCTACATGTTGTGTGTACAGACGTGCTCATGTGTGTGCATGTTTGGGCTTGTGAATGTTTTTGTTTATTCATATTTGACTGAGTCCTAGCTAGTAGTTTTCTCAAAGTTGTGTAAATTCTCCTTACTTATCCTCACTATCCAACTTCCTGTTTTTGTTTCTCTTCTGAGAACTTAAGCCAAAAGCTCAACTTGTGAAACTTATACCTCTAGCTCAGTCATTACTAACCTAGGAATTCTGTAACTGTGACAATCCCAGCATACAGACTTCCTTACTGTGCCATTTCTTTATCGATGACTGGTGTAGACCCTCTGTCAACTTTCAAATATGATTTTCCATTTGGTCCACTATCCATGCCAGTGTTTACAGCAGGGACTGGTGTCCCTCTTGATGCCACTGATCTCTTTGAGCTTTTCTTATTTTAGCCAGGGTCTGTATCCTGGGGCATCATCAATGCTAGTACATTCATATGCTCCTAACTAGCTATGGTACAATGAAATCAAAGCAATGTGGGTGCAGGGTATCATCCAGGGGTCCTTGCCCCTATTTTCTGTCTTTTTTAAGGCTTTTCTCTATTTTGTTGCTGTAACCTTAATTTGGCTATTTGGGTCTTCCACTGACATTGACTGTGATTGCCAGCATCCCATTCACAAAGTCAAGTTCCACAAGATCTTTTACACTTATTTTCCATCAAGGGCAAGCCTTTCACACCTAATGACTATCTGCTTGTTTAGTTACAGTAAAACCCCTCTCATATACATGAGTGCCACTGCTGTATAATTCTACTTATCAATGATGTAAAACAAGTTCCAAGTGGTGTGCTTAGTGCTTACTTCCACCTCCTGTCTTCACTCCTGAAATCCTCTAGGATTCCATGAACATCTTTACAGGTCACATAGTTTTAAAGAGGAAAGGAAGTTGGAAGGAAAGTTGGCTTTCATTATCTCCTTCAGTCAGGTTCAGTGGCAACATATATCTCACACTTTTCTTGAGGGCTCTTTCTAATATAATTCTCTAATTTCCAATGCTTTACCAGAATTCTCTTCTGTATCCCCTTGAGTATTTCAATAAAATTCTGAAGAGACTGAGGCAAGCACTATACATATTTTATCATATAACTTGGAAATCTGGAATTATCTTCACAAAATTAGGTTGTTATTTCAAAATTCTAAATATAGGTTATATTTTGAGACATTATTGAAGCTTAAATCCTTGCTATATTCTTAGCTGAACATCTGCATTAAGTTGTTTATAACCCGTTTGCTCTTTTCATAATTTGATTGCATACGAATTAACAACTCTATTCAGGTTACAACCAGAAGTAAATAGTTTTATTTTTATTTAATCACACTTCCTTAAATTGTGAAAGTGATTTGAACTTCCTTTTCATATTCAGTAAAAGTTCCTTCTAATGCTGACATCAGCCGAGAAATCTTGTCTATTTTAATACAATATATCTATACATTGACTGATTGATTATATAGGTAGTATAATGCTGCCACCACCATTTCAGTGGCTTCCTACAGTAGAAATACATTTTCATTCAAATAATGGACCAACATTGTTTTTATGGTTGGTGTGTGGCTTTCACTTATACAAGTCATAAGGACAAGGGTCCCTTCTAGCATGGTTTTACCATCCACTGGGACCTCATTGTCATCTGTTTCTAACTGCAGAGTGGACACACTCCCTAAAAGTCTTGACCTGCAAATAGAATACCACAACGGTTCTGTTCAGATTCCACTGGTGAGAACAACTTCATGGGACTGTGAATTGTCTTCTCACTACAAAGTGGTAGTGTCTTTACTACAAACTGGTAGTGTCTTTACTATGATACAAACTGGTAGTGTCTTTACTATGAAGCAAAGTGAAAATGAGAGCAAAATAATAATACATCTGTATATAAGTTATTAGATCATTGATGGCAATAATGGACTGAATTGTTGTCTTTTAGGAGGGTGAAATTTAACCACATCAAAGGAAACTCTCACAAAGGGAGAGTAGTAAGAGATGTTCCGATAAGGGAAGATCTTGATAGGACACTGTATATGTTATCAGATCTTTTCATCTTTCACTTCTTAGGTACTAAAATGATTCATGAAGAGAGATTATCCACATTACTAAATAAGTATCTGCAATGACAAAAATACAAGGTTTTCAAAGGGCCCCCTGTGTTTATTAAGAAGGAAATAACTTGAATCCATCCACGTCTCTCCTCTACGTCACACTGTAAATGACTGAGAAATTCTCCCTCTTATTCAATGTGACCAATTGGAAATAAGACTCAAATAAATAATAAATGAGTAACTAACCTGGAAAAGTGGTCCTCAGCTTGTTTCTATAATATCAGCTATCAAAATATTTCCCTGATATTTCAAACAATTGTGCAGAATGTAAAAAGCAATAGCCTCTCAAAATTGGTACTAGAATGTACTATGTGCTCAAAATAGACTTGACAAAATGGATCAAATATGAATTTCACTATTGTTATATCTACATTTTCAGATTCAAACAGAAGTGTGTCCACACAGCATTTAAATATTCCCTTGTTTTCAAAATACCAGTGTTTGATGAGTAACGTAAGATTTTTCCAAATGTAACTTTTTTAATTTTTAAAATTATTTATATTTTGGGCATATCTAGAAGAATAAAATGGTTAACAAGAGCTATTAAGAAGAAAATAAGTTAAGCTATAGAAATTGTTGTGAAATACACATTTTAATTAGATACAATAAATAAAATCCTACTTTTCACTTGCAACTATTTTCCAGATTGCAATCAATTTAACATTTTACTTCTCAGTGTTCCTTAGGACTCTTAGACACAGATACCCTAAGTTTTAAAAGTGATTTTTAAGCTATTTCATTTAATTAAAGATATAAATGAACTAAAGATAAATTAAAGAGACAACTTCCTCTGAAGCATTTTCCTTAATTAGAGACAACTTTTTAAAAATTATTCCAGAGATAATTTACACATATATAAACACGTGTATATTTTAATTGTGGCTTTTGAAAGAACTAGCTATAAAATACCAAGGGATAAACCTAACTAAGGAGGCAAAAGACCTGTACTCCAAAAACTATAAGAGCTGATGAAAGAAATCAAAGATGACACAAACAGGTGGAAAGATATATCACATTCTTGGATAAGAAGAATCAATATCGTCAAAATGACTATACTGGGACTTCCCTGCTGGTCCAGCGGTTAAGACTCTGCGCTCCCAATGCAGGGGACCCAAGTTCAACCCCTGGTTGGGGAACTAGATCTCGTATGCCACAACTAAGAGCCTGCATGCCTCAACTAAAAGATTCTGCATGCCACAACTAAAGATCCCACCTGTCACAACTAAAGATCCCACATGCCACAACTAAGACCCAGCGTGGCGCAATAAATAAATATTTTTCTTTTTTAAAAATGACTATACCTTCCCAGACAATCTACAGATTCAATGCGATCCCCATCAAATTACCAGTGGCCTTTTTCACAGAATTAGAACAAAAAGTTTTAAAATTTGTTTGGAAACACAAAAGACTCTGAATAGCTAAAGCAATCCTCAGTAAGAAAAACAGAGGTGGTGGAATCAGACTCCCTGGCTTCAGACTATACTACAAAGCTACAGTAATCAAAACAGTATGGTACTGGCACATAAGCAGAAACATAGATCAATGGAACAGAATAGAAAGCCCAGAAATAAACCCATGCAACTCTCGTCGATTGGTCTATGGCAAATGAGGCAAGAATATACAATGGAGAAAATATAGTCTCTTCAATAAGTGGTGCTGGGAAAACTGGACAGCTACATGTAAAATACTGAAATTAGAACATTCTTAAACACCATACACAAAAATAAACTCAAAATGGATTAAAGACCTAAATGTAAGGCCAAGTACTATGAAATTCCTAGAGGAAAACATAGGCAGAACACTCTTTGACATAAATTGCAGCAATATGTTTTTCGATCTGTCTCTTAAAGTAATGGAAATAAAACCAAAATAAACAAATAGGACCTAATTAAACTTAAAAGCTTTTGCACAGCAAAGTAAACCATAAACAAAATGAAAAGACAACCCACAGAAAGGGAGAAAATATTTGCAACAATGTGACTGATAAGAGATTAATCTCCGAAATTTACAAGCAGCTTGTGGAGCTCAATATCAAAAAAACAAACAACCAAATCAAAAAATGGGCAGAAGATCTAAATAAACTTTTCTCCAAAGAAGACATACAGATGGCCAAGAGGCACATGAAAAGATGCTCAACATCACTAATTATTAGAGAAAAGCAAATCAAAATTACAATGAGGAGTCATCATACACCAGTGAGAATGGCCATCAACAAAAAGTCTACGAATAATAAATCCTGGAGAGGGTGTGGAGAAAAGGGAATCCTCCTACACTGTTGGTGGGAATGTAAATTGGTACAGTCACTATGGTACAGTATGAAGGTTCCTTAAAAAACTAAAAATAAAGCTACCATATGATCCAGCAATCCAACTCCTGGGCATAAATCTGGAGAAAATCATGGTTCAAAAGAATGTATGCACCCAGTGTATCCTTTCAAAAAATGTATCCTTCACTGCAGTGCTGTTTACAATAGCTAAGACATGGAAGCAAACTAAATGTCCATTGATGGATGAATGGATAAAGAAGATGTGGTACATACATACAATGGAATATTACTCATCCATTAAAAAGAATGAAATAATGCCATTTGCAGCAACATGGATGGACATAGAGATTATCATACTAAGTGAAGTAAGTCATACAGAGAAAGACAAATATCATATGATATTGCTTATATGCAGAATCTAAAAAAAGATTAATACAAATGAACTTATTTACAAAACAAAAACAGACTCACAGACTTCAAAAACAAACTTACAGATACCAAAGGGGAAAGGTGGGGGGAGGGATAAATTGGGAGGTTGGGATTAACATATACACACTGCTATATTTAAAATAGATAACCAACAAGGGCCTACTGTATAACACAGGGAACTCTACTCAATATTCTGTTATAACCTAAATGGGAAAAGAATTTGAAAAAGAATAGATATATGTATATGTATAACTGAATCACTTTGTTGTACACCTAAAACTAACACAACATTGTAAATCAACTATATTTCAATACAAAATAAAAAATTTTTTTTAATCTCAAAAAAAATGAATGGGCTCACTCTTTCAAATGGCTCCATAATATTAGACTTTATGTACCTGACATTAAATATTGCATCAGTTCTCTACTGATAGATTTTTTTGCTGCTATTTTCATTTTGTCATTACAATGAAAACTAATACTCTTCAAAAATATCATTTTACATACATGCATGGATATCTGTAGGATAAATTTGTCACAGTATAATTACTGAGACTAAGATTTTATGCATTTGGAACTTTTATAAATACTGTCATTTTTTTCTATCAATGTTGTAAGTCTCACAAATATAATGTAATGATAAATAAGCTAGACACAGAAGGATACATAGTATTCCTTTATGTAATTCATGCACATAATATTCAAAAGCAGAAAAAAACTTGTTACCGTGTTTTAAGACAGCACGATCATTACCTTTGGGAAGGTCTGAAGGGGTTAGTTTGGTAGAGGGCAAAATGGGCACTTTCAGGAGACTGGTAACATTCTGTCTTTTGGTTGGACTGGTAGTTAAATGGGGTTGTTTTACTTGATGATGCATCAAAGTCCCACTTAAAATTCTTTTTCTTTTCTTTATTATGCTATATTTCAAAAATGTCTATTAACATGGAAATCATATAGTATAATGAATTCCATTAATTTAGTAAGACAAAATTCTTTTTATATACTTCAGAGCCATTTTGTTTTATTGAGAACTGTATGTCAATCTCCTTGGCTGACTTTTCTGTTATTTCTAACTGTAGTTTGATAGTTTATGGTATTTATATTTTTAGTTTATTGAGGTATAATTTATGTTTAATGGTGTACATATTTATAAAGTGTAAATGTGATAAGCACTAACAAATATATACACCCATGAAAATTATTTCTGTATCTTTTATGTAGAGTCCTTTGAGTTTTCCAAGTAGAAAGTCATATCATCTACATAAATAGTTGCATTTTTTATGCTCCAATATTAAGCCTTTTACTTCTTTTTCTTACATTATTGCACTGGCTAGGTCTTCCAGTACCATGTTGAATAGGGGTGGTGGGAGTGGACAGTATTTCATTATATTATTCCCAATCTTAAAGGGAGTAATATTTGGTCAGTCAACATTAAATATGATGTTAGCTGTAGCTGTATTATTTGCTTTAGATATCCTTTGTCAGGTTAGGACACCTCTATCCTTAGTGTGCAGAGATTATTTTCCACTTCTTTTTTAAAATCATGAATAGGTGTTGAATTTTGTCAAAATATCTTTATGAATTTATTAAAATAATCATTGAGCTTTTTTCTCTAGTTAATATGGTGAATTGCATTGATTGATTCTTGAATGTTGAACAATCCTTCCATTTCTAAAGTGAACCCCACTTGTCATGATGTATTATTCTTTTTATATGTTTTGAATATTATTCAATAACAGTTGCTGAGGATTTTGCATAACATTGGTAAAAATTTTCCAGTGAAAACAAATGGGACTGGAAGTTTATTTCTTGGGATATTTTTGATTTAAAAATCATTTTTTTAAGAAAATTATTTTTATTAATTTTTATTGGAGTATAGTTGCTTTACAATGTTGTGTTACTTTCTACTGTACAGCAAAATGAATCAGCTATACATAAACATATATACCCTCTTTTTTGGATTTCCTTCCCATTTAGGTCACCACAGTGCATTAAGTAGAGTTCCCTGTGCTATACAGTATGTTCTCATCAGTTGTCCATTTTATACATAGCATCAATAGTGTATATGTGTCAATCTCAATCTCCCAATTCCTTCCACCAGCACCCTTTCCCCCTTGGTATCCATACATTTGTTCTCTATGTCTGTGTCTATATTTCTGCTTTGCAAATAAGATCATCTATATCATTTTTCTAGATTCTACGTATGTGCATTAATATACGATATTTGTTTTTCTCTTTCTGACTTACTTCACTCTGTATGACAGTTCCTTAAAAATCTAAAAATAGAACAACCATATGACCCAGCAATCCCACTACTGGGCATATACCCTGAGAAAACCATAATTCAAAAAGAGTCAGGCACCCCAATGTTCATTGCAGCACTATTTACAATAGCCATGTCATGGAAGCAACCTAAATGTCCATCGACAGAGGAATGGATAAAGAAGATGTGGTACATATATACAATGGAATATTACTCAGCCCTAAAAAGGAATGAAATTGGGTCATTTGTAGAGAGGTAGATGGACCTAAAAATCACTTTTTTAATAGATATAGGACTAATCTGATTATCTACTTTTTCTTGAGTGAACTTTGATTATATCTTTCAAGGAATAGTTGGTCCATTTGTTCTAAGTTGTGGATTTTATGGGCAAGAATTCTTTGTAGTATTCCCTTATTACTCTTTTAATGTTCCTTAGATCCATAGTGATATCTCCTCTTTCATTCCTAGTATTGGTAAATTTGTCTTAACTTTTGTATAATTTTTAAACAAATCAGCTTTTGGTTTGATTGAGTTTCCATATTTTTTGTTTTCAAATTCATTGATTTCCACTCTATTATTTCTTTACTTCTGTGTGCTTTGTGTCTATTTTGTTTTTCTTCCTCAATTTATTGCTTTATTTTTATAATATAGAAGTTTAGGTTATAATATTGAGACCTTTATTATTTTCTAATATAAATATTTAATGCTACGTATTTCCCTGTAAGCTGTATTTTAGTGGTATCTCAAATTTTTCTATAATTTAAATCTAATTAATTTCAAAATATTGTTTTTACTTTTTCTTAAAACTTCAACTTTTACCTACAGGTTATTTTAATATATGTTCTGTCATATCCAAATATTTGGGATTTTCCATATGTCTTTAGTTATTGATTTCCAATTTAATTCTATTATGGTCCAAGGACATAGTTTATATAGTTTCTACTCTTCTAAATTACTTAAGGTTTGCTGTACAGACAGGATTATGGTCTATCTTCATACTAAATTGTAAGGAATGTTTATTTTACTGTTCTTTTGTAGAGAGTTCTATAAATATCAATTAGGTACATATTCTTTGATTCCATTTATATGCAGATTGGTTGAGACAAATGGAATATGTTATGAAAGATATCAGTATAGGATTTACCTATGGCAGATGGGGATTTGCTGGAAGGTCCCATGAGGGAACTGTCTGGAGTGATGAAGTGTTCTGTACTATGGATAGAGTGTTGTTTATATGAGTCAATACATTTCCAAACTTATCTAATTTTACACTTAAGATCTGTGCATTTTAATGTTTTGCAAATTTTGCCTGAATTAAAAAAAAAAATGTTAAGAGGCAAGCACAGGAATTTTCTCAGACCTTCAAAGGGGAATATATAGTCACATAATTTTAAAAGGAAGGGTGAGGATTTGTAAGCTCTGTGTATTTATTAATAGCTTGAATTTGTGGTAGCATAAATCTGCTACTAAATAAATATCAATGTCACACCTCCCAGTTTTGAAACCAAAGGGACAGCTACTCTTCAGTTTCAAGTTGAAAATCCTCTTCTCTAAAAATTTGATAACATGAATTCAAAGATAAAACATATTGTAATGTTGTCAAAACTTTCTTATGTTACTGTTATCAGCATCCCCTTTGCCACTCTCAGATTATCAGGATCTAATAACAACCATGTTAGACTAAAAGAATAGTCTGATAAATTTTTATCCTCAACAGTTATCTATTTGTTTTCTTTCTGATTTTACCTTGTAACTGATTTTGGTATGATGATGTAGCAAGACAAAGGAGATTTACACAGCACTATCTATCCACCTCTCTGTTAGTCTATCATAAATTTTCATTCAGTGTACTCTTAATAATGCCCACATTAAAAGTAATGTTGTTGACTAGTTTAGGAATTAATATTTATTAAGCATCTGCTATTTTGCTAACAGTGATGTAAGCACTTTTAAATTTCATGTCATTTTATACTCACAACTTTATGAGAAGATACTATTATTCTACATTGTAGACCACAAAATTGTAACTCAGGAATGTGTAATGTCTCTAGGCTTATAGTTGGCAATTTGAGGAACTTAAATTCAAAACTAAGTCAGACTATCTTGCCCATGTTTCCATTACACCAGAGTGCTACAAAATATTCTCATTTTCATCTTTTTACCAGTATACATTAATGGTATTTTTAATATCTATATTTACCTAATAAACAAAAATGGTTTCTTAATAGCAATTAAAGTCTCTTTTCTCAGCAATCTTTTCACTTTTATGCATCCCTTAATACATATTTACATATATTCAATTTTTAATAGTCATTAGTACATAAAATACTCACATGATTACTTGGCTAAACTTTATACTGCAGAAAGTCATGGTTTTATTATGTGCATAATGAATTTCCAGTTATAACTAAGGAACATTATAGACTCAGTGTTGTATTTTAAAGTTGCTTTGCTTCAGAGTAAATAGTCCCAGATCTTCAGATAATGCTATTTTGAGATTATCACAAGGTTACTTTTAAGAAGACTTCAAGCATCTTATTAATATTTCGGATATAATTTTTGTGAATCCACAAAAATATATGATTATTCAAAGCTAAATCACAAAACATTTCTGGGTAAATTCATCTGTTCCATCTTCACTTTTATCATAAATTAATTTAATTAATTCTAGCATTTTTTTGAGACGACATTCAGTTTATCAGTATATAGGTATCTAACAGACGTTACATGCATGGAATGAAAGTTCTTACGTAGACTAAATAATTACTAGAATCAAGAAATTTTTTTCACTTTTTAATTTAATATTCTTGAAACAAGTGAATACAGATTTAATCTAACAAGACACAATCTCCAAACTAAATAAAGTAATTATTCCAGTGTCTAACATTAAGTTTGCTGTGTTATTGTTAAGTTGTTTTAACCACTCTATTCCTTAAAGTGACCTTAAATCATATAAAACCATGAATTTTAAGAAGAGCTGCCAGTTTTATCCTTTATTGTATCTATGGAGCTAAGCACATAGTAGGTACTTATCATTTCTTGAATTTATAAATCTGTTGTACTTGAAACACTGCTTTCAAAGATAAAGTCATGCTTATCTGTTCAGCAAAGTTTTTAGAGTATTATTCCATTTACGATTATTTTTAAAGTATTTCATCCATCATAATTATATTTCACATCAAATTTTTTTAAGAAGTTCATTGTATGTGCCTTGCCAATGTTTCTTTGGTCTTTCGGCCTAAAAATAATTTACAACTTGAAGGTACCTGTGTTCATGCGGATAGGTGGCTGGCAAAATACTTTTATAGCATTTTCAATGAGCTGGCTTTATTTCCAAGGCAGAATTTATATAGAAAGTATGTCGTACATTTGTTGGAATCATGGAATTTAATGACTTCATAAGATTTTGCATCTAAGAGACAAAAGCACCCCATGCATAGATAAGACACCTGACAAACAGATGGGAAAAGTAAATTCCCCAGTTGCAAGCAAAAAATATTCTCTGCACAAACAATATATGTTTTGGTAGTCCAACACTAATTTGTGGCTCAAGACTAATTCTCCTGTGCCTCACTTTGCTTTTAAGTACTTAAAACATTAGGCACAAGAGTATTACTTGACAGAACCAAATTATGAAATGTATAATAGGAAGAAATAAAATTTAACTGATGTCTTTTTCTACCTGGTTTCTATAGTAAAATTGCCACTAACATATTTTCCACTTTTAAATTATTTAATTAAACATGTTCACAGTAAATAGAAAATTCATTCTATGTTTTCCTAACTAGGAATTATGGAATATTAGATAAGCATAATTTTGGTAGCTAGGTACATTACCCCAATAAAGTAAGTATAAATCAATTTAGTTAATGTTACCCCAGGTCTATGCTTTTGATGTTTAAGATAAGATTCTTTACACTACTTACAGAAATTGTTTTTCTTTAAAAATCCTTTTAAGCAGTTTTTATTTTTATGTGTAAATTGTTAATATGATCTAATTTGAGTTTTTCAATCCACAGCTTAAGATTGAAATGTTTTTAATGCTTTATAGATTTTATGTGAAGAAGATATAAGACTCATACTTGAGTAAAATAAATGTAATTAAAACTTTACAGGGCTTCCCTGGTGGCGCAGTGGTTGAGAATCTGCCCGCCAATGCAGGGCACACGGGTTCGAGCCCTGGTCTGGGAAGATCCCCACATGCCACGGAGCAACTAGGCCCGTGAGCCACAAATACTGAGCCTGCGCGTCTGGAGCCTGTGCTCCGCAACAAGAGAGGCCGCGATAGTGAGAGGCCCGCGCACCGTGATGAAGAGTGGCCCCCGCTTGCCACAACTAGAGAAAGCCCGCGCACAGAAACAAAGACCCAACACAGCCATAAATAAACAAATAAATAAATTAAAAAAAAAAAAAAGAGCCTCATTAAAAAAAAAAAAAAAACTTTACAAATGTTCACTTTATGTCACTAGATAATAACAACATACAGTAAGAAAATACGGTAAGAAAATACGGTTAAGTACAGGTCAGCCATACAACTAATAGCCTCTATAAATACATGAATATTGAGAAATCATACCCATCTCTCAGAATACATTAGCCTGGAATTGTGAAGTTAAATAAGATCTGGGAAAATTAAGAGAGGAGTTAAGGCCTAAAAGTGGCGGTGGTGGTAACGGGGAAGGAGGTAAATATGAAGGGAGCGGGAAATAATTGTCTTTATTGTATATAAGATATGACATTAAGATAATGTTTTGCCTAATAGATTTGCAGAGCTAGTTCTTCCTTGAATCCAATACAATTTTTATTGCAAATTTCATTTATATTTAATTGGAAAGTTTCCTTCCAACACAGGGACATAATTTTTTTCTCTACATTTCCTGCACGCTTCCCACACAACTTCATAATACAGATTACACTTAGGCCATTTATGAATAGTTAGATTTAATCAACAAGGTAAACATTCATATAGAAATTATTGCAAATTAGCCACTTTGATGTTAATCATTTCTATTTGTGTTTTTCAGCCTTCACTTCTTATGTCTTTAACAGAAGTCACTTTACTATCCTCATAAGATGCCAACTTTTTGAGTCATGAACATCAGTGAAAATAAAGGGGGATCACCTTGAACTCCAGAAATGCAAATCAACTGGAAAAACACCAGCTGGCCTTAATCATTCAACACTGCAGTTTCGTCTGCATCATGTCAGCAGGCTAGCAGGTATTCTTTTTATAGAAACAGAACTTAGCAAATGTAGCTGCTGTTTCTTTCTTGTCAAAAGTGGATTTCTCCCTTCCCCAGCTGTACCCAAACACTCACTCACACACACACACACATACACACACACACACATACAATTGCACACAAATATACATTTGGAGAACAGTAGCATGTTAGTGAAAGTTACTAACTAGAATAGGGGCATTAGATTGAAGACCTACTCTTCAATTTTGTACTAAAATAGCTTAAAAGGCCAAATGTGCTGTGCTGTCTTTTCAATAAATTATCAGTAGCAATAAAATAAAATATAAAAAGACAAATAGAAATCATTAATTAGATACTCTTTCCTTAAGAGAAATGAATGCCAGATGATGGTCATGAAATTTAACTTGAGGTTATGCTCCAGTTTAAAAATGTTCAACTGCAATTCACTCTGGTAAAATCTCAGTATGTTCTGATTGTCTCCCTATCCATTCTTTCATGTGCTTATTTTTAAAGCATATAAGTCACTGTCTCCTTTTCTATGTTACTATGTCCCAAAAAAGATAAAAAGTTAATATATGCAACCCAAAATAACCATATCTTATAATAAGTAAAGGTTAAAACCATTTATACAGTGACTCATATAGACATCAAGTGCTGCAAATATATCAGGCATATGATGGTATCATTTGGGAAACTGACACACTGTAATTTTTTCCCATGAAATGGGACACCATATGAAACTAAACATGGCAGAAACGTAAAACATATCCTGTCATCCCTGAGTAACTACTTCTATTTTCTATTTATCCAGTTATCTCTCTTTCCTTTGTTTATACCCTATATTAAATCCCATGTCATAAGCTGGATAATAAATCAGATTCCTGCACAGTTTCTCCCTTTTCACCACTAATCTGCAGTTGCCCCCTTTTACTCTGTAATAACTTGCATGAATATTTTGGCTGTTGATCTCTCAAACTTTTCTTTATTAAAGAACAGAAATAGATGCTTTTTGGCAGTGAAGATCTCTAAATATGTGATTTGTACCAGCTCTGAGACGACATCGAGATATTAATTTATATATTTATATATTTAGACCCTTGCTGTATGCCAGGCACTGTTCTAAGTACAGTGGAAACTGTTGGGAATCCAGGCCAAATAGCATGCACTTTATTAGTTTTCCAACACTAAGTCCAATTAATGTAGCTACTCAATATCAAAGAGCAAAACGTGATCACGTGTCCTTACATGCAAGGAAAAGAAGCACCTTTAATATCTGAGTCACTGCCTGTATATCCTACACTTGTAAATATTTCTGATGTAGCTTTATATCAAAAAGAGGGAAATATCAAAGATACTCTTAGTAAATTTAATTTGAATTTCACACATCACACAGAAGTAGACCACATAGAAACATGCCAAAGTGTGAAAATTAGATGTCCCTAGTTTTGTCCTTTTTACTATATTTAAATACACGCAATGTTACATTACTTTGTTTATACAGTTTGTGAAATATACCAAAAAGGAAAATTAATTTTAAAAAGAGACATTCTTAATGCTTCAATGATCAGTATAGCTTAGCATTTTTCCATATATGTTTCAAATATATAATGACAAATGGGCAAGGTCATGAACTATACAGGTGCCCATGGTAATAGAGATGGGAGCCTAAAATGAGAATTATTTAACAGGCAGGATCAAGAGAATATAGGGATTGACAAGATATGAGCTTTAAAGGGAAATAGTGATCTGAGATGATACCCTGATCTCTGGCTTGGGCAGCTAAGTTAAGAAAGTGTCACATATAGGATAAATTCAGGAGAGGCATCATGGGGGTAAGGTATAGGATCATTGTAGATGATGGATTCTTTACTAGAACTTTTTTCCTAGAGTTTAGTTACCACTTAAAGTAACTATTAATTATTCATTAAAATGTTTAAACATCACTGTATGTATTTATAGATATACGTAAATATCATTGCATAATTTCTCTACAATTTCATAAATAACGCAATAGTAAGCATGTCTTTTTTCAACTTAATTTTCACCCAAATATTTTGATATTTATTTTTATTGTTACATGTAGCTCTATTGTAATAATATTAAGTGCACATACAAGAACTCTAGGAAATGTGCTTAGCGGTAAACTCAGTCTTAGAGTATAAACATTTTCAAATTTAGTAGTTATTGCCAAATTTTCTCCAGATGTCTGTACCAAATTACATTCTCTTTTTTTTTATTTGTTTCTAATTTTTTTATTGAGGTATAGTTGACATAAAACATTATATTAGTTTCCGGTGTAGAACATAATGATTTGACATTTGTACATATCGCAAAATGATCACCACAATAAGTCTGGTTAACATTCGTCATCATACATGGTTAAAAAAAATTTTTTTTCTTGTAATGATGACTTTTAATACCTACTCTCTTAACATATTTCAAATTTGCAATACAGTATTATTAAGTATAGCCACCATGCTCTACAGTTTCTAATTTTTGAAATGGATGACCTTGTGATGTTATATGTTTACTATTTCCTATGAATTGCTAAGGATGATCTAAGCACTCCAATTTTTCTGGTAATAAAGTTTAAAGATCTAGAAGATTAGTATATTATTGGCAATTAAGTGAAAATGTATATATAAGTTGCAGAAAATTTATTTATGCAGTAAGCAATTGTAAAACCAGAAATCCAGGTGGCCAGAAATTTATGCATTTCATTTTTCATCTTTCATTAAAGTAGGGAATGATGTTATCGGTAAAGAAAATTTTAAATAAGGTTGAACGTTTAACTTGCATAAGTATTTATTAAGTCTATAACAAAGACTGAGTTTCAAGTCATTTCTAATAAAATTGCTGCAAACTTCAGAGTATTTAAATAACCAAATATATCTTCAATGGAGTATGATTTCCTTATAACTAAAAATCAAAGATTTTAAATATTGTATATAATCATAATTAAATCTATTGTAATAGTGGTTATGATGTTTTTAGTTTATCTAAGAACTTTGAAAGGAGAATTTTATCTCATAAAATGTTGTTTTATAATTCATGTTATATCTTTTCCCAAGATGAGCAAAAAATTTTATCATCCTTCCTTTGATCCAGTTAATTAGTATTTATTGGAAATGCAATCAAAACCTCAATGAGATCTCACTTCACACCTGTCAGAATGGGTATCATCAAAAAGAACACAAATAACAAATGTTGGTGAGGATGTGGAGAAAAGGGAACCCTCGTATACTGTTGGTGGGAATGTAAATTGGTGCAGCCATTGTGGAAAACAGCATAGAGGTTTCTCAAAAACCTAAAACTAAGACTGCCATATGATCCAGCAATTCCACTCCTGGGTGTATATCCAAAAAACACAAAAACTCTAATTTAAAAAGATACATGCACCCTAATGTTCACAGCAGCACAGTTTACAATAGCAAAGACATGAAAACAACCCAAGTGCCCATTAATGGACAATTGGTTTAAGAAGATGTGGTATATATATAACATGGTATATTACTCAGCCATAAAAAAGAATGAAATCAACAGGCAAATGGATAAAGAAGATGTGATTATATATTACATATATATATAAAATATATATAATGGGATATTACTCAGCCATAACAAAGAGTGAAATGTTGCAATTTGCAGCAATGTGGATGGACCTAGAGAATATTATGCTTAGTTAAATAAGTAAGACAAATACTCTATGATATCACTTATTTGTGGAATCTAAGAAAATAAAACAAATAAATGTATATAGCAAAACAAAAAGAGACTCACAGATATGGAAAACAAACTAATGGTTAGCAGTGGGGAAAGTGAAGTGGGGAGGGGCAAGACAGGGCTAGTGATCAAGAGATACAAACTACTATGTACAAAATAAATAGACAGCAAGGACATACTGTAGAGCATAAGGAACTGTAGCTATTATTTTGTAATAACTTTTAAAGGAATATAATCTATAAAATTAACAAACCACTATGCTGTACACTTGAAACTAATATAATATTTAAATCAACTATACTTCAGTAAAAAAAAATAGATGTTGCATAAAGGTAAAAAAGGAAAAGATTAAGACTTAGGTTAATTGATCTCTATTACTTAAATACTTACACCCATATGCTTGATTCTGGCAGTTTCACCCTTCTTCTAGTTTATTTCCATTTCTTTAGTTGGCCTCCAGCCACCCACTGTTTACTCTATTTCCTAACTTCCTGAAACAACAGCAGTAAACTATTAAATAGTTAATGATGGCTACCTAAGTACCTGGTTGTTAGTATGACAATATAATTGAAGAAATTGGTATCCTGCCATAATTAAACATCAGGAGGATAAGCATAATCTTGGTTACACATACATCCTAGACTCTTATTATCTGAGCCATTCCCCAGCCATGCATTAGTGAACAGATCTTTGAAAATTAAAGAGACCCAACATTAAAGGCCTTATCAAATTGAATAAAAACAATTTGTATCACGGAGTCTTTCATTATGAATATATAACTTAAATTACATTATCAGGAAAGGATGCGTCCTGATTATATATAATATCTACAATTAAGTGATACTGACCATTTCAATAAGCACTCCTCCTTTTATTGGGTAGCAGAATTACTTTTTTCTAATAAAGCCAGAATAACCATTAGTTGAGTAAGAAATGGAAGATACAATATCAATTTTATTTAATTATGAATATACTAAATACTGCAGATAATAAAAAGTGGCCTAAAAACTAGACTAAAAGGTCTATGTGTCATAAGCTGAAAATGTATATCATTAAGAGAACTAAAAATGTACACTTTTTGAATTTAGGTAATCTCTCTTCAAACCACCATCTAATTTATTACTTCCCCTAATATATAAGACCTTACAGAGTTTTATCCTTTATTTATTAAATGTGTATTTTTATCTTCCATTATTTCTGCACTCATCTTAAACTATTACAAAACTGGATATAGGAGAGTTTGTTAATACGAGGACTCTCTCATTTGACATGAGGTAAGAGCCCTCAGTCAGTCCTGATATGCTTCTGGGAAGGCCCTAGTAAGCTTGGAAAAGCAATAGCCCACAACAGATTAAGTAGAGAAGCCAAAACTGCTAAATAGACTGAGAGTTCAGTGTGATAAAATTGATTTACCACACAAAGCAAAGAAACAGAGCAACTGCCTCTTCTGAGCAGTCTAGAGGACACTTTGTTTAGCTGGATAATAAGGTATAGTCTGATAGGGTTAGGGGACTGAGGGAGAGTAACGCACAATCCTCACTGAGAATCTCAATAAGGGCTGCCATTTATAGGCTGGGGTTGACTGTAGGTTATCCAGGTATGGAACTGACTTCCCAGTAACAATGCAGATGATAAAATCCCAGAAGAGCAAAGGGCATTATGCAGAACATCTTACAGTTCCACTATATTGATGACTTGTTAATAGGGCCTTATAAGCACAAAATGACACGTGGTAAGTGTTCTTGACGACTTGGTAAGACAAATGTGCTCCAGTCGGTGGGAGATTACCCTAAAGAGATTCAGAGACTCCCCCACTGGTGACATTTTGAGGTTCTAGTGGTCTGAGACATGTCAGAAAACTCCCCACAAAGTACACGACAATTTATTACACTATCACATCCTAGAGAAAAAAAGAAAGAAGCATAACACCTTTTGGGTTTTGATGGCTGCATATTCTGCTCTTAGAGGTTATACTGTGATCCATTAATTTGGAGACAGCTTCAAGGAGGTGTATTCCAGCAGGTCCAGGTTAAGGTACAAAAAACTCTACAGCATATGACTCAACAGATCCCAAGCTAATAGAGGTATTTGTGGGAGAGAAAGATGTGGAATCTCTGGCAAGCTCCAATAGGAAAGCTGAAGTGCAGACTCCTAACATTCAGTAGCAAAGCCATGATCCCTGCAGCAAAGAACTTTTTACCATTCGCAAAGCAGCTTTTAGCATATAAAGGGTCCCAGTAAATACTGAGCTTCTGACCAAGAACATCATGAACTGGATACTGCCAGACCCAGATAAAAGGGACCCAACAACAATCTATCCTAAAATGTAAGTGTCACATTCAGCATTGGACACAAGGATGTCTAGAAGGCATAGAGAAGCTATACTAACCACTGACACAAACCACATGTCACTATCACTGTTACACTTAAGTCTTTAAATCTAGTAACACAAAAGGCCTTATGGGTGGTTTCCTAGAACTAGTTAATAGGAAATGAAACACATCATGAATGTGTCAATTTGCTATGTAAGTAAAAGCTGAACATGAACTACTCCTGCAGTAGAGACACACTCAGTATTGACCCTAAAATACAATGGTGAGAAGAAATATTTCTCCAATGATTGCAGCTGTAGGTAGTGTATCTGGTTATCAACTCTCTGTGGAGAGAGAATGACTCAAAAAAGGATATATGTGAACTCAAACGCAGCGCCAGAAGTCTTTGCTGGTTGCTCAGGAGATTGGAAGGACCAAACTTGAAAAATGTTAAGAAAGGAGGTTTGGGAGAATAGTGTGTGAATGGCCATTAGCAATGAATCTGCCTCATATATTAAGTCTACCATAGGGGAAATAATAAAATGCAATTAGAAAAAAATTAAGATTCATTACTGTGATATGAATTAAATACTACAATAGAATAAAACTCTTGTAATATTGTAAGGAAAGCGGAATAATTTTAAAATATGCCTGTAATTATTTGATATTCCCCCTTCAAAAGGTGATGAATATTTTCCCTTTCCTTGAATGTGGGTTAGGCCTAATGATCCACTATTTATGAATAGAACATGGCAGAACTAATGCTATTGGGTTGGCCAAAAAGTGCCTTCAATTTTTAAGTAAAAATAAAAGACATTTTTCATTTTCATCAAGATCTTTATTGAACAACATATTCACCCTTTTGTTCCACTACCTTCTGCTATTTTTCAGGCAACTTCATAATTCCATCTTCCCAAAACTTTTTATCTTTTTGAGCAAAGAACTGTTCCAGGTGCTTTTTACAGTCTTCCAGGGAATTGAAATTTTTTCCATTAAGAGAATTTTGTAAAGACCTAAATAAATGGAAATCCGAAGGTGCAATGTCTGGTGAATATGGCAGATGAATCAGAACTTCCTAGCCAAGCTGTGACAGTTTTTGCCTGGTCATCAAAGAAACATGCAGTCTTGCATTATCCTGATGGAAGATTATGCGTTCTCTGTTGACTAATTCTGGATGCTTTTTGTCGAGTGCTGCTTTCACTTGGTCTAACTGGGAGCAGTACTTGTTGGAATTGTTTTTCCAGATGGAGCTCATAATAGAGGACTCCCTTCCAATCCCACCATATACACAACATCACCTTCTTTGGATGAAGACCAGCCTTTGGTGGTTCATTTCACTTGCCCCACAATCTCTTCCATTCCACATTATTGTACAGTATCCACTTTCATTGCCCGTCACAATTTGTTTTAAAAACGAACGTTTTCATTATGTCTCAGTAGAGGATGGCATGCAGAAATACGGTCAGGAAGGTTTTTTTTGCTTAACTTATGTGGAACCCAAACATCAAAGCAATTCACATAACCAAGCTGGTGCAAATGATTTTCAACGCTTGATTTGGATATTTTGAGTATGTTGGCTATCTCCCTCGTGGTATAACACTGATTGTTCTCAGTTAATGTCTCGATTTGATCGCTATCAACTTCAACTGGTCTACCTGACCGTGGAGCATCGTCCAGCAAGAAATCTCCAGCACGAAACTTCTCAAACCACTTTTGACACATTCGATCAGTCACGGCACCTTCTCCATACACTGCACAAATCTTTTTTTTTTTTTTTGCGTTTCAGTTGCGTTTTTACCTTTCTTGAAATAGTAAAGCATAATATGCCAAAAATGTTGCTTTTTTTAAATTTTCACTATTAAAATGGCTACACAAAAATTCACTAATTTTGATGTCTTTTTTTAAAGGCACGCTGATATGACAGCTGTCACGTACAATCTAACAAAATGGTTTCGAACGAAGTTAAAGACAGCTAAGTGCTACTAGAGCCATCTTACAGAAAAAAACGAACGAACCTTTTGGCAAACCCAATATATAACCTCTGCAGCTAAATCACAAATATAATATAACTTCCGCCTGGCTCTCTAAGTGAGTATATAATATACTCATGTGGAAAGTACATTACAGGTTTTTTTATATTTAAAGAAAAAAATGAATAGTTTATGAAAATTTTACAATGCAACAATAATATGATATTTAATAGACATGGGGAGATATTAAAAAGGAAATAGTACAGAGAAGGAAAATGTACAAATATCCTCATCTTATAAAGTAGGTAATCACAAAGCCAATACATAAAATCCTAAGCATATTGTTTTAATTACAAGTAAAGATAAAGATGATCTAAAATTATCTTTGGAGACAGGCCAATTTGTATTGGGGTTGCTCTAAGTGTGAAAACAGAGAGACAATATCTAAAGCTGACAATACAAGAAAGAGCTATACAAAATACTGTTTGGAATATGCAAGTTACTACGAGAAGTACTACGAGCAGAAAAGAGTAAAAGTGGCTTTCTCTAGGGCATTGGACCAAGAAGAAGGGAAGGAAAGGATGGAAGACTCTTGTTCTTCAATATAAGCCTCTATGTATGATTTGATTTTTATGCTATGCTTGTGGATTTCTTTTATTAAATAAAATCATCTATCTTTTAAAAATTAGCCAGAGTGTTATAGAATTATAAAATAGAAGCACAGAAATGCGGACTTGTGATGGATAATTTTATGTGTCAACATTGATGGGTTCGGGTGCCCAGATATTTGGTCAAACATTATTTTGGATGTTTCTTTGAAGGTGTTTTTGGGTGAGATTAACATTTAAATCAATGGCCTTTGACTAAAGCTGACCGCCCTTCATAATGTGGTTGGGTTTCATCCAATAAATTGAAGGCCTTGATACAACAAAGATTGACGTCCCCTGAGAAAGAAAGAATTCTGCCAGTCAACTTCTTTGGACTCTTTCCTGGGTCTCAAGCCTGCTGGTCTAACCTGAAAATTTTGGACATGCACCCTCACAATCACATGAGTCAATTCCTTTAGCTAAATCAATCTCTCTATTTTTTTCCCTCCTTCCCTACACACACACACAGACTAATACAGAAGCTAAAGCAAGTTGGAAATTGGGTACAGGCTTCAGAGTAATGTTTATAGGATAGCAGGATAGTAATGCATTAACTGTGTCTTGAAGAACAGGAATTAATGAGATGGATGGGATCAGATTGGACATTTTAAACAGAATAAACCATGTGCAAAAATCCAGAAAAAGATTTTGAATGGTCCAAGAGTTGGGCATTTTGCAGGATGTATCTGGAATAAAGATATATTTAGAGAAAAAGATAAAAGGGTCAGAGAAAAGTAAGTTATATATGACCTATGTGCTTGAATATATTAAAGAATTTCAGGCAGATAAAATATAGCTTGATTAAGTTGGAATTTTTTAGACTTGCCCATGTAGAATTAGGATGGGTAGGAAAGAGAATAAAAAATGTAGACAAAAAGACAGTTTAAGATACTGTGACAATTAGCCAAGAGAAAAACTAACACCTAAATTTTAGCTATTGGTGCTGGTCAGAGCAGAACAAGAGATACGTAGGAAATAGAAATGATAAAAAATATACCTAGCTGAATATAGTCATATAGGGGAAAATGATCATTGAGACTGACTTCCAAGTCTCTGACTTGATAGACAAGGTGAATTGTTAAGTCATTTACCATGCTGGGAATGTAGAAGAATAAGCAGGTAGAGCAGATGGTGACTAGGAGTGGGGCTGGGGATACGGAAAGGATGACAGGATAAGAAGCAGCTTAAAAGACACTTGTGCAGTTTTAAAATTTTAATCATGTTCCATTTTGAGCCACTATTGTGATTTTCAAGTAGCTATGTCCAATAATCCATTGTACACAGGAGACCTGAAGTTACAGATTTGAGAATCATTAGCATACAGATTGTAGTTTGAGCCAGAAAAATCCTTGAATGTGAAGAAAAGAGAAATGAGAACAAAATCCTGGAAAACCCACTGGCTGATATTGAAAGAAGAATGCACCATGATGACTAAGCTGTAGTCTCAGAGAAGTAGGAGAATCAGGACAAAATATTCTCCCCAATGCTGAGAAATGAGAGAGCTTCAAAACGCAGCCCACAGCCTCAAAAGATCCTGTAGTCCAGTGAGATGAACTCTGTCCATTAAATTTTATGAGTAAAAAAACGACTTTTCTTTTTTAATACTATTTTTTAAAAAACTTACTGTGAAGATAGGGAAAAAATTAGAGTGAATGTTTATATTTCTGGACAAGAAAGACATTCGCTGTGCTTCTATTTCCATTGGTTTTGTATGTGTCAGAAAGGGAGCATGGGGAAAGCAGGAGAACAGAATATTCACCGTTTTCCTTTTAGGTCTCTCAAACTTGAGAAGCCTGATCCAACCTTGCCCAGGCAAATTTACACAGGCAACCTTGGCTTTGAGCAGGATTTACTTAGTGGATGAGACTTTTAATTGTCCCCCTTGAGGGGAGGGTGTGTGGGTATACACACTATATCTTACCTGTTATGCATCAAATTTGAAACATTTTAATATGCTAATTTTTATGCATATATATTTTATCTAAAATTGACATATGTTGCATGTAGCGTTATAAATAGAAACTTCAGGAAATAATTTGAGAATATATCAAAATATATGTTCCATTTGCTTTAATATTCTCACTTGGAGACTCTGTACCACGTAAATAATTTTATATATATATATATATATATATATATATAAAGACCAGATGGGAGAGTGATTAGATTATGCGTGGTGCATTTTTGGAACTAATAAGGTTTATTTCAAACTCTCTTGCAAATGCCAAAGACTTTTAACTCTCTTGCAAATGCCAAAGACTTTTATTGAGTAGAAGCAATCCAATGCCAGATCTGTTCAAAGTCTAGTTGCTCCTGTCCTCAAAAGAAAAGACACATCAATCTAAGGAGACCTCATTGTCAGGAACTGTGTGGCCATTGCAAAGACAAGAGAGTCTCCTGTGGCAGTATTTCAGCTTTAAATACATCATGTGACAGGCAGTATGATTTGTACAGAACACCCAAACTCTTCTTGTAATTTCCTGTACAGTTCCTTTCTGCAACTTGGCTCTGACCTGGTATTGAAAAATGGATTAGGCTTTTGTACATTTTGTAGGTTGTATGACAATTGTCAAGGTGAATAGAATAAAATAAATGCATGTAAAAATTTATATATATGTATATACACATATATAAGTATAATTAACTTCCTTGATTTTGTATATATGATATACATACAAAAATTATATTATGTATACATTATGTATATATGTATATATAAATTAATATTATATATACAAAAATTCAAGTTATTTATGACAGAAATAATTCATACATTCCCAATAATAAAAATAGTTAAATAAACTTTGCATACCAATTGAATAGTATATAAAAAACTAAAGGCATTTGTATCTCTTAATCACATAGCCCTGTCTTGCCCCTCCCCACTTCCCTTTCCCCACTGATAATAGCTATTTTGTTTTCTATATCTGTGAGTCTGTTTGTTTTGCTATATACATTCTTTTATTTTCTTAGATTACACAAATAAGTGATATCATAGAGGATTTGTCTTTCTCTGTCTGACTTATTTCACTAAGCATAATATTCTTTAGGACCATCCATATTGCTGCAAATGGCAGCATTTCACTCTTTGTTATGGCTGAGAAATATTCCATTATACTATATATATATATATACATATTACATATATAGTATATATAATATATATTACGTATTATATATTACAATATTATACATATTACATATTAATATACATATTGCATATTAACATATTATACATATTATATATATTACAAATTATATATATAATTTATATATATAATTAATATATATAATATATTATATATATATTACAACTTCTTTATGAATTTGTCTGTTGATTTCATTCTTTTTTTATGGCTGAGTAATAGTCCATGTTGTATATATATATTACTTCTTCTATAAACCAATTGTCTGTTGATGGGCACTTGGGTTGTTTCCATGTCTTTGCTATTGTTAATAATGCTGCTATGAACACTGGGGTGCATGTATCTTTTTGAATTAGAGTTTTCATCTTTTCCAGGTATAGGCCCAGAAGTGGGATTACTGGATCATATGGTAGCTCTATTTTTATTTGTTTAAGGAATCTCCATACTATGTTCCAGAGTGATTGCACCAATTTAATTCCCACCAATAGTGTGTGAAGTTTCCCCTTTCTCCACACCTGCTCCAGCATTTATTATTTGTAGACTTTTTGAGGATAGCTACTCTGACTGGTATGTAATGATACTTTATTATAGTTTTGATTTGCATTTCTCTAATAATCAGAGAGATGTAGAGCACATTTTCATGTGCCTGTTAGCCATCTGTATATCTTCTTTGGAAAAATGTCTGTTCAGGTCTTCTGCCCATTTTTTGATTGGGTTGTTTTTTTGATATTGAGTTGTATGAGCTATTTATATATTTTGGATATTAACCCCTTGTCAGTCATATCATTGGCAAATATTTTCTCCCATTCAGAAGGCTGTCATTTAGTTTTGTCAATTGTTTCCTTTGCAGTGCAAAAGATTTTAAGTTTAATTAGGCCCACTTTGTTTATTTTTGCTTTTATTTCTTTTGTCAAAGGAGACAGATCCAAAAAAATAGTGCTACAATTTATGTCAAAGAGTGTTCTGCCTATGTTCTCTTCTAGGAGTTCTTTAGTTTCCGGTCTTATATTTAGGCTCTTAATCCATTTTGAGTTTATTTTTGTATATGGTGTAAAGAAATGTTCTAATCCCTTTCTTTTATGTGTAGCTGTCTGGTTTTCTCAGAACCATTTATTGAAGTCTTTTCTCCATTGTATATTCTCACCTCCTCTCTCATAAATTAATTTATCACAGGTGTGTGGGTTTCTTTCTGAGCTCTTTATTCTTTTCCATTTATCTATGCATCTGTTTTTGTACCAGTACCATGCTGTTTTGATTACTGTATCTTTGTAGTATTGTCTGAAACCAGGGAATGTGATATCTCCAGCTTCATTCTTTTCTCGCAAGACTGCTTTAGCTATTCGGGGTCTTCTGTGGTTCCATATGAATTTTAGGATTATTTGTTCTAGGTCTGTGAAAAATGTCATGGGTTTTTTTGATAGGGATTGCATTAAATCTGTAGTATGGTCATTTTTACAATATTAATTCTTCCAGTGCAAGAGCACAGTATATCTTTCTATTTCTTTGTATCATCTTCAATTTCCTTCAATGTTTTATAATTTTCAGAATATAGATCTTTCACCTCCTTGATTACGTTTTTTCCTAGGTATTTTATTCTTTTTGATGTGACTTTAAATGAGGTTTTTTTTTTTTTTTTTGCTTTCTCTTTCTGATAGTTCATTATTAGTCTATAAAAATGCAACAGATTTCTGCATATTAATCTTGTATCCTACAACTTTACTGAATTCATTTATTAGTTTTAATAGGTTTTTGGGTGGGGACTTTAGGGTTTTCTATATATAGTATCATGTCATCTGGAAACAGTGACAGTTTTACTTCTTCCCTTACAATTTTGATGCTTTTTATTTATTTTTCTTGTCTGATTGCTGTAGCTAGGATTTCCAATACTGTGTTAATAGAAGTGGCAAGAGTGGGCATCATTGTCTTGTTCCTGAATTTAGAGGAAAGTTTTTCAGCTTTTCACTGTTGAGTGTGATGTTAGCTGTGTGTTTGTCAGAAATGAGTATCTAAAATGCCCTACATTACCTACATACCTTAGTTGCATTACATGCAAAATGTTTTATTTTGCTAATAAACTCTATTCAGTAATCTGTATGAAAGTAATATTTTAATTCTTATTGGAAACATGTGATATATATTTACAATTTTATTGTTTTCAATTTAATAAATTTTTAGAGCAGTTTCAGGTTTACAGAAAAACTTATCATATGGGTATTTTTGCCCAAGACTACTTTAATTTATCAAATTATCAAAAGAGTCAAAGGCCTCCAAAAAGAGGTCCACATTTTCAGCTTTCAGGTGTAAAGAGCTTGGGAGTCATTACTTCTATACTAACAATAAGAAAAAGCTATGAAAATCCATAACTTTTCGTGGACCCATCAGAGAAATGAGGTTGTAGGGCAAATTGTATACAACCTGAACCCAGAGAGACTAGAAATGCAGAGTTACAGCTAAGATCTGCTTACCTGGAGCAGAAGCCACTGAGGCCATGAAAGGGTATGAACATTTAACTGGTAACCCCTATGAACTGCTGGAGTCTGAGTGCAGACTAGTGTGTGAGAGAAAAACTACCAGGGGCTGCAACCTTAGTGGGAACCCCAACAATTTCATGGGCTTTTCTCCCATCAGCTCTACCATGTTCTCACAATGAGGCTCTGAGAAAAATTCTCTGTGGCTCTGGCTAGGCAGAGGAATATTATAGTGATATAGGCCTATATTTCAGGGAAAAGGACTTCACCAGAGCTAAATTCCGAAACTTTTGCCAGCTGGGGAAAGGGAATTCCTCCCCAGTCCATCCCCATCTTTTCTTTCTGTCTTACATAATGTGGTTGTGAAGCAGTCAACAGGAGCAGACCTTCAAGGAAGCATATTAGGAATTTGGAACCAGGAGTAGAGGTCAGGGGAAAATAAGCTCTGCCACTGGAGAAACACTTAAGGTCACAGCCCTGAGATGCAGACCCATTAAAAGACTGTCATTTAACCAGAAGACTATAAAATGCTCACCCTTTCTTACACTTTACCACCGTACCAACAGGGAACAAATACAATAGCAGTGCATTTTAGATGACTGAGCTGCAAGACACAGAATCTCTCTAAGGGGTGTCAATAGGGGAGTTTAAAGTCAAGCACAGACAAGCAAGGACACCAAAGTAAGTAGAAGTCTCTGAAACCTATAGCTACAATAAACATTACACACAGCCCAATTCCTAGCCAGATTAATATCAATCTTCACACTAAGGTCTATTTAATTCAGTATATATTACCCAATACATGCCTGGCTTTCAACAAAAAATTATAAAGCATGTCAGAAGACAAGGAAAAACACACTCTGAAGAGACAAAACAATCATTGGAACGAGAATTAGATATGACACAAATGCTAGAATTATCAGACAGGTCATTTAAAATAACTATGATTAATAGGTTAAGGGCTCTAATGCAAACAGTAGACAACACAGGAGAACAGATACATAATATAAGCAGTGAGACAGAAACACTAAGAGAATATAAAAAGGAAATGCTAGAAGTGAAAAACAAAGTCACAGAAAGAAAGACTGTCTGGTGAGCTCATGTAGATTCAACACAGCCAAGGAACGTTAAGAGTGAACTTGAAGGTAGGTCAATAAAAGCTCCCCAAAATGAAATGCAAAGTCTAAAAAGAATAAAAAATAATGAAACAGCATATTTGAGAAATGTGGGACAATATAAAAAGGTCTCATGTGTAAATGGAATATTAGCAGGAAAAGAAAGATTGAATGGAGCAGAAGAAATAATTGAAGTAATAATGGTTGAGGACTTTCTATAGTTAATGACAGATACCAAATCCCAGATTTAGGAAGCTCAGAGCATATCTAGCAGAATAAAGATCAAAACATACACACATACTCACATATACACACACACACACACACCCTTAGGCATATAATATGCTCAAAACCAAAGATAAAGAGAAGAATCTTCAAAAGAGAGCCACAGTCCTAAATTTAATATTGAGGAACATTTTTCACATTATCAAAATATATGTTTTGATAACGACGCAGATGTAGAGAATGGACTTGAGGACACGGGGAAGGGTAAGCTGGGACGAAGTGAGAGAGTGGCATGGACATATATACACTACCAAATGTAAAATAGATAGCTAGTGGGAAGCAGCCGCATAGCACAGGGAGATCAGCTCGGTGCTTTGTGACCACCTAGAGGGGTGGGATAGGGAGGGTGGGAGGGAGACGCCAGAGGGAGGAGATATGGGGATATATGTATATGTATAGCTGATTCACTTTGTTATAAACAGAAACTAACACACCATCATAAAGCAATTATACTCCAATAAAGATGTTAAAAAATATATAGGTTTTGTTAATTGATATACAAGCATCATAGATACAAATATAGATATATTTTGGTGAAAGTAAAAGGCAAATATGCTGGTACAGACATATCCATAAAAAGTTAAATCTAGAAACAAGTAAATTTTGAGATTATAGTTTGTATTTTTAGTGTATAGATTTTCCTGAAGAAGGAACAGTTCTGGAAAACAAGTGCTTGAGAGATATGTAAATATGTGGGAATAATGAATATGCTAGTCATGTTAATCAAGTTCAGTTTTTCTCTATCAACAATATATAATTATTTAAAATTATATATATACATATATGTTTCGATGCAATTAGAATATAGATAGAAGAATCTGTATCTTTTAAAAGTTTTAAAACTTTAAAAAGTATTCATGCTGACAGCTTTTTATCATTCATCAATTTGACTACTTAGAAATTGAAAAAGTTGTGTGATTATAAACATTTTCCCTCATGAGGAGGGCATCCATTCTAATTAAATAAATCAGTGATTCCTGGCAAAATATACATTCTCAAATCTGCAGATGCCTGATGACAGGGTACTAAGCATATCAAATTATGAATTTATTATTTTGCATCCATATCATCATTATTTTATAATTTCTTAATTTGTGATAATTAAATTTCAGTACTACTATCTTTGGTCTCTAAGCTATTCAATTACTTTATAAATTCTGAAAACTGTCTCCAAAATTCTTCCTCCAAAATTACATTTAAAATCAGACTTCTTTTCTTGTCTTCCTCTTTTGGTTTATCCAGATACTTTTTCCCTTGGGTAGATGACATTCTTGTTTCTGACCTTTCACCAAAATTATTAGACTAGTGTGAAGAAAATTTATTGTCTTTCTACTTTTGTTTTCTTTTTTCAGACTGCTATATTAAAAAAGTGTTCTTTCTTGAATACACAGCAAAATAAAATACTATTTAAACTCTTGATATTTTGCAATTATCTTTCTGTAACAATAAGTGAGCTCTTTCCAACATCAACATATAATGTAATCAAAACTGTATACACCCACATATATGGAAAATGGAAATAATCCTCTTTTCTCTATAAGAATGGGGGTTAAACCAATACGAGTTGAATAAATTATCTTCCAGTAAGCAAAATCTCAAAATAGATAATAAAACATATAAATCTATCAGTAAAATGTTAAATTTTTAATAAATGAAAAGCTTCAGTAGTTCTGCCAGAATAGGCAAACAATTTAATGAATACGAGTATGTAGTTAAAATATAGTCCTAAATATATGGAATGTGATTGTATTTCCATTTTCAATCATGATTGAGAATAATACTTCTTCAATAAATATTGGTTCAACTGACTAGATTTTTGGTATGTCAATAAAGTATATTGGGATACTTAAATATTGTCCTTACCAAAAAGAAAACTCCAAATATGTCAGTGCTACTGAAACAAGTAAAACCATTAAATATTATAAAATACATGATATTTTTATAATTTTGAGCTATATATGTGTGTATTTATATATGTATATGAAAAGATAATCATAGAAAAGTAAGAAAAACTGATAAAAGTTACCACAGACAAGTTTAAAATATCTGCATGCTTTTCTCCAAGTTATAATAAAGAATTATCTGGTCCAAAATATCAATAGTGTCCAGATTGAGGAAACCTGGTCTTAAGAATTAACCATAGTGAATATTGTTGAGGGTTGAGTGAAATGAGCATTTCATGTACCATTTTCTAATTATTAAACTTGTAAAACTCTTCCTTAAAATAGTTTAATGACATGCTATTAATAGTTGTACATATACCTGATTTTTTTTTTAAACATCTTTATTGGAGTATAATTGCTTTACATTGCTGTGTTAGTTGCTGCTGTATAACAAACTGAATCAGCTATATGTATACTTATATCCCCATATCCCCTCCCTCTTGCGTGTCTCCCTCCCACCCTCCCTATCCCACCCCTCTAGGTGGTCACAAAGCACCAAGCTGATCTCCCTGTGCTATGCGGCTGCTTCCCACTAGCTATCTATTTTACATGTGGTAGTGGATATATGTCAGTGCCACTCTCTCACTTCACCTCAGTTTACCCTTCCCCCTCCCCGTGTCCTCAAGTTCATTCTCTATGTCTGAGTGTTTATTCCTGTCCTGCCCCTAGATTCTTCAGAACCTTTTTTTTTTTTTCAGATTCCATATGTATGTGTTAACATACACTATTTGTTTTTCTTTCTGACTTACTTCACTCTGTATGACAGACTCTGTCTATCCACCTCACTACAGATAACTCAATTTCATATCTTTTTAATAATACTTCTTTTTAGTAATATTCCCCTGTATACATGTGTCACATCTTCTTTATCCATTCATCTGTTGATGGACACTTAGGTTGCTTTCATGTCCTGGCTATTGTAAATAGAACTGCAATGAACATTGTGGCACATCAGTCTTTATGAATTATGGTTTTCTCAGGGCGTATGCCCAGTAGTGGAATTACTGGGTCATATGGTAGTTCTATTTTTAGTTTTTTAAGGAACCTCCATACTGTTCTCCATAGTGGCTGTATCAGTTTACATTCCCACCAACAGTGCAAGAGGATTCCCTTTTCTCCACACCCTCTCCAGCATTTATTGTTTGTAGATATTTTGATGATGGCCTGATTTTCTAGTTTTACTTCTAGAAATTATTATAAGCATATAATTGAACAAGAACTTAAAAATTATGTGTAGATTTGTTCATCACAGCATTGCATATAATATTGCCAAACACTGCAAAGTGATTATCTGAATATGGGAATACTTATTAAAATCATGATAAAATATACACAATAGAGCATTGTACAGACATTAGAAAATAATCTATATCCTTTAACAGGTACAGAAAGAAAGCCATGGCATATAAACAGAATGAAATAAATATTTGATACATGTATATCAGGAGTTCATATATCATGGATACATAATATAAATATTGCAATACACATACAAGTTTGCATACAGAAACATGTATGCAACATACATGTACATGTATAGATATGTTTGCCGAATTGAAAGCAATGTTTAGCTCAGGGTTGTGAAATAGGGAATTTTAAAGATCTTTATCTTAGCACATTATAATGGTTAATTTTTTGTAAAAGTTAAGTGTTGCCTTTATATTCACAAAATAGGTAACTTCAATGAATATGTATTGTTTGCTTAATACAATGATTAAAGTGGTTTGCTTAATACAAATGATTAAAGTGGTTCTTTTTAATCAGCAGTTTCTGACCAAATTTTAGACTAATATTTTAAGCTGAATTATACTAAAATAGGTTTTAAAAGAGGTCAAGTTTAAATATTCAGATTGTTAAGAAGTCTTTTTAGGCTGCGATGCCCTTTTAGTCTTTAAATTTCCCAAGAGTAGAATTTTAGCTACTTGAAAAATGCACTTAATTTACTCTAGCATGTATTTTTTTTAATCTGTTCATCTATTCATTCATCCATTCCCCCTGAGGAGCACCAGATATTGGTTTACACTAATAATTCATATATAAAATAATTTTAAAATATAATATTAGAACTATTGCTGAACTATACAAACTATAAAAATGACATGTAAGTGATCAGCAAACAGCAAAAGCAAATAGCAGCTGTCAGTTATCTTGAGATTTTTCATAAACTCCAGTACAAACCATTCTTACAAATTAAAAGGGCTTCCAGATATGCATGTTAGAAAAGGACTTATCACCATTCTTCATATTTGTCTAAGAGTAAGACACCAAAGAATCCTTTTTACCTCCTTGGTTATCTGAGACGAAGAGTGGGAATGATAAGTACATACAATTAATTAATTTCTTGTCTCTTAGTACCAAGCCTACTTTTCTACACTAGCTTAAAGTATTGAAACTGGCAAATTGCTAACTATAGACTCCCTTGCCAGCTTGCTTTCATGTGTGTTTAGCCATTGTAAGGCACTGGTCAGATATTAGAAGTTTGAAGAAGAGGAGAGTTACTCTATTCCTATTTGCAATTCCTTTTCACATTAGTAACAGACATCTAAAGATTCAGTACTATTTAGCTCCCCATGTTCTGCTGTAAGAAAAACGCCTACTCAGCCATCCCAGCCATAGCCGCTCCATCTCCAAAGTCCCCACTCTGAACTATCCCACTGTCTTGTGGGTCTTTCAGCCTTCTATTACCAGTCAATAAATTTGGTGTATTAAATCCCTTATTTTGAAATAGCCAGTATGAATTCTATTTTACTGATTGGATCCTGACTGATATATAGACTTTGAAGCATTTTTAGTGGAAAAGTACAAATGCTTAGATGGGAGACCACATCTTACCATCTGGAGCACTGTTGACCTATATAGGCAGAGACACTGTGTTTCCCAAACTGCTCAGACATAAGGTACTCTTAGCAGCAAAATCTGGTCCCAGGGAGGCGGAATTAAGGAAAAAATTCATCTTTGGGATTCATCAGCCACAGACAGAAAGATCAAATTGACCACACAGAAGAGCTTGTTAATAAGAAATAAACTGCTATCATTAGACAATGATACCTTGATCAGATATGAGAATTCAGGAGACTGCAGTAATGTACACACACAAGCAAAGACTTTCTGGAACTCAAACTATTTATGATCTATAAAAATTTAGTATTTAGCATTTTGGCTGACATGGAGGAAGGTTATAGTTAACTTGAATTAGCAAACTGGAAGACAAAATAAAATTACTTAAAATATAGTGCAAGGGCAAACATATGTGCATTTAAAAACAGATCTAGGACAACAATAACAGTAGTTTCAAAAAAGGAAATAACACATTGAGATAAGTAAGTCATGCTAATCAAGTTGCTAATTAAATAAAGAATAAAAATTATTATACTAGAAGAAATTTTCCTGCACTCAAAAAAAGATTTAAATTAATAGAAAGCAAATGTTCACCAACTTAAAGATATATATGCTCATACCTGGATATGATATATGTATATAATGGTGTAATTCATAAATTCCAAGAACAAAAAGAGTGGGTTTCTTTTCTTCACAACCATTTAGGATTTCATAACATGTTACTTAAGTAAAGGAATCAGACCAGCATTAGATATTTTATTTCTAAACTGAAAGTGAAGGGATGAGATGGGGAAAAATCTATAGATTAGAGAGAATACTATAGCAATGCAGGGATCTCATACCCAGCTAAGCTATTATTCTTCCATTCAGATGAAAGAAAGTTCTGTGGGTAAATATGAGGATTCTAAAATATATTTCTCTCATATCCTTTCTGAGAAAGAGACTTGAGAATGAATCTGACTAAACTGATACAAAGGAAAGGAAACAAAATTTATAACTATTTATAGTTTACTTTAAGTGGATTATGTTAGCATGGAAGAGAAAGCGTAATTGAAGAGAGAAAAATGACTCATAAGGGAAATTTAAATGCTTCACTGGTATTTGTTAGTGTGCAGTGAGAATGGGAAAGTAAAAAACTTCAAAGTTTTCATCTTTTAAGATGGTATCAGTGGAGGAATGGGAAAGTACAGTAGAACTCCCAACTTAAAAAAAAATAAAAGAGGAAAAGAAAGCAAAGAAAGCAAAAGGGGATGACTAACACATTGACCAAACAAGCTAATAAAAGGGAAAAGAAAAATATATAAAATAAGTAACCATAAAAGAGGATAATATGAATAAAATCAATTTTGTTAACGGTTGCATCAAATGTGAATGAGCTTCCTACTAAAAAATAATAATAATAAAAGAGATTACTTGAGAAGATAAAAAAAAGAAAATAAAACAAAACCCAGCTCCGAGGTCGAATCTTTAAGTCACTGCTACTTTTGATGAATCTAGGGGATTGTTATGAGAATGACTGTGAATGAATACTGGTAAATATTTTAAACCTCCTGAGCAGGTGAAGCAGGGTTTGGCAAAAATGAAAAGAAGAGGGGAAAAAAAAAAATCACAGCCCTGCTGGGGTAGCTAAGATAGTTTTTCTTATTCCTGGCAGAATATCTGGAAAGACACTGATGTAGAAGGTGAATTTTAAGGTCGGTTTCTCAATGATTTCCAAAAGAACTAAATGCTTTTCTGGAGTGGCCAGGACACTTATCTGAGGAGCTTTTGACTCATGATGCCTGGATCTGAACCATTCAGAACAGGCTTTGGCAAGCTCCGCTTTGAGCTTAACCTAAACAAGCACAACCCACACAGATTTTTCTCAGTGACTGAGTAAAGAAAGGAATAAAGCTGGGTTGATTTCTTAGCTCCATTAACAAGAGAAGCTAGGAACAGATGGAGGTATTGCAGCAGCAATGGCTGAGACAGACAGAGATTTGTTTCAGGAATTAGAAATCCTGACCAAAACTTTGCAGACTTCGGGGGAGCCAAATGGCTTCGAGAATCAGATCTGAAATTGAAGGAACTCCAAAATGCCAACCAGTCACCACTCACTCCCCTCGTTATGTCTCCCATATGCCATTCTTAGGTCCAAAAAGAGAAACTGACTCTTAGAGAAAGAAACCCAACTTTACAGCAGCTCTGGAAAGTGGATTGCCTTCATCAGAATGAAACAGTTCTTCCCCATTAGGAATTTTGAAAATCACATGTTCTCTTTTTGCCATGCTTCTGTGGAAAATGCAAATGTCATGATGGACTGAAAGCACTGGGAAAAAATCTACAGATCGTAAATGCACAGGTTAGGCCACATTTAAAGAGTCTTGTCGGATCAGAGAGCAATGAGGAGTGAAGTGCTTGTGGACCCACAATAGTTCCTAGGCTTCCATTTCTTCTCACATGCCAGCTGCAAACACAAGATTGAGTGTGACAGCTGGTCACCAATACAGTCTAGTGACCATTCTACTGATCTATCATCTAGCATGGCCACATTTGTTCAGGGGCAACCATCTGAACTGTGATGACTAAAGACTGTCTAAATAGGGGTTAGAACAACGGGGAGGTAATCAGACTACGTTTACTACAGTAATTGACTCCATCTAGCTGTCTTTAAACCGGGTAACTTTTCCTTCCCCCAAAACACTTTTTAGATTTCATCTGTCTTAGTGAAATTTCTATGAGGCCAATTTTGTGTCTTGTCTTTGACGGAGAGCATAAGAAGTCTGATACATTGCATAAGATATTTTGGTGGCTAGCTGCATCTGGAAAACATATAAATTTTTTTTTGCAGGAATATGAACTTAGTAGGGGTTATGTGACATAATATTGTGAGGTGTTAATCTTTACATTTTATTCCTTATATGTTCTTATTCTCCTCCATCCCCTGCTCTAGCAGATGGTAAATTTCTTCACCCAGACAATTGAGAGTATTACACAGGATGAAGGGATGCAGGAGTGGAGGAGAAGTAGGACACATCTTTGGGTCCTGAAGTAGAGGAGACTGAACCAACATGTTGCCAGAGAAATGGCTACACTGGAGCATCGTCACCCTCACATTCTTACTTCCTATGTGTCACATGAAAGGGTGTGGGGAGCACAGTCCTGAAGTGGAATGATAGGCATCCCCTCTGTTTATATTAACAACCAATGAACAAAGGACCGTCGTCCCCACTCTATACTGCCAATATCTTGGTAGTAGCTAAGTTCACAAGACCTAGAGGTGGGGGAGAAAAACACCAAACTAGAGATTGATATTTCTACTCTAGCCTGACAGAACAGGAACTTTAATCCAAAATCCAGCTGTCACAGTTAATAAATAAAATGACATTTCTTGCACACTTGACTTTTACAGCCTGAGATTCATATCCACCTCATGTATTTTAAACTGTATGTCCAATGAACAATGGAAACAATATTGTCTCCAAAAATGCATGGAATTTTCACAAAAATTACCAGTGTAATATGCCATAACAATATATTACTTTTTACAAAGCAGCAATCATAGTATCCATATTATCTGACAATAATGCAGTAAAATAAAAGTTACAAACAAAATTTTTAACTCTCCTACCTCCATTAAAAAAAACTTAATTTGGAAATTGTAATACATATGTTTAAATAGTTATTTTACTATAAAGGAAATAAAAGAACATTAAATTATGTGAAAAAGACAAAAACTGAGAATTAGTTGCATCCAAATATTAGTAAACAGAGGAAACAGTAAACAGAGAAAAAAATACAGCCTACAATGAATTTATTAAAAGGTAAACAACAACACGTGAACTTGGTTTTCTAGCGTATATGGATGGATATGATCCTGACCCAGAAAATCTAACAAATCATCAATTTTTACTGTATAGTGACTCTGATGCATTTTCCTGAAAAATTAGTTGAAGTGATATTGTTAATTGTGATGGTTAATTTTATATGTCAGCTTGGCTGGGCTAAGGGATGCCCAGATAACTGATAAAACATTATTTCTGAGTGTGTTTGTGAGGGTGTTTACAGAAGAGATTATAATTTGAATTTACAGGCTGAATAAAGAAGATCACTCTCATCAATACGAATGGGCATCACCCAATCCTTTGAGGGCCTAAATAGAACAGATAGTAGAAAAAGGTCAAATTTGCCATCTGCTTGAGCTGGGGCATTCATCTTCTTCTGCCCTTGGAAATCAGCACCCATGGTTCTTGGGCCTTTCTACTCGAACCAGGACTTAAACCAATACCCACCTCCCCTCACCCCCACTCCTGGGCCTTTGGACCACTGGCTTTCCTGATCCTCCAGCTTGCAGGCAGCAGATCGTGGGCCTCCATAATCCCATGAGCCAATGACTATAATACATTTCCATAACAACAAACTGTTGGTTCTATTTCTCTGGGGAACCCTAATACATTAATGAATCTATCCAATATCTAAACACAGTGGGGTTATCAGTATATGTAAATATCATATGATGATTTTTTTTTTTCTACTTTTTATTCCTGAACCTTTGATAAACCCTAGTATGTTGCTGAGTTAAAAATGCAGCAATTAAAGCTGGAGTCAGAGCTTGACCAAAAAAACGTATAAATCTCAAACATATCCTCCTTGGGCTAGCATTGTTCTCTGAGACCAAGAGATGTCTGTGTGTACTAGTATATATAGGGCCGCTGTTAGCAGGAAAGCAAGGAGATGGCTTTGCATAGACAGTGAACAGGCTCTTCCTTATCAACCTTTTGTTATTTCATGTGCATTGCTCTGTTCCCCAATGAGATTATGTAATAAACATCTTATTAAAATCCATAATTTTCCATGGGTCAGATCCCTTATCATAATGTTATGCACATATTAAGAATATTTAGCTTTGTTTATAAAGTTCTTTCTCCTAGATTATCTCATTTGATCCTCTCAGCAACCCTGTGAGGTAAGTTTTGAAGATTTTAGCCTGAATCTCCAATGTAAGGAAGTTGAATAGAGAGGTTAAAGCATTTGCTAAGACATAGTAGAATAGAAGCTCATCTGGCTTCAAAGTCAATGCTGGTTCCACGACATCACACTGCCTCCCATTGTAGGGGCTGAGGAAAGACTCTCACAATAGGCTCAAAGGTTCAATTGCTGTCCCCAGACAGAGAGTAGCAATGAACTGGGGAGTAACTTGGTGGCTCCAGCAGCTACTGGCAGTGCCATGCCAGTGTGAGCTGGGAAAAGAGACAGTATAGGAGCTGAGTCATCCAGATGGCAGTGGGGTTTTGTGGTCAGAAAGTGGAGGCTACACTGCACAGGCTAGACATCCACCAGCACACAGCAGACACAGAGTTCTAACTGGGACCTCGAGACTTGACAGGATACAGAGAAGGGGCAAAGAGCCAGGAAAGCAGTGTAGAGCTGTTTGCGGGTGGCAGTTGAGCAACCTGTCTTAGCTTATTTTTTATTCAAAAGAGGAACCTTTCAGAGACCTACAGTAATGTGATGTGACAACTTTTCACCTTCAATTCTAAGATGTTAACTCAAATACATAGGAAAATAACAATAAAATAAATTTAAGGAAATCTGAAGAAATCTATTGATTTTTAAAAAGCAAAATACACTGTAATAGAAAACCAATACATTGTGGTCATGAAAATGTGCCTTAATGATTTCTGAATCCCTGCCAGGAGTGTAATCCCCAATGGCTGAATTGCTGCTCTTTGAAATCCCTAACTGTGTTCAGTCTGAAGCTACACTTCACAGGAGCTGCTCCTAACCAATGCCCCAGTGTGACCAGGGATCCTAAGGTCTCTTTCTGAGGGAGGTGGCACTCCTCTGAGGGGTGACTTTGGCTCAAGAACTCTGATAATCTTGCAGTACTTTCCTTAGAATTGCATTGCAGTCTAAGATACTTCCACCCAACCTTCCTCTCATTTTCTCCTTCACTTAGGATTAAAAAACTGCATCATGGTCTAATGGTTCTCCCAGACTCCCGACTTCCTCCCATTTCCCTTCACAGGCTTTATAATCTCTTGCACTGCTAACCTGGTTTTGGTGTCTGTTTCTCTGCAAACTAACACAAATATCAACAAGCTTCCGGTCATACAAGGTGATACACAAACAAAATGTTTCAAAAGACCTATAAAATAAAATATATCTGGAAATTCTAGTCTAGAAAAAGAAATAGAAATAGATATGTAACATGAAAGTAACTACAGGTACTAAGAGAATTAAAAATAAGACTGGAACAATTTTCTAACACTGTTTGAAAATTCATTTAGTCATTCAATCATTAATGTAGTCTCCATTTGTTCACTCATTAAATCATATACAGTTGACCCATGACAACTCAAGGATTAGGGGTACCAACCCTTTGCATAGTCAACAATCTGAGCATAAATTATAGTTGGCCCTCTGTATACCCGGTTCCATATCCTTGTATTCAACCAACCACATGTAGATCGTGCAGTACTGTAGTATTTACTAATGAAAAAATCTATGTGTAAGTGGACCTGCACAGTTCAAAGCTCATGTTGTCCAAGGGTCAAATATGTGCCAAAGATTATTATCTTAAGCACAGTTTTCCTAGCAGTAAACAAGAGATACAAAATTCCTGACCTCGTGGATTTTATATTCTAGTGAGGAATACAGTCAATAAACATGATTAATATGTATAACATTTTGTATGTTAAATAGTGCAAAGAAGTAAAATAAAGCAGAGAAGAGGTACGATGTGCTGGTGAGTGGGTAGGAGGCTGTTGAAATTTCAGATAAAGTGGCCTGATAGGATTCATTGAAAAGATGATACTTAAGGATTGACCTCAAGGAAATGAGAGAACGGGCCCTGTAAATATACCAATTTATCAGGGAAAGTTCATTCAAGGTAGAGAGAACAGCAAAATGCCACAAGCCTGAAGCAGAGGCATGTTCAGGGTGTTTGAGAAACAGTGAGGAAGTGTTTTTGCTTGAGAGAATTCAGGGAGAATGAGTGTTTGGGGGCTTAGGTCAGAAGGTTAATTGGATGTCAAATCTTTTAGGTCTTATAGGTCCTAGGAAAAATTTTTTTTAAATGAGTGAAATGCAGTGATCTATACTTAACAGGATCACTCTGACTTCTCTGTTGAAAGTAGACTGCACAGACTTAGAGGCTAAAGCAAAGAAACCTAATGGGAAGCTATTCCAATATTCTAGAAGAGATTAGGGTAAATTGCAGCAAACTGAGAGCAGTGCAGATTTTGGTAAATGGATATAACCTTAATATATTTTGGAATTAAAAATGACAGAATCTGCCAATCACCTTAGAAGTGAGGTGTGAGAAAAAGAGAAGAATCAAAATTAATTCCCTTTTTTTTTTCCTCCTGAGTAAGTAGATGCCTAGAGTTCTTATCTATTGATTTGAAGAGAGAGAGACAGACAGAGGATGGTTGGTGTGCGGTGGGGAGCTCTTCAGGAATTTAACTTTGGCTAGGTGAAGTCTGAAATATTTTTTAGATATCCAAGTGAAGTTAAGCATTTAAATGCATTAAGCATTTAAATTCCATGTTTGAAGTTTAGAAGAGATGTCTGGCTAAATATTTATGTTTGAGAGTCAATTTTATTTTGATGTGAGGATAATAAAAGGGATCATTAACAAAGGAGCATGGATTAAAAAAAGAGAGAGAGATGTCCGAGGACTGAGACTTTGGTGCAGGAAAAGCGGTCTGGGGAATTTGGAGGTAGAGACAAAGGAAAGTAAGAAGAGGGCTGTGAGGAAGGAAAACCAAGCAAGTATCCAGGAAAACAAAGAGATTGTTTTATGAATAAGAAAATTTATGTGTGTTCTACACTGCTGATGAGTCAAGTGAGTTGAGAATAGAAAAACTGACATTGGAGATGACTGATGATTTAGAGCATCTTTAGTGAAATAATAAGAGCAAAAGCCTGGCTAGAAACTGGGAGGAAAGAAACTGAAGACAGCAAATAAGGAAAAGTGCTTGAAGCAATTTTACATTAAGAGCTGGTAGGGGAATGGGCCAGTAGCTAGAGGGGGGAGTAGGGACAAGAAAAAAAAACATTAAGGGGAAATTAATAGCTTATTTTAAAGTGTCTTTCTGGTAATCAGTGTAGGAAATGGCTTTTTAAATAAGTCATCTTAACAACTAGATGCCACAAATTTCTCTTTCATAGTAGAGCAACTTTTGTGCTAAAACAAAACCACACCGTTTAGAAAAGGCCATCACACATGTGCTGTTAGTATATGGCAACTATAAGATAACTGTAAGTCGAAAAAATTGGAAATTGGGTTTCTTTTTGCTTTCTAAACTTAGAAACAAACACATAATACATTAGACTAAATAAGCAGTCCTCAACCAGAGATGCATTGGCCCCACCATGGGACATCTGACAATGTCGAGAGGCAGTTTTGATGTCACAAGTGGGGAGGGGGTGCTACAGGCATCTAGTAGGGTCCAGGGAGGCTGCTAAACATCCCACAATGCACAGAATCTCTCACAACAAAGAATAATCCAGCCCCATATGTCAGTAGTACTGAGTCTGAAAAAACCTTGGTTTAATATACAGAAAGTCAATAAGAGGTTAAAATAACTTCAACATTCTTAAGATTAAACTCTAACCATATTCAATGTCTATCAAAAGAGAGACTATGTCCCTCAAGAGGAGGGGTGGTGAGTCTCAGGCTTGTAGAAATGAAAGATCTTCAAAACCAATGCTGATAATGACTACCACCAAGGTCCAGAAGGGAGGGGGCCTTTCTCAGTAGACTTACCTCCTACAAGTAAGGCCACCTCTCTAGAGAGAGGGACTCAATCAACTGTGTTATCCTGGGCACATGTAGTTTATCTGACACTCCCATTGTTCTGATTTCTCAGTCCTCAATCTACATTTAGATTGTGAATTGGCTCCCCATGGGAGACTCCAAACCATAGGAAGAATATACATTCATCATATATACACAGATATCCTGGTTCTGGTAACAGTTAAATTTATTAATTTAACCATATAAATTGAGATTTTGTATTATAAACTGTTATCCATACAACTTCACTATGTTAGGTAGAACATTTTTGACCATATTCTTATAAGGATTACTGTCCATATTTTGTGCTATTTTTTAAATGTTGTTCTAGTCATCCACATCAGTATCTTGCATTGGTTAAGTCATGTCCATCTTTGAAAACTGCATCAACTCTCAAAGAGCTGAGACAGTCACACTTCAGAAACTTTAACGGTCATGTCCAAACTCTGGGCCATACAAACTTCACCCAGGAAATAGATGTAACCTTTTTGAGAGACAGTCAATTGCTCTTTGGTTTCACTGTCTTAACCAATCATGTTCTTTAAATTTCCACACATAGTTCTTTTAAAATCTATGCTTTATTCATGTACTCTGTACATATGTATGTATATACATATATATACACACACACACATGTGTGTGTGTATCCTATCATGGCTTCAGGAGAAACATTAATATGTTAGTAATTTTATTTTATTTATTTTTTTTTTTTGCCATTCTTTTTTTTAATTGTGGTAAAATATACATCACAAAGTTTACCATATTAACTATTTTTAAGTGTACAATTCAGTACAATTAAGTTCACATTGTTGTGCAATCATCACCACTATCCATCTCCAGAATGTTTTCGTCATCCCAGACTGAAACTCTGTACTTATTAAACAATAACTCCCCATTTTTCACTCCCCCAACCTCTGATAACCACAATTTAGTTTCTGTCTCTATGAAGTGGCCTACTCTAGGTACCTTATGTAAGAGGAATCAGATAGTATTTGTCTTTTTGGAACTGACTTATTTCACTTAGCACAGTGTCTTGAAGATTCGTCCATGTTGTAGCATGTGAAAGAATTTCCTTCATTTTTAAGTCTGAATAACACTCCACTGTATAGATAGACCACATTTGTTTATCCCTTCATCCAGTGATCAATACTTGGGTTAAGTCCGTCTTCTGGCTATTGTGAAAAATACTGCTATGAGCATGGCTGTACAAATATCTATTAGAGTCCCTGCTTTCAGGTTTGTTTGTTTTTTTGCATAAACCCAGAAGTGGAATTGCTGTACCATATGGTAATTGTATTTTTAATTCTTTGAGAAACCACCATACTGTTTTCCATAGGGGCTGCACCATTTGACATTCCCACCAGGAGTTGCACAAGGGTTCCAATTTCTTCACATCCTCACCATCACTTGTTATTTTCTATTATCTCAATAATAGCTAACCTAATGGGTATGAAATGGTATCTCATTATGGTTTTGATTTGTATTTCCCTAATAATAGTAACAATAAGCATCTTTTATATGTTGCCCATATTTATATCAAATGCAAAGATATTAATGTGCACAGATTTTCTTTCCTGGATTTTTCTCTGCTTATAAAAGGCATATAAGATCCCTTGACATTGAGTTATTAAATTTCTCAGAGGCATTTCTTTCAAATGCTGGTAATAATTTCACAGGTACATAATTATATTAAGCTCTCTCTCAATCTAGTGTCTACCAGGGACTTGTTCTATTTAGGAAAATAAAAATAAAATGGTGATGACTCAAGTAAGTTCTATTTCCTGTTATTGAACAATTGCTCCTTAATCTTATCCTCAGCTAGTGGAAAAATCTATCTACTTAATTTTATTAGCAAATGATTTTGTGTTATCTGACTACATCTAATACATCTAATAAGAAGAAGATAACATTTAAATTTCCAGGAAATGTCAAGTGTGGATACCAAGCATTAATTCAAGCTAATGTGAGAAGGAATTTATAATAATGCTCTGGAAGCAGCTAGACCAACAAGCACTGTTTTTACCTATTGTGTCTGCACCGTGAAAATCAATATCGTTAAATACGCAGTAGTTAACAGAAGTGATTTCCCTAGCACTCATTTTCAAAACAAAATCCAAAGCTGTTAAAAGCTGAACCAACCATAAAACAACAATGGTTTCCCTTATGGCATTTAGATGAATGGTGGAAATACACATATAAAAGTCATTTTAAGTGTTTGAAGGCCAAGCCTTTCTCAATTATTCTCACAAATTTAAACTGTGTGAGATCTCTACTGTATAAAATTATATTTTAAAGAGCAAACTGTAACACGGGTCGCTTATTTCTGTTGTTTCCAACATCAGCTGGACAAAGAAAACAGAAAAGTATCTATACGTAGCAACTTCTTGTGGATCAGATCCTAGAGATTCAAACAAAGGGAGTGAGCAGAGTACAACAGCAGGAATCCACTATTAGCCCTATGCTTAATTCCAGGCAAGGAAGTACATCATGGGTACCTGCTTTAGCCCAACTAGTAGACATAGGTCAGAGCAAGAATGAACTTCTGCAGCAAAACTGAGGCAGCCGCTTCCTCCCTACACCTTGGAACAGCAGACTTGGAAAGCAGCCCCTAGCATCTTAATCACACCACCTAGGGAAGTTGGAAGAAACTCTTATTATGCTGAAATATCATCTCGTACAGCTCAAGGGGTAGAGGCCCAGAAGTCAACATACTACCAAATAAAACATTCCGGACCATAGTTTTATGGCCTATTTTTCTAAAGAGTCTATAATAATTGATTCCATTGCTTCTCCCTAGGTATCTCAGTCACCATAAAAGTCATCATTTATCATTTTGCCCATTATATGTCATCTGATCTAAACCCCACAATTTTCCATAAATTCATTTATGTGGTGTCTCCTTGTCCTCCATTCCTTTCTCTCTCTCCACTACCTTTGCGCTATGGGCTCATCAACTTCTGCTCTTAGCACAATCACTTTTTCTTCAGCACCATCACAGTGTATCCCTAGATAGCCTTGTCTTAACTAAATCACATTATCCTCTGCAAAAACTCCTTCACTGCCTTCTCAACATTGGTTTGCTTTTTTCCTCCCAAGTGTTACATATCAAGAGAGAGAAGATTCCCTCCTCACTTTCATTGCCACTTCCTGGCAGTCATACCTTCTTTTTCCTACAAAATTTTTGCTCCTTATGCAACTGCTACCTTCTTCACTCCTGGTCTCACACTCATTCACCTAAGGTGACCAACTGTTCCAATTTGCCTGGGACTGTGGGGGGTGCCACGGACAAGGGACTTCCACTTATAAAACCTCAACAAGCCGATCATCTTTTTCCTGACTCACAGTTATTCTTTCAGTGTTGCTTTCTCTTAAGACTCAAGAACATCAGATTCCCATGACCTGTAGAACATCTTAAACTTACTGTGTATGACTACCTCATTTTTCAAAAGCTTGTTTACCACTGTCAGTTAGTTACCTTCTCCCATGGCCGAACCCTGAAAATTACTGCTACTAGAACTTACTGTACCACTTCTGAAGTCCCAATTTTCCAACTTCATTTTCCAGTCTCTTTCCCTGTAACTTACTCTCTTTAATATCTTTAACACTATTTAGACCTTTTGGAAACAGCCAATATCGATTCCACTGATTTATATTTTTTACTCTGACCATTCTGGCTTATGTCCTTCTATGTCCACCTAAAGTTCCATGATCCATCTTTTGCTATTATTTACAGAGCAATTCTATCAGTAAGCCCTAATCTAACTGAGTAGGAGCCGACAGTATGTTCTGTGTCATAAGCTAACACTGGCTTGATTGACACTATAAAACAATTCTTATAGGTTGGCTGGATAACTATAGGATCCCCAGGCAACTAAAACCTAAAAAAAAAAAGCGTGATTATGAAGATGGAAGGGAGATGAAATTGTGCCAAACAGTAAGATGAGGACAAAGAATACTGGGAAAACAGAGCATTTCCTCACGGGGTGTACTATGAAACAGTTTGGCCCAACTTGGCCAAATTAGAAGGGAACTAGGAAATAACTTAAGAAAAGCACCTGACCAAAATTTCATTCCATTGAATTTGTAGGGTAGAATACAAAATGCATAGGAACATATTTGAATTTGAACACTAAATTCCATTAGAATGTAGTGTGTTTTTAATTATATCCCAAACTGACATCTGTTTAAAAATTAAAACAAAATTTTAAAAAATATATAAAGCTAAATAAATGGAGCCAAGGTGCTGGAAAGTGGTTTCAATTTACATAAATCTTAGGAAAAGTCATGGTAGTATAATTTCAGAACATACTTATCAGTTGTATTCTAAAGAGATTAGAATTAGTTAATATTTAAATTTGTACAGGAGAAAAATAGCCAAGGAACAATAACTAGTTAAATAAACAGAGAATATATTAATATTTATTGCACACATAGCCACCAGAGGAAATAAGCCTATTTTCGGCCATTATAGGTAGTATATAATATTTTCAAATTTAATTTTAGTAATAGATGTGCTATTATATAATTACTTTTGGAACCATATTGGCTGATTTTTTTTTAAACTCCATAAATTTTCTAAGAATTAAAAAAAAACCTCTCATATTTTGCTATACCAAATGGTAGGTGGAAAAATCCTCTAATTATATATCAAAGTACAAAATACTAGGGTGTGTTTATTTCATGACTGGCAATGCTTATAGAAATATTCAAAAACAAAGGAAAAAACATAAATGAGTTAGATATTTTTCTATGTTAAAAAAATGTAGTAAATCATTTGTTAAAGTTCAGCAATTTTTTTTTTTTTTTTTTTTTTTTTTTTTTTTTTGCCAGATTACTCTGGAGAAAATCATCAGGGACCCTTAGGTCCCAACAAATGTAGAGATAGAAGGTAAGTAGGAAAAAAAAATACACCCCATCATTAGTGGAGGAAGAAAGCCTAATGAGAAATATGACCTGATTTAAGTTGATCTTAAGTTCCTTTTTTAAAGCTTTGCAGTCTTGGGCTGTGAATAATTAATAGAAAAAGTCCTTCTGAGTTCTTCTTTCTGCTAATGTCAGTAAGATGCTAGAATCAGTTAGGAGGCAGTGATTTCCTCTGTTTCCTTCATTTTTAATTCGTCACCTAGTCCAATTACTTTTTCTGAGTTCGTGAAACTTCTCTTTTTTAAAATCTCTCTGATATTCCAATATTGTTCCAATTAAAACATAAAATTTAAATGAGTTACTATGATCAATAGAATTTTTTAATATTAAATAAATTAATGATTAGCTACCTTTGGGGATTGTTACTTATTTAAAGGAAGGAAAAAAACAAAGCTCACTTCTGGGATGCCCAGCACCACAGTACATGTCATTCCAAGTAGCAATCACACTCTTTCAAGATGGTAGTATGCTGTGGGAGGAATTTTGAGACTATGTAAATTTCAAGATGTTGACATTAGTTTCCTTTGTATTTTTCTTTGATTATAGTAGCACAATATTCAATTTCAGACTTACAAAAAGTTACAAGAGTAGTACAAAGAATTTCTGCATCTCTTTACCCAGATTTCCCAAACGTTCATAGTTTTATCATATTTACTCTTAAGATAGTATTTTTTTCTGAATCATTTGAAAGGAAGTTGCAGGCAAGGTGCCTATTTATTCCTAAATGCTTTGTTGTATATTTTCTAAAACCAAGACACACTTTAAGATAAATTCAGACCAGTTATCATAATCAAAATTAACATTGAAGATAATATATAATCTTCAGTATTTAATGAGATTTGACAGTTTGATAATTGTCTCAATAATATTTTTATAGAAAAGAAAATCCCAGACTATGAATTAAATTCAGTTGTCATGTCTTTTTAGTCTCTTTAATCTACAACAGTTTCTCTTTTTTTGTGTGTCATGAGACTGACTTCTTAAAGAGTAGGTCAGTTATTTTGCAGAGTATCCCTTAGGCAGGGTTTGATGTTTAGATTATGCTTATATATATTTTTGAAAAGTACCACATTCCCAGTGCCAGTTCCTTTTATGTGCATCATATCAGGAGGAACATGATTTTGTTTTATCACTTACTGGTGATGGTCCAGCTTTGATCACTTGAGTAAGATGGCGTTTGCTAGTTTTCTTCATTGTAAAATGACTATTTTTCTCATTGTAATTAAAAGCATCTTGTGGTAGGATGCTGTGGGAGGAACTTTGAGACTATGTAAATATCTGATTACTCTTCAAACATTCAGCACCAGGTTTAACATCCATTAGTGACTATTGCCTAAATCAATTATTATGAGAACCAAGTGATTTTAGACCAAGGGCAGGAAAAGTAAAAGATATGCCTGGAATATCTTTGTAGTGACAGAAAGCAAGGTAGCACTTAGAGATTAATGAAGGCATGTCAACGAACACAGAAGCCATTTAAAGGGACTCCACTGGCCAAATTTGGGGCAATCTGAGCATCAAAGTAATACTAGTGAAAAATTATAACTCATTGACTAAAATAAGAATCAGTGAGACCATTCTGAAACAAATTAATCAAGAGAAAGCTTTTCCTTACAGAAGATATTCAATCAATAAATCTAGAAAAAAGGATGGAATTCAAAAGTCACCTCATGAAAAGAGTTTTAATAAGGAACAGAATCCATGCTAGGGCTTCGGAGAAAGAAAAAGATTACCATCAAAAATCTAAATTCTGCAGATGTTGGATTATAGGGTCACCGAAGAAGAACTTTTTGTACTTTACCATTTTGTCTAAAATAAATTCTGTTCCAGGTACAGATCTAATCTGGAATGCCATTCCTGGCCTGGTTTGAAGTTAAATAAAGTGTAACTTAAAAGTATGCCGAGTCATAAACAGGAAAACAGAGAATGGACTTCAATGGAAAATCGCCAAGGATGATACAGTTGGCTGTTTTCCAATTAGCAAGACCTCACAAACCTACTAGAACTCTTAGAATCATTGTCATACTCTTCCAGCAGGTGAAGTTAACATGCAAGTATACAAGTGTGAAACTATCCTCTCTCATTCTATTCCTATAGTGAGAAAGAGAACATTACTTCTATGGATAACAGATATCTACTGGCCTTCACTGAGAACTAGTGGGTTCCTAGGATCTAATCAAATTTACTAAAAATAGAAGTCTGTAGGACATAAGAGCTTTTCAGATAGACCATGTCTATATAAAGACAAAGGGTGCTCTTTGATCACCTGATGTGAGTGTAAGAAAAAGTGTGCATTCTTTTCTTGGAGAGACAAGTTTGCCATCTTTGGCATCTGTTCTTTAAAGAGACAGGCAGATAAACTTTATTGCATTTTAAGAAATGAGTTTGGTAAAAATGTACCGGTACTATCATGATGTAAGGCTAAGGAAATCCTACACAGAGTATGTGCACTGGCATGTGTTGGGGTAGTGGAGGGGAGAAGAGACTTGTTTCCCTTCTTGATCCAAAATTTAGAGAAGGCACCCAATATAGAAGGTCTAATATTGGGCTGTGACTGGAATATGGCATAAATCAAACATGATTGAACCATTGTGCCAGGAAACGAAGCCAAGCAAGGATGAAAAGTGAATGACAGGCAGAACTTAGTGGCCTAGAAATTAGAGGTGTTGAGTTGGAATAGTATAAAGGACTGTAATAGAATAAAACATTCTCCCTTTGTAGTATTCTTCCCTTTGCTTGTCACACCCCTGCCACAGTCATCTTTCAGTTCATCAAACACACAGCTTTCCCAGGCTGAGGAAGCCTGTATGTGCTGTTCTTTCTATTTGTAATACTCTTCTCTTTACCATCCATTCCTTTTCACCTGTGTGATTGCTGTACATCATTTAAATCTCAGCTCTAATAGTCTATCCTCTGGAATTCTCTAATCTTTCTAACCAGGTAAGATTCATTAGAAATAAGATTTTATTTAATAGTTATAGCCATATATTGATTATAGTTGCAATTCAACATTTGTTTGTTTCTGTAACTAATGGTTGTCTCCCTCACGGTTCTATAATTTTTAGGAGGTTAGGCATTATGTTTTCTTTTTTTGTCTTTCACTTTCTCAATATTCTCCAGGACCTAGAATATTTCCTGGCACACAGTATATCCTAATTAATGATTAATTGAACAAAACATAGTGGAGAGATGCTGAATGTGAATATAGAAATAAAAGCTGATAATGCATAACCAGGAAAAGCAGTCAAGAAAATAACTTCTAAAGCAATTCCATTCATTTTTCCAGATGATTCCCGGAAAAGTTCAGGATAACTTTTAAGGCATCAAATATGGCATCACTGTCTTAAAAGCATCAACCAGAAATAAGCACAGAAGTTTTAAAAATTCTTAATAACAAAAGCATTTTTCTAAGTTACTAAAACACGTTCTAAGTTAATTTTGTCTTGGGGGTTGTGTGTGTGTATGTGTGCACGTGCGCACACATGCATGCATTACCTGTTTTAATATAACTCTTTAAGGTGTGTATTTTACCTTTCTTTTAGGTGAGAAATTTCTGGTTCACAAACATCAAAGCTTTTACCCAAAATCACAATATTGGTTCAGCAGAAACTCAAGCCCAGGTCTTCTGAATATGTGTATTAGGTGCCAGGTAGATATCATAGTGCATCATCAATTTAGTTGGTATAATTTGTTAATGGTACATTGGTACATGGAATTTTTAATGATAATTTGATGCTTAAATCGCACTTTATTTCACCTCCCTAACCCTGCCAAAAGTAAGCACAACTAATCTTTTCACTTTGGTTGCAAAAGGGAAAGGCAAAAATGTTAAAATAATTTGTAGATAACAAGTTATACTTACTGTTGTCAGCTAGACAGCATGTTAAAATGTGTTCCTATGACAAATATTACCATTGGTATTTGATTCATGTATCATTAAAATCAAATTTTATTTTTAAATAATCAATTTATGTTTTCTGACTTCAAAATAAAAACATTTGTAAAATATCAGATTCTAGAGACTAAACAGTAAATAAAAGATTTTGATGACTGCTAGTTAAATTTTAGTGTCATACTTACTTACAATATGTGGATATTCCATTATGTTCCTGATTCTTTTATATCTTTATTCACTTATATGTGGTCCTAAATTATTTCAAATTGGTTGCAGTGAAGGTGTTTATTAAAAGTTTGTGTACAATGTATAATAACTAAGTTTTAAAAGATAAATATTTATGGAGGCCTGGTTGTTCCTTGGTAAGACTATTATCTATTGAGGCAACCTGCTATTCTGAAGAACCCAAGTGACTTTTAACAAATGAGCATTATAGCTATGTAAGAGATCTATGTTTTCCACTAGGTGATGGGTGCTAGCTACTGGGAGAGGATTTTCTGGTTTTAAAAATAGTTAATACACCTAGAAATGTTTTTCTAAAACTTATGCAAAGCAAAAATTTCACAAAATAACTTATAAAACATTCATTGTAACTCCAAATTTAATGCTTAGGAAAATTCCATTTTACTGCTATGTAGTTAAAAATGCATCCATTCTTCCCTATCTTCATGCATTCCATTTACATTTTCCAAATTTTTTCTTAAGAAATCTGAGATACCAGGCCATTTCTTTGTTTGATATATCCATACTATATTAAATTTCCATTTTCATAATTTATTAATAGCCTGCATTTGTATAATTCTCTTTATTTGCCCAGTGACTGCACCATATTTCTCTTTTATCACAATAATCCTATCATAAGTAGGTCAGAAATCTATTCCTTTTTACCCTTTAGGAAATGAACACTTAGATTAAAACATTGTCCAGGATCAGACAGGGAGTAATGTGTGAATTTTAACCTTGAATCCAGTTTTTCTTTTGACTCCAAGGATTTTGTCTGTTATTATAGGCTGCTTTTTATTAAATTCTGTAAGGTCAAATCTGCCTCAACTCATAAACTTGCAGAAATCCCCTTTATCCAAACAGGTATTTAATTTTATTTCTGTGATTAATTTAAAATTCAGCAGAGGTTATTTTATTAGAAATTTAGGTCTTTATACAATTGACTAAGTTATTCATATTGTTTTTAAATGCCCATTAATTGTTGGAGGATATGAAAAGTATACATACTCAATCCATGTTTGCAATCATCATACAAGAATAGAAACAACTGCAATAAGGGAAGGATATGCAAAGTGCAGTGGGAACATGCAGAGCATATAAGACTACCTAGGAAATAATGGAGTCTTCTCCAGAGGACTTTGATTGGATGGGGAGCTGTTTACCAGGTGATTGTGAAAGAGGATGAGGCCCTCATAAACAGATGGAACCACCTCTGCAAAAGCCTGAATGAATGGAAGCCCAAGGAAAAGAATTTAGCTTAGTTTCACCATGATTTAAAGTGTGGAGATGTTGACACAGTTCATTGTACGTATTTTATATATATTCACATATATTTACGTATTCTCATTTTTTCTCTCTCTCTAAATAGAAAACACATTAAGGCCAAGGACTTTATATTATCTATCTCTGTGATTTTCTTGACACCTAATGCAGTAAGTTCTTAACAAGTAAATGTTAAAGGAAACAGGTATTTAGGTTCATGCCAAAACAGTAATGAGTTTCCGTTTTCTGACCCTCTCTCCTCCAACTCTTCACTTATTTGAAGTAAATTATGATTTTAATTTTATGTTTGTATTGATGTTCTAGTCAGAGTGAAGTGAATTTATATAAAACAACCGTATCATGGGTAAGTGTGTAAATGATTTTATTTTTTTCAACTTAAAATAATCTAATAAATCTTTATTAAGTACCTGCCAGAAGGAAGGGAAGGATGTTAGTTCCCAGAGTTATATGGAGATGAATGAATATATGATAGCATTCTTAAGGAACTATTCCATCTAAAAATCCTCAAAATTGTCCATTTTCTTCAATTTAAGTATTGAAGTTTGGCTACCAGGTCAATAAAAAGTTATATCTAATTTGTCAACGTAGTAACTTATTTTGTATCAGTATAGTTAAATTTGAAAATTGTGGTAGAGATTAAGAAACCACTGTATATTTAAGTATAACATCAAAGTGGAAAAGAGAGAAAAACATCTCACTGTGTCCTTGCATTTTTTTAGTAGTAGCTATGTATGACAGACATGGGAGGCCCACAGTACTCTTGCGCCCACAGGAATCTTGCTTTATTAGAATTTTTATGTATATTTGTTGTTTATAAGCTCTTTATATCCTCTAAATCACTTACTAGAGTAAAACTGTCCATTAAAAAAAAATTGTGGGTGTAATTGGTTTCATAAACTAATTTACCTTCAATTTTAAATGCCAAACTGTCCATCCAAAACTACAATTAGCCACTTGTAAAAGAGAAGTTCTACTTGGAGAACCCCTTTCAAATGTCACTATAAAATTTTATTTTGCAAGATCATTGCTTGTTTGAATTGTCAAAAGCAATTTATTTTTCTAAGGAGGTTTTATAAAACTCCATATTTTTAACATGTTTATTTCTGTCACAGATATTCAAAGGTTATAACTATTTTCAACTTTGCTATTACTTTGTTTTTGTTAATGTTGGTTTTAATCTGTCAGATTTCACTGGGACTTTTCAAGACTGGATACATGATAGTCAGCATGGAGACAGTGGTCTGGCTGTAGGAAAAAGAGGCATCACCACCAACATTCTACAAGAGCAAAATGGATTTCAATACTGTATTAAGAATAGACATTTGTATGCGAGAGACATACTATCAAAGCCAGGATATACCAATTAGGAAAGGATTTTAAGTCTTCCCAGAGCCCAGACTGGAGAAATAGTGTTAACTTTCTTGAGGACAGAGTTTGAAACACATCCTTCCATCAACACTCTAACTGGTCAGACTCTCTTTTAGTTATTCAGCATCTATATATTTATTAACTCTTTGTAGAATGTTTATTATGGAATATATTGAACATATAAAAGAGCCTATACATATATGAATGATTTAAGAATAAGAAAACTAACGTATTTCTATTCAACATTTCACATGGGAAAGTGAACATTGTAAATATTACTATATCAGTTTACCATAGTTACCATGTGCTAGTCTCCATTTTCACCCCCATCCTCCCTCCTCTCCAAAAGTAACCAATATAAACTTTTTGTTTATTATTCCTTTCCTTTACTCAAAATTTTATTATACTTTCACATATACAGTATTTAATTTTTTTTAACATACATGTAGGGAATAACTTTGTATTTTTCACAGTTTGCTTGTAGATTAATAATTAAATTCCTGCTCCTCCAAAGGGATACCTGTACCTCACCTTTATTTTCACTGCTGCAGGATATCCCATATAGTACAAGCACAAAAAAGTTACAGTGTATTTATCTACTCTGTCAAACGGACATTTGGGTATTTGGGGGCTTAAGAGCTGTTGCTATTATGAACAACACAGGATATGGTATTTACATGTCTAGTATTGCACAAGTACAAGGAGTTCTCTAGACTAAATAGAATTGATGAGACATGGGTATGTTCATTTTCTACTTTACTTAATAATTCCCCGTTATTTTCTGAAGTGGTATCAATTTCTTTTCCTGCTACAACTCGGCTGCTCTGCATCTTCACAAAAAAGTGGTGTTATCAGACCTTATTACTTTGCTGCCTTAATGTTGGGTGATGTGTGTGTGCGAGGGGTGGTGTTGAGTACAAATTTCACTGTGGTTTTAGTTTGTATTTCTCTAATTACTAAGACTTTGTTATATGTTGATTGATTTTTCACATTTAGTTTTTCCTAAAGTCTATTTCTTCTGATACTGATGTAGCCACTAGGTTTTATTGATTAATATTTGTTTTGTATAAACTTTCCCATAATTTTATACTCAATATTTTCTGTTTTTAATGTTTTAAATGTGTCTCTTATAAGCAATAGGTAGGTGAAAAAATTTCCCACTCATAAGATTTGTGTCTATTATCTATCATCTATCTATCTAAAGAGATTCCTAAGAATCCTAGTCACAGCCTACATACTACTCTTAGAATCAGTTATCAGCAGTCTCAGCTCAGCTTCACAGCTTTTCTACAAGGGTACTGAAAAACCCATAGACCATATTGTCATATATTTGTTTTTTAGTACATTACCCAATTAAAATTGGATCCCTTGAAAGAATGGAGAGTTGAATTTGAAACAATAATACTCATAACCATTTTCCAGAGGAAGGTAAATCAGAGGTCCATACTGACGCTATGATTATATCGGTTTACAACCAAACACTTTATTGCAATTCATATAGTCACAGTCTCACATGCCTTTAGATCTTGCTCTTTCATCTCTGCATTCTTAGTATCTGGCACATGATGAGCAACTGTCAGTGCTTTCTGAATGAACGAGAAAAACTACACCAAGTGAGTCTTATTTTATGAAATACATTGTAATAGTAGTTGATGTGAGTCGCTGCCTTGGGAAAATGCACTTATGTGAAGAGGGGAATGAAGAGAGTACAATCCCCAACTGTTGACATTTCTTAATGGGGTATGCATTTTAGAAGGTATTTGTAAAAACAGACATGAAACTTTTAAAAAATTAAATTTTATCCTCAATTTTGTAAAAAGTATGCCCAAAATTGTGCCCAACAAGAGTAGCTCAAGTTAAGGAACTGGAATTATTCACACATAGCACTGTTTTACAAATAATGATCTCAGAAGTGCAGCTTTATAGATTAATATGAATACAGCTTGAATATTTCTGCAACTATTGATGCTTCTTCTTCCCCCTCTGCCCTTTCAACAATCCTCATGGTCTCATCTCACAGTCATTTTTACTTAATTTTCTTGTTTTGACTATTAATTGTTTTCAATTAAGCTAGATTTAAGCAAGGGACTTCATATACCCCTTCTCTTCATTAGCTCTTATATTCATCACAGACATCACTATGAGTCAAAGTACTTTATAAAATATATTTTTTTAAAAAAGTACAAAACGGTTATCACCTGAAGAAGTAAGATAGGAAGTCAGTTATTTATCAAAATGCTAGCATATTATGTAAACCTGTTAGAGTTTTATAGGTTTACTTCTAATTTTATTTTAATGTATATTTTTAATTGGTTTTCTTCAAAGAATCACCACTTTGTATTAGTTCCTGTTTTCCTTCCTGAGTTTTAAATAAAACTAAGACTCAGCTAGAGGAAGTATTCTTAAAATGGCATTCAGTGTTTTAGCTTACCTCAGATTTCGCTCACCCTTTGAATAATTAACCATGACCTTGGATTTTATAACCACATTTCAAATGCCTTTTTAAAAAAATCACTTTTGTCTTACAAAATATTTAATTACAGTGAATTCATACACCATTCTCTTGTAATACTGAGATGGAATCCCAATCTAGAGATAGAATAATAGAAACACGTACTATCTTCATTTCTTCCAGGGTTTCTGTTTTTCCAACTATATTTTAAAACTTGAGTCCCTAGCATTTCATTCTCAATTCCCTAACCACTAGAGTGATTTCCTTTATCCTTTCAACAAAATGAGATTTCTTGGATTGGTGTAGAGCTCTTTGTATCTCACTAAGATGGCAGTTCTTTCTTTAAGGTATTTTTTTTATATTTACACCAAACAAGCTGTATGTAGTGTTCCCAGGACTGGGAGAAACAAGTAATTGAACAGGAAGATCATGAACATTGGAATGAGCACTCCAGAAAGGGGAGTCAAGTGGGAATGAGTGCAGTGTAAGTCAAAGGACTCAGGGAACAAAAACCAATAGAGCAGAAGAGAGGAGTCTTGGGCTTCCCTGGTGGCGCAGTGGTTGAGAATCTGCCTGCTAATGCAGGGGACACGGGTTCGAGCCCTGGTCTGGGAAGATCCCACATGCCACGGAGTGGCTGGGCCCGTGAGCCACAACTACTGAGCCTGCGCGTCTGGAGCCTGTGCCCCGCAACGGGAGGGGCCGCGATAGTGAAAGGCCCGCGCACCGTGATGAAGAGCGGTCCCCGCACCGCGATGAAGAGTGGCCCCCACTTGCCGCAACTGGAGAAAGCCCTCGCACGAACCGAAGACCCAACACAGCCAAAAATAAATAAATAAATAAATAAAGTAGCTATAAAACACAGCTTTCTTTAAAAAAAAAAAAAAAAAAAAAAAGAAGAGAGGAGTCTTTGCATCAGAGACTAAGTCCAAATGTCTCCAGGCATGGTCTAAGTCCAGAGCCTACCTATTATTGCCCCTGTACCTGCTGCTGCTACTCCTGACCTTGGGACTAGTGGGTCCTGGTCAAACCCAGACTTCCCTGAAGTAGGTCCCTGCAAGAATGAATAAGTTGAAAGCCACACACTGGAGACTAAGTCTCTTTCTCACATTTAAAAAAGTACCTGACAAAGTTTTTGCAGTAAATAAAGAGAAGCAAACTGAATCACTTCACATGATGTTGAAAAAAGAGTAATCATTGTTACCCATTTTAATAAGACATAGGTACAGAAATTTCGAACACATGTCTTCCCCAAAAGTCTAAGCTTTCTGTTTCTTTTGTTTTTAAATAATTTTGTTATTTTTCAGATGACTTCAATGAATTTTTAATCGTCATCACAGAACCTGTTGATTTAGAGATCATGCTTTATGAGTGATTATATTATGCTCTTTTGAACTTACTGCTTTCCTAAATATTTTTTTTTTTTTAACATGTTCACTTCTTTGGAATATTCTGTGAAATATTTTTATCCTGCTTCTCAGGGATAGCAATGAGAATAATTATGTCTATGTATATTTATATATTTTGTATATTCTATAGTGGAAGCTTAAATTTGCTTTGACAAGAGAGGCCACATCTGTACATCTATGAACCATTTTAGTTTTGTAAATATAAGGCTAGGATCTACTCATTAACCTTTGTCAAATCCTGAACTTGGGGAATAATCCTACCATACATACTTAAATGTTTGTTAATTAATATGTTTAATCATGTAATAAGCTGTCACCATTGAGGGCAGCATGCAATTCTAAAATGATTATTATATTTTGAAAATACATTTTTTTTTCACTAGTAGTGGAATAAAGACCATGGTTGAGACCCTGAACTTGATGAAAGAAGGAGACAAAAAGCAGACTCACAACTGTAAAGAAAAAAAATGTTTTCCCAAACCATAATGGAAGACTGATTTCCTTGGGGAGAGATGTACAGTTGGGAAATACCTGTGAATAGTACTTGTGATTATCACTGAGAGCCATAAAAATCATATTTTTATATTAAGTTAAACTTGAGAGGTAAGCTTTAGAGAATAATTAAAGCTAGTGCCCTTGTTCTGAGGAACAAAGAAGTTAACATATATAGATTCTGAGATAATTTTTGTTTGGACATTGAAAAAAATGGTGACAAGAATTTGGAGACACTCACTGAAAAATTATACAATTTCATTATTTTGTGATCATTTTTTCTACTCTCCCTGCTCTAGCACTTATTTTTATCTCAGGTCACCCTCTACTATCCCAACCTTTCCACTGCCTGCTTGGACCTATGAAAAAAGACGTTAACTTTTGTGGAATTTCCCCATTAAAGTACAAATCAGGTTTCCAATTAAATGTTCAAACCAACACCATAATTCTATAGGTATTTTTTCATAAAATTGCAGCTAAATTTCAATTACATTCGATTATAAAATTTCAACTGTTTCCTAATGGGGCTGTGCTGCTTTAATAAGTACTAACTTGTTAATGACCATATTTAATACTAATAAAGCTTCCTACTCCCTTTGGTTCCATAAGAGTAGTCCAAATTCAAAGGCTTTGTCTCCACCTTAGTCTGGCATTAATTCTATCTGTATGGATCTTTAGTGATATGTACAACTTTCTCAGGAACAAAAGCATCTATTTCTACACTGTCTTTTCTTATTCTGTTAATGAGAAAAGCAATGAAGAAGGCAGGAAGAGAAAATTCTTGTTGAGGGAAAATAGCTTAATCATATATAATGTTCTATTGAGAAATGTAATTTAAAAGTTCTTTGAAATTTAAGGCAAGAAGAAAAGGAAGTACCATCTTTTACAGTTATCCGTTCACTTATCCAAACATTCTTATTTCCTGGAGTCTACAGTGCTTCCCATTTATGACTTGACAAACTAATTGAGTAGAAGAGGATATCAAGTGAGTACTCTAAAAGAGAGATTGCATGATATGAATAATATTTGTTTGTAATCTTAAAATTAAATCTATGTAACAAACAAATCTTAGAAATAAATCATAAAATCCTAGGGGTTTATATTACTTAATCTCCCATTTAGCCTTGGGTCAAGGACTTGTTATTGTTAACTACAGCAGCTGTTGTAAATCCAAACCCAGTCAAGTTCTATAGGACTCTTGCTTTTGTAATTTGTAGTGATACCTTCTTTCATAAGAGGGAGATTTTTTCCTTTATCTTTTCTGTGCAGTGCAAATTTCAAACTCCTGGTGTTGAATTATCTCTGCTGCAGTTAGGGAAGAGTGAGGGAAATGAGCTTCACTAGGTAAACACCTGACATGATGAAGCTCGTTTTCTTATGAATTATGCCAAAGGGATAGAAATAATTAACTAAGAACAAACATATGTCCAAAAAAGCAATGAATTCTTCTGCAAAATTGCTTTGGCAAAAATAACCTCTCTTCACATTACACAGAAAGGGTAGAAAAATAAGTAGAGATATTTTACAAATACTTTTACTTAAGAAACAAAGAATTAAATAAAATATATTTAATATGCTAGAAAAAAACTATTTAAAATAGAAAGCTACATACTGCTTATTTAGTGTAAATATAAAAATTACCTAAAAGAAGGAACTGCCATTTTAGTGAGATACAAAGAGCTTTATACCAACTCAAGAAATCTCATTTTGGTATCTAATTTTTTCACTAATGTAGTAAAAAGTACGTAATGTAAAATTTACTTTCTTAAACATTTTTAAGCATGCAGTTCAGTAGTAAGTATATTCACATTGTCGTGTAACAGATCTCCAGAACTTTCACATCCTGAAAAACTGAACTCTATACCGATTAAACAACATCTTCCCATTTCCTCCTTACCTTAAGCCCCTGGGTACCAACATTCTGCTTGCTGTTTCTATGAATTTGACTACTATAGATATGTCATATAGGTGGAATCATACAGCATTTGTCTTTTTGTGGTTGGTTTATTTAATTTAGCATAATGTCCTCAGTGTTCATCCATGCTGCAGAATGTGATAGGATTACCTTCCTTTTTAAAGCTAAATAATATTCCATTATATGTGTATATCACATTTTTTTATCTGTTTACCTGATGATGGACATTTGGTTTGCTTCTACCTTCTGGCTATTGTAAATAAAGCTACTATGAATATGGATGTACAAATATCTCTGGCAATTATGCATAAAGCTGCTATAAATGTCCTTGTGAAAGTTTTTGTGTGGACATCTTTTAAATTTCTAATGTAATTTTACTAGGAAATATATCAAATATAGAGAACAGAAAATAATTTTAAACACCCATGTAGCCACCATGCTTATTTGATAAATGTTAGTATTTGCCACATTTTTTTCAGAAAAAAAATTTTTAAAGAAATAAATGTAATAGAACTAGTTGAAGTACTATTTTTATCCTATCCTAATACCATTGCCCTTCTTTTCCTAGATAGCACCATTATTCCTGCTCAAGGGTTTATACTTTTTCATATATGTGAGCATTGATAATACTGCATATTTTTATGTGTTTTTAAGTTATTCTACAGAGCCAAGTGTAACTTGCTTTTTCAACTCATCACTATGTTTTCAGTATCTGTATGTTGATCGTTACTACATGTAATTAATAATTAAAAGTTGTTCTCAATAGGTTTGCTATGAAAAAACAATCCTACAGAGGACATCATGAAGCTTGTATTCATGTTCACAGGTATAAGAGTTCCTCTAGGGCATGTCCTTAATAGAATTGCTATATTGCACCGTATGTACATCTACTGGTTTACTAGGTGTTGCATAGCTCTCAAGAGTGATTGTAAAAAGCATGGTGTTTCTCATAAATGCTGCCAGTGTGTTCTGATGTTTCATTCCTTAATACTTGAGCTGATATGGTACTATCACTAAATTATATCAAGTTCCCAAGGAATCAAATTTCTAGTTTGATTTATACAGGTAAAACAGGGTCTCATTCAGTAGATTTAATCTGACTTCATAATCAAAATGAAAACAAGAAAATGAAAATCTAATTTATAGAATTTTGTGTGTGTGGGGGGGCAGCCTGTATTAAAGAAATTCAGCATTTATTTATTTACTGGTCTAATAAATATTAAATTCTCTTCTAAAAAAAAGAGTGATTGTAACAGTTTACTTTCTCACCATTTGTATATGAAATTCCTCTTTTCTGCAAATCCATTCTTATGCTTAAGACTGTCAAACTTTTAAATTTTCTTCAACTTACAGATGATAGATGTTACTTTATATTTCTGGTTACTAATAAAGTGAAACATCTTATATCTATGGTCATTCTGGCTTTCTCTTTTTTGAAACACCTTTTCCAGACTTTTGCCTATGTTAATTCTTTCTTCTTCCTTTTTTTAGTTTTCTAAAAGATTCATAAAAGTTACTTTAATATTCTAGATGCTAAATCTTTACACTGATGTGTTGGTTGTTCAGAATCGTATTTCGTTGGTGTGTATCTGGAATGCGATTCATATTATAGCATGTGTCTCCCACAGAAGAGAAACAGGATGTGTTGCCAGGCATGTAGTCTCAGCAATTTGTCTCCTAAGGTTCAGAGGAGGCAGGATTCTATCAGTCCTCATGTTCTCTAAGCCAGCCAGGATTTTGTATGATTTGGCTGCTCAAAATAGCAAAGGGAGAGGTTGACCTGTTGATCTCCTGTTGATCATTACTTTAGGCTTTCAGCACTCTCATAACTGGCTCCCTATGCTCTAACTCAATGGAATTTCTCTTCTGGGCTAGGTTTGGTCTCTGGCTTCCTCTAACTCTTTGATTTAATCATTTTTTAATATTTCACAAATTTTCCAAATGTCTGGCCTTCTAATATCATCTGTTCTGGATATCTAATACTGTTATGGATTTAATCTTTAATTTTATATTTTTTGTTATTTTTAGAAGTTTAAGCAGGAAGAAAACTAGGGACATATTATTAATCTGCCCTTTTGGTTCACTGTCCATACAATTAAAAGAATATTTTTAGAGTAGTTTTAGGTTCACAGTAAAATTAAGAGGAAGTTACAGAGATTTCCCTTATGCTCCATGCTGCCCCACATGCACAGTCTCCCCCACTATCAACATTCCCCATCAGAGTGGTACATTTGTTACAATTGATGAAGTTACACTGATACATCAAAAGCACCCAGAATCCATACTTTACCAAGGGATTGCTCTTGGTGTTGTATATTCTATGGGTTTGGACAAATGTATCCATCATTATAATATCATACAGAGTATTTTCACTGCTCTAAAAATCCTCTGTGCTCTGCCGACTCATTCCTCCCCTCCCATCCCATCCCCTGGTAACCGCTGATCTTTTTACTGTCTCTAGAGTTTTGCCTTGTCCACACATTTTTCAAATAGATCTTAGCATTATGAAAACATGCTTTTCCTTAAATCTGTCAATCTGAAGTGTGACTTGCTAGCAATTGCAGAATATCATATTGGTTGCTTCTTGTTCTAAGCTTTTTCTCAAATGACTTAAAATACGTAAATAAAAACAAAACAAACCAGATACCCTTAACTTCAACTACTGGAAATATCTTTGGAATCTTGATATTAAAACTGAAACCTGGGGCTTCCCTGGTGGCGCAGTGGTTGAGAATCTGCCTGCCAATGCAGGGGACACGGGTTCGAGCCCTGGTCTGGGAAGATCCCACATGCCGCGGAGCAACTAGGCCCGTGAGCCACAATTACTGAGCCTGCGCGTCTGGAGCCTGTGCTCTGCAACAAGAGAGGCCGCGATAGTGAGAGGCCCGCGCACCGCAATGAAGAGTGGCCCCCGCTTGCCGCAACTAGAGAAAGCCCTCGGACAGAAACGAAGACCCAACACAGCCATAAATAAATAAATCAATAAAATTTAAAAAAAAAATTAAAAAAAGGAGATACTGTTCTTAAAAAAAAAAAAAAAAAAAAACTGAAACTTAAATGTTACCTAGCAGTTAGTGGCACCATGCAGTAACCAAGATCAAGATACATGAAATAGGGCATGGAAGTCTATATTTTATAACAAAAGATGATTTATAATTCTCAATGTACAATGTGGATTCTACAAAAATAGCAGATAACTTCTGGTTACACAGAATTGAATGTACACCTTTCTCTCTACTCCTTGTAACATCCTACATTAATTGTAAAGGATCAAGAATGGTGTCAATTCATCAGACCAAAACACACAAACAAGACCTTTATTAAAAAGTTACAAGTTAGAAAGCATGTGAACAAGTACTAACTGATTTATCTGATCATAGGATAGGGAGCAAGCAAGAAGTGAGCTGACTGGCTCAAGAACTATACACTAAGAATTACACACTGGGGAAACCTGTATAAGCTGGGTGGATTATACCCAGGTCAATTTACAGTTTATGGTAAGATACTATAGATTTGCAAAATGTTACCATTGGGGAAAACTGGGCAAAGTTTATATGAGATGTTTTTGTATTATTTCTGATAGCTGCATGTAACATACAGCTGTAACAATGAAAGTTTCAATTTAAATTTTTTTTTTTTTAAATGAAGGCAGTTTACCTTCTGGTGCAGCTTCACAAAATATTTATATTGTCATAATTGGGAAGAAAGTTATGGAATGTAACCTGTGAGAGAGAGAGAATGTGTGTACAGGGGAGGTATATAAGTTACATAGCTTTATGTACAATATGGGAAGTTGAACAATAATATATAAAAATGAAATGTAATTAAGGGTTATATAATGATGCTACTAGATAAATGGTATTAACTACTCCCAGTAATAGTTGAGGAGATAAAAGTGCTTGTGCCTGGGAAGAGGGATTTTGGGTCAGTATTAGGAAAGGCAGAAAATAGCTATCTTCAATCTTAAGCTTTGTTGTTATTTTTAAATTATAAATCATTGTACCTTGTTAATATTAAAAGTTAACATATTAAGGAAAGTAAAAGATGATGTAAACATTTAGCAAAAAAGCAGGTTGAAAAATCTCATGTTTTAAAGTAAACATCTGGATGGGAGGCAAGGTGGCAGAGTAGAAGGACCCTGAGCTCACCTCCTCTCACAAGAACACAACTAACTGCTGAACAACCATTGATAAAAAAATCACAACTAACTGCTGAACAACCATTGAGAAAAAAAGGCTGGAACCTATCAAGAAATATTCTACATCCAAAGACATAAAGAAGAAACCCCGCCAGACGGTAGCAGGGGTGCACTCATGATATAACCAAACCCAATTATTCTCCAGTTTGTGAAGTGACCCACAAACTGGAGAATAATTATATCACACAAGTTCTCCCACAGGAGGGAGAGTTCTGAGCCCCATGTCAGGCCCCCAGCCTTGGGGGGTTCTGGCATCAGGAGGAGGATCCCTCAGAGCACTTGGCTTTGAAGGCCAGTGGGGCTTGATTGCATGAGCCCCACGGAACTGGGGGAAACAGAGATTCCACTCTTGGAGGGTGCACAAAATTTCTCATGTACACCGGGACCCAGGGCAAAAGCAGTGACTTCATATGAACCTGGGCCGGACTTATTTGCTGGTATTGAAGGGTCTCCTGTGGAGGCAGGGGCCAGCTGTGTTGTCTCTCTCTGGGGTTATAAAAACTGGTGGTGGAAATATCGGGGAGTGTTCATCTACTTGAAACCTGGCTGAAGCAGACATCTTGCTTGGGTCCTTGACACCAAGACCTGGTCCCACCCAACAGCCTATAGTCTCCAGTGCTGGACAAAAGTCTAGGACCAGATGGCTTCACATGTGAATTCTACCAGATATTTAGAGAAGAGTTAACACCTGTCCTTCTGAAACTATTCCAAAAAATTGTAGAGGTAGGAACACTTTGAAACTTATTCTATGAGGCCACCATCACCACTCTGATACCAAAACCTGAAAATGATACAAGAAAAGAAAATTACAGGCCAATACCACTGATGAACATAGATGCAAACATATCCTCAACAAATTACTAGCAAATCAAATCTAACAATACTTTAAAGGGATCATACACCATGATCAATTGGGATTTGTCCCAGGGATGCAAGGAGTTTTACAATATCCACAAATCAATCATTGCGATATGCCACATCAACAAATTGAAGAATAAAAACCTATGATCATCTCAATAGATGCAGAAAAAGCTTTTGACAAAATACAACATCCATTTATGATAAAAACTCTCCAGAAAGTGGGCATAGAGGGAACTTACCTCAACGTAATAAAGGCCATATATGACAAACCCACAGCTAACATCACACTCAATGGTGATAGGCTGAAAGTATTTCCTCTAAGATCAAGAACAAGACAAGGCTGTCCACTCTCACCACTTTTATTCAACACAGTTTTGGAAATCCTAGGCACAGCAATCAGAGAAGAAAAAGAACTAAAAGGAATCCAAATTGGAAAAGAAGAAGCAAAACTGTCACTGTTTGCAGGTGACAGATACTATACATAGAAAATCCTAAAGACCCTAACAGAAAACTATTAGAACTCAATGAATTCAGTACAGTTGCAGGATACAAAATTAATACACAGGACTTCCCTGGTGGAGCAGTGGTTAAGAATCTGCCTGCCAATGCAGGGGACATGGGTTCAAGCCCTGGTCCAGGAAGATCCCATGGAACAACTAAGCCTGTGCACCACAACTACTGAGCCTGCGCTCTAGATCCCACGAGCCACAACTACTGAGCCCATGTGCCACAACAACTGAAGGCCACATGCCTAGAGCCCATGCTCTGCAACAAAGAGAAGCCACCGCAATGAGAAGCCCAGGCACTGCAATGAGCCTCTGCTTGCCGCAAACAGAGAAAGCCCGTGCGCAGCAATGAAGACCCAACTCATCCAAAAAGAAATTAAAAAAAGAAAGTAATACACAGAAATCTGTTGCATTTCTATATACTAACAATGAAAGATCAGAGAGAGAAATAAAGGGAACAATCCCATCTATGATTGCATAAAAAATAATAAAATACCTAAGAATAAAACTAAGGAGGCAAAAAACTGTACACCAAAACCTGTAAGATGCTGATAAAAGAAATCAAAGAGGACACAAACAGATAGAAAGATATACTGTGTTCTTGGATTGGAAGAATCAACATTGTCAAAGTGACTGTACTACCCCAGGCAATCTACAGATTCAATGCAATCCCTATCAAATTACCAATGGCATTTTACACAGAACTTGAACAAAAATTTTTAAAGTTTGTATGGAAACATAAAAGACCCCAAATAGCCAAAGCAATCTTGAGAAAGAAAAACGGAGCTGGAGGAATCAGGTTCCCTGACTTCAGACTATACTACAAAGCTACAGTAATCAAGACAGTATGGTTCTGGAACAAAAACAGACATAGATCAATGGAACAGAATAAGCAGCCCGGAAATAAACCCACACATCTATGTACAATTAGCCTGCGACAAAGGAGGCAAGAATATACAATGGAGAAAAGACAGTCTCTTCAATAAGTGGTGCTGGGAAAACTGGACAGCAATATGTAAAAGAATGAAATTAGAACGTTCTCTTACATCATACACATAAATAACCCCCCAATGGATTAAAGACCTAAATATAAAACAGAATACTGTAAAACCCCTAGAGGAGAACATAGGCAGACAGAACACTCTTTGACATAAATCACAGCAATATCTTTGAAACCATCTTCTAGAAAAATGGAAAATTAAAAACAAAAATAAACAAATAAGAACTAATTAAACTTAAAAGTTTTTGCAGAGCAAAGGAAACCAGAGACAAAATGAAAAGACAACCCACAGAATGGGAGAAAATATTTGCAAATTAAACAACCAATGAGGGATGAATCTCCAAAATATACAAACAGCTCATGCAGCTCAATATCAAAAAAACAAACAAACCAATCAAAAAATGGTCAGAAGATCTAAAAAGACATTTCTCAGAGAAGATGTACAGATGGCCAAAAGGCACATGGAAAGATGCTCAACATTGCTAATTCTTAGAGAAATGCAAATCAAAACTACAATGAGGTACCACCTCACACCAGTCAGAATGGCCATTATCAAAATGTCTACAAATAATAATGCTGGAGAGGGTGTGGGGAAAAAGGAACCCTCCTACACTATATAAATCGGTGTTTAATTTTGTCACAGCTTTTTCTGCATCTATTGAGATGATCATATGATTTTTATCCTTCAGTTTGTTAATATGGTGTATCACATTGATTGATTTGTGTATATTGAAGAATCCTTGCATTCCTGGGATAAACCCCACTAGATCATGGTGTATGACCCTTTTAATGTGTTGTCGGATTCTGTTTGCTAGTATCTTGCTGAGGATTTTTGCATCTATGTTCATCAGTGATATTGGCCTGTAGTTTTTTTTGTGACATCATTGTCTGGCTTTGGTATCAAGGTGACGGTGGCCTTGTAGAATGAGTTTGGGAGTGTTCCTCCCTCTGCAATATTTTGGAAGAGTTTGAGGATAGGTGTTAGCTCTTCTCTAAATGTTGGATAGAATTTGCTTGTGAAGCCATCTGGTCCTGGGCTTTTGTTTGTTGGAAGACTTTTAATCACAGTCTCAATTTCAGTGCTTGTGATTGGTCTGTTTATATTTTCTATTTCTTCCTGGTTCAGTCTCAGAAGATTGTGCTTTTCTTAAAATGTGTCCACTTCTTCCAGGTTGTCCATTTTACTGGGATATAGTTTCTTGTAGTAACCGCTCACGATCCTTTGTATTTCTGTAGTGTCAGTTGTTACTTCTCCTTTTTCATTTCTAATTCTATTGAATTGAGTCTTTTCCCTTTTCTTCTTGATGAGTCTGGCTAATGGTTTATCAATTTTGTTTATCTTCTCAAAGAACCAGATTTTAGTTTTACAGATCTTTGCTATTGTTTCCTTCATTTCTTTTTTATTTATTTCTGATCTGATCTTTATGATTTCTTTCTTTCTGCTAACTTTGAGGTTTTTTTGCTCTTCTTTCTCTAATTGCTTTAGGTGTAAGGTTAGGTTGTTTATTTGAAATGTTTCTTGTTTCCTGAGGTAGGATTGTACTGCTATAAACTTCCTTCTTAGAATTGCTTTTGTTGCATCCCATAGGTTTTGGGTCATCGTGTTTTCATTGTCATTTGTTTCTAGGTATTTTTTTATTTCCTCTTTGATTTCTTCAGTGATCTCTTGGTTATTAAGTAGTGTGTTGTTTAGCCTCCATGTGTTTGTATTTTTTACAGATTTTTTCCTGTAATTGATATCTAGTCTCATAGCATGGTGGTCAGAAGAGATACTTTATATGATCTCAACTTTCTTAAATTTACCAAGGCTTGACTTGTGAGCCAAGATATGATTTATCTTGGAGAATGTTCCATGAGCACTTGAGAAGAAAGTGTATTCTGTTGTTTTTGTATGGAATGTCCTCTAAATATCAATTAAGTCCATCTTGTTTAATGTATCATTTAAAGCTTGTGCTTCCTCATTTATTTTCATTTTGGATGACTGTCCATTGGTGAAAGTGGGGTGTTAAAGTCCCCTACTATTATTGTGTTACTGTCCATTTCCCCTTTTATGGCTGTTAGCATTTGCCTTATGTATTGAGGTGCTCTTATGTTGAGTGCATAAATATTTACAACTATTACATCTTCTTCTTGGATTGATCCCTTGATCATTAAGTGGTGTCCTTCTTTGTCTCTTGTAAGAGTCATTATTTTAAAGTCTGTTTTGTCTGATACGAGAATTGCTACTCCAACTTTCTTTTGATTTCCATTTTCATGGAATATCTTTTTCCATTCCCTCACTTTCAGTCTGTATGTGGCCCTAGGTCTGTTGTAGACAGCTTATATACGGGTCATGTTTTTGTATCCATTCAGCCAGTCTATGTATTTTGGTTGGAGCATTTAATCCATTTACATTTAAGGTAGTTATTGATATGTCTGTTCCTATTACCATTTTCTTAATTGTTTGGGGTTTGTTATTGTAGGTCTTTTCATTCTCCTGTGTTTCCTGCCTAGAGAAGTTCCTTTAGTATTTGTTGAAAGCTGGTTTGTTGGTGCCGAATTCTCTTAGCTTTTGCTTGTCTGTAAAGGTTTTAATTTCTCCATCAAATCTTAATGAGATCTTTGCTGGGTAGAGTAATCTTCGTTGTAGGTTCTTCCCTTTCATCACTTTAAATATGTCCTGCCACTCCCTTCTGGCTTGCAGAGTTTCTGCTGAAAGATCAGCTGTTAACCTTATGGGGATTCCCTTGCATGTTATTTGTTGCTTTTCCCTTGCTGCTTTTAATATTTGTTCTTTGTATTTAATTTTTGATAGTTTGATTAATATGTGTCTTGGCATGTTTCTCCTTGGATTTATCCTGTATGGGACCCTCTGTGCTTCCTGGACTTGATTGACTATTTTCTTTCCCATATCAGGGAAGTTTTCAACTATAATCTCTTCAAATATTTTCTCAGTCCCTTTCTTTTTCTCTTCTTCTTCTGGGACCCCTATAATTCGAATGTTGGTGCATTTAATGTTGTCCCAGAGGTCTCTGAGACTGTCCTCAATTCTTTTCATTCTTTTTTCTTTATTCTGCTCTGCGGTAGTTATTTCCACTGTTTTATCTTCCAGGTCACTTATCCGTTCTTCTGCCTCAGTTATTCTGCTATTGATTCCTCTAGAGAATTTTAAATTTCATTTATTGTGTTGTTCATGATTGTTGGTTTGCTGTTTAGTTCTTCTAGGTCCTTGTTAAACATTTCTTGTATTTTCTCCATTCTATTTCCAATATTTTGGATCATCTTTACTATCATTACTCTGAATTATTTTTCAAGTAGACTGCTTATTTCCTCATCATTTGTTAGGTCTGGTGGGTTTTTACCTTTCTCCTTCATCTGCTGTGTGTTTCTGTCTTCTCATTTTGCTTAACTTACTGTGTTTGGGGTCTTCTTTTCGCAGGCTGCAGGTTCGTAGTTCCCATTGTTTTTGGTGTCTGCTCCCAGTGGCTAAGGTTGGTTCAGTGGGTTGTGCAGGCTTCCTGATTGAGGGGACTGGTGCCTGTGTTCTGGTGGATGAGGCTGGATCTTGCCTTTCTGGTGGGCAGGTCCACGTCTGGTGGTGTGTTTTGGGGTGTCTGTGACCTTATTATGATTTTAGGCAGCATCTCTGCTAATGGGTGGGGTTGTGTTCCTGTCTTGCTAGTTGTTTGGCATAGGGTGTCAGTGTAGCAAGCACTGTAGCTTCCTGGTCGTTGAGTGGAGCTGGGTCTTAGCACTGAGATGGAGATCTCTGGCAGAGCTTTCCCCATTTGATATTATGTGGAGCCGGGAGGTCTCTGGTGGACCAATGTCCCAAACTCGGCTCTCCCACCTCAGAGGCACAGGCCTGACACCCAGCCAGAGCACCAAGACCCTGTCAGTCACATGGCCCCAGGTCTTGGTGTAGGAGCTGACTGCTTTACTTCACCACAGAGGACAGCTGGATGTATTCAGCCAGGGACTTTGAAGCGTACTGGTCACTTAGGTTCCTGAGACATCCTCTGAGTTGGTACAGAACATTTATAAAATCTCGCAGTAACTACAATTTCAGAGATGGAAGGACAGTCGGAAAGTCTCCATCTGTAGATCCAGTCTCTTTTATCCTAGAGTCTCCAAGGACAGGATATTAAGCTGACTTCTTGGGGAGCTTCAGCGCTGGGAAAGCTCTGGGCGGTTGCCACACGTGCAGGCGGATGTGATGGGGAGCCTCTCCTCTTCCTTCTAATCCCCCTATCCCACCCCTTGGCTATAGTCTTGAGTTTTTCCTTGCCAGTCTCCTGACCTCTTAGACGCCCATAGCACAGAGAAGGGACATGAGACCAAAGGTACCCTCTGGAGGGCAGAACACCCCAGCTATACATAAAAGCCGAAAGCAGGAGCACCTCTGAGGTTGTCCAGACAGTTAATCGCAGGAATGTAGCAAAACTTATTTTCTATAGATACAAATGTTACTTCTACTTTTACTGTCATTTTAGAAAAATCTCCCCTCTTCCAACAATAAAAATATTCATGTGTATTTTATTTTGCAACTAATATTTATTCATTCAATGTACATTAACATCTTAACAAATCTAGAATGTGATTTTGGTGTGGTATTTGAGAAGTAGCTAAGTACTTTTTTCTAAATACATAACCAGTATTTCAAACACTATTTTTTGAATGATCACAATATCTCCACTGATTTCAAATGACATTCTTATAATATATTAATATGGCACATTTCATTATTTGCAATTTTGTAATTATTTGTTTGCCTTTTCTAGTGCCAGAATAATACAGAATTAATCACTGTATTTTATTAAATATTTTACTGTGATACTTTCTGCCGTTTTTCTTTTTCCTTTATTTTAAATAACTAAACATGAATAAATGGTAAGTGGCACAATTCAACTAGAGGCATATAGAATGAAAAATTAAAGACATGTATTTGAATTGTGCTTTTTATACCACTTTTTCCCATGGAATACATTCTGACTTGTACTCTGTTTTACCCAATAGTCATATTGGTACACCAATGTGTATTATTTGTGTTAGTTTTTTTCATGGTATATTTATTACCATCTCTTTCCCCACACTTCTGCATTATTTTATTTTGAGTGGATTACCCCTAAAGAGTATGTAGTTAATCTTTATTTTCTGTTACTAATTCAAAGTTTGTCTTTCAAAGAAATGTGGTTTTCTAAATGAATACTTTAGTATGTTACACTAACCTACATCACATTCTATAATTTAGGAAAAGTCACCTTATTTCTGTTTGAAAGTTGTGACATCATTTTATCCTGTCTCCCAGCCCTTCTCTTTATCTTCTCAATATTTTCAAGAAAAATGACAGCTATTCAGAGATTTCATCTTCAATTTCTTTCTCACCATTTTTGAATGGATGTCATCCAGGCCAAGAGATTTGCATTTTTATAGAGCAACTAAGTGTTTTCTAAAAATATCCTTTTTAAAAACTTCTCTTCTGTCTTAGGCTTCATATCACTTTTACCAATGTAGAGTCTACCTTTTATTGTCTGGGTGGCCATCCATCTGGCCAGAAAAAGCTAAAAACTGGAGTAAGTTTTTACTCATACATTAGCAATAAACCATTATCTTAAAGTAACCTGGGCTTTCTTTTCAGTATTTTTTGTTTCACAGTAATATAATTTAAAAGATCATTTTATGACCACTTAATATTTTCTCACAAGGATCATTTCATACTAATTTTGCTTTAAAAATCTATCTTTACAAGTTCATGTCAATTTGTTATAATTACATTGTCTTGTTCTCTATTCTTTTATAGATTTAATTTCAATAACTGAACTCTTCAGACACATTTACTAATTTCTCCTCTCTTAGATCATTTGTGACTGTATCTTCAGAATTTATTTCTGAAAGCAATCCATTATTATGTTTCCTGTTAATGAATCCTATATTACCCTGTAAATGCTAAAACTTCAATGTTTTTGTTATCGTTTTCTTATAATTAAAAAAAAAAAAAACTTTCCCTTTTGAAGGGTGTATATTTGACTAGACTCAAGTAACCAGCCTTGACAATAATAAATTCTAAGAGTTCAAACTGAATCTCTTCCAGGTTTTCTGTCACTTCAACTTCTGTGCCAGTCAGTTACTTCTTATTGGTTGGAATTAAGTACAGAATAGCAATTCCTATCATCATTCTCTCTGGCTTCTAAGAGATTAAAGTGACAGTAAGACCAGCCAAGTATTTACCAGACCTAGCTTTTAACAGAATGAGTTTTGTTGAAGGTCTGGAAGATTAAATCTTACCTCTATAATATTGTCAGTTCTTTAAACTCTGTTTCTTTTCCTTATCTATAATATGAGATAGTGATACTTTCTCTTGCTAGTCCATTTTACATTTTTCAAGAACTAAACCAACAGAAGAATGTTAAAACAACTTGAAAATCTTGAAAAGTCCTCTACAAATGTGCTATGGATTTTATGTGTCCATTTTGAAAATGGCTTTATTTGGGCCACAAATCCTACAAAATCAGAACTCTCTTAATTTCTTTTACCATGTGGAACACACCTAAATATCAATAGGTAGGTTATCAAACTCTTAATTTGCTTTATTATCTGTCATATAACTAGATACATCATTAGACCAATAAATAGTTAACTGATCAATACACTGAATTAATATGAATAATTCATTCAGGATTTAACAGCTACTCTATTTGGTAGGAACAATAAATATCCTCAAAGATGTCCACCTCTTAATCCCCTGGATCTGTGAATATGTTAGGCTACATGGCAAAGGGGAATTAAGGCAGAGCAAATCAAGGCTGCTTATCAGCAGACCTTAAAACAGGGAAATTATCCTGAATTACCCAGGTGGACCCAGTGTAATCACAATGGTCCTTAAAGTGGAAGAAGGAGGTAGATGGAAGAGTTAGAGTCACGATGATTCAATGCGAGGGCAACCAGCTGGAGGAAGCTGATTGGATTGAGGAAGGCTGCCATTAGGGCATGTGAGCGGACTGCAAGCTGAAAGGGGGCGGGAATTGGAGTCTCTGTTAGAACCTGCGGAAGGAATGCAGCCCTGACACCAACCTGATTTTAGCCCACTGAGACCTATCTCAGATTGCTGACCTCCTGAACTGTAGTAAACTGGTGTTGTTTTAAGTCACTACATTTGTTGTCTTTAATTTCAGCTGTCACAGAAAACTGATACAACCTATATTAGTTTGTATTATTAGCCCCATAACAAAATAAACATGTTTTTTGTGTAAAACTATTGTTGACAATGATATGAATTGAGCACCACAGTTGGCAGATTGTGCAAACAGATGTCTTTTACTATGGTAAGTGCATTCACTTTGATAAAATGACCAAATGAGAGGAGACGCAAAACAATTGCTTTATGCCTTTTCTAAGACATTTACTTAAGATGACTTCTTCCTTGGCAATTCTCTTGCTAATCAATATGAATCTCTTTATTGCTTATGCAAGTTGCTAACCATTCAAAAATTGAACATTCAAAGTAAGAAACTTTAAGATTTCTCTATAATTTCATTAGGTGATTCTCTAAAGCACATTTTTTATAAATATTACTATTAACAAACTAGGGACTTTAAAACAAGTTGGATAAAATCATAAAATTAAAGTAACCAACACAAAATATTGTTTTCAAAATTAATATGCATCTAAGAATGCACAAGTGTGTGCACACACACACAAAAGCACATGTCCATGGCAAAAATAAGGTGGTTTCATGAAAGAAAATGTTTGGCTATATATTACATAGATACAGAATTGCATGGTGTGTGAACTTAGTAAAATTAGATCAGCTTTCTTTAACAGAAGAAAATACATATTTGTAGAAGAAATATTTTCATTATTTAATCAATCTGTAGTTTGCTATTTATTATATGTTCTTAGTCTGTCCAATTATACTAAAGTTTAGAAGTTATTAAATCATTTCAGAGCACTTATGTCTGTTTTTCTCAGTATATCATAAACTCAATGGAAGCAGGGTTCGTGAATGTTTATTTTCATTATTTTATCTCTAGAGCCCAGGCTTTTTGGTAGAGTAGGCATCAATGAATATTTGCTTAATGAAAGGTTTTTGTTGTAGAATGAAGTTTCACTATTATTGAGGTCTTTCATTTTCTGAATGTTCTGGATAGTAAAACTTCTATCTTATAAAAAAACAAACAAAATAAACACTGGGCTAAGTTGGTTCTGTGCCAAATGACAAAGAAGCTAGAGACTAATATTCTGTAGTCTCTCCTGGATGATGTCCAGGAAATAACATAGCCATCATCAGGAGAAAAAAAAAAAATCCAAATTTAAATTCCAAATTAAAGACATCAAAATGATTCACTGGATGTCACAGGTTGTCATCTAAGGAACAGATATCTAAGACTCCTAAGACTCTTATGGCATTAGGAACAAGTTCAGCTTCTGGTGGAAACAGCTATTTTAGATAACTATGATTTGCACTGCTATAATACCTCTAGACTAAAATATTTTAAATTGATAAAAATATTTGGGGATGTTAGGTTTTTAATGTATTTTCAAGGATGCTATAATTTATAAGTCAGACAGAAAATTATGGATCAATGCAATCATATTTCCAACTGGACTTTTAAGGTATTCTTTCTTTTTTTTTTAACCATAGAGACATTAAATAAATCCTTCAAAATGCCTATATTCAAATGTGGTTACCCTATAGACAGGAAATGAAAATGGCAAAAAGGCATGCCCACATGGTGTGATTGCACTGTTAATAAGGAAGTTTTTCATTTTGAAGCATCATTACAAAAGCAAAGCCTTTTCTAAATTCCAGGCAATCTATTAAGAAACCAGAGGAACAAAATAACATAGATTTTTAAATGGAAGAAATTATTAATACAAACTAAGTTCCCAAAATATGTTCTCATCTGTTAAAATATTTAAATACCTCACATCTTTCCAGGATCTAAGTAGTGTTTAATAATGTCAAAGCAGCCTGGGGGAATAGTTCAAGTGAAAGAAAAATCTTAGTTCTGCTTAGCAATACAACCAGCTTATTATATTTTACACAACTCATTTTTTTGACTAATGTCCTATAAATGTGAAATTTTTTTACTGAATTTATACTCAATTATAAATGATAAATGCACACAAACATGCATGGGTATATGTAGTAAAATAACAAAGAATACATATGAAAATTAAAAGGTGGTAGAGCACTTACCCTTGTATTTGCCATAATAAGAAGGAAATTCAAGACAGGAAAAAAAAAATCAAAATGTGCATGTAGAATAGGAGTAGTTTGAGATGTTTGTGCTTATTTTTAAAATATATAAAATAAGTTATTTAATTTTGAAGAAATTCTAGGTTTACCTACTGATCATGATGATAAATCTTCAACTGAAATGTGAGGTAACATATTAATGTTTACCATCTTGTGATAATTACTATGATATGGTATACACATAGGTCTAATCTCAGTTCAACAGCTAAACAGGTTTCCAGCCTGAGTATATTACCCCAGTGGCCTTATGTGTGCAATGAGGATAGCTCCTACCCTGTCCATTTTTGGTAGAGATTTGAGATATGTGTAAACTGGTTCAGATGCTATATGGTAGGTAGCAGAATCATAACATATGGAAAATAGAAGGACACTTTATTTGTTAAACGTGACTCACTCAAAATTGAAGAATATCATTTCTATAACCAATAAGGATTTTATGGTTACATAATGAAGAGATTTCTTTATTTAATAGAAAGGATCTTAAACACCCACACACAGGCACACACACATTCTAAACGTGGTTTCATTTCAAGGGGCACCAGGCTTAGCAGCACCAGAGTGAAAATCATCCAGGTGAAATATATACCCTTACATCCAATGGCCATAAAAGTCTAAAGTCGATTTTTGGTGATCTACTTAGTAAACATAAAATGGGCCATTTTGTTGGTTTTTTTTTTCTTTTAGGGAAAAAATACACATAACTAAGATTTTTCAGCTCTAACAGCCATGGCAAATATTTCAATAGAAAATGGCCTTTCTATAAAAGTGGAATAAAATAATATTCTTTTCTTATCCCTAGAGCAATAAACTTTACTCACATGCTCTTGGCCTAAACTCATTCTGAGAATTACTTCATTGTTCGAGAGCAACATTTTGCTTTTTAACTGTCATGATTACTGAGGGTTTTGTTATTCAAATGTGAAATACATTTTTAAAAAATACAAGAGGTTTGGTGATTGTTTCATATAAATTCCATTTTATTATGTGAAAATCGTTACCTTTATCTGTAGGTCTCTTGGGATTTTAGCATAAACTTGCTATATCATATTGCAGTCCATTTTTAGAAAATATTACTCCCTTTTAGTTTATGGCCCATTGCAGTTCAGAAAGAAAATAAAACTAGAGGTTACAAGCAACACAAAATAAAAAGATTAACTATTGTTTTTGTTTTTCCTTATAGCCTGGGTCATTGTCTATTACACCGGCTTCAAGTAACCAAAGTTCTTATTAAATAGTAATGCTTAGGAATTTTTAGGAATTTTTTGAGAACGGTTTAATGAGTATTCAAAGTATTTAGAGAAGTGTTATTGTCATTCATATTGTTTTTATAGCACTTTTGTTTATATATTCTAGGCAAATGTGAACATACCTAATACATAAAAAATATATATACATATATATAGATATTTTAAAAATTATGATGTCCTTAACCTTATACACTAAGAATAATATGATTCCTAAGGATTAAAAAAGATATGTATTATATGTTGAGGATGGCTGTATTATTCTTCATAAAAAATACCACAGACTGCGTGGCTTGAACAACAGATATTTATTTATCTATTTTCCTCACTGTTCTAGAGGCTAGAAGTCCAAGATCAAGATCAGAGTTGTTTTCTGGTGAGCCCTCTCCTTCCTGGTTTGTAGATTGCCACCTCACTGTGTTGTCACATGACTTTTTCTTTGTGCATTCACGGAGAGGAAGGAGAGGAAGGAGAGGCAGAGGGAGAGAGACCTGGTATCTCTTCCTCTTCCTATAAGGATACATGCCCTATTGGATTATGCCCCACCCTTATGACCTCTTTTAATCTTAACTACCTACATAAAGGTCCTATCTCCAAATATAGTCACATTAAGGGCTAGGACGGCAAAATATGAATTTGAGGGGGCACACAGTTCATGTCATAACAATGGTATATATTTTCATTTGCACACTTACTCAATGCATTTATGAAGGATCTGCTATGAGCCAGGCCCTCTGTTTAGTGCTAGGACACTGTGTTAAATAGCACTGACCTCCCAAATAGACCTTACAGTACAGCCAGGAAGACACATATTAAATGTGAAGAGTGTTAAAAGGGGGCAAATAGTATAAAATGAAAATGTAAATAAGGAGGTCTAACTTAAAGTAAATTAATGCTAGTGATAATCCCTGCTTTCAAAAATTATCACTCTAAAGGAGATAAAAATGTTTCTTGTACATAAATGTGATATATTTCATATTTTTTCAATTTGCATATTGTATGTATATGTTTGTCTCTTTGGTTATAATGACAACAATAATTGAATGGTGAGACATGCAAATATGCATCAGCTCTTTAGTCTAAATGAGAATTTACATTTGCCTAAATGCTCAAGGCACTTTAAATCACATTACACTATTTGATTTTTACAAATATTATGAAGTAGTTGATGGAGGTCATGTTCAAAAGAGATAGGTTCACTTGAATAAAACCTCAGCATAGGATAATTAAGTGACTTCTGAAGATAAGTGGTAGTGTGATAATGTAAATCTCAAATGATTGACTTAAAATTTAGTTATATATTTGTTGCATCATGCTGATTTTCTTAGTCTAATTTATTTTTTGGGAAACTGAAGAAAAATTGTTAATTTTGATGTTTTAAAAATATATCGTCTCACACTTTCTGTAATATTTTTGCACAATTTCTCATTTTGATTAAATTTTTAGGGAAACCACATATGTAAATAAATAAATGTATAGACAAGTAAATCTGAACTTAACATTAATACTTTTTTTTTTTTGGCCACACCGTGCAGCTTGTGGGATCTTAGTTCCCCGACCAGGGCTCAAACCCAGGACCTCTGCAATGGAAGCATGGAGTCTTAACCACTGGACTGCTAGGGAAGTTCCTAATACTAACTACTTAATAGGTAAGTAATTTTATCACAAACTCATTTGTTATTTCAAGAAGAACTGATCAAATTCCACTCTCATTAGATGTCTAAAATATTCAAAATGACTTATAGGCACTGCTTTTGTTTCAGAGGGTAACTTACCACTAGTGCAGAATTCATACAATTTTAAAAGATATTTAAATAAACTGTGATAAATATTATGATAAACCAAGTATATGGGCCTAAGTTGATACATACAGAATTATATGTTCTTTGAGCAGGTTTGGGAGTTTCATATCTTAGAACATTTACCAAGGAATACTAAACTTTACCTAGGTAAAAAGGAAGTTAAAGATGGAATATTGTTTGCAAAGACCCAAGAATGAGGGAAAGCATAAATACTAAAGCAACTGCAGTAAGTGCTATATGGCTTACGTACAGAAGATAAAGTGAGAATGACCAGATGGAACAAAGGAGATAATAGCTAACATTTCTTGAGTTCTATGTGCCAAAACTTTCTTCTAGTCTTGTATGTGGGTTATCTCAGGCATTCCCCCGAACAGCCCTACAGACTGTTCAATAAATATTATACGCTCAACAACATATTACAGTTGGTAAGACATGGCTTGGCAGCTATATTGCCTACCAGCTATTAGCTGTGCAACTCTAGGGAAGTTATTTAACCTCTCTATGCCTTAGTTTCCTCATCTGTAAAATGGAATAACGGCAAGCCATCTACTTGATAGTTATATTGTGAGGATTATGTGAACTAACAAATAGAAACCACTTAGATAGTACCTGGCACATAGTAAGCACATGTTTTAGTTATTAATAGTATTATTTTCCACACTTTATATTTGCTGAAACTATCAGGGTGGTCCTTTCAAAATATAAGTGAGAATATGTTAGGACTCTGATCAAAAGCCTGGGTTGGATTCCCAGCTCACACAGCGTAAGAACCAAATTCAGGGCCCTCAAAACTTACCTCAACTTTTACCACCCTCTCCTTCCTTCCTCCACAAAAGCATCATTGGCCACCTAGCTCTTAGTCAAACATCCTGTTTCAGAACACTTACCCTCATTATTCCCTCTAACTAGAAAATTCTTCCCAGGTCCTTGGAGAAATAAAAATTGACTTAGATGTCACTTTATTTTAAAATGAACAAATAATGTTTAAGCACCCAATATCCAAACTTAGATGGGACTTTGCCAAGTTACCTGAAAGACTCCTGTTCTGTAAGAATGAAATAAATGAATGGTGAACGAGTCCTGGGTAACATATTTTTAGAAAAGAAAAAGGGTAGGGACTCTACTGCTTAAAATAATCAGAAGAAAAATTTGTTTATTTAACCAAAAGTTAGTGAACTTGAAGTCCAATTGGCTTGGGCAAAAGAAATGTATTGTTCGTATAACTAAGAAGACCTAATGTGAAACAAACTGATCCAAAGACTTAGATATTATCATCAGGTTGGTCTACCTAATCACTTGATTCATTTGGTGTCCACCTTATTATCTCATACTGCAGATAAACTACAAACATTTCCAAAATTTTACAATACCAGGAAGTTATCATTAACCTATATATACCAAAGGACTTCTCTATCATTGATTTTATATATATATATATATATATATATACACACACACACACACATATATACACATACATATATAAACACATTCCAATGTTTTATAAATACATAATATATTGGAATGTGTGTATATGTGTATATATATTTATATTTATAAAATATATTGGAATGTATATATATATTTTATAACAATCTATTATAATATCTTAGAATATATATATTCCAATTAGCCAAGGGATAGGCACAGTATTGGTTAATCAGATCTGATTCATAAGTCTTCCCCTGAAGAAGGGGAAGGAGAAGTGGTGGCCATATGCTTCAGTTAGCATCCAGAAAATGTAAGAATAGTTTCATAAAAGGATTGTGCAAGATTAGATTGTTCTTTGTAGAGGGCAGAAGGGACCAAAATGACATGTACATTACAACTCGACTGTGATTTATAAGATCTATTTCAATTTTAAAATTATGTGAGCATAAAGTCTTGTGTTCTTGAATGTTCTCATTGGTTTAGTGGCAGTATGGAACCTAATTCAGTACATTTATGAAATATTTTACTGCTCTTTAGACTTTCTTGAATCTCAAAATTCCTTGGAAATTTCCTTATAACAGATGCAATGTCATAATTTAGGTCCACAGCTCTTTGGTAGGAAAAGCAGATATCAATCATTCCTATTTATAGTGTCAGTTTAATATGAAGAAGTCTAATAAATGTCTCAAATTTTTGCCTCTTTGGAGGAAAAATTGGAAACTTTAAACACGTAACAACTTGTAGTTTAGTTAACTTTTACTTTTATTCTTAAGCTAGAATGCTTAAACTCTGTTCACCTTCTTTTTCTTTTTGTATGTGGTATTTCTATGAAAGGTATTAAAAGCTTACGCTGTACCCTAATGTAGAGTAAGTGAGTATAGCAGAAGATACCACTATTAGGAGTAAAAAGTGAACAGAGATTTCAGCATCTTATTTTTAACCATTAGCAGGTCCCTAAGCCTCAACTATATTTTTCTTGTTTATGTTGATTTTGTCCCAATTTTTCAAATACTAGAACTGGTATCCTAGATGCACAGAATTGATAATTTTATAAATATCATTTATTCTAATACCAATCCATGTTTTTTTCAAACTTGATACATGACAATAAATATTTTTACAAAAGAAAAGCTGGCAAGTGCTCCTTAACACTTGCAAATAATCACATAAGCAATAAAACAGATTTTATTTAAAAGATTAAAAACATAAGTAAACAAGAGTAGCTAATGAATCCTATTATATTTAACTTTAAATTCATCTCTAAGCTCTTGATATCCCCTGGGGGTGGGAGAAGTGATGCAATTTATAGAGTTTAATTTAAAAGAAAGGGTAAAATTCACAGATAAAGAAAACAAATCTTTGAAACTAAACTATACAAATAATTACTTGGCCAATATATGCGACACGTCAGAAAAGTAAAAAGAAACCTTCAATCTATGTCTTACAGAACATACTAATGTCCTCTAAGACAATATATTTAAAGTTTCTCCACTCCAAAAATAAAGCAGAGGTAATAATACTGTTAAAATTCAAAAAAAGTCATTTCTTCAGGGAATTGGAAATACAGAATTATAAACTGACATAAATTGATTTTTCAGAGAAATTTAGATATCACTAGTAGAATGGATATTTAGCTTGTCTCTGGGAAAGTTTCCCACTACTGTTTATTGTTTAAATAGGTCTGTGATGCCAGTTATCTTATAGCCATTGACTTGAGGATTCATTTCTGAAATATTAATGTTTTTTGGTGTTTCATAAAAAGAGAACCTCATACAATTATATTTTATATTATTGAGGGCGTCTTTTATACTCTTGACTAGAACCTCACCTGGCACACAGTACATGGTCAATAATATTTTGAATGAATAAATAATGAGAAGTCAACTCACATCTGCAATAGGATACAAGGTAACCCCCCAAATTGCCAACTGCATAACTTAAATTTATTTAAAGCATATTTCAGGAACACGTTAAGTGCTCAAACAGATATTTAACTTCTTCAAGTTGAAATATATAGAGAATGTTTTAAAACAACTAAGTACTTTTAAAAAATTTCTGAGAAGGCCAACAGAATTGAAAGCAGAGAGAAACAGAAATCTGGATAATTCAGACCATGGAGTTTGCTCATCAGTCAAAGCAGGGTTGAGCTTAGTGCAGAGTGGATATGAAAGGGCAGACAGGGCATATAATTAAACTGTATGAATAACTATGACTTGAAATAAAAGTCCAATATAGCACTGGAAGTTCTAGCCAGAGCAATTAGGCAAGAAAAAGAAATAAAAGGCATCCAAATAAAAAAGAAATAAAATTGTCTGTTTGCAGATGACAATATCTTATACATAGAAAATCCTAAAGACTCCACTAAAAAACTTAAAATAAATGTATTAAAGTTGTAGGATCAAAATCAACATAGAAAAATCAGTTGCATTTTTATACACTACCGATGGATGATCCCCCCCAAAATTTAAGAGAACAATCTCACTTGCAATAACATTAAAAAGAATAAAACACTTAGGAATAAATTTAACCAAGGAGGTGAAAAATCTATACACTGAAAACTATACAACATTGATGAAAAAAAATTGAAGATGTAAATCAATGGAAGTATATTCTGTGTTCATAGAATGGAATACTGTTAAAATGTTCATACTACCCAAAGTCATCTATCAAAATTCCATGTCATATTTCACAGAAATAGAAAAAAATCCTAAAATTCATATGGAAATAAAAAACACCCCGAGTTGTCAAAGTAATCTTGTGAAGGAATAAGATAGCCGGAGGCATCACACATCAGTACTCACATATCACCAGTGTGTCTTGCTATCTATCCATTGTCAGCCTTTTTCATACTAACTGTTGAGATATTAGGGGCCTCTGGACTCCCTAATTAGGGAAATTAATGTAAATTGGAATATTAGCCCACTTCTAAGGCTATGTTCTGTTAGAATATGCATTGTTAGAAAGCTACATATTTAGAGGTTTTATTTCTATAAAAACATATTTTAGCAAGGCATGGAAATGAGAAGCATCCAGTATTTTTTTTTTTGAGGATGCCTACAACTGGAATTTAAGTAAAGATGGGAGTGAAGTAACTATGATATCGAGTCATAAAATTCTTTGGAGAAAAAAAAAATGATGTTTAAATAATGACTAATATAATTAGCCTAGCTTGCTTACATTAATTTAATGTATTTAAAATGCTAATAATACTGAAAGAAAATATCAGTCTTTATTCTAAAATAGTCAATGTAGCTAACATAGACTTTATTATTTGTTAAAATTAAATAAAAAGGAGCATTACATAATGACAAAGGGATCAATTATCTAAGAAAATGTAATATATATATATATGCAGCTAACAACCGAGAGTCAAAATACATGAAGCAAAACTAATAAAACTTAATGGAGAAATAAACAAATCCACTATTATAAGTGGACACTTCAACACCCGTCTGTCAGTAATTATCTAGAAAGCAGAAAATCAGTAAGGATATATTTGACATGAATAGCATTCAACTTGATCTAATTGACATTTGTGGAATACTTCACCCAACAAGAGAATGCACATTCTTCTCAAGCTTATATGGAATAGTTAGCAAAAGATACATGTTTGGGTTAAAACACACTTTAATAAATTTAAAATAATAGAAATACTATATATGTTCTCAGACTATAAGGTAATTAAACTGAAATCAAAACCAGGAAGAAAGATAGAAAATTTCTAAATATTTGCAGAAAGAACACTTCTAAATAGCATATGAACCAAAGAAAAAGTCTCAAGAGAAATTTACAAATATTTTGAGCTAAATAAATTTAGAAATATAGTTTATCAAAATTAGATGCAGTGAAAGCAATGTTTAGAGGGAAGTTTATAAAGTATACATTAGAATAGAAGGGAAATATTAATTAAGTGTCCTAAGCTTCCATCTTAGGAAACTAGAGAAAGAAAATTTAAGCAAAAAGAAAGCTGAAGAAATGAAATAATTTCAGCAGAAATCAATAAAGTTAAGATTGAGAAAACAATGTTGAATATTAATGAAACCAAAAACTGGTCTTTCAAAAATATTATTAAAACTAAATAACCAAGGCTAACCAAGAAATGGAGAGAAGACACATATTACCAATATTTCCTCTTTCTGAAATGAAAGAGGGACATCACTACTGATCCCATGAATATTAGAAGGGAAGGATAATAAGAAATGCTATGAAAACTATATGCCCACAAATTTGAGCACTTAGATGAAATAAACCAGTAACTTGAAAGACACAAACTACGAAGACTCACACAGGGGTAGTAGATAATCTGAATGGCTCTATCTACTGGAACATTGTATGAATGATTAACAAAATTCTAAAAACATAATGCAGTCCAATGGTTTTACTGGTCATTTTCCCAAATATTTAAGAAATGATGCTCATTATCTACAATCTCTTCCAGAAAATAGAAGCAGAGAGAACATTTCCTAAATAATTCAATAACACCAGAATTATCTTAATACTAAAACAGAAAAAATACAAGAGAGGAAAGCTACAGACTTATTATATATCTTATTACCATCAGTGAAATACTCCCCAAAATAATAGCAAATTGAAGCCAACATTACAGGAAAGCTGCAGACCTATATATATCTTATTACCATCAATGAAATATCCCCCCAAAATAATAGCAAATTGAATCCAACAATGTATATAAGAGTTATACATCACAACCAAGGACAATTAATGTCAGATCCTCAGGTAGGCAAGGTTGGTTTAACATTTGAAATATCAATGTATGCCACATCAACAGGATAAATAAAAATATATCATCTCAAATGATGCAGAAAATCATTTGAAAAATATCCAACATCTATTCATGGTAAAAACTCTCAGCAAACTAGGAATACAGGGAAATTTCTTCAACTTTATAAAGGACATTTACAAAATCCTACAACTATCTTCATACTGAATGGTTAGTGTATGATCTGAAATTTATCAGACACCTGTATTTGTCTAAAGGTCCTTCCTGAATCTTCTTGAAGGTGAAGCACTTTTGCAAAAGCATCAGAGCACAACAGTAACTGTCTATAAATGACAGAAAACTTAAAGAGTCATGGTTAAGCACCTGATCACAATGTAATTGATAAAGAAACTTGGTTACAATAACCAGAATTATGACCGATTATAATCTCAACACTTAAAAACCTTAATCTCTGGCAAAAACCAAGAAGCAAACAATTGTGAACTGTTTGTCATATCAGCATTTCCTGATTGGAACTTATGCTTTAGTCTTCCTCTCCTAAGAAGACAAAGGTGGGTAAACTTAGACCCGCCCAGCAATTAATGTTCCAATATTTTATCCTATTTGAAGTGACCCAGATAGTCAATGAATTCTCTTCATTTAACTTAGTTTAGTTTCAAGTTACCAAAATCTGGAGAGACTATTTTAGACAGACATTCCCAAAACATAATTATTCCTATAGCGTTTACCTAAAAGGTCTTATCTCATTTACATTTACTTAGTTTCATCATGTCAAGTTATTTTCCCTGTGACAAATTTGCAACAGATATAATAATGTCTAATTTGATTTCCAGTAAACCTAGGTACAACAAAAGTATTATACTTAATATTGATGACTCTAAACACATGTCTATATTAATCAAACCAAGGAGCTTAAGTAGCTGCAATACCAGATACTGATTCAGTACTAAATATTTCCCAAATCACATTAACCTGAAATTCATTCTTTTATATTTCTGAGAATTCATATAAGCACATAATTTCTTTTAAGCCAATTAAACAGAGCTCATCTACAAACCAATCTTGACAATGCCATTTGGAGGCAGAGACACCTCATATTTATAAATTACACATAGACATGCATATATCTATATAGACACAGAGATCTCACAGTTTTCCTACTAAAGTTTAAGGCCTTTTTTTCTTCTTCACTCTCAGGGATTAAAGTTCCTGAGAGCGCAGGTAGATCATTTACATCTTAAAGGCACAAGAAGAGAAATAACAATTCCTTCTAGAAAGCTAACTTCCTCTAAGGGCGTATGCAAAACCAGGTTTATAATGTCAAAAGATTCCAATTTTGGCCATTTTCAGGAAATACTTTTCTCAGTTTCTAAATAGCAAATTCAGTTTAAACAAATAACAGTAATAGGCAATAATACATATCATCCACTCACAGTCACATGCCTCACTTTCAGAGGAACAGGAATCAGCATTCAAGTTAACCTCGCCTCAGCTGTTAGCTCAGCCTCTGTGGCCTTTCTTAATACAAAAAGCAACAACCAGTCCACAGCTGCGGCTACTGCCTTATTGTCTAACTTCTTTTCCCCCATTGTAACAGTGGCCAATATTTCTCCAACAGCCTTAGGGGTGTCTATGAGTTCCCCGTACTCTCTTGGAGGCCCCCATTCATCAAGAACAGCCACCGCAGGGCCCCAAATGTGAGTGGACGGCCACCTGGGGATTTCCCCCGCAACTTTCAGGATCAGTCCCACAACTTTTGGGCCCCACTTTAGTGGACCGCCACCCCAGGATTACACCCATAACTTTCACATGTTAGTGGACGGCTCCCACAACTTTCCATTCCCATCCTTATTTCCCGACATCTTGGAGCTCACGGGAGTTTCCTCTGTCTCCTGGCTGCTCTGACAGTTGTTTGGCTGCACCCCGCAGGCCTGCAAGCCCCATACATGCCCAGCTTCAAGACCGAAGAAAGAGCCCTGAGTCAGCAACAGAGACATCAATGGTTTAATGGACGGGGGGCGCTTACCTGTCTGAAGTGAGGTTCTGGAGCAACACCCGACTCTGTGCAGCAGACGGCGAGAAAGACGTGGCGGCAGGCTTCACATCCGGGGAGGAGTGGGAGGTTAGCAGTTATAGGGGGAATTGAAGTCAGGTTGGCTCATCAGTTACCAGGGAAACTGGCAGAGGAGAAGGCCTCTTCACTGCCCCTTTGATATGCTATCCAGGTGAAGATGTTCTGATCTAAAGGTTAGAACAATTATTAGTTGGGGCTGGGGCACAATATATAGGAAGGTCAGTCATGCAAGTGTGAATCCTTTCACAAAATATATCTGTGTTAACTCACCACAATGTATACTTTAAATATCTAATTTTATATGTCAATTATACCTCAATAAAAGCTGATTTTTTTTTTTTTAAGTTTATGAACTCTCAGAGGAGAAATCCTTTCCCCACTTTACTAGGCAAATTCAATCAAGGCTGTAAGACACTGAAAGAAAATTGGCCACATCAGATATACAGGCAACTGAGGTACTTGCAAAATCTTCTCTGTGCTGCCGCATGCTGTGGGCACCAAAAAGGTCACAGTTTTCCAAGAATGAAAAAATCACTTATCACAGACAGAACCATGGGAATTGAAAGAAACTTTGTCAATAGGAATGAGAATAACTAAGCAACAGTTTTTGGAGCCCATCAATAAAATGATGGAAGTCACTGCAGCTGTAATCATGGTCGTGAAATTGAGGACAAGGAGCAATTCACCACTACCACCATATACATCTTGTCACTAGACAAACCCCACTGATCTCAACTTAATTAAGTTTATAGCATTCAGGCCAAATAGGCTTCAAAGTAAATTCAGTTATAAAAAAATAAAGAAAATTATGTATCTTCTACCCCAATTTTTTAGACTGAGATACATGCCCACTCTATAGTTAAAAGCTTATTTTTCAGGCTCTGCCCTGCCAATTAATTATAGTAAATGAGTCTTTGGGAGAAAATTTTTACTCCAAAAATCAGGATTAGTAACCTCTACTCTGATATCCAGGAAGCTGGGTCCTCTACAAGTAAACTGAGGTAATGTATAAGCAACCACCTTGTAAATAGGAAAGTACAATGACAATGCAACTTTAATGCTTTTAAGTCTATAAATTGTACCTTTTCTTTCAATCATTTGCAATACATTGGAGACTCTGTATAGTATGATGTAGAAATAAATTATATGATTTCTGCCCTTAAGCTTTCAATCTACATGGCGATTGACATATTCTCAATAACATTTAATTGACAAAACAAGTTATTATAAGACTAATTTCCAAGGAACTTTTCTTCTGAGGGATGGTAAGTGAATTTAATGGATAAAGTAGGATAGGAGTTGGCTAGGCAACATAAGAATTTGAATATATGGGGTAGGGGAGGAAGAGAGCTTTAGTAATTGGAACTGCACTAGCAAAGACATCAAAGTTGGAGACAAGCATGGTTTATTTCTAGGGCAACAGGGAACCTGGTGGATCTAGGTGAAATAGGGAACATAAAATCACTTTAAGGAAAACTAAAACATTATCCCACATATAAAAAAAAGTTTACAGAATAAGAAACAGGCAGCCATAAAAAGGAATGGAGTACTAATATATGCTACAATGAGGATGAACCTCAAAAATATTATGCTAAGTGAAAGACACAAAAAGTCACATATTACATTATTCCATTCATATGAAATATCTAGAACGGATAAGTTCATAGAGACAGAAGCAGACTTGTGGTCAGGAGAAGGGGAAAATGGGGAGCAACTGCTCAATGAGTATGGGGTTTTATTTGGGGGTGATGAAAGCCTTTTGGAACTAGATAGAAGTGGTGATTGCATAACACTGTGAATGTACTAAACACCACTGAATTGTTTGCGTTAAATGGTTAATTTTCTGTTATATGAATTTCCTCTAAAGAAAAAGAAAAAGAAAAAAATGAAGGAACAATTTCCCGACTGGGCTGGTGAGCACTGTTTATAGGAATATATAAATACCCTGTTTATATAAATACCCATTTATATAATACCTGTTTATATAAATACCCTGGTGAACAGAGTATTTACAGGAACTAAATTCCCTCCAAGTACCCTGCCAAAAATATTTGGGAAATATTTTCATAAACTGATGTGTCATATTCAGTGAGTTCTAGCATTCCAGTTGTACACATTAAATACCTTAACCTGTCATCCCATTAGCTTAATTTCAACATATCTTTTAAAAATCTCATATTTACCTAAAAGTACACATCCTCAGAAGTTTCTGTTGTTGCAATCATTCTCCTAGAAAACAATGTAATGTCTCCCTTTTGCCAAATTCAATCACAGTTTATTATTGATCACTTCCGTTTTTATTGAAGTATAGTTGATTTACAGTATTATACTAGTTTCAGGTGTACAACATAGTGACTCAATAATTTTAGAGATTATAATCCATTTACAGTTATTATAAAATAATGACTGTATTTCCCTGTGCTGTACAATATATCCTTGTAGCTTATCTGTTCTATACATAGTAGTTTGTATCTCTTAATCCCCTACCCCTATCTTGCCCCTTCCCCCATTGCTCTCCTGGTAACAACTAGTTTGCTCTCTATATCTGTGAGTCTGTTTCTGTTTTGTATATATATTCATTTGTCTTATTTTTTCAGATTCTACATAGAAGTGATAACATACAGTATCTGTCTTTATCTGACTTATTTCACTTAGCATAATACTCTCTAGGTCCATCCATGTTGTTGCGAATGGCAGAATTTCATTTTTTATGGCTGAATAATATTCCATTGTATATAGATAGATAGATAGATGTATATATTACATCTTCTTTATCCATTCATCTGTTGATGGACACTTAGTTTGCTTCCATATCTTGACTTTTGTAGATAATGCTGCTATGAACACTGGGGTACATGTATCTTTTCAAATTAGTGTTTTTTGTTTTCTTCAGATATATACCCAGGAGTGAAATTGTTGGATCATATGATAGTTCTATTTTTGTTTTGAGGAAACTCCATACTGTTTTCCATGGTGACTGCACCAATTTACATTCCCGTATTATCATTTCTTCACAATAGATTTGCAGTTAGCGCATCATTACTTTACTAGTTGACAATTCAAATAATCCCTGACTAGTTACTCCTCCACTTTTCCCCTGTTACAGAATATCTATTCATTGCAACTACAATAAGTTTACCAAGTAATATATTTATTATCATATATAGTATAATTTTGTTTCTCAGGTAAAGAAAAAATTACGAAGTAGACTGATTAGTGGACCCAACTTCCTCGTATCTTTCTGATACCTAATTGTAACCCATGGCTTCCATCCTTAAGGTCACTTCAAAGTCCAGCTTATCTCAAAGCATCTTGTTCAAGTTTTAAGCAGCTCTAAAAAAGCACATGGAGTCAGAAAAATACAGATACTACTCAGTTGAGTCGGCTCTCTTTAGGAAATTTTCCAAAATATCTCAGAGAATACATCTACTTCTATCACATTGGTCACAACTAACTGTGAGAGATTCAAGGCAATAAAATCTTTTAATCAGACAATCACTGCCCTGAATAAAATTGGAGTTTTTGTTATTAAATTGAAAGACAAATGTCTATCAGGCAGGTAGTCAGCAATCTCTTCCTTTTGCATATTAAATGGTATATACATATTAAATATATTAAATAGTTTACATTATGTATTTTATGTTATATATTATGCCTTATGTGTCCATGTGAACTATACCAGGTATTAATACTATATCACAAATTATAATTTTATTCATTATACAAGTATTTGTTGGCTACCTACTGAGTTTTGGCCCTAGACTAAGCACTGAAAAGCAAAAATCAGACTCAGTTCCTATTCTTAGGGAACAGTCAAGTGAGGGAAACATTCTTTAATCCAATAAACTTACAAATAAGTACTCAGGTATAAACTGATGAATAACTGAGTAAGAAATCTGACTTAAAATGGGGAGAGAATCATCTGAATATTCACTGTGAAATTGGCACTTGAGCTGAGATCTGAAGGACGATAGATGTTAAGTGTTGGGAATGTTTCTAGATAGAGAGAACACAGTGGGCACAAACCCTGTGGAGAGAGGGAGAAACAATATAACTGGTGAGATTGGAGTAAAAGGGCTAAGGGCAGCAAGGTAAAGGAGGCTGGATGGTAGATCATAACAGACCCTAAAAGACCTTTTCAGCAATGTTAAGGGATTATACAATTACCTTATAGGCACTGAGTGTCACCACTCCCCTGCTTCATACTTTATCATTATTTTTATAATTCCATACACAGAGTCATTTTCTTGTCTCTACATCCACTGCAATTCTTGCCCTACTCTACATCCTCTGCAGACCTCACCTGCCTAAATCACAAACATCCTTTGATGCAGCATACAGAGAATCTTTATGGTGCCTTTCCTAACATCAACTGCATACCCTCAGTCATGGTTACAAAAATATTTTATCACAGACTGTACATACTTCTACTTTGCTTTCTTCCTCCTTATTTTGTATTTTCTGTTTTTATATTTGCCTCCTCCACTAGACTTGGCGCTCCCTGAAGCCAGGAAGGTGACATACTCAAGTTTATTTTCCTAACACCCAGAAAAAGGCTTGGCACAGATAATGACTCTGTAAACAGGTGGTGAATGAATGAATATTGGTCATATTGATTTTTTGTAAATCTAGTTTTAACATATTACATTAGTGTACCAATCTGTCGGTGACTTCGAAATTTCTTAGGAGAAAAATGGTATAAAATTGTACTTTTAAACTTTTAAGTGCAGTATCCTGGCTTACGAACACCATTGGTATAGTTTGATGAAAGTGTTTTGACACAACTACTGAATCTCTTTAGCACTAGTTAAGGCAAATTATCTTAGAAGCTGAACTGTTAGGAATTTCTGCTGAAGATGCTTTCTAATAATAAACAATTTCTTTATTAATCCTCTCATTTATTAAAAGCTACATGCTCCTCAGACTATCTGAAGTGGAGGAATTGTTCTTATCTGCAGTGTATGTGTGCTGTAAAAACATATTCATTGAAAATTAAGATGATGGCAAATAAAACACCATTATTTTGGGTTATGGTCAATATGTTCACTTGGAAGGAATTCAAATATATACATTTTGCTATAATTTCTATCTGCTCGCAATAGTATTTAAAAGGGTTCTGGACCCAATTCCACTATTGGGGGGGGTCCCCCACACCACTAAGCAGGTCTTCATGACACCACCTACGTGTCTACAATATAACTCAATTCTCACACTGTCTACCCAGAGATAGCATCAGATTCCACAGGTTAAGGGTTCAGTTCTATAAGACCATCTCCCTACCTACTTCAGATGCCAGTCACAAGCCAAGGTTGTTACCTGTGCTTCTGACCCACTGACTACAGGCTGAAGGTTCCCATGATTCCTAGACTTCAAACCCCAGTCATTAGGCTGGCCGAATTGCTACCCATACTTCTGATTGACTGACTTCTTCCTCAGGTTCAATTAATTTCCTAGAGCTCATAAAACTCAGAGAAACATTTTACTTACTAGATCACTGGTGTATTATAAAAGGATAGAACTCAGGAATAGCCAGATGGAAGAGATGCACAGGGCAAGGAGCTGCTGTGCTCTCTCCAGGTGCACTGCTTTCTCCACAAGTTCACCAACCCAGAAGCTCTCCAGATCCAAAACAAAGGTTTTGGATTTTTTAAAAATATTTATTTATTTATTTATTTGGCTGTGCCGGGTGTTAGTTGAGGCACGTGGAATCTTCGTTGCAGCGTGCAGTATCTAGTTCCCTGACCAGTGGTTGAACGCAGGCCCCCTGCATTGGGAGTGTCTTAGTCACTGGACCTCCAGGGAAGTCCCTGTTTTGGATTTTTACTTCATCACAAGGGCACACTTGATTAAATCATTGAATTCAACCACCAGGCCCTTTCCCCTCTCTGAGGTCCCGGTGAGACTGAAAGTTCCAACTCTCTAATCACAACCATTGGTAACGAGCCCCCAGGCTTAGGTGTTTTCCAAAAGTTACCTCATTAACATAACAAAAGACATTTTTATCACTCTCAACACTTAGGAATTTCCAGTGGATTTCAGGGCTGTGAGTGAGACACCATGGATGAAGACCAAATATACATGAGAAATATAATTTGGTCATCTGAATAATCTTATGTATGTGTATATATATACATATATATAATAAAAATATCACATATTAAAGTCTCACCCTAAACAGTCTTTTTACCGTCACTATGAAGGATGGGGTGTCTCTGAGAAGAGTCTCACTGGTATATATCTCTGCCCCCTTCACTCCCACAACCTGAAGAACTCTATATTCACCTTCTTCTGGAGTGCTCAAGCTATTCCTTCCTCCAATTTTTTTCACTTTCTCTTAAGTTCCAGGATTGTTTTGCAAAATTGTGCTGCTAAGATACCTTGATCCTGTGACTCTCTGAAGACTGAAGTAGTTTCACAGGTTAAGCAGATAAATGTATATGTCAATAAATTCATGAAGAGGACAGGTGGTCTAGAACAGAGAAGGGGGCAGGAGGTAACAGTAACTTTTATCAGGAGACATTCTCATTTACATTAACCAAATTTATCTTCTCTGCAACCCTAAAGAATAAGAGAGACAAGTATTATTATCTCCAGTTTACCTATTTGGAAAATGGGGATTTAATAATGCCAATCTTATATGGTTGTTGTGCGTTTAAATGATACAAGCATGTAAATTGTTTAGAGGATTTCCCAAAAGAGACTAAGTGCCTAATATATGTTAGCTATTATTATTATATTTCCCATTCTAAGGAAATATCTTAAGGCCAAGATATTTAGTAATTTGTTTAGTAATTTGTCTAAAGTGATAGAGGTTAAAGCCAGGATTCTAATTAATGCCTTCTGGCTCCAAACATGTTATCTGCGTTGTGTTTCTTAAAAGAGATTGCCTTTTCTTAAAAAAGCTTTTGAAGTCACCTGCCTTTAAAATCAAATTCACTAATGATTTTATTGGGCAGAACTGCCCATGAGTTGGGGGAGGGTGACTGACAACATGTGTGTCTGATCAGGGCAATGCCCAGGAGATTGACTCTAAGAGGAATAGATTTCAGCAATCAAGGTTACTTGGAATGCAAATAATTTAGTTTGGATTGCATTTCAATACTTAAAATACCAGAATTTTACTTTAATTAAAGCATCAGTTTAACTATAAACTATGATATTATATTTCTCCAAAAACAGGACAGCCTCTTTGACAAAATATAAATAGCATGATTCATGAAATTCCAGTGATAGAGAGTTAGGATAAAATATAGTTATCTCTGTTAGAGAGACAGGAATGAGCATGATGTTAACAGGATGTAATAAAGAATAGATAAAGTCTTATAAAGCTCTGTCTGAATTAGAACTTATTTTTAGCTCATAAGCTGTGGCTGCATTGTTATATGAAAAAAAAAGGTGTGCTTATACTCTTTTCATTTAAAAAAAATGATCCCAATATACTCGTACATTGTAATGTGCCTGATGGTAAAGCACTCATTTAAAAGCAAACTGGTAATCCTTTCATTTCTATAGCAAATATAAAAATGAGAGAGGGGTGAGTTTTGGCAACAGCTAAATGGGAGATTGTTCGGTTAGCTCTGATTATCATGTCTTAGACACTGAATATCAGAAAAGATGGATGCAGTTCTTGGACAAGAGATGTCAGAGTATGTGGTGGGACTAATGAATGAGTACCTCCAATTCACATGAGGACTACATTACTCAGCATTACTACAGGGTATGAAGTTTCTCTCTGTGCAACATTTAAAAGTGGGCTTTGAAAAAAAAATTCCTATTATGATATTAGTATTATAATAATTGCTATGCAAACTGGTGCTAATAATGTGAACATACAGAGAATTTATAAAAAGATTCAAGAGTTTTCTGTTCTTCTCTTTAATAAATAAGAAATTATGTACTTGGAGAAAATCCCTTACAATCCTATGTTTAATGCTTTCTAATGTAGAATTTATTAAATGTAAATGTTATCAGTATAATAAAATTCAAAAATTACTTTTTATAAATATGAACTTTAAACACTTAGCTCATCTTAAGTTATTTACAATTCAATTTGATATTATATATGACTATTTTGAATGGGTTTATGAAGATTCTTAGGTTTATAAAGACATTTAATTGATACTTTGGTTTGTTGTGATCCTATAAAAGCAACAAGAAAAAGATAACCACCTCAGAACAGTCAGCTTTATAGGATATGGATTATCACGTCAATGAATTTTGGTCAGGGTCTGGGACTCACTGCTTCTCTCAGGAGATTAAGTTTTTTAAAATAACATTTGTAATTAATTTGTAATTGCTTAATTTTTCAAAGTTATACTTGCTAAGTCAGAGACTTTTTAATCCCCCGTGACTTTCACGTACATTTTATGATATGGAAACACTTTATCGACTCCTTAAACCATGAATTCTTTTAGACCAGGTAGGTCAGTGTTATATCACCCACAGTGCTGTCATAATGGTCCTTTCATTTTGTTTTGTTAGTATTACTAAAAATTGTGTATGCCTAATTTCAATTTTATTACAGTTTGAGGAGCCACATAAAGAATCATCTTCCAGATGATAAGGGTTTTATTCCTTGTGGTCAGGTCTTGTTTTAGGGTATTTGGATAAATCATTGTTTAAAATGTAGCCTTGAATGCTCCTTCTATCTGTGGTTTCACAACAATGCCAATTAGCTATTTGACTCCCAACTAGGTTATAAAGTGTGATTATGGTTCTTTCTGTTCTTCATAGTGATTTCTACTTTTTTGTTTGTTTGTTTCATGAGGCTATTTGGCTAACTCAGTATTCCCTGTGTTTACTACTTTCTCTGCTTCAAAAAATGATTTATTTGGGGGAAGAATAATAGTCAAGTTTGTAAGATATGTTAGTGTATTTTAAGATTGGTAATGGGCAATATGCAACTGTGTTTCCAAGAAATAGACCCTGGTAGAGATTTGAGTTCAGGAATTCACTGGGAAGTGATCTCAATATCAATACATGTGAGGAGGAGTTACAAATAGGACTGGGCAAAGAGGGAAGTTGGGGTGCAAAGTAATCACAACAAAGTCCTCAGCCAATCCCATGGGGAGTCTTGAGGCTTTGATGGTTCAGTGTTATACTGAAATGGGGCCCCACATCCACTGGCCATTGAAGGTAAACTGACCCTAGGATTAGACATAAGCATAGACAAAATGAATTTCTTCAACAAAGGTTAATTAAAAGAAAAGGCCTTAGCTGAGAGGTGCAGGCAACTGACACTCCCGGGGGGAATATATGCTTCAGTCCTGAAAGCTGATTTAGGTTTAATAATGTAATATGAGATACATTCATTAGGTAATTGTGAAAAGAAAGGATTTAATCTTTTGTCTTGTTTTGTACAGCAACAATTTAAATTTATTTTTGAAATAATAAAGATGATGGGGGTTTCGATAAAGATGATGATCTCAGTACATCTTACTAAGATCTATCAACTTTCAGGGGGAGCAATTTAGCCACTAGATCAAAGATGGCTGGTCATCTTGTAAGGTACTTTGGAGATTTGAAATTTGGACCATACCTTCCTCCTTCTTGAAGATGCAGCTACAGATAGTTTTTTTTGGTGGAGAGAGGTTGAGGAGATAATAGATAACCTGAGGGCTTAGAGGACTCTCATATCTCCAAGGGTACTTGGAGCTAGGATCCCTGGTGGCATTGCTGCCCAGAAATCCTCTTAAAGTAGATGTATTACGGTGTGATTTAGCTGACTAGTAAGAGTTCTCCATGCACAGTGAGGTGAACTGCTCTGTTTTGCTTGCTGTTTATCACAGTAACAGACTGAAAAACAATTATTCTAAAGCTGAATAATGTTGACAGACAAGGAGTTAAAATCAGTAATATAGCAAGAATACAATGTAGTGATAAAACAAGTTAATGGAAAATCACATTAGAGATATAAGAGGAATATACAGAGAAGAGAGAACAAAAGTAAGCTTTGCAAACAAATTCCAAAATACTGGACGTCAAGGAACCCATTCCCTTCACATTAGAATTCAGGGAAAATGAAAAATAAAGCACTAATGATATGCTATATTTTCCCATATTAGATTAGGGAAAAAAATCAAAAACCTCTAACATGGAGGAGCACAACGAACATGCAGCTACCATTTCTGCCTACGATGCCATGCAAATTCTTTCATAAAAGTGCTTATAATGTTAGTTTATAAACCTCATTATTTCATAAATCCGCTAATATTCAAAAACTTATGTATATATCCATGATAACCTGCCAAAATAACTGACATAATATATTTCATTTGCCTTATAATATGGATTACTGAGGTTATTGAATTGATCCTACATTATATTACATCATTGGTAAGCATATTGTGATGTCCTTATTTGACAAAAGAGGCTTAATTTCCTATCAGTTGAAATATCCAGTGACTGAAAAACAGGGATAGAATTCTCTGTAAAGTGTTATATTTATTCCGTTATTAAAATGTATATCAAAATATTTCATAAAGTCAGTCTAAAAATATTCATATTAATGTCAATGATTACATTTTGGAAAATATTTTAGTAAGTATCAGTAAATGATTTGGTAAAGTATGGATAATTTATCAGTTTTTCTCATCTTTATACATCCAGCCATTTCACACAAGAATTTTGTTCAGATATTTTGACAATGTTCTATTTTTATTTTTTGTTAAGACTACTGGTGTTGTCAAGGTTGTTCATTTTCCAAAAATGGATAAATTTTAGCAGTAGTTAGCAGTTGGTGATTTAAGTCAAGAACACTGAGGTTTTTTATCACATTCAGAATATTTAATTTCCCTCCCATCTGATAATAATTTTGCATGTAAAAAATAACACAAAACTATGTCAATTTGAAATAGCCACCCACACACCTTATGGAATTAAAGTATTGTGTGGGATTGAAATCATGAGTATGTTCTGTAAGCATGATCTCAAAAGCTTATTTTTCTAAAAAAATTATAATAATGACAGTTGTTTGAACCAAATGATCTGATATTTTAGCTTCAGGAACTTGCTCAGTAGTCTCTGGATCTTGGTTTATAGCGTTAACTAGAGAATTTGGATTTCAAGGACATAAAGTCTCATGGTAGTAAAATATAGTAACACAAAATTTTAGAATGAAGAGGGAACAGAAAGCTAACATTAAAAGCTATCACTTTTTTAACATTTTACTGAGGATTTTTTTTAGTTGCATATTTTTGTTGTAGATGGAAAGGTTATGTTCGCTACCAATTTAAACAGTACTTTACTAGCATATGGACGCAATCTGAGCTATAGGGTAAACATTTTCAGGATGCCTCAGAGAGCTAACTTTAATATCTGAACAGATTCGGCACCATACAAATGGGATATGAAGCATGATTCACAATTTCACATAACTCATTGACACTAAACCATGCTAAAAATAAATTTGGGAATTCCTTTCCCTCTTGCCATCCATTAAATGGGTAAAATTCTTTACTGCACATACATGAGCCACTTGGTGCAATTTTCAGGATAATTCTTCTATTCAAAAGCCCTTGAGTACTATCTGTTCCTTTTATATGTAGTTTAAAAGTAAAGGCGAGGGAGTAGTATTTTTATAAACATGTTCCATATTTTTCTCTTTAGGATAATTTTCATACATAAAATAATACTATAAGAGATAGAAAAAAGCAAGGATTTCATTAACTAAAGATGAATGTGTAAAAGTAACAGTAACAGCAAAATGTTATATAGTCATTTAATTCACCAGATTTACACTCTAGCAACTGAAGAGGATTTATAATTGTTAAAATATACTGATTACAATCTTCAGACATTTGGAAATTTATGATTTAAATCACTGTTTGGGGAACTTAACATCCCTTTTGTCTTATAAGAAATTAAATGGATTAAAACAGAAATCTGTTTTTTTATTTTAATATTATTAAACTCCACGAAGTAGAAGATCTTCGTTTATTCCTCAGTCAATGACTATTGTTTCATCTATTTAAAACTATTAGGCAATACTATTAGGCAATAAGTTTTCTTTTAAAGGCAATCATTGAACTATTACAGGACAAAGTTTTCACTGGTATTTTCTAGGTCCCTTATACTGCATATGTTATATGACATCACCCACATGCAGATCTTCAGATATATCATTGTGGATACATGGCATATACATGAAGAATGCTCAAATAATCAAGGGAGAGAAAATGATAAAAGATAATTACACAGTAATTAAAGTAGATGTTTAAAGAGTACTAAAAATTAAAGATTCAGGTTCTAGTTATAAAGAGTTGTTTTAATATAATAAAATACCCACCATCAATATTCATGGTTAAGGAGTCTTGAGAGGTCATGTTAGAGCCAACACTATCAATTATCGGTAACTTTAAAAATATATTTTTGTTTGTATGTGTGTTTGTTTCACTATAAATTTGACATTTTACTCTTTACTTGATCTATTTAAATAAGTCATTAAATTGACTTTGGTTTCCTGGTTTATTAAGGCTTAGTTCTTGAGTTGAAGGAAATTACTTAATTGTGCCAGCTGTAAAATATCAACATATCAGTCCATTAATAGAAAAAACCATATCTGTATATTTATCCAATTGCTTGTTACTATTGTAGAATCATTTTGTCATAGGAAAACACATAGTAGATGTTTGATGAATGCTTTGCCTTGGAAGAATATGTATAGGTAGCTTCAGATACTGGATTGTCTGCTGTTGAACCACAGATTATACTCAATTCAGCTAATATTTGTTAAGCAGTTACCATGTGGCAAGACATTATGTAGAGGTTATATGAGAAATATGAGGAAGATGTGGATGTTGGTTTTGTATACTTCACAAACATTGCAGGCCACACGAACATGTAAACAATTATTTAAAATACTTTGCTAAAAGTGGAATCTACATGGGAGGCTCTCCACTTGCAGTTAAGCCTAGTATCCCAGAGTTCAAACCCAAGCTCTACCATTTACTGGCTGTATGACATTAGCCGTCATTTATAATATCACAACCTCAGTCTTATTCTATGTAGAATAGGGATAATAAAAATTTTCTCATAGAGATGTTGTGAGAACTAAATTAGACACTCACATGTTAAGTTTTAAGCTCAATGACTGACATACTCGGGGATACTGGGATGCTTAATTTCCAAACATTTGAGGATTATCTAATCATCTTTATGTTATTGATTTCTTGTTTTCTGTTATTATAATTCATTTAAATCCATTGAGCAAATTAAGTTTATATTATGGACGTTCTTTGAAATGAAAACCATGTGTGTTCTGCAGTTGTTTTCCCAACGTCTATACACACACACTCACAAAAACACAAGTATATATATTTAATTATCTCAAGGTAGTTAACTGTGTTCTTCAAATCTATATTATTTATTTTTCTGCTCTTTCAAGCACTAAACAATTTGTATTAAACACTTTAACTATGATTTTGGGTCTATTTTGCCCTTTGGTTCTGTCAATTTTTATTTTGTTTTTCATATTTTGAAGATATGTTAGTAGGTACATCAAATTTTACTGGTGCAAAGGTAAACATTGTCCAGTTTAACATCCACATACAAGGGGGCCAAGTATTGTATTGAATTACTCGTAAGAAGACTATATCACATCTTAGTTTACATTAACCTACTTTGATATCCAGATGCATTCACTTTTACCATTAACAAGCGGGGGAATAAAAGAGAAATTTAACATGTATTGTCACTTCTGTGCCTTTCAAAATTTTAAATGTAGTGCTATTCTCTGTTATTCCCTGAAGGATATTGCACTGTTTATTGGTATCTTATTTGGCAAAGAGGAGAAACTCAATTTTCTTCCACTTTGCTGTTCTTACCGTAATAGCTTTCTCTCCATGCATCAGAGTCAAAGTAAAGATTCAGTTTCTTATGATAGCTATTGTAACTAGACATTCAGAAATTGGGGAAATATCTTGCTCCCATTGTCTCCCTAAGTCATGCTGAAACCCAATCCTAGTTAAAGGCCAGTAACAGTGAGGTGTAGTAATGTGAAATACAAGGAAAAAGTGGCTTTTCCATTTGAGTAACTGTCTTAGGAGAGTGGGATGAACCATCACCTTGTCGTTTAATGGAAGAGGAGTTGCTTTCACAGAAATGAGGAGAGGCTATATCTTTGGCAAGTACACATCCTCTGAAACCTATACTTTCCCGACAAATATACCAAATTGTACCTAAGAGACATAGAACTGCGAATTTAACTGATATAGTGCTGAATATCTTTGAATGGAGAAAAATTAAAGAGATTCTCAGATTAGGATACTTTCTCTCATTCAAGTATGAGTTTCTTCAAGGAAGACATGATATTGTTCACTCTTTTATTTTCAGTGCTTAATATAAAATACTACATGGAATACTAAATATTTATGAAAAGAATAAATGAATGTTATGGCTCAAATGTTTTTGTCAGACACCATTTATTTTCTTTTTAACAAGTATAACATAGTTTCCAAGTGAAAACGGGTTTCAGGTTCTAAACAAATATTTTAAAATAGACATTTAAACACAGGCCATGAAAAATGTTGGGAAGAAATGCGTAATTTGGACCTTGAGGATTTTAATTAAAAACCCAATTATCTGATGAATGCTATAAATTCCAGTCTGGAAAAATGCATTCTAATTGCCTATACATATTTGAGTTATTTTTAAAATATAGATTAAACATACATTTTTAATTCATAATAACTTTCAATTTTAAATTTATTATATCCAGAAATTACAATATACATAATTAATTTTAAATTTTACACCAGCAATCTTTTAATGAAATTGAGATATATTAGTAAAGTCTATTAGGCGATTTGCATATACCCTCCTAGACATATTAAAATATAAGTGATGGAGTTTCCTTTTCTTCTATCTAAAATTCTCCCCTTGAGGCCTAGCTTGAAAAGAATGTGTCTGAAGCTATTGGCAAACTACTTTTGTCAGAGAGATATCAGGAAAAAATGTTATTCTAGCAGGATGAAAATCACTAGGCAAGAAATAATTGCTCCTGAAAAGTATTTTCTTTTCTTTGGCTCATACATAGTAATTTGAAGGCCATACCAGAATTGTTTTGAATGGACTGCTTCCACACATTAGCTTATGGCAAAGACAATCTTTGACAACGTGATTCTCCACACAGATAAAATAGATATTATCTCTATTTCCTATAGCCAGAACCTCTGCACTTAATTTGTTTACGTCAAATATTTGGTTCAGAGTGCATTTTAAGGTTCTACTAATTTTTCTTTCCCTGGAAAGACATTTTTAAAAATCTAGAAAACCAATTACCCCAAAATAGTTGCATGTGTTCATCTATAGATCAAGTAATCAATGAACCAACTCAGGAGGCAGAGATTTAAAAGTTGAACTGGGTTCAAAGATACATAACAACACACTAAAACATTAATTTTCTTGGAAAACATTAATTTTCTAGTGTTTTTGGAACTTTAATAACATACTTTTTAGGTTCTACAAAATTTATACTACTTTTATTTTTCTTGTTGACAAAAGGTTTTGAATTCACATTCATTTGATTTATTGCTTGCATAATAGATTTATAATTTTTTTAAAAAAATTAATGCTATTAAAGGCACTATAGAATTAATCTTATTCAGTGTTCTCCTTTTACAGATGAGAAATCTAAGATCCAGTCAGTTTTCAGGACTAGACAAAATAAGATCTGGTAGGGCCAAGGATTAAACTATGGTTTCTTGATTTTAGGAATCATGTCTGGATTCTTTAGGCACCAAGTTAATGATCACAAAATTTAGAAATTATTCCCTGATTCCACGAACTACACTACGTGCTATAGCTGTGTGATCTTCATGCACAGATGTATCTACTACTCTCAAAGTCATTGCTTAATTATTCACTTTTATCACAATTTTATAAACTTGTAGAGCTGAAACTATGACTACTTTATATATTATCTTATTTGGAGTGCCATAAACCCATTCACAAAATAGGAGTTTGGTAAATATCTTTTAAATGAATACATTCAAGAGGCAATGGAAAATATCCTGTAAGTCTTCATTTATAATTACACAAAAAATGTGAAACAAGTAAAATATCTTTCAACTGGAGAATGTCTAAACAAACTGTGGTACACCCATGTAATAGAATACTACTCTACAATAAAATGGAAAGAACTAATATACACAAAAATATGAATGAAGCACAAATGCTACATATTGTATGATGTCTTTTATAACGTTTCTTGAAAAGACAAAATTATAAGAACAGAAAACAAATCAATGGTTTTTACAGGCTGGTAGTGGGGGTGGTGGTTGATTAAGGAAGAGCAAGGGGAAATTTGGGGATGTGACAATTTTATGTCTTGATTGTGGTGGTGATTACACTACTTTATTCATTTCTCAAATGTTGTAGAACTGTACAGACACAGAAAAGAGTGAATATACTCTATAAGCATTATAACTCAGTGAAAGAATTTTAAAACAAAAAAAATCTTTGTTATATTACAATGTTTATCTTAGAGGTCATAGTAAAAAGTTTATTCAAGAATTACACTGGGGGCTTCCCTGGTGGCGCAGTGGTTGAGAATCCGCCTGCCAATGCAGGGGACACGGGTTCGAGCCCTGGTCTGGGAAGATCCCACATGCCGCGGAGCAATTGGGCCCGTGAGCCACAATTGCTGAGCCTGCGCGTCTGGAGCCTGTGCTCCGCAGCAGCAGAGGCCGCGATAGCGAGAGGCCCGCGCGCCGCGATGAAGAGTGGCCCCCCGCTTGCCACAACTGGAGAAAGCCCTCGCACAGAAACGAAGACCCAACACAGCCATAAATAAAATAAATTAAAAAAAAAAAAAAAAAAAAAAAAGATGGCTAGCAGGACATCAGAGCCGTTTAAAAAAAAAAAAAAAGAATTACACTGATTATTAACTACAAAATTTAAGTTAAATTGATATTTACTATGTGTTTGTAATTTATATTTTTTGTTTTGGTAGTATATTATTCAGGGTTCAGAAGAGACCCAGAAGAGGATACATGTTAAGAGATTTAGTGCATGGAATTGGTGTAAGCAATTGTGGAGCTGGTTTTGTAAATTCAAAATCCAGAGAGCAGGCTGTCAAGAAGGGCTGGCTAGAACTCTCAGTCGCAGGCTGAAGTTGCTGTCCATGGGCAGAATTTTTCCTATATCAGGGAAGCCTCACCTCTTTAGGCTTTTCAGCTGGAAGATCAGGCCCACCAGGTAACCTAAAATAATCTCCCTTACTTAACATCAACTGAGTATGCACTCTAATCACATTGACAAAATACCTTCACATCAACACCTAGATTAGTGTTTGGATAACTGAGAACTATAGACTAGCCTAGTTGAAACATCCAAATACTATCACAGGTTTAGCACTCCTTTGAAATCAACGTAAAGATTAAAATAACAACTCTATATTCAGGAAAAAAAAAATCTCATTTCTTTGATGCAATTCTTTTCTACTTTTAGGAAAGAATTCCAGAATTGTACTATTTTTCACAGTTCTAATGCATCATTTAGATGGTGGAGATTCAGTTTAGATGCAGTCACACTTTTCATATGTTATTGCTAGATATCTCTCAAAACCACTTAACTGCAAATAATGATGCTTTATCTTAATTTACTCTCTACTAAACATTGGCCTAATTTACTAAAAGAGCCTTTTAGCATCATACCTATTATAGCCTTAGAGAAAGTCCCTAGTTTCAATAAAATGCAGAAGAAGCAGAATTTAACAATTGTTTATTTGTATCCTTGATACTCACATGTAAAACTCAAGGGTTAAATTTTGTTATTATGAAACACCAGTATTTATGACTTCTAAACAACCGCAAAAGAGCTTCAATCTCTTTTTACCAAGGGTTTATGGTAGAAACTTTCTTCTTCTAGAACTCCATTTCAGAGATGCTTATCCACTCCTAGGACTGCCAGGCCAAGTAATTTGTGAAAGACTACAACTTCTGTTAAATATATCTAAAATAATAAAGAAAAATGTTTATTCTGCAAAAGGAATGTATCTTGTATACAAACAGTGCTGTAAATTTTTAATATCAAGCCTATAAGTATTCCAGAATGTTTAAAGAGACCATTATTTAGACCTAAAAATTGCCTTATTACACTTTTTAAAGATTAACATATAGGTTAAGTGAAAACATAAAAAGAAAATTACATAAACTATAAAATATATACAGGCTTATAAAAGTCAATATAATTCCTAATTTTTTTGAAGGCTTGGATATGAAGATACTGATAGAGTGCTCCTTCCCTATATTTTGTGAATAATAAGGAACAAAAAATAACTAAAAGACAAATAAGTCACATATCTCTTTTTATTAAGTAGGAAAAGTTCAAAAATTGAGTCTTTTTGAAATGCACAAAATTACTGGGAAAAGAGTGTCTTGTTCTTGTCATTAAAATATTTACTTTCATTCCTTAGTAGATAAAATTCAAGAAAGTTTTTACCACATCTTTGTAGAAAGCAAGACTTCTGCTAGTGATCTCAAACAGATGGGAACACATTTTCATAACAGGGCAAATGAGTAACATCTCAACTGGAGTGTCACTGGATATAGTATCTTATGCCTCTGAGGTGTTGTATTGAGACCCAAAAAAATAGAAAAGTAAAAAAAAAATTCGATTTTACCTGTTTAAGATTCTGTTATGAATTGAACCGCTAAACAAAATATTTGGTCAAAAGGCTTTCAAGAGGAATAACTGGCAAAAAAGCAAAGGGTGTTATGGATGCATATTTTTACTTTTAAAAAGCATGATTCTAAAATAATTCTATATATCCCACTCTCTTCTAGAGTAAAAACAATAATGCACGTTTTCAGAAAGGGAGGGAGAAGGTAATTAGAAACACTTAAGAAACTTCATCTGAAAAATAATCTCCTCTCAAAAACTTTTCTGTTTTAATTTTGTAAACTAATAGTCTGCAAAATTTTTGTCAAAGTTTCCTTAATAACAAAGAGAGTAAAGTATATACTGAGGATCTGGGGAGCATAGCTCAAAGTGAACAGTTTACCCAGGCTCATGTCTTATTTTTAATATTTACATTAATTTTTGCATTCTTTTAGTAGGTAATATTTATCATGTTTTACTAAGGAGATTTTTACCAAACCTTCCAGTATTACTAATACTCAAGGAAGATGTGCCACTTTCATCCAGTGGCTTTTCATATCCCTGGAGATATTCATGGCCTTATTAGAAAAATAAAAAACAAAACAAACAAACAAACAAAAAACGTTTGTGGGTTTTTAATTTTTTCTGTGTGGTTTCTTTGCAGGTAAAATTTTTACGTATAATTATTCGCTTTTGATGACTAGACTTCAGAATTCCTTATTATTCCAGAATGGCTATTATCTAAAAATGACATCAAAAAAATTTAAAAGTCAACAAAAATAAGTACTAACACCGGTTCCCGTTCCTGCCATGCCCTAACTCATCCCCATACACACAATACACATACCTTAGCCACTCAAGTAAAATGTATTGAATCTTAAAAAAATAACAAATTTCTTGCTTCATTTCCAATAAGTAAAGAGTGTGGAAGTTGATGCATCCATTTTTACAACAAGGTTAAGCTAAAAAAAAAAAAAAAAAAGAAAAGAAAAAAAAACCTGACTTTTCTTGGACCCATCAGAGAAATGAGACTGCAGGACAAATCATCACCCTGAAAACTGGAGAGAGAGAGATGCCTTCAGAGAGTCACAGCTGAGATCTGCTTATTTGGAGAAAAAACCACTTGAGCCATAAACTGACAGGAACATATAAATAGTAATTGTCATAAACCACTGAAGTGTGACAGAGTAGACTAGCTTAAGAATGAGAAACCTCTGAGGGCCTGCAGTCTTCAGTGGGCCCTCATATGTCTGTGGGCCTTATCTCCAATAACCCCACTAGTTTCTCATGATGAAGATCTGAGAAAGAGTTCCTTATGGAATGTGCACGGGAAGAAAAGGAGTAATAATTGTGAAATACACCCAGAGACTTCTCTGTAACAAAAGCCCACTCTCTAAGGGAAAATAATTTACTAGAGCCTTATGCCAGCCAGAGAAGAGCACTTTTCTCACTCCACCTCCCTCCACCCTTCTAATATCACATAAGGGGCGGGGAATAGTTCACAAGGGTTAAGGTTTTAGGAAAATAGATTGGGAACACTGTTGCCTAGTAAGGGAGTGGGGGAAAGAGAAAATAAACCTATATTACTGGAGGAACACTTGTGAAGATCAGAATGCTGAGACATGGGTCTACTAAAGGATGGAGATGTAATTAAAACATTATAGTCTTTTCCTCCGACTCACCTTACCACTATACCAACAGTGAGTGCTCTAGCACAAGAACAAGAGATTATAGCTAAAAGACCTGCAAGATACAGACTTTCTTTGAGGAGGAATACTTAGGGAAGCCTAAAATGAGGAGGCGGATAAAACCAAGAGCACTAGAGGAATAGTGTCTCCTTAGGCACCCATAGCTACAGCAAACATTACACACAGTCCAACTCAGCATAATTAACATAAATGCTCATGCTAGAGGCCTATTTACCTCAGGTCCTATTACCTGACATTGCCTATTACAGGACATTACAACATGCCTAGATTTTAACAACAACAAAATCAGAAGGTATGCCAAAAAAGCAAGGGGAAAAGACATATTCTGAAAAAACAAAGCAATCATCAGAAACATACTTAAATTTGACACAGATGTTGAAATAAACTGGCAGGGGATTTAAAATAACTATAATATCACCACACCAAGCTAAAATGCATATAGAAAAAAAGAATGAAAAAGTATATAAAACATCCAAGAACTGTAGATCAAAAGATGTAAAGTACATGTAATTGCAACAATGAAAGAGAGCAACAAGAGAAAACATAAGAAATATTTGAAGTAATAATTACTGAAAACTTTCCAAAATTAATGACAGACACCAAACCAAACCTCAGGTGTCTGAATCTCAGAGAACATAACCAAGTAGAATAAATACCAATAAACAAACTTAGGCATATTATATGCAAACTCCAATAAGCCATCGACAAAAAATATTTTGAAAGAAGTCAAGGGGGGGATTATTTATAGATGTACAAGAATAAGAATTATAGCAAATTCTCAAGAAAAATTAGGCAAAAACAGGAAAATGAAGTGAAAGAAGACCACTAATATAGAATACTATACACAGTAAAAGTATTCTTCAAAGTATAAAAGAGTAGTAAAAACTTTCTGAGACATACAAAACTTATGGGACTTCACTGCCAGCAGACCTTCCCTGAAAGAAATGGTAAAAGAGGTTTTCAGGCAGAAGAAATATGTCATAGTCAGAAATGGATCTATATAAAGAATAGTTTTACCACTGGAGTCGTAATTACTGGAAAAAAATTTAGAAAGAAATATACTTCATATAATGAGAGAAGATAAAACATAATCATTTAAAATGTTAGTTACAATCAGAGAAGGAAGAAAATGAGTAAGAAAAATAAACAAGAAATAAATGGGATATAGGAAAAACATTAACCGTGGTGTCAGATATTAACCCGAGTATGTGAAAAGTAATTTTAAATATAATGATCCAAGTATGCAAATTGAAAAACAAATTGTGTGGACTTGGAGGGCATTACGCTAAGAGAAATAAGTCACACAAAGAAAGACAAATACTGTATGATATCACTTATATGTGGAACCTAAAATAGACAACAAACTAGTGAATATAACAAAAAAGAAGCAAACTCACAGATATAGAGAACAAACTAGAGGTTACCAGTGGGGAGAGGGAAGGGGTGAGGGACAATATAGGGAGTAAGAGGTACAAACCGTTGGGTATAAAATAAGCTACAAGAATATATTGTACAACACTGGCAATATAGCCAATATTTTATAATAACTATAAATGCAGTATAACCTTTAAAAATTGAGAATGACTATATTGTACCCCTGTAACTTACATAATATTGTAGAGCAATTATACTTCAATTTTAAAAAATAAATTAAAAAGAAAAACAAATTTTCAGTGCATTAAAAGAGCAAGAATATACTATATGTTGTTTAGAATAAACATACTTTCAGGTATATAGTCTGATAGGTTGAAAGTAAAGAGAGAGAGATAACATGATAACACAAATCAAAAGAAATTTGGTATATCTCTATTAATTTCAGACAAAACGGTCTTCAGATCAAGAAAAATTATCAAGAATTTAAAAAAGGCACATGATGAAGGAATATATCATCCAAGAATACAAAAAAACCCTAAACATATATGCAACTAATATCAGTGTCAAAATATGTGAAGCAAACTGATACAACTGAAGGCAAAATAAACAAATCCATGCTTATAGTTGGAGATTTCAAAACCCATCCTTTAATAATTGATAGATCAAGCTGACGGAAAATCAGTAAGGATACAGAAGTCTGGAACAACAATATCAATCAACTTGAATGAATTGCCACTTATGGAATAATCCTAGCTATTTGTCCAGTTGATTTGAAAATGTATGTCCACATAAAAACCTGCCTAAGAATGTTTATAACAGCTTTATTTATAATTGCCAAAGACTGGAAACAACCAAAATGTCTTTCAGTGGGTGCATGGATAAACAAATTGTGATACACCCATACAATAGAATATTATTAGGTGAAAACAGAGAATGAACTATCAAGCCATTCAGGGACATGGATGAATCTTAAATACATATTGCTAAGTGAAAGAAGCTAGCCTGAAAAGGCTATATACGCTGTATCATTCAATTCACCTGAAATTCTGGAAAAGGTAAAACTATAGAGACAATAAACAGTTCAATGGTTTCCAAGGGTTTGCTGGGAGAAGAGTTGACTACATAAAGCACAGGGGATTTTTTAGGAAATCATTCTTTATAATTTTATTTGATAATAATGTATCAATATTTGTTCATTAATTGTGACACAAAGACCATATAATGTAAGGTTTTAATAGTAAAAGAAGCTAGATATGTGGTATATGGAAACTCTATAGTATTTTCACAATTTTTCTGTAAATGATGATCAACTTTAAAATTAGAGTTTATTTAAAATTTATAACAGTTTTCTGTTTGCCTATGAAAGCCATTAGTTTTTTTCTCTTAAAACTAGAGATCAACAGATTTGAGTAAAACAGAGGAAGCAATATAAAGATACACTTTTGAATTAGCAGTGGACTAAAGAGAGCAAAATAAAGAGAAAGGATACGGACATCCAGCATCAAATATCTATTTCTCATTCTTCTGCTAAACTGTGTTTATCTTACAGAGCAGCTCACAATTAGGTCTTGAACAAACAGCCCAAAGCTGTCATTGTAATAGAGCATAATAATTGATATTCATAATGACAATCCTAAATTTATTAAGATACCAAATTGTATTAGAATACCCTGTTTACTAAGTCAGTGAAGTATGTAACATATTTTAAATTAATGAGTTTTAAAAATTTTAAGGGTATTGAGAATTAACTAGAACACTTAAATCCCTAATGGTTGCAGGTAAATTATTTCTTAACTGTATGGTAAATTATATGTCCTGAATTCCATAACAGCAATTAGATTATATATAAATGATGTTTCCATTAACAAATCTCCTAGGGATGAAGCTGCTGTATAAAACGTATATTCTCATTTGACCTTTTGATACAATACATCGTTTGATTCCTAATATTAAACTGTCTTGTATTTCTGGATTAATAAATGGACTATTATGCTCTTGCATAAATTAAAATGATTTTCTATTGCCACTTTGCATGACTATTTTATCTTCGTATGGAAATATTATGTCAAAAAGTTTTCTCTTTTAAGAAAACAATAACTTCCGAAGGGTTTATGTAACATTGCAATGGAAAACTTGAGGAAAACCTTTTTCCTCCTTCTCTGTAGAGTGGTATTCACTGGAAGATATTTGTGATGCTTTCTTTCTTCATCCCGAAAATTTTGAAATGTCATTCACCATTGTTTAATTGTAGGTTACTTTATGAATTTAGCCTGTATCACAGGCAATCTGTATGTTTTTTAACATAATTCGAGGGTGTAAAATGAGCGCTTTCATACCTTCCTGGTCAGCTTTATGACTCAATATTTGGTGCATTTGCTAGTTTGAATCAATTTGTTCTTTATTGTTCTTATTTTGTGTGTTTTAATGAGAAGTTGGAGAGGCATATTCAAGCACAGCTAATATGACAATGAATGTTAATTTTGTACTACTTTGAATATCCACATTGATCTACTACTTTGTTTCTCTAAAATAGAATTTTGTAGGCTGACTCTTCAAAACCCTATCTTTGGATCGTGGCTCCTTCATTATCAGTTTCTTACATGACCTAGAAGCCATCAAACCTGCCATAGATCTTCTGGCGAATGCATGACTTTTCTCCACAGCATTTGCATCTATTACATTTGCATGGAAAATGCAGGTTGGTTTTCAGCTATCTCTCCTGTCCTAGCTTGAAGCTTCCTCCTGCTTTTTATTCTGTCTACTGCTTTTTATTCTGTATGTGTGTGAGATTTGACCAACATTATTTTAATTAGTCTTAGTTTTTATTTAATTTTCTATTAGAATACTTCCATATTTTTTATCTTTTCAATAAACAGTATGACAGCTCAGACGTGCTATTCTAACATTCTTCCTCACTAATATCAGCAACTCTATACTGTATAATGGCATCAAGCCACAATCACAGGTGTGTCATTGCTGGTGATTTTTTTTTTTTTTTTTTTTACTTATGTTGAAGAATTAAATTTTTTTTGATTAAAATATCTTAATATTCAGTACTACCTTTGATCCTTTGGACACTTTTCTCAGTCCTTTAGCAATATTTTTCTTATAATTTTGAAAAATTTCAGTTTCAACATTTTTTAAAAACCTGGATACCATTTCAGTATATTGCTGCCTCAGTTTAGAAAGAGGCTACCAATTTTAAAAGACAATAAAAATAAATAAAACAAATAATACAAACAAACAAAAACAATAAGACATTGTGATAAATATTGTTTTGACTGAATGTTTTACTTTTAACTCTTGGTGAATATTCAGACCTCTTAAGACTTTCGATTGCATGAGCTTTTTCAATTCAGCAACAATTTCTTGATGATCCTCTGTATTTCTTAGACCAGTGGACTTTAAAATGAGCTTTGTAGAATGCTGAGCCTTTACTTGGAGGAGCTCTCGGTGCTAACTCCAAGCTTCAACTGGATTAGCTTACATAGCATAAGGCTTCATTTCAACCAAGTGTTTTGCAGCTGAAAATAAAGCCTCTTCTATCATGCTCAGATTGTCAAATAGACAGCGTTAAACCAGACACTTGAAAAATTCCTCAAGTATTTATTGGAAATATGACAGATTAATCATTTAACCTATCAATTGTAACAGAGTTTACTTGTAAATAACATCTCTGTTTCAGTATAACACAATCACAAATGGGAAGATAAATAACACCCATCACACTCTACTCCACGTGTATTTCATTAGGGTGAAAACACGAGTTACTTCTACACCACATGAGGAGGGCATATATTGTGTATTTCATCCTATTTTACTTGAGAGCTTTGAAAATTTATACAAGCTGGCAAGGATCTAGCACCTTTATATAACCCTTGGTTATAAACCTGTGAGGCCTTTATTGCCTTTGCATTTTTAATAATAGTGTTGTAACTATCAGGAAAGAACCTCAGTTCTACTCAGCAGAAAGAAATTCTTTGTCTAGACTCCCTGATATTGAGGCATTTTTCCTCCCCCCTCCCTTCTTACCCTCCTACCCCATAATTATTCTAATGTTCATCTATCTGCACTCACCTAACTATACATTCCTGACCTATCTATTCTATATTGATGGATTTCTAGCCCTTGGATTTAAACCCCAAACTACCATGCCTTCCTAATTCATATTATGGCTGATCAAATTTCCTGCATTTCCTGGATCTAGAACTTTGACTTCAAACCTGCTGACTACTTATATTTGTGATATCCCTTTGAATTCCTCTTGTCTAAATCGTCTCCCAGCCTTTGTATCCTCTGACTTGCCTAATCCTATTATTACTTATGACATGCTGTGAACGTGCAATTCTCTATTCGTACTCTGATGGCACAATTAAGCCCCCTATATAGTCACTAAGATGTTTTCTTTTATAAGCAGCTGGATAGAATCGGTAACCTAGGAAATTTGAAACTGAGACAATGTAGTAAACTTGTCTGTTCATTTCTAGCTATGTAAAAATCTTATTACACTGGAAATATCCAAATTAATACTTACAGTGTAAAGTATTTTGGTTTCAATTGAAACAATTAATCTGTGTAGCCAATATCAGTTGCTCTTTTTTGTGTGTCATTCTGTATTTTAGTGGCATTTCAGATTTTCAGTGTATAAAATATGCTAACATAAGTATAATTAATTTTGCTGTAGGATCTAAAGTAAGGACATTAAATTTATTTCACATCAACTGTGGTACTTGTAGTTGATTAACACTTAATGTGGCTGTTTCATTTTAATTCAATCCTGTTCAATTTTTAACATAGAGATTGTTCACATTATTGTGAATTAATAGAGCAACTGCAAAATCATACGGGTTTCTCACTTTTTATGTGATCAGAAAAAGCAACTGTAAGAATCAATTAAAATGAACTAACCATTTGATTAAGTTATAATATAATACTGTGTATTCATGTACATTTTCTCAAGTATGATTTTATATTAATGGACTAAATTAATCCAGTATGTATGTATATATATGTGCTAGTTTGGAGTAACATATTTACTTATGTGACCTTCTGTAATGATAATCCACTATGATCGAGCACAATTACATGTATTGGGAAAAGTATGCTATTGACATGAAGACTAATAAAATTAATCAATTATTGCCAAACAAAAATTATCAAGCATTTAATATTTTGTGATATTAACATCATTTCTGAGATATGATTGTAGCAGTACTTGAGAGTTGGAACTCCAGGCTATCAATCTTAACTATACCAATTATTTGAATATCAGTGTTTTCTACTTATAAAATATGAATAGTAATGTTAATTCTTAGTGTTATTGTGAAAATTAAATGAGATAATGCATATGTAGGTTTAGGCACAGTGTATATTACATAGTAAGCATCCAAACATAACATAATTAGTACCATCATTTTTACTATTAATACTATCTGTTCTTTCATAGAATTACCAAGAGGCCAGTCACTTCAGAATGATATATATATAAACCATAGAGAGGGGAGGTGCAATGTGATAAAAGGCTTGGGTCTCTATGATATATATTTCATTTATATCCCCCTATGCTTCACTGGTTCATTGGCAGAAGGAGGTCACATTTACATTTCTGTCCAAATGGTAGTACAAGCAATCTCCCACTTGCTAACAAGCATTCCAGTATTTTACAGGTGTCACAAGTCTACCTATTTCTATGAATCCCCAGGTTTGTTAATATACTTTTATGAATAATAATTCCCTTTTAGTTCAACTGCTGCTGCTTAGAGTAGCACAAGTAACTCCAATTCACTCTTTCAGACTAAACTACAAGTGCTGATCAGTGGACAGCTATCTCAATTGCCACTCTATTGTGTATTTATCTCAATTGCTGCTGATATTCCTGCAGCTGCCTGGTAGAGCTGAAAAAGCCAGATGCTTGAACAAAGTGCCATACTAAAAGCTGAGGGAAGAAGTGGTCTCAAAGAACCTCTTGCTCTCCCCAGCCTCATTCCCTTGCTAACCATCACTCCTATCTCTGTCAGCTGCTGCTTGTATGAATGTATCTTCTGCCAGTTGGCAATCATTCCTCTCAATGTCACATTTCATGAAGGATGAGCCATGGAAGTGTTTCCTAGGTCCATAGTTGTAAAGGTCTTTGCATTCATACTCATGTACCTATTTACTTAGAGTATACCTATGACCTTAGAATACCAAATTGGGTTCTAGCACTGGCTTCACTGTGTTTGGTGTTGGTATTAAGTCTGACTTTCTGATCTAGACTTATTGAAAGTGAGTTTCATTGAAAGCCAAGCTTTATTTTATTATAATTTTTTCACCATGGCTATTTGAAAGGGTATATGTTTTCTTATATTTTAAATTCGACATGGGATAGGAGATAGTGACAGTGTTCCAGCCTTTTCTTTACAAGAGAGCTGAACAGCAACAATGCAAATATGTAGCTATGAATACATATGAAGGATGAATAGCATCAGTCATTGAGGGAGGTATATTATTTCATAACACCTGACAAATGTGTCCCTGTCCAGTTAATTACCCAACAAAATTTTCCTAATAGAAAGGATCAGTAGTTCATGTGATTTTTATAACTTCACTTTAAGCTAATAATTGTTATTGATGAAGCAGATATTTAAATGATAACTTTCTTCATTGTCTTCAAGTATTATATACGGATAAATTATTAGCAGAGACTTAGAAAGTGCAATATGACTAGCTGGTTACCTGGTTGTAAAACACAGAGTGTTTTATATGAACAAAATTCTCAGTTGTCCACAAAAATATATTGTTAAAATTGCCTCCTAGTCATTTTCTGGAATGAATAAAGTTTAATTTTATTAGCAAAACAAATGCCAATAGCAGCACATAGGTGCATCAATTAAAATAATATAATTTCATTAAATATATATTTCTATTAGGAGATGACTGAATTTCCCATAAGATGAGAGAAATTAATAATTTAATTTTTTCTATACAATTATAGAAATAAATCTAGGGAAGTTTACACAAATATATTACATTTATCTCCACATAGAATATATATACTATATATATTATATATGTATTACAAATGAAAAATTGATTAGAACATGAAGATGATTTTGTTATTGGAACTTAATCTCTTAACAAACTTTATTTCAATTTTTGCAGGAGCATTTCAGAAATTCTCTATAAAGTAATTGATTGTTAGCAAAACATACTTCTTTTTTAATTTTATTTTAAGTAGATAATTTTGCAAGTATTTTTGTTTGATATTTTGAACGAATAATCTTAGGAAGTAGATGCAATAATACGCTGAATTTGAGAGTTTCCACTGAGATCACATGAGAGGAAAATAATAATTTAAAGACAATAAACTTTTCATTTGTTCATTGAAGTTATGGTTCAGATAATAATATGCTCTGGACACCTCCCCAAAGAAGTTTTGCAGTTAATAAATAAGCATATGAAAAGACACTCCATATCATATGTAATTAGGGAACCAATAATTTTTAAAAGAGATACCCCTATACACCTATCAAAATGGCTGAAATCCAAAATATTACAACAATAAACACTGGCAAGGATGTGGAACAATAGGAAATCTCATTCATTGTTACTGGGAATAAGACAGTTCGGCAGTTTCTTATGAAAACTAAATATAGTCTTAGTATGTGATCCAACAATCATGCCCCTAGGCATTTACCCAAAAGAGTTGAAAACTAATGTCCACACAAAAAAACTTGCACACAAATGTTTATAGCTGCTTTATTCAAAATTGCCAAAACTTGAAAGCAACCAAGATGTCCTTCAGTAGTTGAATGGATAAACAAACTGTGATATATCACTACAATGGAATATTATTCAGTAATAAAAAAAAAGAAATGAGCCACCTAGCCATAAAAAGACATGGAGGAACCTTAAGTGCATATTGCTAAGTGAAAGATGCCTGTCTGAAAGGCTATATACTATATGATTTCAACTATGTGATATTCTGGAAAAGTCAAAAAAACTATAAAGGCAGTAAAAAAATAGGGGTCTCTAGGGTCTTGAAGGTAAGGAGGAAGGGGTAAATAGGTGGAGCACAGGGAGTGTTTTGGGGAGTGGAACTATTCTATATGATACTGTAATCATGGGTACATGGCATCATGCATTTGACAAAACACATAGAACTATACAACACAGAGTGAACCTTAATATAAATGGAGACTTAGTTAATAATAATGCATCAATATTGGTTCATCAGTTCCAACAAATAAACTACACTAATGCAAAATATTCTAATAGGGAAACTCTGTGCAGGGACACGGGGTGGTGGGGAAGGTTTGATGAGAACTCTGTACTTTTTGCTCGCTTTTTCTGTAAACGTAAAACTACTCTAAAAAATGAAGTATATTAATTAAAATAAAGCAAACACTGATTAGTTTCAAATTCTTACCTAATGTGTTTGCCACACTATTGTCCTATAATTATCATGTAGGCAACGCCCAACGTAACTTATACACTGTTTTAGATTTGCATGTACAAGTTAATGTAAAAGAGAAAAATGCCTTAAAATAAAAGCAAAACGTATAAAACAATTTCTTAATCATCTGGAAAACTTAATAGCTTTCTTTTTTTCTCACAACTGGTCAGAGAAAATGAATGCTGCAAAGAATGGCTTAATGGCTTCTTTCCATTAGTAACAAACAGTGAAAATACCCCACAAAACGAGTATCTAAAATACCTTATTTTCTTTCATGCTTTTCAATCTATTTTCTTCATTTATTATTGGTAGTTATTACAAGCATTTATCTTTTTAAAACTTGTTTATTGACTATTTAAGTGCTTTCTCCATAAATTCTGAACTTGGCCTTAATGCTTACTTTTATACCTACCTAAGTCTTTTGTATTATTACTGTGATCATTTTCTTAAATTTAAATGAAGTTTTTGTGTAATTGTACATATGTGTCAGATATTTTGATATTGAATTTTAAAACAGCATTTATATTGTAATATTTTGATTTGACACCATACTGTTGATCAGTATCCTTATAATGAGTCCTCTCATTATTATTATCTACTTAAGATACTGTACTCTTGTAGGCTAATTTTGTATAACTTAAGATAAAATTTGAAACAGTTTACTTAAGTTGTCTAACGATCATCATTATTTGACCAAAAGGCGAGAAAGTGAGCTTAAATGATCAGGGGATACTATGCCATGTGTGTATTATGGAGTGGTGACAACAATCAAAATCTCTTTGCTCTGCTTGAAAAGACTATGGTTATGACTTCAGTTGCAGAGTTCTTAGACACTGTAGCTCTGTTCAGAGAAAGAATCTGCTGCGGTCAGAACTCTGGCTGTGCAGGTGTAAGGTTATCAAAATGTGCTCCCGAGACCAGGAATCAGCAGCCTCAGCATCATCTGGGAACCTGCTAGAAATGCAAATGATTGAGCCTTACCTAGGACCTACCTACTGAATCAGAAACTCTGTGGTTGGATCTAGAAATCTGTGTTTTCACAAGTCCTCCAGGTGATTCTGATGCAGGTTAAAGTTTGAGAACCACTAATCTACAGTTCGGAGTATAGCTTTTAGTCTCAGCTCTGAGGCTATGAGTCAAAGTAAAACAAATTATTGCAAAGAGTAGTGGCCCTTAGTTAATGCTAAAACACTGATTATTAAAATTAAGACAAATGTTTCATATAGCAGATACTCTTTTTTTTTTAGCGACTTATGATTAAGGTTGGGCAATAGTAGTGAGAAATCTTCCCAGTAGGGGTTGCAGTCAAAGATAGCTGGATCCAACAAACATCTCTGCCACAAAACAAATTCCCATCAGAATAGTATCCCTAAAAGTTAAAATATTAAAATCAAATCAGTGATATTAGGATATAAGTTTTCAAGGCTTAAATTCATTTGCTATATTACACTTACTCTTATGAAAGGGGGAAGATGAATGGGTAAATTGTTTCTCTTAGTCAATCATGAAACCCACACATTAGCATAAGTCATAGGAGAATTTAAAAAAAAATCAGTTCCTCACAATTACATATCTCTAAAATAAATTGCTCCATCAATTTTAGGAATTTGATGTTGTGATACCAATTCTAATTCTCTTTTCTTTCTTTAATAATACAGCTCTTGAATTTTAGTTAGGTATATAGCCAAGCACTACATTCTCAAACCTCCTGTTGCAGCTTTGTGTGACTATATGACAAAATTATAGCCAATTAAATATGAGAAGAGAAGCATCATATGTTAAGAGCCATTCTCTTAAAGGGAAGGGCAATGCTCTCCATTTGCCCTTCTCACCTTTGAATTTGCTGAAACATGTATGCAATGATGGAAGCAAGAGCAGTCATCCTAGATTACAACATGGAAGCTGCATGTGTAGCATGGCAGAACACCAAGGCAGAAGATCCTGAGTCACTGACACTGTTTGTCCTGGACAACTCATACACTGACTACCATGAATGAGAGAAATAAATTATTTTGCTTAAATTTTTGTCTTTCTGGGGTCTTTTTAGAAATCTGATGTTTATTCTCACTAATACACTAGGTAAACCTAATTTACCTCATGTTCTATCGTTCATAAATAGAAAGGCAACACATTTGTTGATATAAAATAAAAATGAAGAGATTTTACCATAGGGAGAAGCATTATTTTAATGCATTTGCTTTTTCAAATACTTGTCCAAATACTTCCTCCACTCCTGTAACTCAGTCAACGGTAATTACTGAGCACATTCTAAGCTCAAGGTACTTTTCAAGGCCCTGGGGATGCAACAGTGAGCAAACCAGACAAAGTTGCTCCTTTTAAGGTGCATTGATATTGCTGGAGGACTGAAAAGGTAAACAGATAAATAAATTAATTGCAGAGGTTAATTTAAATAGGCAGAAAGTTTTCTTAATTTCTTCTAAAATTCTAAAAAAACCCAAACATTATTACATCTCCACTTGTAATCATTACAAATATTATCTTTTAAGAAATGAAGGCTGCCTTCACCCAATCTTCCTGACTCTTGCCCCCAAACCACTCAACTTAATATTGACAGTGTTAATCAGTATTAAGTTTCTGTTGCATATCCAGTCTTTCTGCCTTTCCCCTATGCTTATCAATAGCCATCTGTTTATTTGTCTGTAAAAATACATATGCTAATTTATTTACACCAAAATAAAACCGCACTGTAGTTATTAGTCTTGATGTTCTTGGATGAAAATCCTACATAATAGAGACATAACTATTTTTTAAGAATTGATCTCTAATATACCATTGCAAGCATTTTTATTAATTTCTGCTATTTATGCTCCTTTATAAATATATGGATTGTTTTTAAATTTTAGGTATTACAAATATTCTGCAGGGAAGACTTTGTGCTTATATTTTTATCTCTTCATGATATTATTTCTGTGTAATAGTCTGCAAGAAGTAGAATGGCTGAGTCATGCAACATGTACTTTTTCCAGTTTTATGAACAAAACCAAATTACACTTCAAATAGTTGTACCAATTTATATTACAACTAACCTTAAAAGACTAGTAAATGCTATCAATCTATTTTTATTTTGAATGGTCTGATAGAAAAAGTGAGTCAACAACCTCTCATGTTTATTCACATTTCTTTTGCGAATTATTCCTTTATATATTTCGCTTATTTCCCTAAGACTTTTTGCTTTATAAATTTTGCTCTTATGTTATTTGGTGCATAAATGTTTGTGAATGTAATATTTTCTTCATCAGTTGTACTCTTCAATGTTTATGGCCTTAAATACTATTTCATAGGGTAGAAGTGGTTTCTTTCTGTTTGCATTTTCTTATTTATATTCATCCATCTCTTTACTTTCAAATTTTCTATCACTTTAGATTTAGACATGTTGCTTGTTAGAGTTTATAATCTGAAAATCTTCACCTTTCTTAGGATGATTTAAATTATTCCCATTCATTGTGAAAACATAAATGTTTGTCAGATGCCTAATGTTTCTTCTTTTCTTATTATTTGTTATATTTTTATGATTTCTCATTTTCTCATCTTTACATTTTCTAGAGTGAAAAAATTTAATATATTTTCCTAGAACTTAATAATTAGTAAAGATATCTTTTTTTCCTTCATGTAAAGGAAAATTATCACTTAAAATATGAACATCTACAAAAATATTTAAATAAAAGTAATCATAGTTTTACTATTGAGAGATTTCTCTATTAACACATTGTTGTAATATCATGAGGTCACATTTTTGTATATATTTTTGTGTGCATTGGGCTATTCTTTTGTATATATAGATGCAATTTTATATCTGCCATTTTTATAACATTACCTTCATTGTCATATTTTTATGACATTAAAATATAATATTTGCAATCATATATCTTTTGGATTACTTGTATTGTTTAACCATTTTTCCATTGTTTACATTTTATGTTGTTTATGGTATTTGTCTATCACACATAATTGAAAAACAAATATCTGATTTCTTCCTTAAGATTTCTAACTAGAATTCAGGATCTTCATGTACATGTTTAAAACTTGAATGTTGTGGATTCAGTTAGTTATAAAAATCCAATTCATACTAACTGAACTTAAATAACTAATTTTATCACACGGGTTCTGAGTGGTCACATAGAAACATGTGAAAGCAAGCACATCTTAGGAACAGGTCTGTAGGAATATTCCCCATTCTTAATCTCTATAGAAGAAGGGTACATTGTGGCAATAATGTCCACCACTTCTTCCTAAGCTTCTTAGAGTCCAGGCACACAAAATATTACTGGCCCATCATGAAACTTAGTATGAGATTCCTGGACTTGCTTGGTTCAGGGGCCCACCATGGAACAATCAACTTTAGTAGAGAAGTAGGTGGTTTGATAGACAAGTTAAAGCTTTGTAGATGGTGAATGGGGGTGAGGTTTATGATACATATTTTCAAATTTATTTTCATGAATATTATACTACTAATATTCCCATCTGAATTATATGAAGTCTCCATTTTACCATCACCTCATAATCCGTGTGAAATATTTATTTATAAATCAATTTGATAAGTTAATAAAATGCATATAGTTTAAATTTATGTTTATTTGGTTCTAAATCAATATGACCATATGTAAACTTGAAACCTCAGTGAAAATGTCTACATCCTCTTCCTCTTATTAGCAAAAGGTTTGCTAGAGAAGAGGGGAGTTCAAGTATATATAAGTTGTGTTGAGGGACAGTATTGAGTCTTGATCTTCTATTATATTCTTAAATCTGTTCACATCTGTTTTATATACAGCAATATTTCCACAAAATTTCTCTCATACAAATAGCACACATGCCTGGTTTCTTAGCTTGGTTGCAGAATTTATTTTTTGTAAATTCTTTACAGTCTTTTTGGTATATTCCAGAAACTGCTTTTTCAAGGTCACCAATGACTTTCAACGTGTCCAACTTAAGATCACCTCTCTGATCTCATCCTACCTGAGCTATCAAGAGTATTCCTCATAGTTGATCATTCTCTCCTTAAATTCGACTTTTTTTTTTTTTTTTCTGTAAGGAAGAGCTTCCAAGGCATCATGTTCACTTGGTTTGAGCACCGTTGGCAGCTCATTCCCTGTCTCCTATTAAAACTGCTTTTCATAAAGTCAACTCTGACCTGTCCTGGAGTCCTCTATCTATCTATCTACATGTGCTCTCATGTGATCTTATACAGTCCCATGCCTGTAAATGGCACCAATATGCCATTCTTAAATGAATATCGGATCCTGACTCCAGACTCTATACCTGGCCACCTCTATTCTCTCCACTTGTACATCTAAAAGTCATCTCAAACTTGTTAAAAATTAATCTAAATTTTAGCATTTCCCCTAACCTTCTTCTCTCTAGATTTCCCCATCTCAATAAAATGCACCAGTAACCTTCATTTGCTCAGATCAAATTCTCAGTTATTCTGTATTAGTCTTTTCATCACTCCACATCCAACCTATCAGTAAATCTTGTCAATTAAAGTTTCAAAGCATTTCCCAAATTCATTCCCTCATCCCCATCACTACTCACCATTGTAGACAAATTGCTTTCATTTTGGTATCTTCCCAATATTCCCCCTGCTTTCATCTATCTCCTATAATTCTTCACATACTAACTAGGTGATATTTGTATCTTCCTCCCTCTTTTTCTTCATTCTTTCCTTTTTTCTTTTTCTTTTCTTTTCTTTTTTTTTTGTTTTCTGTTTTCTTACCCAGATGTGTGTATGTGTATGTATATAAGTCTTCTTTTTTCATCTACTTCCCTAGATTTTTTCCTTCTCTTCTAATTCTTTCTTCTCCCTCATACCTGACATTCAAGTATGTTAACAACCTACATATACCCTTACTTATATTCATGTCTGCTTATTTTACAAATATATACACATTCTTGTTTTTTTAATACAAAACCAGATCCTATTTAATACTGTTCTTTCATTTGTATGCTACATTTCTTATACATTAAAACAACTAGGTAATAATACCAAATCAATGGGTACAGATACAGTTTATTATATTATTAGACACAAAGTCTACCCTGACTAATGATTATTTCCTTTGTTTCCAGTGTTTTTAATAACTATGAATAATTAAACAATGTTGCATTAAGTATTCTTGTGAATATCCTTTTATTCTATGTAGAGAGTCCCAGGAATGCAATGGCTAGGTCAAAAGTTATATGCAATTTTAATGTTAATAGATGTTGCCAGATTGCTTTCCAAAAAGACTGTAAAACATAGGAATGTAATAATTGCTCAACTTTTTCTTGACTTACAATAATATATGTTAATGTTATTCCTTCTGGTAAATTAGACGTATAGCATCCAATTATATTAATTTCTTTGGCAACATATTAGAAATGTGGCTTTGACTCTAAAATTAGCATTTTTCTGGCATCTATCCCAATTTTACTTATTAGAATTGAAAAGTAAAGGAATAAAAAGGTAAAATCCATTATCAGTATCAGATAAATAGACTGGTCAATAGGTGACCTACCATTATTTTAAGACATGTGAAAGAACTGCATAATATAAATTGTTTAATTTACTTCCTAGGGTTAAACCCAAGCAAAATTATAAAAGTTCTCTCTGATTGTTTACATTTGTATCAATTTCCACAATTTCTGCATGTCCCCCAGCTATTTAAGACATACATCCTGAAGTAGGAAATTAAAATGGTGCTCTGTTCTGCCAGGGCTGATCAATATCAGCTCTAGAAAAGTTGCCAAAGAATCAGAGAAATTAAAGCTTGAAAATACATAAGATCATATTTGGCTTATTCCCTTTCTTTTAGAGGTGAAATAACTGAAGTTAAGGAAATTGAATCACTACTTGACCATATTCCATGGTTGCTTTAGTTGGACATATCTTAAAGTGGTTTCTAGTTAGGTATTAACTGTGATAGTGTCTACCAAATTTAAGTTCAATATATCGATTATTAGGTGCCTTTTTGTTTTTAACAACTCTGTAATTCAGATGTCTTATAATCAGTGGCTTCTTACAGTTAATTGGCAGTGTGTTTTATTTATAGTGGAGATAAAAAGAATATATCTTACAATTGACAGGATATCAGATTTCTCAAAATACAGTATTTGTTTTTAACAGGCCCCACATTTAAATCCAGCAGATCTGAGATACAGAAACAGGAATAGGGAGATTGGACTACTTTTAGGTAATAATTAACTAATAATTACCTTAACAAGTCACCATCTCTTTTCAAATCATACCATAATAGTATCAGCTTCAGATAAGGTCAGTAATGGTTATTCAATACTTATCCCATGACTAGCATATACCAGTTTTCTCATAGTTGAATAACATATAGATCCTTTTTAAAAATTCTCTAGCATAAATTAAGTTCACTAGTGACATACTGAAATATGTTAACATCAAACTAATTATAAAACCCCATATGCTTATAACTCTTATGTAAATACAAAACAAAAAACAGAAATCAAATAAAAATACAACAGACAAAATATCCAAATTTGCAATCTTAATTTAATACAACAGATGACGTTGCTTTGCTGAAACCAAATCCTATCTCAAAACATGAATGTGTTTATGAGTATTTGTGTCAATACTGATCTAAGTATGCCTGATGATTATAGTGATATGGGTACTGTATGGTGATATAGTTCTCCCACCACTTTTCTCCATTTTATGCCACACCTTTGTTCATACAGCATGTCATGACATCATTTGAACACATTTTAAAATAAACAAAACATTTATGTTAAGTTCCTAGATTTTTCCTCATTAGTCCAAAACAATAAAAGCAATAAATAATACTTGACACCAATGTGATCACAAACATGAATGCAAACACAAGAGATACATAGTGACAGAACTGAGTTACAGATTATTGTTAGATCATTATAGTAAAAAAAAGGAAAGTTCTGAATCCCAATAATATACTCTGTAACCGCTAACATTACATCACAGACACAGTTGAATAACACTGGAATATGCTTTTTTTTTTTTTTTAAATGATATAAGAACGGGAACTTGGTTCACAGAAGCTCAGAAGCTCAGGTAAGGCTGAGTTTCTGGGACCCAGAAGTTGATTTGTGGATAGTTCACTTTAGCAATGGGAAGTTATCCAGATAGAGTAAAAGCATTCAGAGATTGTAATGACAGGAAGTAGGAAGTCCAGTCATGCGAAGGTAGCAACGTATGGTCTCAAACATCAGTTGGCAAACTCAGGGAAGTTTTACTTCCCTCTGGAAGAACTGGACAGAGGGAATCACAGCAGGGATTCAGGATGGAGGGGTCCAGCTGCTGGTCTGGGAAAGAAGGCAGGACCTTGGTTTTACATTTCATGGCAATAACTTTATCCTGAAATTCTGTGTGAGCCAGTAACAGGTCAGGAACAATGCTCAGTTGCTGTGCAGAAACCTGGTACCCAGCTTTGGGCTAAGCAAGGTAAAATGAGGAACAAGGAGTGAGGTAAATTAGTATAAGCACAGAGCATACGGGATCTTGATTTGAATCACAATGGTAGAAAGGGGAAAATTGAAGGGGAAACTGCACCAGTAGAAAGGGAAAATTGAAGTATAGTGGTGGCAAAAAATGAACTGCAATTTTTTTTTAGAGTAATGTCAGTTACTTAAAACGTTTATGTTTAATTTATTAATTGTAATTTTTTCAGCTGGTAAGTTGGTAATTAAACCCAAGTGATCTATAATGATCCCATAAAATATTTTTTAAAATTTTATGATTAAGAAATATTGATTCTGCATGTTTACAATAGCAGTTAGATGTTTAACCTAATATAAATTTTCTAAGTCTTTGAAAGGGAAATCTTTTATTTTTTAAATTAAGAGTGGCATTGTTCTATAGAAATAATCAATGCCAAAATGGCTACTAATAACATAAATCAGAATTGTTTGAAATAATGGGAACAGACCATGGATATCAAAGAGATTGTAACACAATAGGAAATTTGAAGATGCTTACTTATGTACTTACTTCCTTTGCACCATGACAAAAGGAAAGACATGGGAACAGCAAGATGGGAGGTCACAATAATTTGTCACTGTTTACTGATTTTAATTTATTGCCACAGAAAGGTATGATTTCTCTCTGAGATGATGGGGAAGTCCTGATTTCCTACTTGACTGCTCTCTTAATTTTTAGCAAAATTCAAATGAAAAAAATTATTTCATATTTTAATAGAGGAATTCCATTATGCCTAGGAGTTGTTTGTTGTAATTAGAAGCCAGAACGCACATGGTGGTGGCTTATTTTTCTCTTGAATTTTAAGGTTGATGTAATGAAGAGTCCACTAGCAACAGAGCTCATTGGTAATGGCATAATGAATATCATATAGTGTGATTAGTAGTTTTATTTGAATGACCGTTACAGTATAGATATGGCTACTCAATTGAAATGAGGGTAAACAAAAGGAATCTGCATTCTCTTCTGATATATGTCTGTGCAAGTTCAAGGTGTAGGTATAGAATCTTGCTGATTACACTCAGCATTAGGTAATGTTGAGACAGATTACTTCATGTGTAGTGAAACAATGAGGATAAATTTTATGTAAAAAAATTTACATTCCTTTTTTAACTGTCAGCATCCTTAATGTATTAGCAACAGACCTATGGTGTGTTTACTACCATTTATACACAGGTTTAGATACTGCAGTCAAAAGCTACCCCATCATATCATAAAGCTTGTAAGTGGCAAAGGTAGACTATTCTGACAGTAAAGTGAATCTTTTCGGAGATTATTTCACTAAAGTTGGTTTTTAGGATATATACATCATCATATACATGTATGTATATCATATATATGGTATATATTATATATCAACTTTGCCAGTAGAAACACAATATGGCATCCCATATAGACGATATTCTGTTCCATGGGATAATTCAAGTAACTGTGGTTCCTGTTTCCTGAACTGGAAATTGAGCTTCATGATGTACATACAGATCTGAACATTTTGTCAGAAGTATTTTGAAAGAAAAATATTGCAAAAAACCTAGCTTAGATTATTGTGACTTATACACACAAGAAATCTATATTATCTGATTCTTTCACATATGGGCCATCTTCCATTTCCTTAGGAGATTCCTTGGTTTGGTTCAGTAAAAATGAAGATTTTATCTCCTGTATAATAATTGCAAGTTTTCAAAACTTCAAAAGACATAATGAAAATCATACAGGTCATGAGTTGTTCCCAAGGTGATATGTACAGAGAATCACTACAGTCTCAAAATATAAATTAAAAATAACTCTAATGAAAGGAGCCAAAATGGATTTGATTTGCACACAGTATTTGATGACGATCACTTAAATTTTTTTTTCTAATAAGATTGTGTTCATACTGAATTGTAACAAATTATTAGGCGATCTGTTCCACAGAGTATAGAAGTTTTGTAAATTCTTGCTTTCTCTTTCTCCCAAGACTTCCAGACTCCCCCAAGTGGATATCTGAGAAATTTAGCCAAGTACCTCTAAATAACTCTGACACTTCATAATGAGCTTTGATAAATCCATACCAACTTTTTTTCTTTCTTTGAATTGAAGCAAGACACATGGAGAATTTCCCTTAGATGAATCTAGCACTTCCCTCTTTCACCCCTGTAAGTTACAAATTACTCACATGACTATTGTCTCTTATAAATACTCTTTTTCTCTTTCTGTTCTTCCTCTTTCAAAGAGTGAAATCGAACTGGCAGATTCATTTAAGGACCATATTGTGGTTTGCAGAGTCACTGCTATGTAGAATCATATATATGGGACACCCAGAATGGACTGTCTTGAAATCCTGACCTTCAAATAAAAAAGATCAACACAATTTATATCAAAGTGCAGTATGCTCTGACGCAGGAGCAGCAGAATGCCTGGAATCTGCTTTAACCAATTAAGCCATTCAAGGCAAGAGGAAAATAAAGCCTTCAGTAAATCCATTGAAGCCACCATCTCCCAGCCTCCCACTGCCTGTTATCGATCTTTTTAAGTGCGGACTAATGAGTCGTATATACATCTGATGGGATGCTCTCACCGTACCACCTCCGAGGAGTTAAACTTACACAAAGAATCAACTGGGTGAGAGGGACGGTGGCAGGGCACATCTAGGCCGATGGCTACTTTGGCCCCTTAAAACCTAGCGCGATGGTTTCTCTTCAGTGAACGCAGCAGACCCCATCCCCTACTTTCCTAACGAGCCCATTAGTTCCTTTGCGGGAGATTTTCCTTTCAGGTCGCTTCTAGGGCAAACGCTTTTGTTCGCTACTACTCTCTGTGGTGGGAAAAGAACTGTAGAGAAACGCAAAGCAATCTCGTGGCAGCAGCTTCTTTGCGGCAAAGCATCCCTTTCCATTCAGCTTTGGCAATTTAGCAGGAACCTAGGTTCTCAGGGGACGTGGGTGAGGGGAACTCTGGGTCGAGGAACACATAAGCCAAGAATCTCTGTTGTTACCTTCTATCCATTTCACTTGTATCCCCACAACTACCCCTCCCCGCCCCCCAAACTATCAACACAAACCTTTATAATCTCTACAAATGGGTGGTGGGTGGAGGGACATTTTCTTCCTCTAAGATTCGGAACAGGATCCAGCCTCCATACTAAAACCACATTAAAAACAAATAAGATCAAATAAGCTAAACGCAATGGGTAGTAACTATTTCAAGAGAGAAGCAGCTGCTGGCACCTGCCTGGATACGCGGCAGTTGCAAGCGCTTGGCTTTTCGTGCTGAATTATTAATTTATTTACCCCCACCCCCCCAACGTCCCCTCCCCCTTCCCCGACTGCTAGGCAAGAAATCTCCGTGTCTCTACATTTTCCCCTCCGCCCCCACCTTACAGGAGTCTCCCACTTTTCGGTCTCGGGCCGCTCTGCCGCCCGCTCGCGGTGGCCTTCGAGTCCCTGGCCCTCTGCCGCCGCGGCGCTGCGCTGGGGGGCGTCCCGCTCGCCGCACGCTCCCACTCGCGCCCAGACCGGCGCTGCCGTGGGTCCCGGCGGCGGCGGGGGAGGGCGGAGGGAGGCCGCGGGTGACAGATGTACTCCTCTGACAGCTCTCAGTATCAGCCCAGTGGCTCCCTGCTATTGGCTCAGTGCAATGGACCGGCAACGCCGCTCAATATAATAACACTCATGCCTGCCAGCAGCAGCAACTCCGAGTGCTGGCACCGAGAGCGGGGGATGCTGCTGCCGCCGCCGCCGCCGCTGCCGCTCGGGCGGCTCCCGCTGCCCGGCTCCGCTCGGCCGCGCCGCCGGCATTGACTGGCGCTCCGCTCCCGGCTGCCTGGCCGGCCCCTCCCAGCCCGGGATCCTCCCGCGGGGCGAATCGCCCTAAGGCGAATTAGGAGAGAAACAGAGCCTGAGACGGACTGCGCGGCGAGCATGCGGAGGCGGAGGAACCTCGGCGCGCACGGCAGAGGCGCGTAGTGAGCCTGTCTCCGGCGGACGTGCGAGAGAGGCGGTGGTTCGCCCTCGCGGCCGGTTCCTAGCCCACCCTCCCCGGGCCCCGGCGCGCTGCGGCTGCGGGCGCGGGGTGCCTGGAAGCGGCGGCTGCGGTGGAGGAGGCGGCGGCTGCTCCATGGAGTGTTACTACATTGTCATCAGCTCCACGCATCTCAGCAACGGACACTTTCGCAACATAAAGGGAGTTTTCCGGGGCCCTCTCAGCAAGAACGGGAACAAAACTCTGGTAATCGCTTCTGTTTTCCTCTCTCTCTCTCTCTCTCTCTGTCTCCTGTTTAAGGGGACATTTGGAGGATTGAGGTTACTGTGAGGGTTTGGGGGTGTCACAATTCAATTTGGTTTATAATATATTCATTTATTTGTCTTGTGGGCGTGCGGTGAGAATTTGGTGTAGAAAAAGGCAGGAATCTCAGGGAAGCTGAGATCCATGGCTTTGGTTGACACTTTCCCAACGCTCGGGACCCTCCACCTCACTCCGTCCTGGTGAAGATTACCACGGTTTCTCTTTATTTGAAACAAATTATGTCAACAGGAACTCATCTTAAGAAAGAAAAGAAAATAACCCTAACCCCAAGTGACCCTATAGCCTCTGTCGCTTTAGGAAGCTGAAGGTAATGAGGATGTGTGGGTGTCTCTCGTGGAGGCGGGGGACCATGTGACTGGTGGTGCGGGGCAAGTGGCGGGACTGAGTGATGGTCTCAGAAGGAGTTTGTGTTCCGGCTGTCTCCGGAAGGGCTGGCAGCAAACTTCTCTAGTGAGAAGTTGTCAGTAACAAAGCTTAACTGAGTGCCTCCAGAACCCCATGCCGTCAGCTTTAAGCTATTCACTCAAAAGAGGTTGGAGATAAGTGTGACGGGTGGGCACTCTGACACAGTCAGAGCCACAGGGAAAAACGTGCTAGACAAACAGAGCCCGTGCGGTCCTGGGAGGTTCTCACTGGACCACCGAGCTTCTCTTTCAGCATTCTAGTAGGAAAAGGACTCCTGATTGGTGAGAGATGTGCTGAGCATTGAGATAGTACAGGGTGATGGCCCTTACTTTTTCTTTCATACCCCCTCTTAGCTACAAAACCTCCCTGCAGAACTGACTCCCAAGTCTTGGTATCTCCTGAGCACTATACACCCAATAACGAAAAAGGGAAGTAGAGAGAAGGCTCATTAGGCTAAGTACTGCAAACAGAGTAGAGCCGAGTAAGGTGGTAATATGCAGATGTATGCATCACTAAAGTCTGGGTCTATTAGCAAGCAGCACCCCGTCCCCCCTTTTTAACAAAGTGATTACGAGCTCTGAATAGGTAGAGTAGAAGTTTAAGGACAGACTCAATTAGTCCAAAAGTAAATACAGTATTCTTAATCTATTTTCTTTCTATATCTTAAAATATGATTCTACATAAATTTTTTTCTAAATGTGCTGTGCATCTGTCTTCCAAGAATGAAAAGTTCTCTTCTGAAGTTTTAAGTGAATTCTGACATTGATGTGATTCATTGGATTATTTTCTTTTTTCCCTTGAATCTCTTGGACATCCTCCTCTCAGCTCATTTAAGACTCAAAGAAGTAGGGTTAATTTATCGCTTTTATTATTGTCCTGGATAAGATTGTTTACTGTTGTTGTTGATCAAAGAAAATACTCTTCTGTGGTCTTCCTTAGTGGAGTACTATACAGAGCAATAGGCACAGGCTAAGGTAATTATGGAAAATGTTCTGGCTAGACTTAGAGAAGTCAACTATATGTGAAGGTAATTTGGGGGAGGGGAAGCGCTTCGTTTTAAAAAAAGTGTGCACTGGTTTGTTTTTTAAATCAAGTTTCACTTATGAGAAAAGGCAAACTTATTGACTGAACAAGATCTCATCTCCATAGTTATAATAATGGTGTAGGTAATAAAGCCACAAAATAGAAAAAAATATGTTTATTTGCCAAACCTCAACTTGTTAAAATTCTGGTAATCTTGATTCTTAAGTCAACCTTGGGCTTCCATAAATGATTGAACTTGCTTAAGCTGATGTTTGTTGTCTGATGGAAGTTGATTTGTTCTTTATCACTCATATTGACAAAAGGTAAGTTAAACTGTAGATCTGCCAGTTTAATCTTCAAATTAAAATAAGTGTTAAAGAGCAGCTACCTAAATGAGATGAATAAATCTAAGTATATGCAAATGTCAGAAGCAACAAACTGGGATAAAAAGTCTTAGAAATAGTTCCTATCATATTTTATTTATGGTAAAAGGACTTATAGGGACTTCATAGCTAATCCTTCAAGATTGTGTTTACAAACTATCCATGTTAGTGTTTCCTGTGCAAGAGATTTACACCGACTGAAATGATGTAGATTTTTCATGTATGGTTCCACTATATTTGAGACTATTACTTTAAAAAGTAATATATGTCATGTGTGGGTTTTCTATGTCTTTTGATGATTTTGTTATTGAAGAGAATGAGATTTATGCCTGTCTATAACAGAAGAGCTTCTAAATATATTCATAAATGAATTTTTTAATTAAATAATTTTCTATACTTATCTAAAAATGTATTTTTTACAGCAAGTAGGATGCTATGAAGATTTATTATAAGCTAAAACTTACTATAAGCTAAAAACAGAAAACTGAACCTAAAACTTCTCAAAAATAGCAACCTTAATAAGAAACACAAATATTATCTTAAAAATATATATATTCCACAATTTGAATATTTTCAAGTAAGGATTTATGGTTGTCATGTTTTTAATCCCAGTTTTATAGAGTAGTAATTATGAGATCTTTTTTACTTTCTTGTCTATTTGATTTTGACATATTGTGAACTTTGCCTTTGAAGACATCATCACATTTTTGCATTTTGAAATGTGTATTAAGTTAAAAGAATTTTAGTGAGTGGTTTTTTTTTTTTTTTCTTATTTCAGGAGAGCACAACTTAAAACATAAAATCCATTGAGGGATTTTTCCAAAGAAATTCCAATTAGTTTTCAACCACTGGATAACTAATGGATATTCTGAACATTTTTAAAATTCATATTTTTAAAACATTTTCTAGTCTTTAAAATTATTGAACTGATTTAAGATAGGCTGTAACTGTTAATACAGTGTTCTTTCAAGAATTAGAAGTTACCTATAGAATAAATTTACTTACAGAATAAAACTCATTGTTTACTGACCTTGGTTAATCGCTTTAGTCCTAAATCCAGAATGTAGTCCTGCTACTCATACTGAGGATATTATCAAAATGTACAGACCTTTCCATAGATCATATTATGTCACTCACACAATAAAATTTTAAGGATACTTAAAGATTAAGCCTACTGTTAATCTTGATCCTATTCCTGGGCTTTTAAATATATTCCTTTTCACAATTTTAACTGAAAATACGCAAATCTCCATTTTGCAAGGTCTTACCATCAAAGAGAAAGTTCACTCTACTTGCGATGATTTCTGTTATAAATAGCATCATATGTGTGATATAGCTTTAATTCCATGGAATAAGAAATAAGCTAATATTTTATTAGTGCTCCAGAATATGTCTGAATAAGTTACGTCGTTTAATGACAATGAATAAAGTTTACAATCCATGTATTCTTATTGTTTTTCCTTAGATTATCCCAAACCACCATTGTGTATGCATCTGTTTATTAGATAGAGACATCTTGTTATATTTATGTTTTGCAGTTGATCCACAAAAGTTTTTTTGCCCTAATTATATATTTTTAAAGTTTTAATACAAAATATTAAAATATTTTATATATACTTTAATGCAGAATTTAAATATATATTTAACCACTTTTAATATGGAATTTGGAGTTTGTGGAACTTTGGAAATCATTACTAATTTGTTTATTACTTCTGTTAGTTGGTCAGCATTTTTATATTTCACAAGAGTATTATGTCTGTTTAAAGACTATGAAATTCAAAAAGAAGGAGTGCTGATTTGAGGTCAGGCAGTGAGTCAATATTATAATGCAGATTTCCTGACTCTAGACATATTTCCTTTATAATTTATATACTAAATTAGGGAATCCATAGAAATTGGTATGATAATATAGATACTGATAAAGAGATGGTATTGGTGTCATCTATTGTTTGAAGGCACTCTACTTTTCCACTTGCCTTTAGGTGTGGAGAAATAGTGCCAGACTCACAGAATAATTTGAATTCAAATTTATTTTATTTCTTATCCTCCAATATGTGAACATCAATAATTTTTGTCTTGCCTAAGCCCTGTTCCTGAAGGCTGTCCTTCGTTTCCAAAATATTAAGTACCAGGTTTGGCAAGAAAAGATGTATTGATTTATTAATCAGTTATCAACATATTTGTTATTTAGTTCATTCAGATTTATTGAGATGCTTTAATTGCAAAGCACTATTCTAGGCACTGCAGGCTTTGTACTAAGTATTATGCACTAAATGTTATGTTAAGATGTATTCATGGATGCTCTGTTCATTTTGAATATGTTGAAAAAATATTCACATATTTTGACAAGTTTGCAGGTTTCTTGTCACTCAAGATATTTTCATATGTATTCATTTTGAAAGTATGAAAAAATTCTGGGTTTTTTCCTTTGTGTATCCAGGAACTCACTAAAATTAGGTAGGTCTTTGAAATATATTATATGGACTTTTGTTCTAATTATCATTATCTAATATAACAGTATTTTTCATGTCATTCCCTTACATATTTCTTTATCTCCTACAGTATATAATTTAAAAGGTTTCTGCACTCACTAAAACCCATTTATGTGGCACACTTAAGGTTGTGCATAAGACTAAAGAAACAAGTTGTTGAATTAGTGCTGCTGAAATGTTATCATTGTTAGATTAATATCCTCAAGAAAGGTTAGGGGTGAGGGTGGGTTAGCCATATATATATATAAAATATATGGCTAAATTTCCCCACTTTATAAATTTGGTCATGTAATCAGTTATATATTTTTCCAAGTTTCTTTTACATTGTTATACATTCAGTATTAAAGACCATCTTGTGTCTCACTTTCCTGAACTTAAGGTGACATATATTCTTTGCTATGCTTGTTTTTTATTCTAGCAAAACTTTACAACATGTGTGCTTTCAGAACACATTATTGGAGTAAGGAAAATAAGATTGAAATACTGATATTATGACCTACTCAAAAATGTAAGCAGTATTTTAAGGCAAATGTTGTCAAGTAACATCCGTGATTCTAACATATCTTTTTTAGTTTATCAAATATTATTTAAGTTATTTTTGATAGTTGAAAGTCAAATAGTGACATACTATCTTGTCTTTCCTTTTCAATTATGCACCAATATTTTCTAGTTTATTGATGACTGCTATTACGTTTTTGCTGAAAATACAGATCAACACGAGCGTTGGAGACCACTAATCCAAAGATTTCATATAGTTGTATTTGTATTCAGGACCAAATTCAAGCTGCAGAAGTAGTTTGTTTAGTGTGCACTGTGTTTTAAAGTATTTGGGCTTAAATGCCATTCAAAGGGGAATACACTTCACAGTTTGCTACTGTCTATACTATTTTTTAGTGTTATATAAGTTTTCACTTATTTATAATACCTTCCTGACCAATGAAGGCACTTGAATTTTCCACTTCTTGTTTAGTCCGAGAACCAAATTTTATGTACGGGGAGACAGAAACATTTTCGTCATTCTACCCTTCATGGTACCAACTTTTAGATAGACAGTAGTCTTCCAAAAAGTTTTCTGCATGTTTGTATGTTTCTATACTGTTTATTATGTATTGGTTGAACTGCTTAACCGTATTTTCCAGATCATATATCTAGGATATTATGACCTATCATAATAATTATAATACAGAAACGTGGATTTGAGGATGATGCATTTTTGCATTTTAAAATTGCAGACTTTTGCTCAGACCACAGGTGTTTTTAGTAATTTCTTGTTGTTTTTGGTCTTTTTAAAAATTAATTTTGAATGTAATTTTAGTCTTTATACTTTCGGTAAACATGTTTAGTTCATGTAACATACTTAGAAAATAGTTTTTTGAAAGTATTATACATAGGGGAAATCATACTTTTTAATAAATTAATCATAATACAGTGTTGAAATAATTTTCTCAGCGATCCTGTATAACTGAGATATTACTATTGCAGGCAATTGTTGTAATTAGGAGTTTGAGTAATCCTTCCAGAGAGAAAAAAATAGTTTTAATCTATGGTATACTGCAGCCAAAATTCATAAAGAAATTTTTATATTTATTTTTCACTTTTTTATATTGCAAACTACAATATTAATAATTTTATTAATTCTATTCTCTAAAAATCTTAGCCTGAAACCATTTGATCTGTTTTATCTCATCAAATTATCCTTTGCCTCTGAGAAAATTATTAACATATATACAATATTATGATGTTGTTTTCAACTAGCAAGTTTTCATTAATTTTATAAATGTATTACAGTACACTTCCTAGCACAGTATAAGATAAAGTGGGGTAGTAAATAATTAAAACTCAATCCTAGTTGTCAAAATAACAAAGTCCATTACCTGATGTAGTACTCTGGACTCTTTCATAATGGTTTGGCACCATTAGAAGAAAGTTATGTACATTTCTAAATGTAAGTACATTTAATGTTTTAAATATTTATGATGACAGTGCCATATTCAAATTATAAGAAAACGCTTTTTACTTACATAGCTTTAGAAAAATGAGCTATGCTGAGTGTGATGACTGGTTTTATGTGTCAACCAGAATAGTAGCCAGTTATTTAAACGAACACTAATCTAGGTGCTCTGAAGGTATTTTGTAGATATAGTTAATGTCTGTAATCAGTTGACATCAAGTAAAGGAGATTACCGTCTAATAAAGTGGATGGATCTCATGCTATCAGTTGAAAGACTGTAAGAGCAAAAACTGAGATTCCTTGGTGAAGAAGAAATTCTGCCTCATGACTGCAGCATCAAACCCTGCCCTGAGTTTCTAGCCTACCGACCTGTCCTACAGAAGCCCCACAAACCCACAATCAGAGTCGATCCCCAATTCCTTAAAGCTCTCTTTTCCTCCCTCTCTCCCCTTCCTCTCCATGTATTCCACCCCCCCCCACCTCCCCAATTCTCTCTCCATCTCTCCTGTTGGTTCTGTTGATCTAGACCCCAAACAGTACACTGAGGATCAGTTATTACATCTCTTTTACAATAAGACAACTCAGTATTTGAAATATAAATCATATCTAATTCCAAATGGATTTAACTGGAAATAGGTGAAATTGACGTTGTTAAACTATTTAGGGTTAAAATTGATAGACCTTAATGTGGAATGTTTTTGTTGTTTTATAAAGGAATGTATAATAACTTTATTTTAAATATTTGCCTGGATTACTATGTATCTCTCAATCAATCTCCCTGGTTCCTCCCCAAAAAACTTTTATAAAACTGTAAAATATAGTTATTCTTATCTGTTCAGCGCCAATAGCTAATCATACATACATTTATTGTACTTGAAGAAAATCAGGCTATCTTTAAATGAGAGAAAATATTTTTAAACTTAATATCAAAAGTGTACAATTTGGTAACCCAAATTTAAGAAAGTTGGCTTTAATGGGTGGCTATGTAAAATGAAGGACTTAAATTTTACAAAACAAAAATGTTTTCATGAAAAATACACAGAATGGTGTCAGTGACCACCAGCCAGAAACCACCAGGAACAGAGCTCTAGTTGAACCAAGTTGGACCTATTGGTACTTGTTGGAACAAGATAAACTGCACACCATGGGGAACCTTGATGCATCTCATGAAGAGGAAATAAGGGAGAGTTTTATAGGTTTTGGGATTGTGTAAGGTGATTTTGTGGAGTTTATTGAAACATTGTTTTATTCTGGATTATCCTGTGAGAAAGAAGGGCCATTCTACAATTGGTTATTTTAGTGCTTTTTCTCTAGGAGGCAAGAGGAACGGAGTGGGGGCAAAGCTGTAGTTGGTAGAGAAGCAGATTTTGCTCATGTTGGCTGGCAGATGGGGATGTTTCATAACAAAAACAGTAGGTTTGTTTTTGTCTGTCCCCAAACATGATTGTGAAGTGGTCTTGTTTTTTCCTGCTTCGTTCATGCTCATCAATGACCTTGTCTGATGTTAGGGGACTGTGAAACTGTTTATCTTTGATAACAGAGCCATACCTTACTTTTTTTTCTATTTATTTATTTATTTTATTTTTGACTACATTGGGTCTGCATTGCTGCACACGGGCTTTCTCTAGTTGCGGTGAGCGGGGACTACTCTCCGTCGCGGTGTGTGGGCTTCTCATTGCGGTGGCTTCTCTTGTCGCAGAGCACGGACTCTAGGCTCGCAGGCTTCAGTAGTTGTGGCTCACGGGCTCTAGAGTGCAGGCTCAGTAGTTGTGGCACACGGGCTCAGTAGTTGTGTCTCATGGGCTCTAGAGTGCAGGCTTAGTAGTTGTGGCACACGGGCTCAGTAGTTGTGGCTCGTGGGCTCTAGGCGTGTGGACTTCAGTAGTTGTGGTGTAGAGGCTTCGTTGCTCCGTGACATGTGAGATCTTCCCAGACCAGGGCTCAAACCCGTGTCTCCTGCATTGGCAGGTGGATTCTTACCCACTGCGCCACCAGGGAAGCCCCATACCTTACTTTTTGATCTAGACAAGTTCATAACTGACAGTTCCCAGGGGCTGCTTTTTTCTTTCTCAGATATGACACGGATGGTTGCAAAGAAAAGGGAGGCAAGCCCATCATAGAATTTCAAGGAAATGAGACCCAAAGCCGGGGAGTATTAGGGATGAGGGAGGGAAGGAGAATGGTTGAAGATTACCAAGGTGGAGCGTGGAGGACATGTGCCCTGCACTGGCACATTCTTATGAGGACTCTGGGGAGATAAAACAGTCCCCCATCTCTTGAGAGAGATACAGGGGAAAGGCTTTTCAAGAGAGACAAACTTCAGTTGGCGCAAAATGCTGAAGTAAAACTTCAACGAAAAGTCTAAAGCTATAGAGATTTCATTGATAAGAGACACTTCTGAATTCAAGACACAGTCCAAGTGTTTTAGGACATGTAGGAATAAAGAGAATTTTGTATAAAAGAGGTTGTAACATAATCTCATGGAGATTGAAGTCCAGAAAATGAAGAAAAATTTGGGAATTCTGGACTTCCTGTGGCAACTGACATTACTGGGGATACAGGGTAGGATAAAACTGGTTCCGATAATCCCAGTGCAGGCAGTGGTAGCAGTGGAGTGGTGAACCACGAGAGAGGAGGAGTCTCTAGAGTGCAGGCTCAGTAGTTGTGGCACACGGGCTCAGTAGTTGTGTCTCATGGGCTCTAGAGTGCAGGCTCACTCTATTGGGGAGCGCTCAGAGTTCTCGGGGTCATCTTAGACGCCTCCTATGGGACTGAATTATGCACAGCCCTATTGTGAGCCTGAGAGCTTTCTCCTGACCCTTGCTGAATTATCATGCCAGAGGGGCATGGTTAGTTCTAGTACACAGATTTCCTCCCATATTCAGCCCCTGGGGGCGGGGGGCAGGTGGGGAAGGTCAGTGTATTAACAGTGATACACAGGTTAACCCATCCAAATTGCCTTGTTTGTGTCCTTCAGATAGGAAACACCTAAAGAATTTGATGTGGAGCAAGCAAATTTTGTTTGGAGAGAATTTAGGAAATTGCCAAACACTTTGGATTATGGAAAGTAGGGACGTTTTGGACAATAAGTAACTGAGGAGGAAGTGAGACCAGTTACAAAGAAGGAAGGGATTTAATGATGAGCGGTTTGAACTAAATGATTTTACTTACAAGTGGTCAAGGACAGAAAGATGGGATAAAATATGGATTCTCTCCTTGTTTAATGAAAGGTCTCAAGTGACATGGTCTAGTGGCCTCCAAGGAAGTGTCAGCGGAAATACAGTAATCTTTGTGGTACTTCCTTCAAAACCTGATATTTAGCAAATCACCTCTCTTTGCTGAAATGAGACAAAGTTCCTTCATAGTAGGGAAGAGAATGACTACTTTCACTCCAAGATTGTGTTCTTGCATCCAGTTTAGCATGCCTTTGTCAAAATATTTACTGTCATACTTACACAGTGGTTGAAAGCACACTTTATAACCAGATGGACCTGAGCCCAAATCCTAAATAGACCTCTATATCAATAGTGAGTAAAACTTTTCGTAACCAGGATCCCAAATATCAACTCTGTACCTATATAGTATTTTATATCAAATTTTTAGCATAACAGAAATATGCAACTAGATATTTTTTGACATTAAGTGGCTCGATAATGTCAAGACTAAAGACTCTGATTTTATTTGTATTTTTCCTACAGTTGTAAGGTGGTTAGTGCTCCAGCCACCACATCTACATTCTAAGCTAGAAAAAATGCGTAAAGAGGAAGGACAAAAAGTTGAATGTTCTTTTTTTTTTTAAGAAGTCCCACTCAACAGTGTTGCTTATATCTCTTCTGCTGGAGTTGTGTCATAGGACCACTCCTAAGTGCAGGGAAGAATGGGAACATGATTAATTAAGCCAGGCACATTGCTAAGCTCAATAAAATCAGTGTTATGTTAGTAAGAGAAAGAGGTAACTGATCAGACAAGAGAAGTCTACCACAGCTGGTCACTAGGTTTATGACCTTGGTCAAGTTCACCTTTCTATCAGTTATATTATCCTTAAATAGAGGTGATAAATAATACCTACCTAGAAAACAGTTTTGCACATCAAATGAGATGTGCAAGTAAAGTAATTTGCACAAGGTTTGAACCTAATAAACTCCCAATAAATGAGGGTAGCTATTGGCAATATTTCATACTGGAACATTCATATCTAGAATCTCATCTATTCAATTCAATATGTATAAATTTATATAATTTGGACACTTTTAGTATTGAATAATATCAGTGTTTCCTTTTTTTTTTCCTGTTTACCCATGGCACTCCTTACATATTTATCTCCACCCAAGATTCATAAAATCTCCTCCCTTAGAGGAGGGATTGGGCCCTAGATATTACAGTAGATAAAGAAATGAAAATCTTATGGAAACCATAAGATATAAGACATTCTTTTGTCTCATAAAGTTCGTGGAGCTATACTCTGTACTCCTAGGAAGCTGGCTCTTTAGGAGAGCTTAGAATTTCTTTTAATTCTCTTCAAGAATGATTTCAGTAGCTGTGATTCCCTTGCAATGTCTTGGATCACTGCAGTTCTGGTATTACAAAATTAATATTTACACTAGGGGGCGGCATAACATTTCCTCTTGCTCTCGTATACACAGGTATAGTAAATAATCATGCATTAATAAATTTGTCAACCATAGGGTTACCACAGTTTTACTAACTAAAAGTCACTTTAAAATTTTACTGACCAAGAAGTCAATATGGAAATGCAAAATAGATGTGATGTATTTGCTATATACTTTATTTGTGTACTTCCCCAAGTAATTATTCTTGGCCATTCTCTACCTCAGTCACATGTGATACGTATAGTAATACGGAGGTAGCATAGAGTTGGTGTGAAACCATGCCTTACTAGATTATCACTCTTGGCTGTAAAAGTGTCAGTTTTCACTCTTGAAGTGGATATTTTTGGTTTCTTCTGAGTACCTTCAACATACTATATTTATGATTCTTGATGCCCAATTTATGTCATAGTTATTTTATAATTAATTGTCATAGTTAATTTATAATTAAATTTGATTGACATTTTCATGGACTACATTATTAAGCAAAATAAAAGTGGATGGTGATGACCATTTGTTAAAACAAGAATAGCTATAACACAAAATAAAAAATATGTGAAATTGTGAAATCTAAACCTTATTTTCATAATTGCCACATGTGATACTGCAGAATAGTTAAAAAATATCTGAGACTCAAATTTCCCAGTTTTATTAAAATTTTATGGAATTTCCTCCACAGAAATTGGGATTAGATTTCTTAGGGAAAACGCACACATTGCATAAAATAACACAAACTGTTCTGCTTGTGTTACTAATCGCTGTGAAATTATTGATACAACATGAAAGATGCAATTTTTTATGGATCAGACTTAGAGGAGTTGATATTATGATACATGCTACTACTCAAAAACTCACAAGACGTTTTTTAGGTAGAATAATATTAATAAAATTTCAGATGTTTTATGGTACATATTGCTGTCCTGGAGAGCCACATTTAAGACAATCTGTTACCATATTATTCCACAGTAAAGGGTTAGTGAAGTAAATAGTAGTAATAGTAATAATAACAATAATAATGAATCAAAACAAATTGATCCTCTTTGTACAGTGCCTAGCATAGCTGTAAGCATAATTTGATGATGTAAGAAAAAAACTAGAGACAGAAGATATTGTTTACTTATAATGTTAAATTACTCTAATTAAAATACTATATCAATAATTCAGTTCAGATATGCTGTAGTCTGAGTTATTATTCACCTTCTAGGCATTAAACATGCCAACTATTTTGACTTATTAATAAAGTGCCAATACAATTATGTCAACTACAGAAACTATAGGTCATGTGAGAAATTCTTCTCTCTTTTCTCTCAGTACCCTACATAAAATAAGTGCAATATCTATTCTTGGACACAGGCAAAATAGACATGTACACACACAGCAAAATGATGCACAGGTATGCTCTCTCTCTCTCTCTGTCTCTCTCTCTCTGCCCCCCGCCTCCCCGCCTCCCTTCTCTTCCTCTTTCTCTCTAACTACTCTCTTGCTACACCCCCACTGTAGTCTAGAAAATCAGAGAGCATATTGTTTTTCCAGTTTCAGCCTGTCTGCATGTTTGTTTCTCAGGAAGTACATAGAATTCTACTAATAGTTCTGGCCATGTCCAGAGAGCAAAACAATTATTTATTTGAAAAGCAATTAAGAACTCCTCTTCCCCCTACCTCAGCCACTGAATATAATATCAGAGATCTGAAAATAATACTGGTAAGATTTTGAGAAATCTGAAGCAATTTAGTGGTCAAAGTTCCTCTGTATGGCCATAATCCTAGGAATTAAAAATAAATAGAGGAGAGAGAGAGAGAGAGAGAGAGGGAGGAAGAAAGGAAAAAGGAAGGAAGGAAGAGAGGGAAAGAAAGGTCATTAGTTCTTCTTAAGCAGTAAAGAAGAATATAGGCTAATATATGAATGTATATCAATTTAAATAATTAGATGATGGTACATTCGGGTTTGCCTGGGATAATCCCAGTTTAGATTGTTGTCCTGGCATGGTACCGCCTTTAACTCTTAGAGTTATTCTGATTGGATGATAATCTATATGGGCATTCTGCTAAATACAGAAACCTCCAGAGTGACAGGAATCTGCCTGAATTGATTCCCTGTTGTCTATCCTGTCTTAAAACCTACATTCCTTTAGAATTTGTTGATTCTTATGAGAATGGTATCTACGGATGATGTGTTTAATGTGCTACTTTGCTATTTTTTCAACAACCCTAAGTTCTATTATACGCAGTGATAAAAGAAACGTAGTTATTCTTTCTCCCCACCTTTTGGCAGTTTGAGTTTAGCCACATCATGGAAGAAGGGATATTCAGAGGCAGGAGGATGCAAAGGCACAGGGTCCATTGGAGATCCCTTGAGGCAGCTGCAGTACAGTGAAGAGGTGAAGGGAGCCACAGTGAGTTTCCACTGGCCACGTACCAGCCAAGCCTTGTCAGTGAAAAGTTCCTGGGGCTGGAGAGCCAGCTGCATTGTTCCAAGTTGACTATTTTAGTGACAGAATTTTGCCCAAGCATTGCCAGTTTCGGTTCCTGGACAAGCCTCATTCAACAGGGTCACCTTTGAATCTGTCAGCTACCTAATACTCTTCCAATAAATGTATTTTATGCTTCATTTAATGAGTTAATTTTGGTTATTTTTAGCTGAGAAACCTGACTAGAATTAGGACAACTGTAGAACTGTAGTTTTTTTTTCCCAAGGATGTGAAACATTTTGCTGGGTTTTATATCTAGAGAATTTTGACAGTGTTTCACTCTCTCCTTTGCTTCCCATCATTCTCCTTCCTTTTTATGGAAGGGGTTCAGCCTCTGGAACTAGAGAGACCTAGGTTTAAATTCTGGCTTTGTAACCTGGGCCAGTTATTTAACCTCCCAGGTTCTGTTTCTATATCTATATCTACAGATAACAAAAATTGTAATTCATTTTGCTATACACCAAGTGTTATTTTAAACATATTACATAAATTATACATAATTTCTGCTGAAATGCTTTGAAATGGATACATGTGAACAGGATTGCTCTAAGGATAAAATAATATAAGGGAATTCTCTACTTCAGTGACCGGCACATAATTAAAGTTATTATTTTTACCATTACTGATACTTAAAGAAGACTTGTCCTTCCTCCTTTTCAAAGCCAGTACATGGACTTGTGCTTTTCAGACAGAACATGAGAGATGCCAAATGAATAATAGAGAGTATAGGTGCTTTAGGTATTCCAAAGAAAAACAGTCCAGAGAATTGATCATACAATTTAGCATCTATATATGGCCTATGAGTGGATTGCCTAGTTTATCCTATGCAGGAAAACTGAAGTTCTCTGGCATACAGATACCAAACTAGATGATCATAATTATCACCTGAAGATTTAGAAAATAACAAAATCCTGGACTTCACTTCATAGCTACTAAATCTTAATATCAATGGTTGGGTCCAGGAATCTAGCTTTCCTAAGAGCCACCAGATGACTCTCACTGTTCTAAGGTAAACTGCATCTGGCTTGGTATCAATGGTCTTGTTCCAGAAGGATGTTCGGATGTCACACATTCATACTTAGTATGAGAGATGAGGCCCTGTTCTCATCCTTTCTTAGGTTCTCTGCCAACACTCCTCCTCCTCCCACCCCTGCCCTCAAACAGATCCTGTGGAAAGCTAACAAAAATGCATTTGTTTCATTGTAAAGGAAAATGAAATTAGAATAAAAGTTTAGTTAGAAAATAGTTAACGGATGTAATCTTAAAATTTAATAGAGTACAACATCTATAGATGGGATGAAAATGTAAGATTTTATTTCTTAAGCAGAAAAAATTCTAGTTCTAGGTTCAGCCTCATGAGACAATTTACTTAACTTGGCCGATTCCCTTTTCAGCCATGCTTTGAATATATTAATTCATGTAGAAAGTAGTGGTAATAATGCATTTCATAGTATTTAATAGTTTTCCATGTATGCTGTGTTTTTAATCATTGTGTTGAGTAGCAAAGCAAACGGTTGAGCTAGTAAACAGATAAACATCAGGTACAAAATAAAAGCTGTAAAGGTAAATAGTTTTATGAAATGCAGGGTGATACTATGTACTTTTATGAAAAGTATATCAAAGATTTAACATTGATAGCTTGGATTTATAAATAAAATCATATATCATAATTACATTCTTATTAAATCAGATGATATACCTCAATTACCTTTGAGATTCAAATTCAATTACATATTTTATTTATAAATTTTGCATAGGTATTCTTAAGTTATTGCTTACATGTATGGGATTTCATACATGTAATCCATGTTTATCATTGTTTAGAATTTTTATTTGTAATGTGATTATGATAACATCAGAATCAATTTCTACAATTGCAGTTGTGTGATTGAGTCAGTTATTTAATATAGTTTTGATAAATCATCTCAATATCTATGATTAATCTTATCTAAAACATGTTTTCAAATTGTATTTTCAAATCCTAAGAAGAAATCAACTCATTTAATGAAAGTTTTCAATTTCTGAGCACTTATTCTCTCAGGTCCAGTGCTAAAACTTATATAAAATATTTCATTTAATTATTTCAGAAACTCTTTAATTTGGTATTATTACAATTGCCATTTACAAATAAGAAGACTTAGTTTTTAGAACTTATGGAGGCCATCTGTGTTGCTTTTTTTTTTTTTTAACATCTTTATTGGAGTATAATTGCTTTACAATGGTGTGTTAGTTTCTGCTTTATAACAAAGTGAATCAGTTATACATATACATATGTTCCCATATCTCTTCCCTCTTGCATCTCCCTCCCTCCCACCCTCCCTATCCCACCCCTCTAGGTGGTCACAAAGCACCAAGCTGATCTCCCTGTGCTATGCGGCTGCTTCCCACTAGCTATCTATTTTACCTTTGGTAGTGTATATATGTCTATGCCACTCTCTCACCCTGTCACATCTTACCCCTCCCCCTCCCCATATCCTCAAGTCCATTCTCTAGTAGGTCTGTGTCTTTATTCCCGTCTTGCCACTAGGTTCCTCATGACCTTTATTTTCCCTTAGAGTCCATATATATGTGTTAGCATACTGTATTTGTTTTTCTCTTTCTGACTTACTTCACTCTGTATGACAGACTCTTACTCCATCCACCTCACTACAAATAACTCCATTTCGTTTCTTTTTATGGCTGAGTAATATTCCATTGCATATATGTGCCACATCTTCTTTATCCATTCATCTGATGATGGACACTTAGGTTGCTTCCATGTCCTGGCTATTGTAAATAGAGCTGCAATGAACATTTTGGTACATGACTCTTTTTGAATTATGGTTTTCTCAGGATATATGCCCAGTAGTGGGATTGCTGGGTCGTATGGTAGTTCTATTTGTAGTTTTTTAAGGAACCTCCATACTGTTCTCCCCAGTGGCTGTATCAGTTTACATTCCCACCAACAGTGCAAGAGTGTTCCCTTTTCTCCACACCCTCTCCAGCATTTATTGTTTCTAGATGTTTTGATGATGGCCATTCTGACCGGTGTGAGATGGTATCTCATTGTAGTTTTGATTTGCATTTCTCTAATGGTTAATGATGTTGAGCATTCTTTCATGTGTTTGCTGGCCATCTGTATATCTTCTTTGGAGAAATGTCTATTTAGATCTTCTGCCCATTTTTGGATTGGGTTGTTTGTTTTTTGTTATTGAGCTGCATGAGCTGCTTATAAATCTTGGAGATTAATCCTTTGTCAGTTGCTTCATTTGCAAATATTTTCTCCCATTCTGAGGGTTGTCTTTTGGTTTGGTGTTGTTTTTAATTCATAGCTGTCTTGTGAACACTGTAGATCTAAATGGATATGAACACTGAGATTTAACATATGTATGTCCATGTCTATTCCATTTCATTTAGTTTAGCACAGAAATAATGAACACCTCATTCTCATATCCTAGAATAAATATATGACTATGCCCAGTTATAGAGATTCAGAATTAGGAAATCTATATATAAATCCTTAACTATTTCCCCAAATATCATAGTTTTATTCTCAATAATGCTTTTTTCTTTCATCTCTCTAATTGTTTTAATTTGCATTATTGCCCATTTGTTTGCTTATCAGTTGTGTTCAATGAAGACAATTTCATGTTCCTTTTTCTTCTTATAGGTAACTGAACAGAAGCTAGTTAATTAGATTAAATAATTTAAGTGTCAGATGGTATGTTTTTGTTTTTATATATATTATATAGCGCGCAAAGGCAGAAGAAAAGAGATTATTTAGTAAAATATATGGTTTTAGTAAAATTCAGGGCTTAAGATTTTTTTTATACTTTCAATTCACTTTGCAATTTCTACCCCCAGCTTTGTTCATTCCTAGTGTTTGCAATCTTCTATTTACGAACTATTAAGAGTAATAAAATTTCTCAAACTAAAGCAGATAATAAATTATTTGCAAGTCGTTTATAGCTGAAAGAGCACCATCGTTTTCCAGCCTGTATTATTGGGTTTTTCATTTATAGGAATAAGATAAGAGAAGCTGTACATTTTCTAATCGCTGGGCTTTGCAGCACACGTTTGTAGAGGGTTGGCTTTCAGCTTTAGACAGTTCATAATGTGTAGGTTATCGTCCCATCTTTATCAGAAGATTATTTTCAGGGAGTGTACAAGAAAATGAAAGGATCTGAAGCCTTTTAATACATTTTTTGGTGAAATGCTGGTGCTTCTAAATTTATTTTCCCTTAATTGCTGGCATGCTGCAGAGGAGAGGAACAGGGGATGGGAGGGGCAATGAGAAAAGTACCCTGTGATGTGTGAACAGAAAGGAGCCTCTGAGCAGCCCTTTGGTATGATTTGTAAAGAACTTTCTACTCTATCCTCACCTGTTTGGTCCAAGACTAACTAAACTGTGTGTGTGTGTGTTTTCAAATTAAATGTTGTTATAAGCTCTTCTGGGGTATCTGGGATCTGAAGAGAATAGGAACATTTTTAAAGATTAACAATGTCTTTATGCTGAGAAAACATTATAATAACTTTTTGATATAGAGAATAAAGGAAGTCAACCTAGTTCATTACAAAACAGAAGCTAGAAACAAAAACTGTATGGCTAGAAGTAAAACTGATAATAAGTAGTATCCTTAGAGTGGAGACTCACAAGATAATAGCATATCCCTACATCACATTTCTTTTAAGTTCATATTTTATATAAATATGTATTTGTTTTAAACTTTGGGTTTATTTATTTATTTATTTATTTATTTATTTATTTATGGCTGTGTTGGGTCTTCGTTTCTGTGCGAGGGCTTTCTCTAGTTGCGGCAAGTGGGGGCCACTCTTCATCGCGGTGCGCGGGCCTCTCACCATCGCGGCCTCTCTTGTTGCGGAGCACAGGCTCCAGACGCGCAGGCTCAGTAATTGTGGCTCACGGGCCTAGTTGCTCCGCGGCATGTGGGATCTTCCCGGACCAGGGCTCGAACCCGTGTCCCCTGCATTGGCAGGCAGACTCTCAACCACTGCACCACCAGGGAAGCCCCTAAATATGTATTTGTAATATAAAAAGCATGTGATTTTTAATCAGGCAGGTACCATTATTACCTCCATTTTACTTATGAAGAATTGAAGAGAATCTGTGATCTTGCCAGAGATTATGAAAGCTTATGAGTGGTTCAGCCTAATTTTGTCTTAAGTTGTGTTACAGTCACAACCACAATAAGTGGTAGCTATTTATATAAATTTTTATAACAGTAATGCTATAAGCACTTCCGTTTTACAAAGAATACTATAACTGAAAGGTCAGTTAAGTATACAATGCCAATTTTATATATTATTTGCAAAATACATATTCTATATTCTTCCTTTAAAACTGTTTATGATTAAATCTATACATAATAACAAAGATATCTCAAATTAGAAATCAAATATACATTTCCAAAAGTAAGTATACAAGTATTCCCAGGGGAGCATATATTGTAGCTTTTATATTACAAATTTTAATTTTATGTCACATAATTATATAGGTTTGTTAGAGAATCAGTAGTGAATACTTACTCTGCTAAATTAAAAATACAAACTATTAAAGACAGTTTGTATAGAAACATTTGAAGAACAGAATAATCACATTTAATCATAATTTGTTGAGCTATTGTCTATAAACCCTGATATCTATCTTGCATGCCAAATATTGCACACAATGAATTTAGAATTCATTAACTTTAATACAAATTCAGAGGGACAAACTGTGTGACAGAGATCTCTACAAATATAAAGGAAAATACATTGCTTTATTTTCTGCTAAAAAATTGCTAGTTTTGCAAATTGATTCACAAAAAAGGAGAAAGGGACAAGCTATGATTTTCACTGGAAGGAAGACTATCTGTGAAAATAAGGTTGCATTTTCCCAGTAGATAGGAAGCTAAGTGATTTGATTTTTATTTTAGCAATTATCTCTCATTAAAAATTGGCAAATGGACTCATGTATTTATTCATCAAATATGAATTAAGCAGGGTAGTAACACGATCTGATGATTTTCCCTTTCTTCTCTAGTAGTTGCTTAGTCATCAGGGTGTGGAATCACACCTATTCTCCTTGCTTGAGCCAGTTGAAAGTCATCCTCAAGGAGAGGATGACAACATCTTAAGTGGATAGATAGGAAAATAGAATTTCAAATGGAAGACAACAAATAGTAAATAAAATAAGAGATAATAATAGACATTCTGCAGAGAAGAGTTGTAATTATTGGTAAGATAAAAAGTATCATAATTACTCAATCAATTTCGTTAGCTACAAACATGAACACCCTACAGATATTTTTATAATTTCAGAGTCCAAGGAAAAGGGTAGACTATTATTTTTAATTATAGTAAATATTTAAAAAGAGGGTAGTTGTCATTGATTTCACAATTGAGTATTTGGATTTTAATGGATTTTATTTTTCTATAAATTTAATTTCTTGTTATCAAAAACAATGAATAGATGATTGGCACATAAGTAGGTAGATAATAGATAATGACATAGACAGAAGGAACAAATATACACTGCTGTTAATTTCTGTCAATTTTGAAATTTTAGAAAAATTAGAAAGTAAATATCATATATACACATATAAAATACTCTTGAAATTTTGTTCTATTTCCCCAGACATTTATTTCATGTCTAATTTTATTTAGAATCATTTAGAAAAGCTACTTTCCAGATTAAATATTTTTCTTTCTATTTTTAACAACACTATCAGATAATTTTTTAAAATATTTAGGTACTTAGGATCAAAATTTAGAATGCTGACAATTTTCTGGTAAAATACCTTATAAATTTGTATATTAATCTCAGTAACACATTATTTTCCATTATCAGCATTTACATTAATAATTACATTGTCCATATATTTGCATAAATTGTATATCTTTCATCTATATTTCTAGATGGACAAGTTGACATAAGTCAAAGAGAATTGGATTTAGGATTTGAAGACCAAGTTCCTGTCTAATTATTCTGTCTAATTAACTAAGACTTAGTTTCTGGATAATTATGTGTGATGCCTGAAAAAGTATTTATATTCTCTGAGGTACATGTATTCATTTATTTCTGTATTCCTGTAATACATATTGATTACCTCTATGTATCAGATTCTGTACTAGGCACTATTAATACAATGGAAGGCAATTTAAAGACTTGGTTCTTTGCTTCTAGAACTGTCTAATACAGTGGTCTCTATAGTGGGGTGCATGCAACCTAGAAAGTGTGCAATATACTTTATAGGGAACAAGTAGAAATATGAAAAATAATCTTTATATTTGTGATTATCTCTTTTTAAATTGTTTTTATAATGTTTTATACTATGTAGAAATGCATGTTTGTATTGGTATATTAGCTTGAAAGACTTTTGTTAATAGGATTGTGCTATCAAACAAATTCAGAGACTGGATTAGTATAAGGAAAAGAGTTGAATGAAATGAAAAATTTTATTATAGCCAAGGACAATATAATTTTTAAAGAAAGACTGAAAATTTTTTTGGCTTGGACATTTTGAAACATCACACACTTGATGTCCCCTGTTGTTTTACAATTAAGCATCAGTTTATACATAGTATGTTCTAGACACATTTCCAAGCAATTTGTTTGAATTAACACATTTAATCTTCACAGCAACCCTGTTTGGAAGGTATTCTGATTTTTATCTGACTTATGAGTGTCATTCAAATTCAGGTAATCTGTCTCCAGAGCAAGAACTCATATTTGCTATGGGAGCCTGTCTCTCACATGTCAAGTTTATTGATAGAGTGCTGTGATAATAGCAGATCTGGAAATAAGTATACTATTTGTAGTTTTAATCTATTTTTCATTATTGCATATTTATATTATGTCATGAGATAGGCAGTCTTTCTATTCTTGTGAAGTACATCTTTCCCCACAGCATTAATTTATGGTTTTCTGATTGTATTCTTTTGAAATGCTATTTGAATAGTCATGAGAGATTGAGTCAGATTTAAACCTTACAATGTGCTGAGCACTGCATCAGGACTTGGAAAAATGGAACCTATTGAGATAAATTCTCTACACCAATAGGAACCTCAACTTTGCACTGAATATTAATATAACATTTAAAACTATGTGTAAAATGCTGAATGAAAAACCTGCCCCCCTCATTCAGTAAAATTTCACTCTATTTATTAAAACTGATTTATAGTTTATATACTTTGGGGTATATCAAACTTATTTTGGTTTTTATATCAATTTCAATAGTACATAAAGTATTATTAAATCAGTGTTTAAGTTGCTTTCAGAAAGCACTGAGAATTTTATATATTTTGTATTGAAACCAAATATTGACAAGTGTTTTATGTGGGTAAAGTTATAAGTACCTATTGTGGGTTAGGTGCTAGAAATGTAATAGTGACTAAAAGCACACAAGTTCTCTGCCCTCATAAAACTTATGGTCTAGCAGGGAAGGTAGGTGTTGATCGCTAAGTGTGTTGTATTAGGTCCCTTGAACTGCCATAACACAGAACCACAAACTGGGTGACTTATAACAACAGAGTTTATTCTATCACAGTTCGAGGCTAGAAGTAGGAAATCAAGATATTGGCAAAGCCATGCTCCCTCTGAATCTCTAGGGGACGGCTGTTCCTTGTCTCTTCTAGCCTATGGTAGCTTCAGGCGTTCCTTGGCTTGTGGCAGCAGAACTTCAATATCTGCCTTCATCTTCATGTGATGTCTTTGTTTCTGTGTGTATATGTCTCTGTCTTCAACTGACATTCTCCCTGGGTGTCTTTGCTTCTTTTCTTATGAAAACACAGGTCATTATTGGATTAAAAGCCCAACCTATTCCATCTTAATCGTCTTAAATAATTACATCTACAAAGACCCTATTTCCAAATAAGGTCATTCTGAGATACTGAGGGTTAGGACTTCAACATATCTTTTTGGAGAACACAATTCAACCCATAATACTTATCGTTGCAAACTATCTTAAGTACCATGGAGGAAAGGTACAAGCAGAATGAGAGCATGTGCAATGGGGAATGGATCTAGTGTGGAATGTAAGGAATGTGGGATTCAGTCAGAGAAAACAGAATGGGCATGTGACTTTTGGAGAGAGGAAGCTCAGCATCTTTAAGAAACTGGAGGAAAACCACTATGACTAGAGATTGAGGTCTTCGTGAGGAGTTGGTGGAGATGAGACAATAGCAGTGCATAAGTTGAGAAAAAGCAAGATATGGGTTTCCTTATGAAGGTGAACTGAGCAAACGATCTAATTGCATTTTGAAAGTATTGATTCAGCTCAGTGTTGGGAAAGATAGCGTGAGGAGGGTACAGTAATGGATGCAGACACAGCAGCTAAGGGGCAATTGCAGCAGTCTAAGCTAAAATGGCTTGGATTAAAAGAACATGTTCTGAGAGATGTGTACAGCTTTAAGATACATATACTAAACAAAACCAACAGGATGTATAATAAATGGTATGTGAGGAATGAAATCAAAAGATGTGCTGAGAATGCTCCTAAATTTCTCTCTTATAGCGTATACAAGTATGAATACCACTCACTGGCATAAGAGCTAGTGATATAAATATTATGAATATTATAAGTGTTTTTTTTTGTTTTTAAAGTATTTGTTTATTTATTTATTTATGGCTGTGTTGGGTCTTCGTTTCTGTGCGAGGGCTTTCTCTAGTTGCGGCGAGCGGGGGCCACTCATCATCGCGGTGCGCGGGCCTCTCACTATCGCGGCCTCTCTTGTTGCGGAGCACAGGCTCCAGACGCGCAGGCTCAGTAGTTGTGGCTCACGGGCCTAGTTGCTCCGCGGCACGTGGGATCCTCCCAGACCAGGGCTCGAACCCGTGTCCCCCGCATTGGCAGGCAGATTCTCAACCACTGCGCCACCAGGGAAGCCCTATAAATGTGTTTTTAAACAAGAAGTACTTTTCACAAATATTTCAGGCATGTAGTTAGATACACAGATTTAGAGGTCACAGATAAGGCCTGGGTGAGGAGATATATGTTGGTAGTCACTGGTCATTTTTTCCTCATTCCAGTTTTTTATGCTTTCCCATCTCTACCTGAGGACCAGGCCTGGGATTTAGAAAGGACTTATGATGTGCACTATTGGATAATCTTTGGACACAAAGCTAGACCTTTACTTCTTTAGTGAAATTAATTCCACCATCATTATAAGTTTTCAGTAGAAAAGAGAATTCTGCTATTTTTTTCCACTTTGAGTTGTAAGTTGACTCTTCTTTTCCAGTTAATTCTTAAATTCATTATTATCTTATTCATTTTTGTCTTAAATTCTAAAAGAGGGGATATGATGTCTTCCCATGGACATTCATTTATGCTGTGTCTGTAGAGATTACCAGTGACTTTCAAAAACAAATCTTTGGAGGATGCTTTTCAGGTCTGTGATACTAAGTGTATATGAACAACACAAAAACACTATAAATGAAAGATCTAATTGATTTGTAGAGGATGTGTGTGTATTTGTGTGTGTATTTTAAGATCAACTAAGAGTGAGTCACTTTAAATTATTCTTAGAGACTAATTTAAATAAATAAGCATAAAAGAAACCAAGGAAGGAAAAGGATCTAGAACTAGGAAACATATTCTAAAGGAAAGTTTTAGTAAATGGAATGCCATTTAATGATTACCTATAAAGCAAACTAGAAAACAGCATTTGAAGAAGGGGGTACCCACATGACAAATATGTGATACTGCATTGAGAAACCAGGAATTGGAACAATCTGTTCCCCCTATCAATAGCAGTACTACACAAACTAAAAGGCATATGCTATTAGGCAGACAGAAAAAGTCATTCTCTTTACTTGCTGGAAAAGTGAGTAGTGGGTATGTGAGCAGAGAGTACTTTGTAGTGTTCTGTTCTTTATTCTAGCCATGGAAGAGGTAACTGAAAATGTCTAAACATTATCAGCTGTTCCTTAATCAAAACCCATATAATATTGTGTATGTAAGACTTCACACTCAAAATTCAGAAGTAAATGAAAGGTTAATATTTATAAAATATTAAGAGAATGAAATACTGTGGGCGTTACAAGATGTTAGAAATAAATTTTTTAAAGTAAAAGCCTGACAGGAAATAAGAAACAAATGTGTACTTTAATGCCTGCATAAAAGAAAAAACAAGCTCTCAAATATAAAATAAACAGAGAAATATTCCCTAACTATACACCTTTTGCTTTGGATAAAACTATTGTATTCAGAAGAATAGTTAACAGGATTTGGAAAAACTCCACAAATGATTCAGGACTTCTCAAGTATTTTGTGTTGTTCTACTAAATATACGTAAATTCTAAACAAGGACATGCCACATTTTTTATTTTCGTTATGTTAGTTGTTCCAAGAAACATTTCTTTTATTGACTTTTGTGTATTTCTTAGGATCAGATTAATGGTTGTAAAAAAAACCATGCCAAGTTTTCATAATTTAGCCTGCTGAGCATTACAATAATACACATTTTTTAAAGTAATTTAATATTTTGTTTATTTATTTTTGGCTGGGTTGTGTCTTTGTTGCTCTGCTCAGACTTTCTCTAGTTGCGGTGAATGGGGGCTACTCTTTGTTGTGGTGCACGGGCTTCTTATTGCGGTGGCTTCTCTTGTTGCAGAGCACGGGCTCTAGGCGCACGGGCTTCAGTAGTTGCGGCACGCGTGCTCAGTAGTTGTTGTTCGTGGGCTGTAGAGCGCAGGCTCAGTAGTTGTGGCACACAGGCTTAGTTGCTCTGCGGCATGTGGGATCTTCCCAGACCAGGGCTCGAACCCATGTGCCCTGCATTGGCAGGCGGATTCTTAACCACTGCGCCACCAGGGAAGTCCAATAATACACATTTTTAAAAGATGATGTCCAAACCCATCAGTTAACACAAATGGAAGGCCATTACATTTGAAAGCATGATTGTCATTATGGTGTCCATGATCTTAAACACACACACACACACACACACACACACACACACACACACACACACACACACACACCCCGTATGGAATATGTAGCAAATGTCATAGCAAGATTATGAATGTTGGATTATGAATGGTGGATAGGTTAAATGCAAATCATTACTCAGATTATGACATCCCACTAGGTCCCAAAAGTTAAGTAAAGAATCTGATTTTAAGGGGAAAACATAATCAGGAGACACTTACAGAACAGTATCAAGAAATCAATATGTTTATTTGGACAATCAGCCAAACAGGCTGAGGATTCTTAGATATGTCTGGTTGTTCCAGGAGTCTTAACAGTCATGTCAGGATTCCCTGTAATTGATTGACAAGAGTAGTTAAAATAATGCCGGTCCATTGACCATTTGTAATTATCAGATTAGGTAATTGTAGATTAAAGCAGTTTGGGCTCCCGTTTTATTCAATACTATAAGAATGGTTGTGCAACAATGTTAATGCATTTAATGCCTGTGAGTTTTGTATATTTTACCACGATAAAAGATAGGCCTAAAAGTGCTATAAATATGTAGTCTAGCTGTAAATACAATGCTTCTAGCCTTCTGTGGAAGTTTCTCATCTCAGTTTGGTACAAATATAATCTTAAGTATCTAAGTTCCAGTATTCCCATGAAAATATACATACATGTTTCCATGTGAGGGATGTAGTAAGTCTGTGTCATATTTTTGCAGAGACCAGCAGTGAATATAAAAGACTGAGTTCATGTGCCAGCTTGGATTACTTACAATCTGGAGAAAACACATACTTTCATATGTTTTTGAATTATTCATAATGTAAGTTCCAGGTTGTAATTAAAAAATGGGACTCCATCTGTAGTGTTCTAACTTGTAGAATTCTATAGTAGATTTCTTTCCTTCTACGAGGAACTGCTATACTTTTTCTTCCTAAACATCTATTTCCCGTTTGTTTTAATTACGCAACATTCATCAAGAAAAGTTGGTACCATTCAGAAATAATTTCTGACATTTATAACAAGGAAGAATAGCAGCTGGTTTAATTAATGATAAGTAATGCTGCATTGTAAAGTTTGAAAAATCTACCACTTTGGTGAATGGGGGTGGGTGAATGGCATGCAAACTGCTTCTGCATATTGGATTTCAGTATTGTATTACTTATAGCACTAAGTGATTGTTCCATCTGTGTTGGGAATGTTCTCCTATTGCTTCTAGTCATTTAAATAAGCAGGATACTTTTATTATAGCAAATGATACTTATGGTATTAGCAGAACAATTCAATCTTTTAGATGTCTGAGTTTTTAATTCAAGACCATCCAGATGAAACCGTTAAGGATCAAGCTGATAGGGGTGGGAAAACAGACATAATAATAAACGTGTGTCAATTGTAATAATACAGTGTAAGGAATATAATTTTTAAATTTATATTTTATAAAAATGTCAGTTGCCAGATTATAAAAAAGTCGTTAAGCGCTTATTATTGCTTTTCTACTTTTCTTTTTTCCACAAGAGATTCTATGTGTTAAAATTCATTGGAAAAGTATAGTAAACTTGAAGCTTTAAAATTACTATATAATGTAATATTTTACATTCAGAATGATAAAGAACAGTTATCATCTGGATCTTATCAAGATAACCTAGAAAGTGACTTAGTATTCTTGTTACATAAAGATGAATACAACATAAATAAGTTGTTATTTGTAATGAAAAATGGAACACACAGATGGATGTAGAAGTAGATAAATAGCTAGATAAAAAGGCACAATTTTAAGGTGAACAGATTTTCATAAAACTTGTTTCAAACTATTTAGCTTTTATAGTATAGGGTTGAGTGGAATAAGTTAATGTATATGATATTATTTTATTACCATTTTATCAGTTAGTAATATGTATAATCTTGCATCAATTTATTTTGAGTAATATTGCTAGTATTTACCATTAATATTATTCCTTGAGATGAATTTAAAAATTAACCACAACTTATTTTATTTGAATTTTCATACAGCTAAACAACAGCAGATCTCCTAACAATGAGGATTTCTTAATATACAATACTTGGAGGGCAGAATAGTTTTACAGTCTTTTTGTTTATAATGGCCTAGTTTCTGTTGTAGTGATTAAGTTGTATTTTGAGTTCATCTTCAGTAGTATATTGCCAGCATTGTAGATGAAGTAAAAATGTTCATTTAACAGATCTCTACATGCCATTCTTCTGTTTTAAACTCTATTAAAGACTATAAAAACTATTGAGTGAATTTGTGCTTTTAGAATTTTTTAAAGTTATTTCGGATACTTAATACCTGATGTAACTTAAAATCCACAGTTTCATCCTAAACTTAATAAGCTTGGAAAATAGTTTTTCTTTAGCCATGTGAAAAGATATATACATTTTACCATAAAAATTATTTCTGCATCTGAATTGCATAGAAATAGAATACCTCCAGTGTTCAGAATATGTACTCAACAGTTAAGAAATGATTATGTTTATCTATTAATGCTGTTCTCTACAGTTTTTTGTAGTGTCACAAATCCGGAAATGATGTCTTTATGACTGAAAATGAGAGCATAGACCCTAGCCACTGTATCTGATTACCAAAAGGTCATTTGTAAACAGATCCACAATGTAGAATTAAATTAGTGTACCTTAAAAGTATTTTGATAGAAAGAAATTATACTAATAGGAGTTATTTTTCTTTCCTTCAACTGGTCATTTATGCAAATAAAGAGTTTTATGTTGTAAAAATTAAGATGAATATCAGCAGAAAAACAAGACATTCAAATACAATCATATATCTGTGTTATGTAACATCAGAAGATGAGAATTAAAACCCATTAACAATAAATGCATACTTCTTTATCAATAGATAAAGTTATAGTATCTCAGATGGGTCTCTACTTGAAATCTCTCCCAGTGTCTAATTTAGCCCCAATTACAATGAATAAACATTCAGCTAAACAAAACACGTGCTTTAAGATGGTGCTTAATGCTAGCAATCTAGTCTGGTATAATGCCAGTGGCAGAGAAGCCTAAATAGGAAATTCATTAATTATGCTCTGTTTACCATCTTATTGTCAACTCTGATCATTAAGATGATCTATCTTGACTACTCTAGTTACTGCATGAAAGTGAATCATAATACAATTGAATTTAATCAGTATATCAAAATTTTTTATTTGTGCCTTTTCTAGAAAGAGTAAATATGTTGACTCATTGCTATCTAGAATGAAGATGAATTTATATTTCATTTTAATTATATATCTTTCTAATTAATTTGCTTTTGAGAGCTGTTTTGTTACACAGAAACATTTTGTTACTTAAACACTTTACATTTTTACTGAAAACTTTCACATGTGTTCCATTTTTCCCTAAACAAATTGTATTATTTTTCAGAGATCTTGCCTTGAAATGAATTGCATCTACAACATTCCCACATTGAACCAGTCTAATAATTAGTGTGAGCCTGACATTTGTTAGATATTATTGAACATATGAATAAATATACAATATAAATCTTACATGTATAAGGAAGGGGAAAATAAGGAATTTAAATAATTTGTATTATGATTTCAAAGTTTGCTCTGATTATTAAGCATTGTTTAAATTTTCTAGATAACTAAAAGAGATTAGGGATGGATTCATTCTAGGAAGCTGTTCAAGTTATTGTTTCAGCTGGGTCAAAAGCCCAGTTCTTGAGAACTGCCAGACTTGGAATTCTGAATTCATTAAACCAATATGGTAGTGAAGTGACCTTCAACTTCCCAGCAGAGTTTAGAGGGAATGTAAACAGAGAAAGGAGAACTGGTTCATTCAATATTTATTCAACATGGAGTTTCCCACATATACTTGTCACAGGCTCTGGAAAAAATGGTGAACACAAATAGCCCCCTTTTTACTTCATGGAACTTGCACCTGCTGAATTAGGCACTAATCCAAACAGTTACAAAAGCAAATCTAGCATTGCTGTTGTTATAAGAGCTTTATAAGAGAAGAGCTTTGTGCTGTGAGAACCTCTAATAGGATTTGCTGTAGCAGGGACATAATGAAATTCTCTTCGAGATACACTTTAGATAATAGCATAAGGATAAGTAGTAGTTAACTTAAAGTGGAGTGAAGGATTGGGGGTGGGGCAGAGTATCACTGAATATCCCATATCAGAAAGAGAGCATGGTTTATTTGAGAAGCCTGAAAAAGACATATATAGCTGAATTAAATGAAGAGTTTTGTTTAATATGAAATCCCCAAAATAGGTTAAGAACCAGATATGCAAAACTATTCACAAAGGACTATACAAAATTTTACTTTTCCCTAAAAGCGATGTGTTCATATAAGCCAGTTCTGAATGGTTATGGGCATGATTATGAAACCACTATATTTGTGTTTTTAAAAGTTCTTTCTCGCTACGGAGTAAAGAATAGAAGATATTCAGTGTATGTGATTTGGCTATATATAAAACTATTGCAGTAGTTCAGACCCATAATGAGGGAAGTTTGAACTTGAGTAAGGATGTTCAAGATGGAGAGAAGACCATGAATTCGGGGATAGGGGTAGTCATCATGACTGGGGGATAACTAGAACTGGAGAGTAAAGGTGGAAAAGGTGTCAAGGATGATTTTCATTATTTCCTGTGTATAGCAGTGCCTGTGACCTGAGACAATCAACACTGAAAGAGGACTAATCTGAGTTTACTATGTTATAAATACTTTGATTTGTCTCAAAATAGTAGCTTTATTTGTTTTGTTTTGTTTTTGCATAGTGTTTGAAGGTGGCAAAAGTAGTGGATTATGTAGAAGGATCCAGAAAAATTTGGCAAATTCTTGATTTTACCCCATGTTTCCATGTACGTCATTCCTTAGGTTTTAAGGAAGAAAGCTATTTTTACTTCTAAAAAGATGTGGGAAAAAGGTATCTAGATCAAAGGAGTGGAATGTAAAAAGAAAATAAAATTAATAAACTTAAGGAATTAATACCTTGGTAAATTTAATTAAGTTTTATGTTCAGATATTGGAGTTTTGCTTAAAGTTGTGTAACACAACGCAATAGAACAATAAGCAAGTACCAAGCCTAGTTAAAATATTGTAACTTGTTTAGTTTGTTTTCTAGTAGTGTACAGAATTATTCTAAAATGTGCAGAAAAATAAAATAGCCGAGTATGCATATTACATAGAGAAAAATAGGCATTTTATTTCAAATAAATTTCAAATAAGCAAAGGGGAATACTTACATAGGTAAGGAGGTATTTATATAAGTATGTAGGTAGGTAGGTAGATGTAACAAAACCAATGGAAGGCAAGAAAGAAAATGTAAATCAAGCATAGTTACTACATGAGCACTACAAATAAAGTGGTAGAAATACAAGAAGTATATTAGTAATTCCATTAATTGTAAAAGTAACTCATAAGTAAAGCCACAGTTTTAATTTTTTAAAATGTATAATAGTTTAGCTACACCTGAAATAATGTCAGTAGAAGTATTGAAAACAAAGGACAGAAAAAAGCTACTTCAGGCAAACTTAACCAAAAGTAACTCATATATCAATATTGTTATCATACAAAATAGTATTTAAGGCTACATTACTAATGATGAAAGTAACAAAACACCAACAATAATCATTAATACAATTTCATCTAACAAGATAATCACATAAAGCTGAAAATTAAATAAGAAATTGGTGAGCTAGACAATCACAGTGGGCATTTTAAACATGTTTCATTCAGAAACTGATAAATCAAGCAACAACAACAAAGAAGTTAGTAGGTATATAAAAGATTTAAAGAACACAATTTTAAGGTTGACCTAGTAGATGCTCACATAATTACATAAAATATTTATTTTTGAAAAGCACTTAAGGAAAAGTATAAATATTAATAACGTAAAGTATTTGTCTAAACCTTAAAATTTTCAAAAAACTGTTATCATATGCCAAACTCAAACTTTTCAAATCTGGAAAACAGACTTTTGAATCCTGATCAAAATAAGTGAAACTCTTCTTCTAATAGATTAATTTTAGCCTCTTACTCAAAATTAATTTTCAATGGGAACATTATTGTTAATATTTGTATTTTAATGGTAAATATGTATCTTTGATAATCCTATTTTCAACGTCCTCTTAGTCCAGTTCATCTCATTTAGAATTAATGGTACAGAATTGTGGCATTTCTATTGCATGTTGGTGGTACATACACATGAGTTTCTTTTTGGTGTATACCTAGAAATATAATGGCTCAGTGCAGGGTATGTACACATTCAAGTTTATCAGGCAGTGTTTTCCAAAGAGACTATACTAGCTACTCTCTAAACTACAGTAGGTTGGAGTCTTGTGGTGTTATATATCTACTAACACTTGTTATATATTTGAATTTTTCCTTATTTGGTATATGTGGATTGGAATCCCATCTTGGTTTTAATTTTCCTTTCCCATATTTACATTATCTTGATTGTTTGACATTTATATTTATTGTATATTTGAGTGTCCCTAATTTGTGAAAATAAATGTATTTTGCCTATTGATATTATTCATGTGTTCATTGCCATATTGAGTTATGTCTTGTTGCTGTTGACTTAGAGGCATCCTTTAAATGCTCATGTTATAATTCTTTGTTGATTTTATGTGTTGAAAATATATCCACTAATTTAGGCATTATTATTTGCTTTATTGTGCTTATATTTACCAATATTTTTCTTGTATTTCTTGCTTTCTGCAAGTTGATTGAAAAATTATTCCCTAACCAGAAGTAGTAGAGTCTTCCGTGTCTGCATTGTCTAATATGGTAACCGCTAGCATATGTAACTACTTAAATTTAAATAAACTAAAGTGGAATATCAATTCTTAGCACTAGCCACATTTCAAGTGCCTGGTAGCCTGTGGTTAGTGGTTACCATATTGAGCAGAGTAAATTAGAATATTTCCATTACCACAAAAAAATTCTATTGAGCAGGGCCGTTTTATTCTATCTTGTCAGAATTTCATTTTCTTTTGTTTTATTTATTTTTTGCCTTCACAGTTATGTGATTGGAACTTCATTGAATCTGTATATAGCTCACTCCTTAGGACTGTCAGTCATGTTCAAAAACGGTTGTGAGAGAACGAATGTAAAAGACTTTGACTTCAACATAAAATATATTTTTGGTAGTTGCTGTGTGTGTGTGTGTGCGTGCGTGCGTGCGCGTTTAAAGACCATTACTGCATTAAAATTTTTCCTTTCTAGTCTGTTTCTTGGACCTGAAACAGCATTTTTTCAACATTCCAATAGAAATTATGTTTGTCCACTTACATTTAGGGTGACTAATGTTATATTTGAACTTATTTCTATAATCTTATAATGTGCTATTTCTTTTTTAAACTTTTTCTGGTCCTCCTCCTACTTCCTCTTGCTTTGTTTTGAATTGGATAAGTTTTTTAAATTTATTTTTATATTATTTAATTATCTAGAAGTTATGTATTTCTTTTATTATTTTGTTGGTTTTTCTAGGTACATTATACCCTGATTTACTTAACACATCCAAATGTAACTAATGGTTTTTCTTCATCTCAGATAATAAAAGGGTCTTAGAATCATTTAACTTTGCCCTTTAGCCCTCATCCTGGCCCCTATCTAGATTGTCTGTTATTGCTGTCTAGGATTTAAGTTTTAACCTGCTTCTCCAAATTAGACATGAGTATTGCTTCATAAAATAAATGATTGTTTAAATTATTTACAGACACATTTTCCTATCTGTTAACTCAAGATTTCTTCTTGCGTTTAATAGCTTAACTTGTGGCCAGTTTTTCTCTTCCTGAAAAATGCTTCTTAAAATTTACTTTAGTGAGCATATTGTTTAATTAAACTCTATTTTTTCCATTTTTGTCTGAAAATATCTTTATATTTAAGTCATCAATAAAGGTAATTTTGCTATGTAAAGATTTTTGATTGGCAGTTATTTACCTCATCTCATTAAGGATATTTCTTCAATGTCTTCTACCTTCTGTTGTTCCTAGTGACAAATCACTGGCCAGTTTAATTACTTTCTCTTTGAAGCTGCTTTATATTTTCTTATTGGCTTTTCTTAATGTCTCTTTGCCTCTGCTTTTCTGCCATTTCACTATGGTATGTCTAGATGTGGATTTCTCGTTAATTAGCCTGATTGGGAATGAATGACTCCCAGATCTGATTGACATCTTTCAAATTTTCTGGAAAGCATTCAGCTATTATCTCTTTGAATATTGCCTTGTTATTGCCTTCCAGAGCTCTGTTTAGATGTATGTTAAGACTTCTCACTATTTCTTCAATGTAATGTAGTCTGTCTTTATATGTCTAGGCAGAAATATAAATAATTTCTTTGGGTCATTTTTCCAGTTCACTGATTCATTCATCAGTTCTATGTAAACTACTGCTTCATCTATCCGTTAAAAAAATCTAGTTATAATTTAAAGATATAAAAGTTGCATTTGTTTTGAAATTTTGCTTTTGTTTCTTTAGAAAAAAATCTGTTTATTTGTATTAAATTTGTTTCTATTAATTGCAGTAGTTGAAATCTTTGTGTGTCTATTTCTGCTGTTGTTTATATTAATTTTTATGCATGGTGCCTTCTCTATTTGTGTGCATGTGTGTATATGTATGAAAGTATTTTTTTTCTCTGTTGATTTGTTTCCTATTATAATGAGGTACTAATTTTCTTTTGAACTTCATTTATTGGCATTTTTTATGTCCTGAGTTAAAGTTGAATTCGTATGGTGTTTGCTTCTGTCTGCCAACTTGGGACAATTTTAAATTAAATTCTTTCAAATAGCTTAGTTTTGGAACATGCTCTGTAAAGTGAATATTGACACTTTTGGAGGATTAAAGTTTCAGATGATACATATAATTTTTCTTTTCCCCTTCGTGCAATATCAAGACAGATATTGGCAGTATTCCAGTCTGTCAACATTTAGAAATGTCAGTTTGAGAAGGGTTGGGAAAGGAATATTCTATTTCTTGTCCTCCCTTGTTTGTTTGTTTTAGTCCAGCTGGACTAAACTAAATATAAAATAAACTAAGTATGTTCCAGCTCAACTGAAAATTTCTTGTTATGTTCCACACCTTAGGTGCTACAGTTCCTGTCTTCTGTAATCTATATGGTGTTAAAGCTGTGGCTCAAGAGCTTAGGTTTTGTAGAAAACACTCAATGAGAATGCTGGCATTGGTACTTGCTTACTTCCTGGGTACCTGGTTTCCAATTTTTTGATCTCTTTATTGCCTTTATGCTCATGGTAATTCATCACTGAATTTAAAATTATTTCCAATTTAAAAAATTTTATCCAATGTTTTAGTTACCTCAGCCAGTAATTAACATTAATCTCTAAATATATATTTTCCTATAACAGAAATTATAACATAAATTCCACTATCTAAAATTTTTATACTAGACTTTTCCTGTTTCAGTTGTATGCTTACACTTATTGCATGTATCAAACCTACAAATAAACATTTAAAAAAATACGCGATGTAGACATTGTTATTGAAAACAAAATTTAAAAATTTAATCCATTTTTTGAGAAAATTGATTTTCTCTTTTCAAATTATAGGGTGATTCTTGAAGTTTTTCCCCAGGTCCAGAGAAACTGAATTTAGAGAAACAATTTAAGCACTGACTTTTAAAAATTTGGTCCGATATTTTGTTCTTTTTACTATACTAACTTACATTACATGATCACTATGGCAACGAGATACTTAGAAAATTTAAAAATATAAGTTACTGAAGCCACCGCAATAGGTTGTACTTAAGAGACTAACCATTAAAATTGTCCACAAAATAAATTGCCAAATAAATTGTGAGGAATAAAATAAATAGCAAAATCAAAATAATTAGTCTCATGCTAAATTATATAATTTGCACTAAATACTTTTCTTTTTGAACCATATGTCACGTTATGGGAAAAAATTGAACGAGAATTATTTTCAAAACCTTAATTTCCAATGCATATCAGTTCATTTAAATTAATAATTTTATAATTTGTTAACCTAAGGATCTCACTTGCAAGAACTTTTCAGAAGTAAAGTATTCAAAACATTAAATTTTATGCATAAACATAGGTGTAGTATTAACTATATTAGCATACCTGAAAAAGAATCTGTATGCCAGGGATTTCATTAAGTATCCCTTAACACATCAAATTTAAATTTAGCCATGAAAATTATATGTGTAACGAATATGTAGCAACCTGAACAGTTATTTAATGTTAGTAATATAATATTTAGGAAAGAGGAAACATTTAAAATGTAAGATATGCTTGCATATGAACTGACAAGAAGAAAACAAAAAGGAGTGAAAATATTTATGTTGGCGTGGTGAAATTGTGTATGCTTTTACAGCATGCTTCATGTATTTTTATTCTGTTCTTATAATCAAGACAACCTTAGCATGTTATGTCTAAATCAAGAGAAACTTAATCAAGATTTACTGTTTTATTAAATATCCACATAGAATTATAAACATCTATTCTAAATTGGTTAGCTTACAAATTTATATGATGATGTAGCATAATTTTACATGTGAACCAGCTATCATTTCTATAATATATGGTCTTCAGGCCAACTCATAAAATCAAATTTCCAAAATTAAAGATCTAGGGAAAATTTCCTTCATTTTCAAAACTATATGTTGAAATTTTAAAATAAATAGATGACCAAAAGAAATGAATTCAGGATACTGGGAGTTGTTAGATGAGCAAAAAATAGAAAAGAGTTGCATAAAAGTATAAAACTCCTACTTCAAAGTACAATTTCAATTTTATGTACCATTAATATGGAAAACCTGTTGATGTCCATTAATCATAATTGCTATAAACTATTATAATATTATTCAAAGCATCAATATTAAAAAAAATAAATTCAGGGCATTAATCTCTAATATGTCTGTTGATAGTAATTGCATTGAATATTCTGAAGTTGCTTCTTGGACTAAATATCAAATGACTTTACTGAATATGTGTGTTCTTTTGAGCACAGAAGGAAAGAATATGTGTAGGGTGTGTAGTGTGATTATTAGTTTTGGTTTACTGAACATTTATGATGGCGGCATTATGCTGGGTGCTGTGGATATGAGGGTAAATTATCTCTTAAGGCATTTACAAGTAGGAAGCAGTCACAAAATAGGAATAATATTTGGTCTGAAATCAATATATTAAAAAATGTTTTCAAGCAATTTCTGGCTAAAATAATGACTGAAAAGCAGTGTTGGTCTTTCAGGACCCATTTAGTCTTTTTTGAATCACTTCTTTATTGCTTAGTGGTTCTTTCAGTCTCTCATTTTTAACTATCAGGTTCTCTGCACTGCAGCAGGTGCCAGTGAACTCAAGATAAAATCTAAGTGACTGATAAGGACTGGTATGTTACATTCCTAAGGGATTTTTCTACTTCTCCTAGATTTATAGTTTTTTTTTTTTTTTTTTTTACAACTAAACAAGATCCTAGGATAATTTATTCAACTTCTATTCAGAAATTTGAATACTGAGGTCCAGAGAGAGGGTGTGACTTGTCCAAAGTCATTAGCTATTAAGTCATAGAAGGAGGAACTCTCCATTCTCCATTTTAGTATGGGTAAGAAAACTAAGCTAAACACCTCCTCCTGATTATTTACAAGAACGTCTTGATGCCAGACACTTTCTTTAACCTCTTACTTCTTCAAAGGAATAATGTATAGAAATATAGGAAGGTGTAATACAACCCTTTATGTGTTTTCTGTTCCAGGTTAAAAAAAAAAAAAAGTGATCCAAAATTCTTTCCATTACAAAACAATTGGTTTTAAATGCAACCCTACACAAAAGTAATATTAAAAGAAAATTCTAAAGATATAAAAATCCAAGGTTTAGTCTACTCATCTATCACTTATAATGGAAGCAGTGCAACTAATGATCCATTCATCATTTTGAAAATCTACTTCCAGTATATTAGGCTGCTAAATGCCTCAAGATCCAAGGGACTGGAATGAGGCTATTGTATTAAAATAAAGTACTTTAAAGTTGGAAAGTGCGAAAAATAAAGTCTTTAAAATTTTCAAGAGCTATTGAGGAATTTATAAGTACATTTTAAAACACAGAATACATAAATGAAATAAGCCATTTAAAAATAATTTTTAAAATGTTTGACTAAAATTAATTAAAACATGAAAGAGAAGTATTTTATGGTATTCTTTACAAATTAGATTTAAGAAATATGTGATACAATGTTATGAAGATATATTTTTAGCCTTTGGAAACATTCTAATAACTGTATCACTGTTGAATTAAAACATACTGAAATTTGATATGACCTTAGATCATTTTTAAAAGTAGTGCTGGATTGTATGTTAATATATTGAATATATATTTGAAAAATATTAGCAGCCATCCAAGTATCTCAAACCAACCTGTAAGCCTTGTACATGGCTGGATTTCTGTGAAATATTGTGTCTTTAGGCAGTGAAAACAAACTATTTATCTAAGCAGAGCGTGGAAGGAGTCTGCACCTCCTTCCACTGCCCTGTCTCCCAGGGAAAACAAAACAATACTGGCAAACAAACATCAGGAATATATTCCAAACTAAATATAGGGGCTTTGGAGTTACCCATTATTGCACTAGCTTTCAAAACTGTAAATATGTTAAAGTGCAAAATATGGTGCCTGCTTCATTAGTACATTATTCTAGGTAATAATACTAACAGCCACTTTAACTATAACTGATTCTGCATTATTTAATAAGACTTATTTAATGCTAAATTTGGGGGCTTTTTCAATATATTGAACAATTAGGATAACACTGTCACTGGTCAAATAAAATAGATATGGTGAGCATTATAACCTATGCTTGGTACATAGTTAATATCAAGGTTGAAGGTAGAGATTTATCCACATTTTTCCAAATAAATTAAATGAAACTTGGGAAACAGTAATCACATTGTTAAATTGATAAGTTGAATTTTAATCTACAGGTTTCTATTTTTCCCATCCAAAAAATGGATAATTTTGGCTTATGAAACAAAAAGCCAAAACCAAACCAAAACAAAACAGTTTTCTGTATTGAAATAAAGGCAAATAGTATATTAAACTAGCAAGAATTTAACTTGTTAAACCTCTGAGGCAGGACACTTGGATTTGGAGAATATAGATATAAAGTTATTTAGATCAAGAAAATAGATTCCTATGAAAAGGATTGAAGTAGATGAAGCGCTAGCATATAGGAGCAGGCATATAAAGTCAAGTAAAATATAACGATACAAAAGCTCACTGCTTGCCTTAGAAACATTACTAAGTAGTAATAGAATATCAGACTTGACAAGACAGTTAAATATCCACACTGGTGTTAGAAACTGGATACTTTTACAAGTGGTTAGTAGGAATATATAATGATACATCATTTTTGCAATCAAATAAGGAAGTATCTATCAAAAATGTTAAATGTTCATACACTTTACTACAGTAATTCTATTTGTAACAAATTTTGACTAGTATTCTCTAGCAAGGTATAAATATTACATAGTTTCATATTTTTAATCAGTGAGTTCAACTATATTCTGCTGTATTAGTCTTCACTCCCCTTTTTAATGACTACGTTGGCAGATTCTACTACGTTTGGTAACTTTTATTTATACTAAATATCATTTAGTTTTTATTGTCAATCTTACATTCACATATAATCTCCAGACTACCTTATTTCATCTTACTAAACCTCAGCAGATCCAATTCAATTGAGTAGGAGAAGGGAAGGGGAAAAGAAAAGAGAGAAGTATCCCTTTCCTTGTCTGGCCAAAATTGTAGCCTTTTAGTCATATATGACTCTTTTCAGTCTTAACATTGACTACCTATAACATGCCTCTGTGTAGCAGATACACTGGATATTGGGACTGAACTCTTAGAAAGGTAATGTTTGGTTGTTTTATTGCATGATCCTCTGATATGGGACATCCAAAGGAAACTTAACCTTTTTTGCCTGACCTCAGCTTTGCTTACCTGGAGCCCTTCCTGAAACATCTTCCTATAGACAACCTTCTTGGGTAAAGCTTCAGAAAGGTGGCTCAAGTCCCATTTCCTTCCATGGTGTCTACTGGACTAACAGGAAACTTATCCTGCATTGCTATTCCCAACAGTAAGCTTGTAAAACTACGTCTGTTCCGCCCCCTTTCTATCCTGCTACCTTTCTTAACTCTACTTTCTGTAATCAGGGGCAAATAAATGGTTCTACTGCTTAAGCAGAATTCTCACGTGGGAAGAGAGTGTCAGTTCTTCCATCTAGCAAATATCCCCGATCTGTGTAAGTGATTCTTTTGGGATTTTTCCTTAAAGTGAGATGCTACAGAAGAGCTAGTTGGGGATCCCCTCATTAGGATTACAATATTTCCTACCAGGCATAGGAGACCACAACACTTCCTCCCTTCCTCAGTTCTTCATTTAGATAAACTGGATGAATGGAAAGGGGTAAATGTGGGTTTGAATAATAAAATGAACTTATTCAAGTAGGGCCTTGAATGGCTATATGTAGCCTTAAATGTTGGTTATACTTCAGATTATAAGGTTGTTATGTTTCTTGTTTTGAGGACTAAAAATCCTACTCATCCTGATACTACTCTTGCAACCTAACCTAAGAATATAACCACACATGTACACAAAGACATTGATACAAATCTATACATTTTAACACTTTTTTTTTGTAGAAACAAAACAAGTAAAATAAAATAATGTAAAGTAAAAATAACCTGAATGTTTAATATGAGAGGATGAGTTGAAGTTAGCTTTACTCCAAACTTTGGAATTACCCCCTCATCCCCATTTGAATGTGTCCCATCCAAGCTCTAGGATGGACCCTAGCAATGTGTTCATATAGCCATATGTTTGTAAAATTTGCAATAGTAAACTATTTAACTGCAGTTGGTTAAGACTATTTTTCATTTTCAACTTCCCCAAAATATAGGTAGTACCTTAGTATATCTGACATTTCTTGTGCTGTGTAAAGTCTGATGGTTCTAGAAAAAACAACATGAAAAATCATCAATAATAGCGAAATGGACTGCGGATAAAGTATTGAAATTATAAAAGTGATACTCCCCAAATTTCAAATTCTTCAGTAAGTCAGTTGATAAGAATAAATTGCTTACAGAATTGTGTAGTTCAACACAAGGTAGCAATAATTCACAAATTAACTTTAATTACTCTTTTGTATTCATTTTAATTACTCTTTAATTCATTTAAATTATTCCTTATTTCTGATAAATTTTGTATATTTTAAACAATTATCGATCATACCCAAATTCAGTTACAATAGAACACCCTTAATCTGGTGGAAGAGAAAGAGAACACTTAATCTGTGTGTTAGGAATGATAATAGCCTCACAGATGTCCGCATATTAATCCCTGAAACCTGTGAATATATTACCTTGTATGAGAAAAGTGACTTTACATATGTGATTAAATTAATGATCCTCAGATGGGAGATTGTCCTGGAATATCTGGATGGGCCCAATGTGATCATAAAGGTCCTTATAGGAAAAGGAGACAGGAGAATCAGAGGCAGAGAAGGAGATAAGATGACACAAGCAGATGTGAGTGAAAGAGAGAGAGACAGACAGAGACAGAGAGAGAATTGAAGATGCTGAACTGCTGGTTTTAAAGATGGAGACAAGGAGTTCAGGTGGCCTGTTTCCTCTAGAAACAGGAAAACACAAGGAAATGGGTTCTCCCCAAATTTTGGAAAGAACACAGCTGTGCCAACACTTTGATATAAGCTAAATAAACCTACTTTGGACTTCTGACTTCCAGAATTGTGAGGTAATACATTTGTGTTGTTTCAAGCAACTAAGGTTGTGGTAATTTGTTGCAGCAGCAACAGGAAACTAATAAAAATTGAAAGAAAATATTTGTGGTATTTGTCAGCATTAAATTTCAGTTATTGTTTATGTTCTTCTGAAGACTAATATCCACTTTGTTTGAAGTTTATTAGTCATTTTCTATTCTTTTTCTTTTAAAAAAAAAAGAAACACTGTGTAAACATGAGACCAACAGAAAGTGGATCTTCCCTTGCATAGAAAAGTGGTTAAATTTTACAGCATCATTTTCTTCTTTTGAAATAATTGAATATAGTGTTCTGTTTATCATAGAGTTTTATACTTTAAGAAGTACTTTGGCAGAGACCTATAGAGCTTTTGCAATTCATTTTCTTCTTTAATTTTATATACCTGTTGGGAAGATAACTATATACACATTCAACAAGATAGTTTCTCTTCTTTGACAATACAACCACTTTCTTATCTAAAACAACCACATATTGTTTATCTAACACTGGAAAGGACTTCCTATAGAAGTTTAGCAATTAAGTCACACCAGATGCTCCACTTCAAGAATAAGGAGTAGCTTGTCAGTAACATTATAAACCTGTCTACTTGTTTTTATTTAGAAGTCATTAAGCACTACAGCAAAGTAACTAACTACCACTGTTTGAGGTACTATAATCACCTTGCATAGAGAGTCAAGTATGGGAGATAATAATAATGAATTGTATATGCGAAAGTATTATTAAAGAAAGCAAATAAAATATGTTCTCCACAGTCTTACCTTTTATACTTTAGTAAATTAACTAAATCTGAATTAGTTTATAATAAGTTGAGCTCAATGGGTATTGATTAATTTAACAAGTCAGTATCTCATTCTTAATTGCTGAAATATTCGTGCACAATTAAAATTTTTGTATATATCCTATTAGCTTTATCAAAATGCCCAGAGTAAAAGTGTGCAAGAGTTTTCTTAGTGTGAATCATAATGCCATTTCATCCTCCTGCCCTGACTTTGTTGTCTTGCATGCTAGTTTTTAAACAAACCACCATCTAAAATGAGTTATTTAAGGTCACAGATTTAGTAGCATACACTTATTGAAATAGTTGGTAGATAATGATACGTGAAGGAAATACTAAGAAACATTATTAGTTTTCAATTACTGTGCTTGATCAGAAATAAAAGAAAAAAAGAACACTTTTTTTCTGAAATTTCACTGTATTTAAAAACATTGGAACTCTCATATTTGTATTTTAAATTATTTTCTCTTCCTCACTTGGTTTTATAATTCTAATATGGGTTATTAAATAAAGCTTGAAGTAAGTGAAAATTGTCTTAATATTTCAAAATAGGTCTTAGGTTTTGTATATGCATGGACACATACACTCACTGCATAAATCACATAGAAGGAAAACAAATTGTTTTGGTGAGCATTAGTTAAGACTGAAAAATTACAAATTTCTATTTAAATGTTCATTAACTCAATGCCTGGAATTTTATTTCAATGGTTCTTTCATTAAAACTAAACAAATACTATGCTAGTGAAATATTCATTAATTTTAATTTCTTTTTCTTCTTTTTCTGGGTGTGTGTGTGTATGTGTTGTTCAATATAATTTTTACCCTAGTGCATATAATTTAATACATATTTGCTTTTCCATGTTAACATATGGTACTTTCTCTCATTTTATTACTCCTTAAGTTAATCACTGTCTTTGAATTCATCGTTCTTGCTTATGATCATTATTTTTGTATTCAGTCTACATGTACAGCTATTCTAGCATAAAGTTTCACAGTTATTTCTACTGAACTTAGAAAATTTCCGCTTTTTTCTATAAATAGTTTGCTAATAATTCATGAAAAGCATTATTAATGCATTGCAATTGGACATATAATATTCTTTTAAGAATAACAAACATTCTATGCTTAGTTTTTCTCATCTTTGTTGAATATGGAAGCATGGGCAAAACACTCCCAGGAAACAATACTTCTTTTTTTTTTTTTTTTCTTTAACATCTTTATTGAAGTATAATTGCCTTACAATGGTGTGTCAGCTTCTGCTTTATAACAAAGTGAATCAGTTATACATATACAATATGTTCCCATTTCTCTTCCCTCTTGCATCTCCCTCCCTCCCACCCTCCCCATCCCACCCCTCTAGGTGGTCACAAAGCACCGAGCTGATCTCCCTGTGCTATGCGGCTGCTTCCCACTAGTTATCTATTTTACATTTGGTAGTGTATATATGTCCATGACACTCTCTTACCCTGTCACATCTCACCCCACCCCCTCCCCATATACTCAAGTCCATTCTCTAGTAGGTCTGTGTCTTTATTCCCGTCTTGCCACTAGGTTCTTCATGGCCTTTTTTTTTTTTTTCCCTTAGATTCCATATATATGTGTTAGCATACTGTATTTGTTTTTCTCTTTCTGACTTACTTCACTCTGTATGACAGACTCTAACTCCATCCACCTCATTACAAATACCTCCATTTCATTTCTTTTTATGGCTGAGTAATATTCCATTGTATATATGTGCCACATCTTCTTTATCCATTCATCTGTCGATGGACATTTAGGTTGCTTCCATGTCCTGGCTATTGTAAATAGAGCTGCAATGAACATTTTGGTACATGACTCTTTTTGACCTATGGTTTTCTCAGGGTATATGCCCAGTATTGGGATTGCTGGGTCGTATGGTAGTTCTATTTGTAGTTTTTTAAGGAACCTCCATACTGTTCTCCATAGTGGCTGTATCAATTTACATTCCCACCAACAGTGCAAGAGTGTTCCCTTTCCTCCACACCCTCTCCAGCATTTATTGTTTCTAGATTTTTTGATGATGGCCATTCTGACTGGTGTGAGATGATATCTCATTGTAGTTTTGATTTGCATTTCTCTAATGATTAATGATGTTGAGCATTCTTTCATGTGTCTGTAGGCCATCTGTATATCTTCTTTGGAGAAATGTCTATTTAGGTCTTCGGCCCATTTTTGGATTGGGTTGTTCGTTTTTTTGTTATTGAGCTGCATGAGCTGCTTGTAAATCTTGGAGATTAATCCTTTGTCAGTTGCTTCATTTGCAAATATTTTCTCCCATTCTGATGGTTGTCTTTTGGTCTTGTTTATGGTTTCCTTTGCTGTGCAAAAGCTTTTAAGTTTCATTAGGTCCCATTTGTTTATTTGTGTTCTTATTTCCATTTCTCTGGGAGCTGGGTCAAAAAGAATCTTGCTGTGATGTATGTCATAGAGTGAAACAATACTTCTTTATGGAAGAATCTATTCATCCTCTCTGAAATCATGAATTTGACAAATTAATTATGTTATCTTTTACCTATATATATTATTTCAGCCCAGTTCTGCCACTGATGTTGGCAACATCTGAACAAAATGGCATTTGCATGCAATCATCTTTTTTTTAAGGACAAAGAACAAGAATTGAGGAAGAATATTTCTCTGTGGCCTGGAGGTTGTTAATCATGGAAGTGGATGTTTAGAGTGGTAGACCACACTGTGCCTGTTCTGAACATTTAATCCCTAGTGAAGGAGCCTAGAAACAAAGACACCCCAGTAACAATACACACACATACTGGCCAGGTCCTGGTTTTTAATACCATTTCCCGCTAAAAGGAACTGGGACACGTCAGAAAAATTACTGATTCCAGAGCTGGCTCAGGAAAAATACAAGATGAGTCTGGAATATTTTATTATGAAAAGAAGTAACAAAGTGTTAAAAAAAATGATGGCAGCATGTGACAAGGACACAGGGGCCAGTTTAAGGATTCACGCTGACTAAACCTGTGATAAATAGAGCCTCAAAACAAAGTATTGACAATACTGAATTAAAAACCATTTTAAAAAGTAGAAATCCATGAACTCAGTGGGCCCCAAAATTTGCTGCACCTTGGAATTGTCTAGGGATCTTTAAAAATAACGATGCCAGGCTCTCACTTCAAGACATTCTGTTTTAATTGGAATGTATGAGGAGCAAAAGGAACATCAGATTTCTTTTATATTTTCTTAAAATTTACTGTCTAATTATAATTAATTGGGAAAAGAAGAAGAATATTTGTCTACAATGTATTGTTTTTGTTTTTGTTTTTGATGTTGATCCTCTTAAAGTAGAGGAAATTTAGTTTTTTTTTTTCTTACCTCCTTGATGAGATTAGGGAATTTATATCCTCAATATTTATTATATTATTGAGCAAGATCAAACAAACATTTGGCGGCAAATTAGAATATTTTCCTAATTGGGAACATTGACTTTTTTTTCAGTAAACCAGGATTTTCTACTTTGCCATAGTACACCTTGTGTCAGATTGTAAGTTCAAGGGCTCCAGTGGATTGTAAGGAATCAGAGGTACACAATAATATGACACCAGGGGTTAAATAACTTATCTTCACTTTTTAATTTTTTTTCTTCCCCTCATTTGCCCTACTGTTTCTAGCAACAAGAACCTTGAACTTTTAGTGTCCAAGATGTTTTTTCTTTTTTTAATCACGCATTTTAATGGCACTAGTTTGGTACTTAAAGGTCAGTTTTATAAAAGACAATTCGACTCCAGTTAATTCCATTTTCATTTATCTACTCTGATTTACTTTTTAACCTTACCTGTTTTTACTAGTGTTGTTCTTACTAGAAATTATGTCATGTTATTATGCATTTTCATTCTTAATTTAACACTGAAATTATCTTGCATGTGTGAAAATATCAGAAAACTATAGAGGTCTTTAGATATGAATGTGGTAAATATTTTAATTTTTCTCTACAGACAAAGTGCTTGGGCTAGGACAGAGTGTGGGAGATGGACTCAATGTGTGTGGTGTGTGTGTGTGTATGGTGTAGTGTGTGTTTGTTTCCTCAGTCATAATGCAAACTTTTCCGAAGAGGTCTTTCCACTCCACCTATTCTCTTTTCTATTAATGTTTTCAATACCCTTTTCGGTATTCAAGTAACTTAATGCTTCTGATTATGAAAGTTTTAATTATCAAAATCAAGTCCTGAAATACTTTGGGCTATTGAGATGTAAAGAAACATCTTACTTAACAATGGGTTTTATTTTTTAGGATATTACTGTTTTAGAAGTTATGATAAATCAAGTCAAGTCAGAATCATTTTATATTTATAGCTAAGTGTGTGTGTATATATATATATATATATATATATATATATATATATATATATACACATACTCACATATACTATTGTTATTTGAATTCAATGGCATTTTAAAATAATGTGTAAAATATTTTAAAATTGCTTCATAATGATGTAACCCTGTGATTTCAATAGTTTCTGAAACAATATCAGTTTTTTAACCTGCAAGTTATTCAGGTGTGTCTTATTTCAGTTTTAATTGCAGTGGATGGAGTTTAAAATTAAAACTACTTTTAGAACTTGGGGCATTTTTCACTTTTAAGAGACCAGTTTTAATCTGCTGTAGGTGGTTATTTTGGAACCCATGATAATTATATAGTAAATGAGGAGAAGATAAGATGTGAATTATTTCATGAAGTATTTTCCCCAACCTTGGAAGATATTTTAAGCAGAAGGAAATTTAGTACTACACTGAAAAATGCATAATGTTTACAATGATAACTTGAGACTTTCTGGAGAAAGAGACTGAGGAGAGCATTTCCAGTAAAGTCCTAATGATTATATTTAAAATGTTTCCATATTTTCTGAAAAAGATTGTTTCTGTTTAATAACTAGTTAACATTTTATTACTATATTTCATATATAAAACATGGAATATAGTATTACCAACTGAAATGAGTTATAGTCAGGTCTAATGTGCTAATAATTTTGTTTAAAGCAGGGAACAATGCAGTAACTTAAAATAGATGTATGTTATGTACATTTCTACCCAGAATTAATATGTTACAAAATATTCTGTAGGCATAACACATTCTTCCCTGTATTTTTAGAACATAACATTTTTAATGAATTTCAGAATTATTGTGCTTAACAATAATTAAGCTATTTAGTTTGAACTAACCATTTTAATATAACTTTTACAAAGTTGTAACCAATGTTTTTCTGGGACACAGTAACCTAAGGATGCAACAAAATCATAAAAGCAGGAATCAAACAAATTTTCTAATCTAGTACTCACACAAAAAGTTAAGAAATCCCTACTCCTCCATCCTACTCCATACCATTTAATTCCTGACCCATGGGAAACCAGAGAATGGTGTCCTTCTCTACCACTTCCAATGATGGTCATGTGCCCTCCTAGACAGTTAGGCTTGTGAGTATTGGAAAGAGCCTATTAAGGATCTTCCTTGTCTAGAATTGGCTGTATAGATGCCCTGCATCCTGTAGAACTTGCCATTGCTCCCTGTTGCTGTGTGCTAATTATTGTCTCCCTGGCAGTCAAATGTTGTCTGCTTCTTCCTGCCCAACTGTATAGGGCTGCTAGATTTGTTCAGGTCTCACAGGGATTTTGACAACACAACTCTTCATCTTATTATTTATTTCATTCCCTCCACTCATGGATGTGAATCCCTTGAAGTATGATTAAGGAACAATCTGAATGATAGACTTGGTGCTTCAAAAATCACTCCTATCTGATGACAAGCAGATTTTGTAGGTGGATGAAGTTTACATCAGGGTCCATTGGTCTACCCAGGACCCAACAGTTATGTACAAAAATTTTGAGGGCTGCAAAGTTGAGGTTCCTATTCTGGGTCCTCAGTTCACAGAGACATCATAATGAGTAGTGTACAAAATATGTTAGATCTTTGGATATGTTTTTGATCATTTTGTGGGTATTCCTTAAAATCAGTACAAACTTCAAAATTTGAAGTTCAAAATAATTTCTATCATATTTTAGTTACATTTACATAATTGCTGAGTATATAAATTTGGTCACACTATAGAACTTAATAGATTTGATGTTTATAAACTAAGGGGGATTTATTTTATCTATTACCACTGAATGTGATAGATAAAAGTCACTATTTCCAATTTTCTGCCTCCATTTTTCTTATTGTTTTGTGAGAAGAAAGAAGAATGGATGCTACAAAGGTATAAAAATGATTGATATTTCTACCTTCATATCATCATTACTGCTTACCATCCACCATACATATACCCAAAGGCTACATGCTCACAATTATCTTTGTCTACTGTTCTTCATGAGTCCTTAATTCCAGCAAGGTCAATTCAGAACAAGAAGATTTAATCATAGACATCAAATTCCACTTTTAAGTTATAGTTTATACTGTTTGAATATAGACTTTCTAAGAAAGGGAATCTTAGTAGTCGATTGAGTGATCTGATGCTAGAATCATTATTTCATTTTTATATTTCAAAACGTGTTTCTCCCTAATAAGTTCCATTTCTTGACAGGATATTTCTTCATCATAACCAAATATTTAAATTTTACAAGTACTAATGGACCAAAGGAACTCTTTCATGGTGATGTTTGAAAATCTTATGTTATATAAAAAAGTGCTTTAAGAAAAACTGGGGAATGATGAATAATAATGTCACCTGCATTACTTAACTTGGAAGATTGCACTTTTAATATGCACTTTTTTAAGGTTAAGATCTTTAGAATATGTAGTGCTTTAAGTGAAATAAATGTCACACCACTGCAACTCATTTTCTATGTTCTCCAAACAGTAAAACATGATATGTTCATAGTTGAGTTGTGTATGAGGAAATTGTACTGCTTGTCATTTCCTAGAAAGAAGATGGTCTAAATAGCACCCCTGCTTCTAGCCTTTCCCAGCTGAAAGAGTGTTTGATCTGAAACTCAGGTATGTCTTCCATTTTCACTGTCACTAGGAGGACTAAGCCCAGGTTCTGTAATGTGGTCTCCAATGATTTGGAAACTGTTATCTCTTTAGACCCACTTCTTTCCTTTCCCACCTTCATATTTCAACTTTACAGGATTCTAGTTACTTTTTGTATAAATTTACATGAAGTAATATTTAACTGCATCCTTGCATAACAGATGCTTACTGCACTAAGTGACTAACTATGGGGCTTCAGCCATGACAGCCTCCTGAGGAACCCCCAAGGCTGAGGAGATTGAGTCATCTATTCTTGAAGTGTAACCTAACCCTAAGGAAGTATGATGCTTCTATAGGGCAGAGCTTCTCTAACACTGTTTTGAAAGATCTTTAGGAAACTCTGAACCATAAGTATGTTAACACTTTTTGTAGTTCTTTGTGTACCTACCTCGTGTTGTTCTTTTTCTTCATGGTCTTGTTTATATTGTTCTTTCTCATTGAAACACACACAAACTTTACTTTTACCTGTTTGTTTGGTATCTTTCAGAACTCAGCACAGGCATCATCTTCTCTAGAAAGTCTTTTTAACTTTTGAAGATTCATGAGATGAACCTCCTCAGTAACACCAAAATATACTTTTTAAAAGTCTTTTTTAAAAAAAATTAATTAATTAATTAATTTATGGCTGTGTTGGGTCTTCGTTTCTGTGCGAAGGCCTTCTCCAGTTGCGGCAAGCGGGGGCCACTCTTCATCGCGGTGCGCGGGCCTCTCACTATCGCGGCCTCTCTTGTTGCGGAGCACAGGCTCCAGACGTGCAGGCTCAGCAATTGTGGCTCACGGGCCCCGTTGCTCCACGGCATGTGGGAGCCTCCCAGACCAGGGCTCGAACCCGTGTCCGCTGCATTGGCAGGGAGACTCTCAACCACTGCGCCACCAGGGAAGCCCTCTATCAGTACTCTTAATATATAGTTTTATGGTTCTTTAATTTTCTTGCTCCATTGTATATTGGTATTCTTGCATACTGAGTAGTTGTTGAATTTATTTTTAGATTTCTGGCAACTATCACAGTTATCAAGAAATGCTTCTAAGTGAGTGGATGAAAAAGGACAAGGCAGGAGATATTTTACAAATAATAAAAAGTTGTCAGATTTGACACATTTAAAATTCATCTGTATTTTAAGTTTTGAAGTTCTTAGATTTTTATTTTGGGAGAGGAGAGAAAAAGGAGAGTTCAAAGTAACTGAGTAAGCATATACATTTGGCCTTGGTAATTTCATAGATCTGAACTCAAGTATGTGTCAAAATACAAATAAATGAACACATTTCTAAGAAATGAACATCATTAACATTTTCTACAAAAAAGAAAAGAGATGATAACCTTTATTTCATATGTCATTATTAAAAAATTACATTTTTACATAAAGTGCTTTGGTTCAGGGTGTCCAGTTTTTTTAAAAAGTGACTTATAGGTAGCTTCATTGGTGAATTCTACAAATATTTAAGAAAGAAATAGTACCAACACCACACAATTTCTTTCATTAAGTAAAGGAGTAAATGCTTCTCAACTTATTTTTGGTAGCCAGTGTTGTCTTGATATCAAAACTAGGCAGAAACAATACAAGATAAGTACAGCCCAATCTTTCTCATGAACATGGATACAAATATTTTTAACAAAATACTAGCAGTTGAATAAATCAATAAATAAAAAGGATAATACATCATGACTGTGACTAAGTGGGTTTTATCCTGGGAATGTGAGATTGATTTAACAAATAAAAATCATTTTATTCACTTTATTAGAAAAAACATACGATTACATATGATTATTATTATAGATGTAGAAAAAGATTTGGATGAAGTTCAATATTCATGTGTGATAATGGCTCTAAACAAACTAAAAGGAAATTCCCTATCCTGAAAAGGACATCTATGAACAATCCACAGTTAACATCATCCACACAGATGAAAGTATGACTTGTTTCCTTCTAAGTTTGAGAATAAGACAAGAATGTCCACTGACTTTTAGTCAGTGTTGTACTACTTGGTAACAAATTATAAACAACAGATACATGGAACAGCAGGCATAGATCTCAAAATATTATGCTGACAAAAGCATCTAGACAAAGAAGTATAATGTATAGTGACAGAAAGCAGATCAGTTTTTGCCTGAGGCCAGGGGTAGAGTTGACTAGGAAGAGAAACAAAGGAGCTTTTTAGAGTTATGGAGATGTTTTATATTTTGATTGTGGTCACCATCAAGTGGATGTATACATTTGTCAAACTCATAAACACATATACTTGAACCGAGTACGTTTTATCATATGTAAGTTATACCTCAAAATGTTTATTTTTAAAAAGAAAGTACATTGTCTTATTATGGTATAGAAAATGTATATCATTGTATTTAATAACAAATTATTTCTTAAAGAGAATAGCCAATTGTTTCTTAAATATTAGGGATTTGTAATTCTACCATGAAAACTTCCAGTATGTGTCTTATCTTTATAGTATTTCACATTACTTTTCTAGACTTTAATTGCAACATATGCAGTAAGTGAGGATATTTTCCTTCATTATAGATAAGCTCTTTGTATTATGTTTTCTGCCTTTGTTGATTGCCTAGGATTAGAAATCAAATATTCTGTATTAATGTGAATTAGATCTTTTACGCCAACAAATTTGTTGGGGTAAAACAGAACGCTGAAAGAATAAATCAGAGTCACAGTTCTCTCTGATTGATCTTATAATCTGAGATGTCATCTCCTTTAACCCTTTAACTCTTAATGTCTGTCTTTTCAATATGTAGACACACACACACACCGATGCACACGCACACTCTTGATATGCTTCTCATTCATGTGGCTAGGGTTTCTCTTCCAGTGCAGAATGGCCTCAAACAACCTACACATTGCAATGTTTGAAGGCACTGTTGCTTTTTCTCGATACTAAGTTTAATTATGTAATCCCATACTATTATTTTATTTTTCTTACTGATTTTTTTATGGTATTAAACTGTTATAATGGTTTCTCTAACTTCATTACTTAGGAGAAACAGTGTTTCCTTTATTTTTATTTTAGTTTGTTCTTAATCTGTCCTCAAGTGCCCATCATTTAACATTCTTGCCATACACCCAAAGCCTCTCCCCTCCATTATTTTTACTTCCCTTTCAAAGAATATTTTCATATTTATTGAATCTAAAACATACTAGCTAAGGGTATATTACTATTCTCCATAACAGGATGATGCTTCATATCTGCTTTTAAATATCCTTTTTAAAGATAAGGTTTGCTTGGTTCTTTAGGCCAATGTTTACTTAAACTAATAGTTTTCAAAACACATTACTTAAGATATAACAGGAAAAAGAACTGTAGAAATCAGATAATATATTTACTTCTTTGCCCCTCTTTTCTGTTTTCTTTTTTTCCCCTCTTTCTACATTATCTTGTGTAGGCATATGGCAGCCAGTTGCTTAGGGAGCCAAGTTTCATTAGTGAATCTGGCAACATCCCCAACTCATTCTTCTTACTACCCGAGCCCTATACTTGCAACTTAGGCATAATAATTATGGAAGCTCTTGTGTGCCAAAGATGGAGGAAGTCTGAAGAGTTCATACCTGAGAGCACACTCTCAATTCTTGTTCCTATATCTTATAAAGCTGGATTCTTAGCATGTTAAAATCAAGATCTTTTAGAATGATGGCCTTCACATTTTCTTGATACAATAGTTGATGATGGTGTGATATATTTAAGAGAATTTACCTTGTCTGATATTAAAATAAATATAAAAACAAGTATAGTTCTGTTTTATTGGTTTACTCTTTCTATAATGAGCATCATATTTATCTAGAATGGTAATACCAGATGAAAAATTATAGACACAGAACTTCACATTAGAAAAACACATCTATCCATTTTTTCTGACATAGCGTAGAGGATGATATCCCAGTTGAAAATATCACTTAAGGCCTTGTTTATTTTCCTTTAAGCATTGAATACTTTTCTTTTTTACTTCTTTTCTTTCTATGATGAAGTGCAGCATGTTAGTATACAGGGAATAGTGAAGTAGAAAGAATAAAACCTAGGTGTTAGTTCTGTTTTGTCATGATTTTGGTCAAGTCATCTAAATATTATGAACTTTGAACTTTCTCTTTTATAAATGAAAATTCAAATACTTGCTAGCAGCCTTTTTCTCACAGTGAATTTATATAGAACATAAAATATACTCCATAAGTTTGCTTTGAATAACTAGGAGATATACACATTTTATGTACCATTACTTTTCTGATTTTATCTTATTTTTATAATATATTTGCGATAAATTACTCAGGTGTAATTTACTTTTCTGATTTTATCTTATTTTTATAATATATTTGTGATAAATTACTCAGGTGTAATAAGCATATTTTACTAAAACTTCAAATAAAATTCTATTTATAAATTTTCTGGCTCTTCCCATAGTGAAGAACATAGCACCAGGAAGAATCATGTTATTTCCAATTCTTCCAATTTTAATATTGCTTATTGAGAAAGTGACTAATCTTGTAGAAAGTAAGCATGTAGGTTGAAGTAAAATATAAACAACACATGCAAAAGGAAGCATTGGGAAACTGAGTACAATCTAACTAACAACGTTGAAGGTTATACTGCTCTCCGCATGACAGGACAATAAAGAGATGAGGTGTTGGGGCAAGGAATAGCAACTTTATTCAGAAAGCCAGCAGACTGAGAAGATGGTGGACAACTGTCCCAAAGAACCATCTTACCCGAGTTAGAATTCAGGCTTCTTTTATACTAAAAGGGGAGGGGTTGTGGCTGGTGGTTGCAAACTTCTTGGTGTTGGCCAGACCCTGCCTGGAGGGGATGTGATAATCCTTTGTTCTTGCAGCTGTCCACAAAGGTCTGGTGAGGACATTCCTGTAAACTTCCAACAAGAAAATTGTTATTTTCTGTTCTGCAACTTTTTATCTCTATGTGAATGAAAAGTGTTATGGCTTTAAAGGTCAGGCCTGGGAGGCAGAGCCTTGAGAAAGGACTATTATGTATATTTCAGGTTATAAGCAACATTCTTTTACTTATTGAGGAAAACAAAGGTGCAGAGCCCAGCTATAGGAATAGGTCCAACAGGGATTCAAGTTTGTTCTCTGTTACAACAGTATAGGTTCCCTGGAGTCAAGAATAGCCCATGCAAAATAGCTTCCATTATTAGCATGATTCTAAAAATATTTTACCATAAAATTCTCAAAACATCTTAAAGTGCCTTTAAAGTGAATCATGTTAATACACTTATTTGTTTTTAGTGGAGGGAGTGGAGTAAGGCATTAGGAACCCCTTATCCAACTTTCAGAAAAGAAATAGTGAAGTAAATATACAGAAATTTAACTGTCAGGGTTAGAGGTATTATGATAATCATTGGCAGAAAGGCAAGAACCAAGGAGGGATGTGAAAATTGCAATACAACTAAAAAGTTTATAATAAACACATCACATGATCAATTGCATTTTGAAAGGAATAAATAGATTATTTAAATATCACTTATAATCTGTACTAATGCATAAATAAAAATGTTTGTGTGTATATAAATTTACCTTCTTGTGTTTTAGCAAGTATTTTGTTAACCAGTCTTTTGATTCCTAAGTGTAGATGAACTGATTGCAAAGTAAAATATTAAAAGGCATACAAATTCATCTTGCTTTATAAAATAGTAAAATCTACAAGTATATGTCTGGCAAATAATATCAAATTTTATATTTTTCAGAAAAAAATCTCTAAATACATTTTATGTCCTATAATAATGTATTCATTAAATCCTATACTAATATTTAACTTTTTCATCTGATATAGGAAATGTTCCTTTTTAATCTGTTATGTAAACACTCTCATTATATGAAAGTGTTTCAATATTCTGTAAAGATAGACAAGATGCAGACTTCTCGAAAATCTATAAAACTTAACTTCTCAACTTGCTCTTCATTTCTTAAATTATTGAAAGAACTGTGTTAGGGAAATGTGCTGGGCAGATATTTTTCTTCTTATTCTATTCCAGTCCCTGATGTGTAACATTGCACCACACTGGGGCAGCAGATGGCAAGATTAGTTTTCTTAAATAAAAGTCTATCACAAGTACCTGGTGTTTGGCTTTGATTTAAAAGAGTAATGGGAAATTTACATTTTTTTCTTAATATATTTGGCTTCAAAACGATTACCTGTGTGTAGTTTAATTGTGAGAAGCTAATACAGAGACATCCTTTATTCATCAAAGAATTTTGTGTACCAGATCATCCTCTAAAATCCTGTACATGATATAAGCACATTATTATATCTCTTGAATATTTATTTTTAAACTAACGATGAAAGGCATCACTGTGGTTGCAATATTTTCATGTTTACTACTTTCTGCATGATTTCTGCATTTTCATTTCTGTTAAAACAATTCATATCTTTCTCCGATATACATATTAGGTATTCTTTTGCTTTCAAATAAAATGCCAATTGTATTTGTGTGTGTGTGTGTGTGCTCTGTCAGTAACTGGAGGGTTTAAAGAAAAGAGATCTAAGGCCACAATCATTATATTAATGAGATTATATTAATCTGAGTCTTTTGTTTCTGTCTCCTCTATCAACATTTCATGTATTAAAGCAATACTATCCATGTGGAATATGTTAGCTCCAAATATACTTTTCTTAACACCAGTGATACTTATTGGCATGATACGTAATTTTACATTGAAATCTTATATTGAAGATATTTGGTTGTCTCTGGTTTATTGCTAAGGATGTGATGACCCAGGAAAGCTGGTTTATTAGCAAGATAATTAAAGTGACCTTTAATTTTTCACAGACGAAGACTATTATTGTTTTAAAATATTCATTTCTTAGATATAGCTGTATATATTCTTTAAAAAATAAGTTCTTTTGGTAAAATAGTTGGAAAAAAAGGCTTTACACTGAAATTAAAAAGAAATGCTTATGACATTAAAGGGGCATAACAGATAGGGAGTGTTACAAACTGTGACAGCAAGACACTAACATCATTTAATAAACTATATTTAAACCTTTTAATTATTTCATTCATTGGAGTTTGAGATGGTGGAATTTTGATGAAATCCTGATTGGTTAATTTCTAGGCAGTTAAAATAAATTATTTATGAAAAAGGGCCTCTTGCATTCCTTTGTTAAATAGCACACCTCTCTAGTATCTTTCTTTTTTTTTTTTTAAAGATTTGATTCATTGATTGATTGATTGATTACTATGTTGGGTCTTCGTTTCTGTGCGAGGGCCCTCTCCAGTTGCAGCAAGCAGGGACCACTCTTCATTGCGGTGCGCGGGCCTCTCACTGTCGCGGCCTCTTTTGTTGCGGAGCACAGGCTCCAGACGCGCAGGCCCAGCAGCCGTGGCTCACGGGCCCAGCCGCTCCGCGGCATGTGGGATCCTCCCAGACCAGGACCCAAACCCGTGTCCCCTGCATTGGCAGGCAGACCCTCAACCACTGCGCCACCAGGGAAGCCCTCTAGTATCTTTCTAAGAACTTTTTCCTCTTGCTTTGTTTAGTGAAGATTTTTCTTTTGATCTTCTTTCTACTTTGTTCTTGCATGTTTCCTCATTATGGTGTGAATCGATACAATGGAAATTAAAGTCATTTCGCTTGATTGCCGAGTCAAACAGCAGTTAGATGTTCTCATTTAATGGTCCATAAAATAAAGTAAAAATTCAATATTTATGTAAACAAATTTCCTCAACACTCAAATGTATACATTTTACTCCCTTAATACAGAGCCATTTTGGATATAAACTAAGACTACTAAAGTAGCAACAAATGGTAAAGTATTACTTTACCCTTTTGCTATACAGTATACATATTTTTTTGTAAAGTTGAAATCATGTTGTATACAAAATTGCATCTTCAAATAATATAGCATCATCAGTATCTCCAATGATAGGCAATAATTTTTAGAAATAGGTTGTTAGTGGTTGCATAATATCTCTTAGCGTAAATGTATCATATCACTCATTCTTACACAGTTGTAGTTTGTCACTTTTCCTTTCTTTAAGTAATATTGTGATAATTATTTTAATAATTTTCCGTTGGGGGAGGTGGCAGTAGTTATTGCTATGTTTGGGTTATTGAAGTCTAGTTCATTAGTATTGCTCCTTTTACAATTTCTGATTTGGCAAATTTTAGTATATTTGGGGGGTTGGAAAAGTATTTGATTAATTAGCTACTTGAAAAGAAGGTGTATTTCTTTTGAGAATTAAAACTAGCCACACACACACACACACACAAACACAACTAGTTCCATTATTCAAGTTATCTCTACTCAGTTTTCTAATTACTTATTAAATGCTTTATGTAAATGTTTTCTATAAGCACTTGTTACAGTGATTTTGTTACATAGCAGATGCCAGTAAGCAGTACATTACCGTTTAGTACCACTATAGTTCTATAAGGTTTTGTACATTTTATTTATTATATAATTAAGATTTTTCCAGATTACTTTATGAACTGAATTCAACTTGTCAGACATTTTTGTTAAAACTCTAATTTGACTAATAAAGTAAACCTATTTTATTTGTGCTTAATTTAACTGTTTTTATATTTTTTTTATTGAAGTGTAGTTGATTTACAGTGTTGTGCCAACCTCTGCTGTGCAGCAAAGTGACTCAGTTATACACATATAGACATTTTTTTTAATGTTCTTTTCCATTATGGTTTATCACAGGATATTAAATATAGTTCCATGTGCTATACAGTAGGACCTTGTTGTTTATCCATCCAATATATAATAGTTTGCATCTGCTAACCCCAAACTCCCAATCCTTCCCTCCCCCACCCACCTCCCCCTTGCCAACCACAAGTCTCTTCTCTATGTCTGTGAGTCTGTTTCTGTTTTGTAGATAGGTTCATTTGTGCCATATTTTAGACTCCACATATAAGTGATCTCATATGGTATTTGTATTTCTCTTTCTGATTTACTTAGTATGATAATCTTTAGTTGCATCCATGTTGCTTCAAATGGCATTATTTCATTCTTTTTTATGGCTGAGTAGTGTTCCGTTGTATATATGTACCACATCTTCTTTATCCATTACTCTGTCGATGGACATTTAGGTTGTTACTATGTTTGGGGTATCGTGAATAATGCTGCTATGAACATAGGGGTCTTTTTATTTTTTCAAAAAAATTTTTTGAATTTTATTTATTTTTTTATACAGCACATTCTTATTAATCATCAATTTTATACACATCAGTGTATACATGTCAATCCCAATCGCCCAATTCATCACACCACCACCCCCACCCCCCCGGCCGCTTTCCCCCCTTGGTGTCCATACGTTTGTTCTCTACATCTGTGTCTCAATTTCTGCCCTGCAAACCAGTTCATCTGTACCATTTTTCTAGGTTCCACATATATGCATTAATATATGGTATTTGTTTTTCTCTTTCTGACTTACTTCACTCTGTATGACAGTCTCTAGATCCATCCACGTCTCCACAAATGACCCAATTTCGTTCCTCTTTATGGCTGAGTAATATTCCATTGTATATATATACCACAACTTCCTTATCCATTCGTCTGTTGATGGGCATTTAGGTTGCTTCCATGACCTGGCTATTGTAAATAGAGCTGCAATGAACATTTTGATACATGACTCTTTTTGAATTATGGTTTTCTCAGGGTATATGCCCAGTAGTGGGATTGCTGGGTCATATGGTAGTTCTATTTTTAGTTTTTCAAGGAACCTCCATACTGTTCTCCATAATGGCTGTATCAATTTACATTCCCACCAACAGTGCAAGAGGGCTCCAGTTTCTCCACACCCTCTCCAGCATTTGTTGTTTGTAGATTTTCTGATGATGCCCATTCTAACTGGTGTGAGGTGATACCTCATTGTAGTTTTGATTTGCATTTCTCTAATAATTAGTGAGGTTGAGCAGCTTTTCATGTGCTTCTTGGCCATCTGTATGTCTTCTTTGGAGAAATGTCTGTTTAGGTCTTCTGCCCATTTTTGAATTGGGTTGTTTATTTTTTAATATTGAGCTGCATGAGCTGTTTATATATTTTGGAGATTAATCCTTTGTCCGTTGATTTGTTTGCAAATATTTTCTCCCATTCTGAGGGTTGTCTTTTTGTCTTGTTTATGGTTTCCTTTGCTGTGCAAAAGCTTTGAAGTTTCATTAGGTCCCATTTGTTTATTTTTGTTTTTATTTCCATTACTCTAGGAGGTGGATCAAAAAAGATCTTGCTGTGATTTATGTCAAAGAGTGTTCTTCCTATGTTTTCCTCTAAGAGTTTTATAGTGTCTGGTCTTACATTTAGGTCTTGAATCCATTTTGAGTTTATTTTTGTGTATGGTGTTAGGGAGTGTTCTAATTTCATTCTTTTACATGTAGCTGTCCAGTTTTCCCAGCACCACTTATTGAAGACACTGTCTTTTCTGCATTGTATATCCTTGCCTCCTTTGTCATAGATTAGTTGACCTAGGTGCATGGGTTTCTCTCTGGGCTTTCTATCTTGTTCCATTGATCTACGTTTCTGTTTTTGTGCCAGTACCATATTGTCTTGATTAATGTAGCTTTGTAGTGTAGTCTGAAGTCAGGGAGTCTGATTTCTCCAGCTCCGTTTTTTTCCCTCAAGACTGCTTTGACTATTCAGGGTCTTTTGTGTCTCCATACAGATTTTAAGATTTTTTGTTCTAGTTCCATAAAAAATGCCATTGGTAATTTGATAGGGATTGCATTGAATCTGTAGATGGCTTTGGGTAGTATAGTCATTTTCGCAATATTGATTCTTCCAATCCAAGAACATGGTATATCTCTCCATCTGTTGGTATTATCTTTAATTTCTTTCATCAGTGTCTTATAGTTTTCTGCATACAGGTCTTTTGTCTCCCTATGAAGGTTTATTCCTAGGTATTTTATTCTTTTTGTTGCAATGGTAGATGGGAGTGTTTTCTTAATTTCTCTTTCAGATTTTTCATCATTAGTGTATAGGAATGCAAGAGATTTCTGTGCATTAATTTTGTATCCTGCAACTTTACCAAATTCATTGATTAGCTCTAGTAGTTTTCTGGTGGCATCTTTAGGATTCTCTATGTATATTATCATGTCATCTGCAAACAGTGACAGTTTTACTTCTTCTTTTCCAATTTGTATTCCTTTTATTTGTTTTTCTTCTCTGATTGCCCTGGCTAGGACTTCCAAAACTATGTTGAATAATAGTGGTGAGAGTGGACATCCTTGCCTTGTTCCTGATCTTAGAGGAAATGCTTTCAGTTTTTCATCATTGATAATGATGTTTGCTGTGGGTTTGTCATATATGGCCTTTATTATGTTGAGGTAGGTTCCCTCTATGCCCACTGTCTGGAGAGTTTTTGTCATAAACGGGTGTTGAATTTTGTCAAAAGCTTTTCCTGCATCTATTGAGATGATCATATTTTTTTTATTCTTCTATTTGTTAATATGGTGTATCACATTGATTGATTTGCATATATTGAAGAATCCTTGCATTCCTGGGATAAATGCCACTTGATCATGGTGTATGATCCTTTTAATGTGTTGTTGGATTCTGTTCGCTAGTATTTTGTTGAGGATTTTTGCATCTATATTCATCAGTGATATTGGTCTGTAATTTTCTTTTTTTGTAGTATCTTTGTCTGGTTTTGGTATCAGGGTGATGGTGGCCTCATAGAATGAGTTTGAGAATGTTCCTTCCTCTGCAATTTTTTGGAAGAGTTTGAGAAGGATGGGTGTTAGCTCCTCTCTAAATGTTTGATAGAGTTCACCTGTGAAGCCATCTGGTCCTGGACTTTTGTTTGTTGGAAGATTTTTAATCACAGTTTCAATTTCATTACTTGTGATTGGTCTGTTCATATTTTACATTTCTTCCTGCTTCAGTCTTGGAAGGTTATACCTTTCTAAGAATTTGTCCATTTCTTCCAGTTTGTCCATTTTATTGGCATACAGTTGCTTGTAGTAGTCTCTTAGGATGCTTTGTATTTCTGCGGTGACTGTTGTAACTTCTCCTTTTTCATTTCTAATTTTATTGATTTGAGTCCTCTCCCTCTTTTTCTTGATGAGTCTGGCTAGTGGTTTATCAATTTTGTTTATCTTCTCAAAGAACCAGCTTTTAGTTTTATTGATCTTTGCTATTGTTTTCTTTGTTTCTATTTCATTTATTTCTGCTCTGATCTTTATGATTTCTTTCCTTCTGCTAACTGTGGGTTTTGTTTGTTCTTCTTTCTCTAGTTCCTTTAGGTGTAAGGTTCGATTGTTTATTTGAGATGTTTCTTGTTTCTTGAGGTAGGCTTGTATAGCTATAAACTTCCCTCTTAGAACTGCTATTGCTGCATCCCATAGGTTTTGGATTGTCGTGTTTTCATTGTCATGTGTCTCTAGGTATTTTTTGATTTCCTCTTTGATTTCTTCAGTAATCTCTTGGTTATTTAGTAACGTATTGTTTAGCCTCCTTGTGTTTGTGTTTTTTACGTTTTTTTCCCTGTAATTCATTTCTAATCTCATAACGTTGTGATCAGAAAAGATGCTTGATATGATTTCAATTTTCTTAAATTTACTGAGGCTTGATTTGTGACCCAAGATGTGATCTATCCTTGAGAATGTTCTGTGTGCACTTGAGAGGAAAGTGTAATCTGCTGTTTTTGGATGGAATGTCCTATAAATATCAATTAAATATACCTGGTCTATTGTGTCATTTAAAGCTTCTGTTTCCTTGTTTATTTTCATTTTATATGATCTGTCCATTGGTGTAAGTGAGGTGTTAAAGTCCCCAACTATTATTGTGTTACCTTCGATTTCCTCTTTTATAGCTGTTAGCAGTTGCCTTATGTATTGAGGTGCTCCTATGTTGGGTGCATATATATTTATAATTGTTATATCTTCTTCTTGGATTGATACCTTGATCATTATATAGTGTCCTTCCTTGTCTCTTATAACATTCTTTATTTTAGAGTCTCTTTCATCTGATATGAGTATTGCTGCTCCAGCTTTCTTTTGATTTCCATTTGCATGGAATATCTTTTTCCATCCCCTCACTTTCAGTCTGTATGTGTCCCTAGGTCTGAAGTGGGTCTCTTGTAGACAGTGTATATATGGGTCTTGTTTTTGTATCCATTCTGCAAGCCTGTGTCTTTTGGTTGGAGCATTTAATCCGTTCACGTTTAAGGTAATTATAGATATGTACATTCCTATGACCATTTTCTTAATTGTTTTGGGTTTGTTTTTGTAGGTCCTTTTCTTCTCTTGTGTTTTCCACTTAGACAGATTCCTTTAGCATTTGTTGTAGAGCTGGTTTGGTGGTGCTGAATTCTCTTAGCTTTTGCTTGTCTGTAAAGCTTTTGATTTCTCCATTGAATCTGAATGAGATCCTTGCCAGGTATAGTAATCTTGGTTTTAGGTTCTTCCCTTTCATCACTTTAAGTATATCATGCCACTCCCTTCTGGCTTGTAGAGTTTGTGCTGAGAAATCAGCTGTTAACCTTATGGGAGTTCCCTTGTATGTTATTTGTCATTTTTCCCTTGCTGCTTTCAATAATTTTTCTTTTTCTTTGATTTTTTGCAGTTTGATTACTATGTGTCTTGGTGTGTTTCTCCTTGGGTTTTTCATGTATGGGACTCTCTGTGCTTCCTGAACTTGGGTGGCTATTTCCTTTCCCATGTTAGGGAAGTTTTCGACTATAACTCTTCAAATATTTTCTTGGGTCCTTTCTCTCTCTCTTCTCCTTCTGGGACCCCTATAATGCGAATGTTGTTACGTTTAATGTTGTCCCAGAGGTCTCTTAGGCTGTCTTCATTTCTTTTCATTCTTTTTTCTTTCTTTTGTTCCGCAGCAGTGAATTCCACCATTCTGTCTTCCAGGTCACTTATCTGTTCTTCTGCCTCAGTTATTCTGCTATTGATTCTTTCTAGTGTAGTTTTCATTTCAGTTATTGTATTGTTTGTCTCTGTTTGTTTGTTCTTTAATTTTTCTAAGTTTTGTTAAACATTCCTTGCATCTTCTCGATCTTTGCCTCCATTCTTTTTCCAAGGTCCTGGATCATCTTCACTATCATTATTCTGAATTTTTTATCTGGATGGTTGCCTATCTCCACTTCATTTAGTTGTTTTTCTGGGGTTTTATCTTGTTCCTTCATCTGGAACATAGCCCTCTGCCTTTTCATCTTGTCTATGTTTCTATGAATGTGGTTTTTGTTCCACAGGCTGCAGGATTGTAGTTCTTCTTGCCTCTGCTGTCTGCCCTCTGCGCATGTAGCTTTTTGAATTATAGTTTTGTCCGGGTATATGCCCAGGAGTGGGATTGCTGGATCATATGGTAATTCTATTTTTAGCTATCTGAGGAACCTCCATACTGTTTTCCATAGTGGCTGCACCAACTTACATTCCCACCAACAGTGTAGGAGGGTTCCCTTTTCTCCACACCCTCTCCGGCATTTCTTATTTGTAGAGTTTTTAGTGATGGCCATTCTGACCGGTGTGATGTGGTACCTCATTGTAGTTTTGATTTGCATTTCTCTAATAATTAGTGATGTTGAGCATCCTTTCATGTGTCTACTGGCCATCTGTATGTCTTCTTTGCAGAAATGTCTATTAAGGTCTTCTGCCCATTTTTTGATTAGGTTGTTTGCTTTGTTATTGTTGAGTTGTATGAGCTGTTTGTATATTTTGGAGATTAAGATCAACATTCAAAAACGGTTGCATTTCTTTTCACAAACAATGAAATTCAGAAAGGGAATATTAAAAAAAAATCAATACCTTTTAAAATAGCCAAAAAAAAAATTTAGGAGTAAACCTGGCCAAGGAAGTGAAAGACTTATATTTTGAGAAGTATAAAACATTAATAAAGGGAATTAAAGGGGATTCAAAGAAATGGAAAGATATCCCATGCTCTTGGATTGGAAGAATTAATATTGTTAAAACGGCAGTACTGCCCAAAACAATCTACAGATTTAATGCTATCCCTGTCAAAATACCCATGACATTTTCACAGAACTAGAACAAATAATCCAAAAATTTACATGGAACCATAAAAGACTCAGAATTGCCAAAACAATCCTGAGGAGAAAAACAACAAAGCAGGAGACATAACTCTCCCAGACTTCAGACAATACTACAAAGCTACAGTAACAAAAACAGTGGGGTATTGGTACAAAAACAGACATACAGATCAATGGAAAAGAATAGAGAGCCCAGAAATAAACCCACACACCTACGGTCAATTAATCTTTGACAAAGGAGGCAAGACTATAAAATGGGAAAAAGACAGTCTCTTCAGCAAGTGGTGCTGGGAAGGTTGGACAGCTACATGTAAATCATGTGAGAACACACCCTCACACCATGCACAAAAATAAACTCAAAATGGCTTAAAGACTTAAACATAAGACATGACACCATAAAACTCCTAGAAGAGAGCATAGGCAAAATATTATGTGACGTAAGTCGTACCAATATTTTCTTAGTTCAGTCTCCCAAAGCAATAGAAATAAAAACAAAAATAAACAAATGGGACCTAATCAAACTTACAAGTTTTTGCACAGCAAAGGAAACCATAAAAAAAATGAAAAGACAGCCTACGGAATATGGGAGAAAATATTTGCAAATGATACAACAGACAAGGGCTATTTAACTCTCTTTTAAAAACTCAACGTAAACATCTCTTTATTTTTATTTGGGAGTTTTACATATTTTTATAAATTTACAGAACTGTTAATTTTTGTTCTTATTTTGCTGATCATAGTATTATCTTAGTATTTTATTATATTTGTATATGCTTTTTTAGTCTTTCATTTGCCATATAATGTTTTCTTATTTTACTGTTTTAATTTATTCAATATTTTTGAAAGTAAAAATCTTTAAAATATTCCTGATAGTAATTGCCTTGCAACTTTACAAAAGATGTGATTCAGTTTCTATGTCCCAATCATTTAAGTTACAAAAAAAGATACCTTCAATTGTCTCCCTGTGTAAGGTGGTGAATTTATTGTGCTTTTATCCCATCCCCAAGGTTTTCCTCTCTTCCACCCAATAATCAATATATTCTGGGGTTGAAGAATAAAATTACTGTTTCTAAATTATCTAATGTGTTTGATGTCAGAATTATTTAACTTTCCAAATGCTTGCTGCTTGCGGGAAGTTTTTTTTTTTTTTTTTAACTATTTTGCTGGGAACACAGTATACTTTTATCATTTTCCATTTCAAGTCTCTTTTTTGATCAGAAAATTATCTTCAGGGAATACCCTGATGGTCCAGTGGTTAGGACTCCTTGCTCTTGCTGCCAGCACCCAGATTCGATCCCTGGTTAGGGAACTAAAATCCCACAAGCCACGTGGAGTGGCCAAAATAAATAAATTAATTAATTAAAAAAAAAAGAAAATTATCTTTAACTATGATTTTGGACTTTATTTCTATTCTTATTGGTGTGGTTTTACTTATATATTATAATATATATATATAATCATTATTTTTAATTATTCTTTTTCTTCTACATTTCCACAGTTCTTGTGCATCTAGCTGCATTTTAATCCCCAATTATATTTTAAATATTATCTGAGTCCCATTTCTTTTGTCTTTTTCTTTTCTTTCATCTGAGCCTTTTGTCTTCTGTTTCAATGATGTCATGTCTTTTTCCTTTTTATCAAGGGATTCAAAGCGTTTTATAAAATGAATCCATTCTATATTGAACACTTTCACAGGACATTTATTTTCTCTAAGCTAAACTTGCCTTCATCTTTTATATGTATTTTAGCATATATATATATATATATATATATATATATATATATATATATATATAAATTAGAGTCTCATATTTACCTATCTTTCCATGACAAAAGACTTAGCTGGTATTTTTCAATAAAATAAGACTTAGTTTTTATCATTTCTTCTCTTTAAAATTTGTTCAAATCTTTATGCTTCATTTTATTTACCAATACATACAAATAATTGAAGAACACAGAGAAAAAATATTTTAAATGATCAAACATTCGAGAAAGCTTTTTTATCAACGATTTATATTCTCAAATCCAGATAAGGGAAGTTTGATGGAAAGGGCTTTTGTATGTTTGTTTTTGTCTTTATTTTTAAAGGGACATCAGGAATTTTAAGAAGTAGTAACGTATTTCTCCATTTTAACACTTAAAGAGCACTGGAATGTGGAACATGACCAAATATCCACTAATCACTCCTATCTTAAGTAGCTTCCAGTATCAAAAATGGACTACCAGTAAAAGTTATCTCAATATTTGTAAGCCAGGAGAACACATTTTCTAGATGTAGTGCAAACTTAAACTTACTAAGAAGATACATGTTTTCTGGTGATAAAAACTAACTGTAGGTGATGATGCTAAAAGAAGCAATAGTCCTTTTCAATATAATAAGGTATTTCCATCCCAGTTAATAAAATACACTTCCAAATAAGTGTTAGATTTCACAACTTAAAATTAAACTTATAAATTGATAAATATTTTCTGGCGAGAAAACTGATCTTGGGTGATGATGCTAAAATAAACAATACTTTCCAAGGTAGTAAGATATTCCTGGTTATTAAAGTTATATAAAAATAAATATTAAATTTCACGTTTAATTTCACAGCACATGAAATAGAGTCATATTTACAGTACTACAAGTGATACAGATTTTCTTTATATGATGCCTTTCTTTTCACACACACACATACACAAAACTTACTTTGCCACAAATAAAGCACAAGTCTTGCCTAATGCAGGACTGCTCATTTTACTGAATTGAAAGCCACCTTAATCAGATGACATTGATTTTTTTTATTAGATTTTTTTCTTGTGGTTTAACCTCTTGGAGATGCAGTTGGAGACAGAAGTATTTGTTCTTTTCTGATTTTTAAATTTTTGAACTTAATATTCACCTCTTGATAATAGGGGGATATGTGTTCAAATTACTGTACACTACCTAAAAGAGAAGTTGAGAAGATTCCCTTCAGCGTTTATGCCAATAATAAATTAAAATTTTGTAACTTATAAAATTTATAAATTATAATTTATAATTATACAATTATAGCAAATTGAAACTTCAAACCATTTCCATTGTTGAATGTGAAGTTTCCTTAAGCTTGCTGTTTGGCTTTAATAATGCCATTGTTAGATTTTTCTTTCACTGCCATTTGAATATAGAGTTTAAATGGCATTTTCGTGCAGTTTTTAACTGATGCTTTTCCTCAAATTAATTTTCACAGAAAAATCCACAGATGGGTAAACGAAACAAAAAGGAAACAAAAGAAGGAGTCCTATGAAAATTTCTTAGTATGGTTCTTATCCAATCAAGCAGAAGTACCTCATTAAGATAGAATGTGTCTACTACTTAATAGACACATTTTTAGTGGTATTGTCACTATTGAAGCAAATCTAAAATAAGCTGCATCTTAGACTATTTACGTGTGTTGCAACTTCCAATTGTTTTCATTTGTTGAACTTTAATATATTGTATTATGCTTTCCCATGTAGCCCTTTCTTCATTTGTTGTTGCTGTTGTTCAAATATAAAATTCCAGGGAATCTCTGGCTATCATAAACCAGAACTTCATAGAAGTAATACTTTTAGTAATTTACTATCTGAACTTCCAACTTGTCTGTCATTGCCCTTCTGCCAAACACTACCAGGAACACATATGAGCTTGAACAAGCATCCTTTATTGCTCATGCAACTCATTGAAACACCTGACCATGGGGAATTGTGTGGCGTATTAGTAACAGAGTGTTAGAGCGACTTATTATAGGATTTGGGCTTGTGTTAGATGATTTAGGGAAAGACTTAAGGAAGAGGTCTTTATCCAAATTAAGAAGCAGGGTGTTGTTATGATTGGCTATTATAAATCTTATCAAGAATAAGGGAAAATTAGAAGATAAATCTGTAATTAGTAAAGCAGCAGCCGTGATTCCTATTAGCTGGAGGATGCTGATCATTTTGTGTTTTAGACAATGTACATGATTCTGTCTGTGTTCAGATATGATTACAGTTAGCTCTTATGTTTGTTTGGCCCATAATGGTGATAAAGTGGCCTTACTTAGTATTGATGATTTGTGAAATTGCTTATATACAGCAGGAGAACAAGAAGGCTCATCTGTGGATGCCACACTAGTTCCAAGATGTCAGGGGCTGTTTTTCTCTTTCTCATTTCAAACTCAACAAACAAGAAAAGATGTTGTTTATATGCTTTTGTGTGTATGTTTCCCCAAACTAAATTTCTTGCTGCAAATTTGGGGTGAGAAACTTGGTCAGAAAAGTTGTACTGAGACTTGAAGTTTCAAAGGCACAGAAAAATAAAATTAGGAAATAAGACCAATTTACAGCCTAAACTTAAGGAAAAAAGAAGAGGAAAGGAAATGAAAATATGAATATTTCTGAAAATATTTATATTTAGACATAGATTTACGTACTAAAATGACCTAATTATTCAACTGAGGATATGCTATATAATTATTAAATAATTTTGTTATTTGCCCACATAAAGTTATTGAAGTAAAGCTTATTGATTCCTTATAGTATTTTGGTTATTTGAGAAATGCATCATCCATTGAATAGTGTTGTTAAATATTTGCATGATATATGGATGAGAATTCACTACAATTAGGATACTTAATAATGTTTCATTTACTGCACTTTTAATTAAAGAAAATATTCATTAGAAGTTTCTATCATTATCTGTGCTGAGACTTAATTCATCTTATCTGAAGCTCATACCAAAATAATTTTAGTGGTTATGTGAAAATACAGAGTAGTAAATAATAAATGTGACTATGGAAAATCATTTTAAACTTACATCATAATTCAGGATCATGACACATGCAATTTCTGAAAAAATTGAATAAGGGCTTTATAAAGATGGAAAGTGATGTTAGATACCTCATGCCATTTAACCATGGGACAACCCTTAATTTGATCCACCAAGTCTTTTTGAATAATGCATTACTTTTTCCTTTCAATTTATTTATTTATTTTTTAATAAATTAATTTTATTTATTTATTTATTTTGGCTGCGTTGGGTCTTCATTGCTGTGCACGGGCTTTCTCTAGTTGTGGCGAGTGGGGGCTACTCTCTGTTGCAGTGCGTGGGATTTTCATTGCAGTGGCTTCTGGTTGTGGAGCACAGGCTCTAGGCGCGTGGGCCTCAGTGGTTGCAGCACGTGGGCTCAGTAGTTGTGGCCTGCAGGCTCTAGAGCGCAGGCTCAGTAGTTGTGACGCATGGGCTTAGTTGCTCTGCGGCATGTGGGATCTTCCCGGACCAGGGCTCAAACCCGTGTCCCCTGCATTGGCAGGCAGATTCTTAACCACTGTGCCACCAGGGAAGTCCCTCAATTTATTTGTAATCTTATAATATTTGAAAACTTCAAGGGAGGTATTTGGAATGCTATTTGTAGAAAATCTATATAATACTCATTTTATTAATTTACCCAAACATATTTTGAAAACATTTGAATACATTAGTATTACAGTGAACACTTTCATAACTCAGATTCTCTAATCTGTAACATTTTACCACATTTGCTCAAGGATCTTTTGAGAAAAAAAAATCCCATTCTCTTCACCTAAGCAGTTCACCTGTGGAAAGAACTCATAAAGATGGGAATTTTGATTTGGAGATATTGACTTGAGTTACTATATTCATTATCTCTCTCTGTGTAACAAATTACTACACATTTAGAAGCTTAAAACAACACTTATTATCTCACAGCTCTGTTTGGCAGAAGTCTGGCATGGCGTGGCTGGATTCTCTGTGCAGGTTCTCACAAGAGTCTAATCAAGGTGTCAGAAGGGCTGGGCTCTTGTCTGAATGATCTAGGGAATTAATCTACTTTCAGACTCACTCAGTTTGTTGGTTAAATTCAGTTCCTTGAGGTTGTTGGACTCAGGTCCCTGTTTCTTTGCTGATTGTCAGTCAGGGGCCACTCTGCTTCTGGAGTTGCCTGCATTTTTTTCTCATGTGGCTAGATTACTTGCCTTCCTAGACCCGCAATGTTATAATTCAACTCAGAAAAGGTGCATCATGAGTCCTCATGCTTTGAATTTAATGACTTCCCCCTCTGTCACATATCTTTCTGGTTTCCTTTTCTGCTTCCCCCTTCTACTATTAAGGGCTTATGTAATTACTCACCTAAATAATACAGAATGATTTCCTTATTTTAAGATCAGCTGGTTAGTATACTTAGTTACATCTGCAAAGTCCATTTTGTAATGTAACATAAAATATAATAACAGGAGTTACACCAAGAGATGGAGATGATGGAGGCCAAAATTCTGCCGATCACAGTTACTTTTCAAAGAAGATTTGTACGTTTAATACAAAATGTTCATTTATTTTGAAAAGTTTCCTGTTCCCAATAACAAACATGTACAGAGCAATTTCAGTGTATAAGGAAATATAATTGAATGTGAGTGTACATTTCATTTATTGCAGACTTTAATATTGTATGTCATAAATTTTATTTATTTCAAAATATCAAAATAGATGGTCTTTTAAATTAACTTCACAATATATTCGTTCTTCAGAAGCTAGGAAGACATAGTCATTGCAAAGCAAACACAGAAATACTAAGAAGTATGTTACATCTGCAAGTACAGTATTATAATCTATTACACCAGATTCAAAATACAGGTACACTAAATTTTTAGCTAACCAAATTCAATGGAAAAAAATGTACAAATAGAAAAATGAATAATTGATCAATATCTAAGATGAAAAATTATATCCATACACTCCCAATTTTAATTATATGTTATAATACAATTAAACACTATGGTAAAATGGTTTTGTGGTTATTTTGTATTGCAGCAGTTGTATGAATATGTTTTCTCATGTCAGCAAAAATTCTAAATTTCCAGATTGTATGCTATCATCTCAGGCAGGTTAGCATAAAATTTAATTAGTGCCAATTAGCCAGAGGCGAGGGAGGGAAATTAACTTGACACATTAATTTTGCATTTACAGTAGTCTATCATAATGTTCATGTGCATGTGAAATTTATTAGTTATTCCCTTTGCATCAATGTCAAAATTTACTTCCTTGGGTATCTTAACTGGAAGAAAATATTTGTTCACAAAATACATTGCAACACAAATTGAATTGCAGAAAACTGGCCATCTAGGAAGTAGTTCCACAAGATAATTGCATAGAACATAGGTTTTGTTAACCACATATAAATTTTGGTTGTGATTGTAATAATGATACATTTAACTTTCAAATGTTTATAACATTGAGGGTCTAGGAAGGCAAATAATCCAAAGTAGTAGATAACTCGAATTCTTTTGTGAAACGTGCTAACCTTAAAATGCATAGTATGAGGTAGGAAATCTAAGAGTTTGACTATAATTTGTATTTTAGTGCTGTATATTGAATTTTCAAGAAATGTAGCCTTTTAAGGCTATACTATTGATTTGTTTTATATTATTCATTAATTAATATTGTCTTTAGTTATTAAACAAATATTCTAATTTTTCATGACATTTCAAGATTGAGGTCTACAGTACTGACTTTCATTAACTTTCAGTAACATTATTTCTTTGATTCAATGGATGTTCAGCATTTGTGAAGCACCAGTGAGTAATTCATGGTTTTTTAGGTCTCTATTCTTCCTTTGACCAGTTAGCCAGTATTAGATTTTTATCTTTGACAAACCTCACACACATACTGACCTGTAATGATTTATTTCATCTGAAATTATGGTTGAAGGTCTACTGTGTCCAAGGCACTATCCTGAGAGCAATAAGGATATAATAGTGTATTGCATAGGAGCATTGCCTTCTGGGAGGATTACATATACAAAAGGGCCCTCAAACATTCATGTACATATTAGAAGAGGAAAAGCTTTTGAAGAGTTAAGATCAACAATTTATTTGAGTTAGATCTCTTCTTAGGTTTTTAACTGTAACTTAATACAGTTAGCAAATCTCTATAAATCTGTGTTTTCATATGGGGATGCATATGTTAATTCACATATCACAGAACTCTTGAGCATTAAATTATTTTTTTCATATGAAAATCCTTTAAAATTTCTTAAAAGCTATCATATAATTTATCCAACCAAAATAAAAAAATATTCTTTTCAAAGTATCTTCAAATTATCAAAAACAGTCTTTAAAAATGTCAAAAGATTAAGCAGTCTTAAAATCAGTACTCATTGCTTTAAGGCAATGTGATCTCTTGGAATGTGAACTAATTTTTAGTGTTATCTCTTCAAAAAAGATTAACAAAAGGTAAAAGAATCAATTCTAGAAAAAATGAGCTCCAATTATCTCAGATGTAATTTAAGGAAGGTTAATTAGAACATTTATGAGCTCCCATAGCAATTCAAAGACATTAATTTCTATGAGTTTATAATAAATTATAAATCAAATACAGTGACATTTTGTTTACTTTTTCCTTACAATTGCATTTAAACAGAACATCAACCTTTAGGTGATTACATAATTGAAATAACATTATTACTTCCTTCACCCACCAATTTTCAAAACAAAACCTATGGTTTTCTGGGGTTTTTTTTTCACAATAAAAGCTTGACAGGAAATTTAGTTGCTAGAAGCAACAGGAGCCACTCAGAAGGTTTGAAGAATCATGAAATATGCTATTTCAGTCCTTGAAGTAAGCAAAAATATTTGTTTCAAGAGCTATTTGGAAAGTTATACTACTTGACTGAAAAGATTGTACAAGATCAACCAAAGGTCAAATTCCCTTCCTGATTGAAGTTGCCTATTATTTAAAATAGCTAGAGAGAACAATGTTATCTACAGACAAAAAGAGGATATATTATGTCAATAGAAATAATGTCTAATTTTTCAATTTAAGTCATTAACATTGGAATTACTATTGCCCTAAGATTGATGAGCCTAAGATTAGACTGTGGATTTTGTCAAGTAAGCTTCTTTCCTGATCAGTGGACTATCTAAGGGACACCATTCCTTATTTGGTACCAGTTGCTGAAGAGATACTGAGCCCTATACCTGGTCTCCAGCGTGTACCTACTTTCCCGAGCCTTGTGAGGGTTATTTACTGGTGGTTGCTGAAAACAAAAGTAACAACTAGCCTCTCCCTTTTATTGTATGAAAAGGGGATTATGAGACAAAAAATAAACTACAGTTGACCCTTGAACAACTGTGTTTGAACTGTGCAGGTCCACTTATATGGGGATATTTTTCAGTAGTAAATACTATAGTACTACACCGTCTGCAGTTGGTTGAATCCACGGATGTGGAAGGAGCATGGATACCAGAGGGCCAACTATAAATTATACACAGATTAATGCCCCAGTTGTTCAAGGGTCAACTGTATATAAAACAGTTCATGTATTAGCAATCATGGCAGTCTCCAAAGGATAAATAACCATTTCCATATTCATGCAGATACACTGGGAACGGTTTTTTTTTTCCTGGAAATGCAATTACATGAGGTTTGGGGGGTCTTTATTGATTAAGTGACATATAAATCAGTGCATACAAATGAAGGTCTTACACATAGTATAATTGTTTATTGATTATAGGTCTATCTTTCCTGAGTGTGGGTTCTAAAAAAGGAGACATAGTTTCAAATTACAGTTTACCTCTTATTAGCTCTAGTTCCTTAGACAAATTATTGATTTAAAAATAAATCCGAGTTTTCAGTTTTCTCTCCTATTGAATGGAATTAATAATACATATTTCTTAAATTTAAACGTGTAGGGTATGACTGACAAAAGTAATTCTAATGATTACTAATTTCCTTCTTTGTTTGTTGTTTCCATACTGAAACATTGAAAATGGCACGAGTAGTCACAAAATAACTGAATAGATCAATAAATACATGAATAAGGGAGTTCTTTTCAAATCATTTTATAATTAAATATTTTAAAATAATATTGTCTTGAAATCATGCATCAGTGATCCTACTAGATGATTTGGTTACCAAGTCTAGTTTCATGTATCAGGGAATTTGTGAATGAAACTGGACATGATTCTTGGTAAGAAAGAAGTAAATACAATAAAGCAACTTTGAGTTAAGTGAATAATACATTCCATCCCACATTCCAACAAAAATGGACCCTTCCTGAATAACTAGAAAATAGGGAATATTTGTAAGTTATCATCCACTTCTTGTTGGATCTTAGGAACTATTCTAAATGCACAAGTTGTCTCATTTAACATTCACAAAATTTTGTGAAGAACATTCTGTTATTAATTGCAATCCTACTAGTGATAAAGTACTCAACCTAGGCATGCACACATGCACACACACAATCAGAATTTTAAAAAATGTTTCTCTAAATTGATTTCAACTTTTAAAGGAAAAAATTATGATTTTTTAAAATATTTGAGTTAATTACATCTCTGTGACAAGTATGAATAACTTCTAGGATCAACAATTTTTTTCTCACCTTCTCCTATCTTCTAAGTTGTATCTTTGTTAATTATTTCAGTTATGGTCTATGGCTTTTAAACTATCCTACTGTTTGTTCATACGAAAGTGTTTATTTTTCCTAATTTTTGGATGATAACTCAGCAGGGTTAGAATTCTAGTTTAACATTTAGTTTTGTGCAGTGTTATGAAGGTTTTACTCCATAATTTTCTGCAATGCTGCATTGTCTGTATTGAAAGAGAAGTCTATTGTTAGCCTATTTGCTATCACTTTTTAGATAAATGTACCTTTTCTATCAAATAGCTTTATATTTTCTCTTTATTCTGAATGTTACATGTTATCAGCCCAATGCATTCAGTTGTTGATTTGTTTTAATTTACCTTCACATCACATAGTGTGTACCTTTAATCAGAGTACTCTGTCATTATTTTCCTGGAGAATCTTAATTTTTTTTCTTAAAAAAGAGCTTCCCTATCACTTCTTTTATTTTCTTTTTCTGGAACTTCATCATGCTAGAGTTTGCCAAATTAACTATTATGTCATTTGATGGCTCTTTCGTGGTTTTATTCCTTCTTTTCTTTTTTTATATTGCATTCTGGGTTATAGTTTCTATTTTAGTTCTCTAATTCCGTATATGACTGTGACTGTTTTAGATATTGTAATGTCTATTGAGTTATTTAAATGGCTACATATATTTTTACTGCAATTTAACATTTCCACTTATTAATCAATATCAGTTGAATAGAATTCAGTATTTTCTTATTTGTATGGATGCTATACTTTATCTCTTTGATGACTCTAAATTTACTTATTTTATAGCATTCTATATTGCACTCAAATATTTTCTAGAATAAACACATCTGCTATTGCTTATATGTTAGTTTTTCTTTAATTTTTGGATTTGAGAATGCTAATTGTAGCTTCACCTTGAATTCTTCTCTGTGTGTGTGTGTGTGTGTATGTATGTGTCTCCCACCTTCACTTTCAGCTCCTTTCTTCCTTGTCTGGTAGATTTTTAGTGGACTTCTTCTGACCCCCTGTGGTTCTCAGTTAAACCAGGTTATACTGTCTACCTGGGAATCCTTTCCTGTGGTAATATTAGATGTATTATAGATTTGTATCTGATCAAGTTTTCAGCTCTTAATTATGGACTTAGAACTGGTTCACCAGCCTCTATAAAGTGACCAGGTTCATATAATAAGTCAGGGCCCAAACAGTGATCAGTCCAGGCTTTTCACCTGTTTTCTTGGATAGAGGTATGTCACCTCAGGTTTTGTTTTGAGTCAGTGAGTCCAGACACTTTCATTCCCCATCTTTTTAGATATTATGTTGCCCCCCCATTCACTATTGTGGTTCTCATTATGATCTTATTCAAGGATACTAATACTGTTTAGAGCCTATCAGTGGTCTTCCATGTCCTCTTACTACTAACTGGGTTCAGACGTGGGAAGACCCAGCCAGAGATGAATGGGAAGAAAGAGAGAATGGCTGAGGTATTATTGCTTTGGATACTTTCCTGAGTTGTCAGAAGAGACTGGAGATGTTTTTTTTTGTTTTTTTTTTTTTTTAATTTTATTTTATTTATTTATTTATGGCTCTGTTGGGTCTTCGTTTCTGTGCGACGGCTTTCTCTAGTTGGCGGCAAGCGGGGGCCACCCTTCATCGCGGTGCGCGGGCCTCTCACTATCGCGGCCTCTCTTGTTGCGGAGCACAGGCTCCAGACGCGCAGGCTCAGTAGTTGTGGCTCACGGGCCCAGTTGCTCCGTGGCATGTGGAATCTTCCCGGAGCAGGGCTCGAACCCGTGTCCCCTGCATTGGCAGGCAGATTCTCAACCACTGCGCCACCAGGGAAGCCCTGGAGACGTTTTGCAGAGAGATTGGCTCTTTATCTCAACTCAACTGACCTACTTTTTATTGTATGACCCTATATTCTATGTTTGGGTAACCACTGTTCCTTTTCATAACTTGGAGTCTAGAGAGATAGCAGCTTTCCCCTGGGGTACAGCAGGAGCCCTCGTGTTTTTTTGCTATATCTTGACATTGCTTGGCAATCAGTCCCTTTATTAGACTGTCCTGAATTATCTTAATATCACTGTGCCACCGCTTTCCTGCTGATTGATTGATGAGCCATCTCTCTGCAGGAATTCTCCAGTATCCCTTGCTTGATTCTAAAACAGTAGTCTCACTCATTGCAGATTCAGGTCCACTTACCTCTTTGTTTTTCTCTTCTATATCTGTCCATTGCAATATTTAACTCAAGTTTGCGAGATTTATTATAGTATGCTGTTATTCGTTTTCTAAAATAATTCCTCTATCATTGCTATGTGCTTTGAGCGGGGCCTAGAGCAAGTTAGTTGTTCATAAAATGAAATTAAAATATTATAGTGACTGATATCTTGAGTCGCTCTATGTATGCAATGTTAACATTTTCGAGGCAGGAAAAACTTAAGATATTGCACCTGTGATAGGTGGGGGAAAATAACTTCAAATTATCCAAGGAGCTATTTATGGGAATGAAGGTTAAATGAGTGTTTCTAAAGGCCCACTCAGTGATAACACTAGAACTCCTAAAACGGTATGGGAAGAGTACAGTTATAAAGATAAATGTAGGCTACTTTTGTAATATCCTTGCTTGTTGCATGTATTTTATACCCTAGGGTCCTAACAGAATCAGAACAGAAAATCAGATAAGTAGTATGAGAAACTGGAGATGAATTGGACCATGGCTCCAGAATGAGGCAAAGAGAGAATAGAGAGCTCCCTCAGAGAGATGGCTCATCAATCAGCAACTCTTGGGCTGTTTCTGTAATATCCTTGCTTGCTGTGATTACTCCATGCCCTAAAGTCCTAACTGTTGGTCATTTAAATTAGGATAATGTGTATAAACCTGCACCGAGGTACATAGATGCCCTGGAAACATCAATGGAAATGTATTTAAATAATTTATTTTGTGATAATGACATAAAATGTATTATTATTAGAGAAAATCTGGATTCGAGATGATGACTAAGCATTAAAGTTTATTAAATTCACTTCTTTAATTTCAGGTGCACAGTAGTTTTGTAAGAATAAAGTTTTTTTTTTTTTTTCATGACACAGAAAGCAAGTATGGAGATTTGCCAGATGGGCAAAAGGGTAAACTTAACTTCTACAGATGTTTATAAATCTCACCATAGTAAAAAGAAGAAAAATATAGAAAAAATAGAGAAGGAAGAAAGAAAAGAAGGAGGAAATAAAAATAAAGAAAGAAAAAGACAAAGATGGGCTGAGGGAAAAGAAGGAAGGAAGGCAGGAGAAGAAACAAGAAAATTCAGAGTCAACTTAAATCTCATGTTTGTACATTCTTCCTAAATAAAAAAGACATTGCTTGTGTTTAGTGTTCAAATGCACTTGATAGCTCATTTTTATGCTTTGTAATTAACCTATTTCTTCCCCTTCCCAATGTTTAGAATCTCCATAGCTCCATATGGCTTTTGTCTTTAATTCAGGTACCTTTGTCACAAATCATATTTGTGTATTTGTGTATTATCATATCCTGGTTCTTTAATTGCCAGGAAAGCTTTGCTTTGCTTAAGTAAATTCAGGTGTGGTGAAACTTATGCAGAATAAATATTGCTTGTGAGAGCAACTAGTTTTCTAAGGTCTATGATATGTGACAGCATCCAGTTTACTGATAAATTGCAGTGTAGCAGGAATGATGCTAGGATAAGTATTGATTTCTTTCGTAAATAGAATTCATTTTACTACAGCTTGTGAATTGCCTTCATGAGCTGACAATTCCATTAAGTATTACTTTGTGTGTCTCTTCCTTCATTATTGATTTTATTTATTTATTTATTTTACTGCTTTATGTTTTACTACCTTTAAAAGACGTTATCAAAGAAAAATGAGTAAAGGGAAAACTTAGTGGTAGCACCACAATTGGGAGGGAAATAAAATGACTTTATTAGGTAAAACTGTATTTTTGCCACTACCTCCAAGAAAAGACTGTAAATAAAATAATTTAAAAGGATTGTATTAAAATATCTTATAGAAAAGTAGGTAATAGAATGACTTGAATTCTATTCTAAAATCAATAGTTTTACTTTGACATTTTATATTATAATCAACACAATTTATTTTACCTACTTTTGACAGTATTGTAGTTTTATTCATTTCTTCATTGCTGATCTGAAATTTTATGTGTGAATGCAAAGAAGACACCTTTAGAGTTTAACTCCCACCATCCTAAGCTGCCAACTCATATTTTTTGTTAAAATGTGAAGAGTTACAATATTTTGTTATTGTTTTGTGTATGTTCCCTTAATTTATATATTGCTGCATCTCAGAGCAACAGTTTAAATACATAGTAAAATATTACATTGTCAAAATTTTAGGTTTTTATGTAATTATCAATTCTTCTCTTTTTATATTGGCTGGCTACATCTTTGTCAAAAGGTGGTAGAAAGACAATAATTCTGAAGCATATGAGAAAAACCATATATTTCAAATTAGCATACAAGAATTAGAAGAAAATGCATCACTACGATGTATGAAGGCATGAAAATGAAGAAACAGAAGCAGAAAACCATGAGTACACAAAGAAAAGGAAATATAAATTTTTTACAAAGCAAGATACCATAAAGGAGAAAAGAGGCTAAATTTGAAAGAGAAAATTAAAATTGCATTGGAAATCATAATGAAAATTGAGATTGTGGGAAATTAATTTTAGGATGTGGAGGAGTAACCGGATAATTTAACTATATACAAGTATAAGATCAAGACTCTGAGGGGGAGACAAGGAAGATAAAATGGGCTGTAGGATGGATATAACTAGAGAATTAAAAGATATGTGTTTAGGAAAGAGAATGCTGATTCAACCTAAAAATCATGTGTTTCCTGAGTTAGAGACCAGAAGGACAGGAATACCAACATGAATTTACATAAACTTATAGAAAACATTCTGAATCTAAAAAAATCCTCAGTAAGATCTAAGTAAGAAGATAGAAAGTGCACACTGTTAAAAAAATAAAATAAAATCCCACATGTCAGTAACTGTTTATATATTATGTGAATAAAAAAAATCTTATACATTTTTGGGCTTCCCTGGTGGCTCAGTGGTTGAGAATCCGCCTGCCAGTGCACGGGATATGGGTTCAAGCCCTGGTCCGGGAAGATCCCACATGCCGCGGAGCAACTAAGCCCGTGCAGCAGAACTACTGAGACTGCACTCTAGAGCCCGTGAGCCACAACTACTGAAGCCTGTGCGCCCTAGAGCCCATGGTCCACAACAAGACTGGCCACTGCAATGAGAAGCCCATGCACCGCAGCAAAGAGTATTCCCCACTTGCCACAACTAGAGAAAGCCCGCGCACAGCAACAGAAGACCCAGTGCAGCGAAAAATAAATAAATAAATTTAAATTAGAAAAAAAATCTTATACATTTTAATCTAATGTTTGCTGAGTCAGTCATGAACATAATAAAATAACATCAGTGGTCCTTAACCCACCCACCCAGTAAAAGCCGCACAGGAATCTTAACCATGTAAGTGTGTATATGGGTACATGTGGGTATATGTGCATATATGTATGTAAGGATAGATGATAGATAGATAGATAGATAGATAGAAAAATGTAGATAAATAGAAGATAGATACATGTATTTTTGCATGTGTGTGTATATATATATGCATGTGTTTATGTATGGAGAGAGATTATAGGTATGTTTGTATGCACATATATGATGTACATGCATGCATACATAATGAAAAATATAAATAGCATATTTATTTAAAATCTATTTATAATTGTGATGTTATCATTGTTATTTTAATTAAATTTAATAAACTATATGTTTAATTGCAATAAAAAATGCTATTTATATTTTTAGCTGCATGAGGTTGCAACTAAGTATAATGTATTAATTTCTGGATATTTCATTAAATAGATGTTTAGACTAAATGACTGACTCCGCAATCACAATACTTGAGTTGAAATTAATACATTAGTAAACCTCTTGCTAGTTGTGTGAACTTGGCAAGTTATTCAGTTTCCATTGCTTCAATATACTCATCTCTAATAAGGAATAACAATCATACTCACCTATATAATTATTGTGACAACTAAATATAATAAAATATGTAAGATATTTAGCATATAGAAAGCATTGAATATGTATTTGCTGATGGCACTGTCATTACTAATGACATTATTACTGCTACTACTCTTTCTATTCTTATCTCATGTCCTATCTCCACAATCTAGAACTCTCACTCAAGCAAAATTTTTGTTGAAGGAATAAGAGTATGTCTGAAGTTAGTAAACCTAAATTTTAAAGAACCCCAAAACACATACAAAATATTGTTTTCCTCAAAAATAATGATGAGTTATTAGAAAATCACTTAGGTAAAAATGTAGAAAAAAGACAAATTACCAAGATGTGTTATATTTATAGAAATATAAACATAATATTTACTAAGTCTGTGTTCTTGTATCCTTGTTTTATTCACTTTGAAATATGTTTATATTTCAAATTACCAAGAGTGGCCCTCGCTCGCCGCAGCTAGAGAGAGCCCGTGTACAGCAGCGAAGATCCAATGCAGCCAAAAAAAAGAAAAAACAAAAAAGCAGGTGGAGGACATGATGGGGGCCGGGGGGTGTGCCCCAGGAAGGCCCCTGCTTGGTTACAAGATGGCTCTGGGGCAGGAAAGTACTTGATACTGTCCCTAAAGGACAGTCAATGAGGGATACGAGGTTGGAGTTAGGAGTGGCCAGATCATTTAAAAGAAAAAAAAAAAAGAAAAAAGGATAAGGATTCACTTATCCTTTTCCCTACATTGTTTTTGATATTGTTTATAAAATTAAAAAATTTTTGAACCTTAGTTATATGTCAGATACTATTGGAGTTAATTTTTACTTGTACTAAGTCACAATCCATTTGATAGTTACTATTTTAATCTTAATTTTATAGAATAAGAAAGTAAGTACAGAGAAATTTAATAATATTCTGATGGTTTTATAGCTAGTAAGTAAAAAATACTGGAAAGAGTGACAATATGTATATTTATGGCTTATACTCATAACACTTATACAATTAATTTCATAATAACATGAAAGCAAACAAAGTCTGTTAGCTATAGCCATTATAATGATTCTTCATAAACCATTTAGTTTGTTAAACTAAAGCTGATATAGTTCCATCCCCTGAGAATGTTTAAAAGTTTGTTTTTAATGAAAATATGCTGAAAAAAATAACGAGTCAAGTTACCGTTTTATTAAATATTCTGCAATGTATATTATATGAATTCTTTAGTAAGAATAAATTTATTTGCTTCACTTTTTTTCAAACTTTAAAGATCAAACATTGGAAATATCTTTAAAAGCATTTAAAAAACATTAATGACAAATATATGTATAACTGATTTTATTAACAAATAAGTTATGTACTTAAACTTAATTGTTTTGACAGTAGTATTAAGGATGGGATAAATCTATAACACTCGGTATTAAACATCTGTTAGCTTTTTATAATTGAAGCGAAAACTTGTATGTTTACAGATACACTTACTAGATGCATAAATATAAGGTGATAAAAATGAACGGCCTCTGCCTAAACACTGGTTCTATTAATGTAGTAAACAGAAAATAAAAATAATTTTTCTATTATTACCAGATATATCCAATCCAATAATTTGGGCTACAACCAATAGAAATGCAAAATCAATCTGGTTCAAAGTATACATGATTTATCATCTCACATAACAGGAATTTTAGAGCTCAGAGGGATTTCAGGTATGCTTGATTGAGATATCACCAATAACATAATTTTCTTCTAGTTTTCTAGTCAGCCATTCTTGGAGTTGATTGTGATAATTGTAAACACAACATTTAAATAATAATATCTAAAGGATGACAAAGAATCATCTTTTCCTATTAGCATTAGACTCACCCTCACATCTCATTTGTCAGAGTTGGGTGGATAAACCAATCCCTGGAAAAGAGAAATGAGATTGTAATGAGCAATGTACACAATCATCTACATGGAAGGGGTTTGTGGAATTAGCTACAATGCCAAACATTAAGTATACAAAAAAAATTACAAATAGAAAAATCCAAAATGGTTTTATTGAAGGAGTAAATCTCTCTAATGTGTCTTGCAAAATGTACACATTTTATTCACGTTTTTTTGGTTTCACTTTGTGATTACTCTTGAAAATAATTTAGTTTTCCAAGGAATATGAAAAATTGTTTTCTCTAGGTTTCAATATGCTAGATAAACTGTTGTCCTATGCAACAACTTTAAGCTAAAGTTATTAACTAAAATTTCACATGGGATTTCAGTACTTTTTTTCCCACCTATATCATGTGTTCTGGATGTTGGCAGTCAAATAAATGATTAGCCCAAACACAGCCATTTTGGACTTACTTCCATGGCAATACCTTTCCGCAATTTATTGTACTTATTTATTTTCCTGAATCACTGCCCCAAAGACTTTGATTTTTCACAACTTGACCTTCATCACTTTTTCTCCTTCAGTTTCAATGGCTAGAACAGTTCCTATACCAGAGTTGATAAATGGAAAAATGTATACAAATAGAGGCAAGGTAGGGAGGGGGTGAAAAAATAAAACAAAATTATAGAATGCTGAACTTAGAAGCATGGTAGTATATCCAAGGATATATGAATATAGATAATTATTTTTAAAATAATTATATTAGATAAAATATCATATAATTTTCTTGTTAATATAGCAAGGACTTTACTTCACTTGTAAAATTGTCAGTATTCTTATCATATTTGCCATTTAATGTCTTCAGTAGTATCTAATTAGGGCCTCATCATTGTCCTTTGCTCTAGATAACATCCTGTACTCATCAGTTGCTTTTGTGGCATGTGTGGTTATTTTTTCTCAGTAACCTTTTATTGACTGCCAGGAATGTCTATTAGCTTGATGTTCTCTTCCTTATTTAGTTAGCTGTTCCTTTAAAACATAAGTCTGGCCAGATGTAACGATAAGCAGGCAGATGGCTCTACAGTGATTCTTTTCTGATAAGGAAGTAGCTTCCTTTGAAGATGTGGCTCTACAACCATCCTGGCCCAAGGCACAATTTATGATTTGTAAGCTTGTACAGGATGTTTTTTAATCTTATGATGATAGAAAAAATTGAACATGAACACTGATATTTAAGAAAAAAGAACCTGCATTTCTATGTGAATATTGCATTTCCTGGCAGCAGGGATACATAAATAACATATATGAGTAGAAAATTGAGTTAATTTGAAGAAATGGAATATCGCTGTTAATAACTATCCAGTTAGTACAGATATGAGAAAATTGAAATCCTGAAGCTAAATTTATTTTGTACAGGGTTAATGGAACTCCACATGATTTTACTGGGGACTTTACAAATTCCATATAAACTCTGAAGTCCATTATACTTATAAAGTCTGTATTTTCTTCTTTTTTTTAGTAAATATTGTGTATTTACACAAGAAGAATGATAGTACATATATTGCTAGATGTTGTCAAAGATCAATACCTACTTATATTTGATTTATTCAGCACTCATTATCATTGTAAAAGATTTATTGAAGATCAAGTCAGGATAACACGTGAGGCAATAATGCATGTTGATAGATGTCTGTATGTTGAAGTCTTTGAGGAATTGTGATTCATACTTGTTTAAAGAAATTATTACAAGTATTAAAATTCACTGTCTTGTTTTGAAAATGAAATTTTAAAATGCAGCCTATTATACCAGGGACTGGGAGGAGTGGAAAATAGGAAACATTATTTAATGGTTACAAGTTTCTGCTTGTGGTAATGAAAAAGTTTTAGAAACATATACTGGTGATGACGGTATAACATGGTGAATGTAATTAATATCACTGAATTTTATACTTAAAGATAGTTGAAAAGGTAAATGTTTATGTTTATGCATACTTTAGCACAGTAAAAATATTCAGACAAGCATAACAAATGTGAAGACAAATTTATGAATATATAGTCAATAAGCAGCACTTCTAAGTCATAGCATAAATCCAATATAAAATAAATATTTTTTAATATAATGGTAGGATGAATCAGGTACATTTTCCCCCTATTCTTCTCTGTTGAGGATTTTAGGCAGGGTTTGTAGGCAAAAAATATGTACAAATGGAGTACTCTCTCTCTCTCTCACTCTTTGTTGGGAGATATGTGTGTGTCCTCTCTGTCCAAAGTAAATTTAACAACATGTTTTAATACCTGGTATACATAATCCATCTTACTTTTAATAATAAGCTCAAAAATTCTTTACAAAAATGATTTTCAGGTTACTAAACCTCTTTGTTTTCTTCAGGCATATTTTCTCCTAACCTATCAGTAAAACTCAAGCTGAAGATTAGGATTACTTTGTCATTCTTGCTTATTTCAGTATTTTAACTGTTATTAATAATTTTGTGCTTTAAATTATCCTCAATACATAATGCTTCAAAACTGTTTTTAATGTTTACTTCCCTAGGGGTGTAAAATTATTTTTGGTATCTGGAAAAATCATTTTAATGGATAAAGCATAGTGAACAATTAAATGAAATAATCATGCATCTTTGTGCTAAAAGGAACAATTTTAAAAGTTAACAAGTAAAATGCACTTAATGATACTCTTAAACCTATTTTTAAAAATCTCCCTTTGAAGTATGCTATATATCTGCCTATTCTAAGAAAACACTAAAGAAGACAAGTAAATTATAAACTGCAATGTAAATCTGATACCACTGAACCACTTCTAATTTTTAAGGAGGGAAGATCTAGATCTTTTGTCTCTAATAACCAACAAATTTATAAAAATTTAGAGTCGTATACATGGATATGGATCTATTAGTATAAACTAATAGTTTAGTATAAACAAATACTAAACTCAAATAGACACTCGTATACACTGATTGATATAAGGAATATGGCATGCATCAGGTAGTAAGCCATCCTCTCAAGCATTGAACTGATTGTTGCTTTATAATGTTAATTCTCAAAGTCAAAGCATCTCTCACTTCAGAATATTCATATATTGAGCAATACTCCAAATATGAAATTTCTTATACAATTTTATCATACATGATTCATTTTCAAAATTTACCTATATTTTCTCGTAATAAAATAAAAATAAACTTGGAATTAACAGGTTGGTGTTCAAGTTTTAGTCTTACCCTTTAATAATTATGTGACCATTGGAAATGCATTTGGTCTCTACAGTTACTTCATCTATTAAATATATATACTAATAAAATAGCTAGAGTTGCTGAAAGTTGCTGAAAGAATTTAAAAGAAAATGCATTTGGAAGCTACTGTTGAGCAATAATATAGAGTAATATTAAAAGTTTTGTCATAACATTCAGGCCACAGTTTAGGACAAGATATCACTTAGTTCTAGATAGGTGATTTAATCTTTACTATATTTGAATATGTGATACAATTAGATATATTTAATGAGATTTTTATAAACATAAAATCTTCAGCTCTTTATACATCCTGTTTAGAAATAAAGACCTGCCCTTCCACATGACTTCCATAACAAAACCTGGTATGTGCAGGTGGCTCCTTAGAATTTTTCCAGATTCTTTTTTATCTCTCATATTCTCTGTGTAGCCTTGGAATACACTCTGTGGTATAAAACCCATGGTTGTACGTAAAACAACATGTAACATAAGAATAAAAGAATTGGGCAGTTAGCCATTAGATGGCATGATTTTTCTTTTTCTTGGAAATATATATATAGATGGAATATCTCAGATATTAACAGAACAATTTTCCTAAAAGAACAATTCATCTACTTATAAAACAACATTCAAAAATCACAAGAGGGGGCCTTCAAGATGATGGAGGAGTAAGACATGGAGATCACCTTCCTCCCCACAAATACATCAAAACTACATCTACATGTGAAACAACTCCTACAGAACACCTACTGAACGCTGGCAGAAGACCTCAGACTTCCCAAAAGGCAAGAGACTCCCCATGTACCTGGGTAAGGCAAAAGAAAAAAGAAAAATAGAGACAAAAGATTAGGAACGGGACCTGCACCTCTGGGAGGGAGCTGTGAAGGAGGAAAAGTTTCACACACTAGAAAGTCCCTTCACTGGTGGAGATAGGGGGTGGGGGGGGGAAGCTTTGGAGCCCCGGAGGAGAGCTCAGCAACAGGGGTGCAGAGGGCAAAGTGGAGAGATTCCTGCACAGAGGAACAGTGCTGACCAGCACCCACCAGCCTGAGAAGCTAGTCTGCTCACCTGCTGAGGTGGGTGGGGGCAGGGAAATGAGGCTTGGGCTTCGGAGGTCAGACCCCAGAGAGAGAACTGGGGTTGGCTGCAAAAACACAGCCTGAAGGGGGCTAGTGTGTCACAGCTACCAGGGAGGGAGTCCAGGAAAAAGTCTGGAACTGCCTAAGAGGCAAGACCAATGTTTCAGGGTGCGCGAGGAGAGGGGATTCAGAGCACTGCCTAAAAGAGCTCTAGAGATGGGCATGAGCCGCAGCTATCAGCGCAGACATCAGAGACGGGCATGAGACGCTAAGGCTGCTGCTGCAGCCACCAAGAAGCCTGTGCAAGCACAGGTCACTCTCCACACCGCCCCACCCAGGAGCCTGTACAGCCCGCCACTGCCAGGGTCCCGTGATCCAGGGACAACTTCACAGGGAGAACACACAGTATGCCTCAGGCTGGTGCAACGTCACGCTGGCCTCTGCTGCTGCAGGCTCACCCAACATTCTGTACTCCTCCCTCCCCCAAGCCTGACTGAGCCAGAGGCCCCTAATCAGCCGCTCCTTTACCCTGTCCTGTCTGGGCGAGGAACAGACGCCCTCAGGCGACCTGCATGCAGAGATGGGGCCAAATCCAAACCTGAACCCCAGGAGCTGTGCGAACAAAGATGAGAAAGGGAAATTTCTCCCAGCAGCCTCAGGAGCAGCAGATTAACTCTCCGCCATCAACTTGATGTACCTGCATCTGTGGAATACCTGAAAAGACAACAAATCATCCCAAAAATGAGGCAGGGGACTTTGGGAGTAACTGTAGACTTGGAGTGTGCTTCCTGCATCTAATTTGTTTCTGGTTTTATGTTTATCTTAGTTTAGTATTTAGAGCTTATTATCATTGGTAGGTTTGTTTATTGATTTGGTTGCTCTCTTCCTTTTTTTATATATATATATATATATATTTTTTTTTTCTTTTTCTCTTTTTGTGTGTATGTGTATGCTTCTTAGTGTGATTTTGTCTGTATAGCTTTGCTTTTCCCATTTGTCCTAGGGTTCTGACTGTCCGTTATTTTTGTTTTTGTTTTTAGTGTAGTTTTTAGCGCTCATTATCATTGGTGGATTTGTTTTTTGGTTTCATTGCTCTCTTCTTTCTTTCTCTCGTTTTTTATTACTTTTAAATCTGTTTATTTTTAATAATTTTTTTCTATTTTAATAACTTTATTTTATTTTGTTTATTAATTTATTTTTTCTTTCTTTCTTTTTTTTCCTCCTTTTCTTCTGAGCCGTGTGACTGACAGGGTCTTGGTGCTCCGGCCGGGTGTCAGGCCTGAGTCTCTGAGGTCGGAGAGCAGAGTACAGGACATTAGTCCACCAGAGACCTCCTGGCCCCACATAATATCAAACAGTGAAAGCTCTCCCAGAGATCTCCATCTCAATGCTAAAACCCAGCTCCACTCAACAACCAGCAAGCTACAGTGCTGGACACCTTATGCCAAACAACTAGCAAGACAGGAACACAATGCCACCCATTAGCAGAGAGGCTGCCTAAAATCATAATAAGGCCACAGACACCCCAAAATACACCACTCGATGTGGTCAGCCCACCAGAAAGATAAGATCCAGCCTCATCCACCAGAACAGAGGCACTATTCCCCTCCACCAGGAAGCCTACACAACCCACTGAACCAACCTTAGCCACTGGGGGCAGACACCAAAAACAACGGGAACTATGAACCTGCAGCCTGTGAAAAGGAGACCCCAAACACAGTAAGTTAAGCAAAATGAGAAGACAGAGAAATACACAGAAGATTAAGGAGCAAGGTAAAAACCCACCAGACCAAACAAATGAAGTGGAAATAGGCAGTCTACCTGAAAAACAATTCATAGTAATGATAGTAAAGATGATCTAAAATCTTGGAAATAGAATGGAGAAAATACAAGAAATGTTTAACAAGGACCTAGAAGAACTAAAGAGCAAACAAACAATGATGAACAACACAATAAATGAAATTAAAAATTCTCTAGATGGAATCAATAGCAAAATAACTGAGGCAGAAGAAGGGATAAGTGACCTGGAAGATAAAATAGTGGAAATAACTATCACAGAGCACAATAAAGAAAAAAGAATGAAAAGAATTGAGGACAATATCAGAGACCTCTGGGACAACATTAAATGCATGAATATTCGAATTATAGGGGTCCCAGAAGAAGAAGAGAAAAAAAAGGGACTGAGAAAATATTTGAAGAGATTATAGTTGGAAACTCCCTAATATGGGAAGGAAATAGTCAATCAAGTCCAGGAAGCGCAGAGAGTCCCATACAGGATAAATCCAAGGAGAAACACGCCAAGACACATATTAATCAAACTATCAAAAATTAAATACAAAGAAAAAATATTAAAAGCAGCAAGAGAAAAACAACAAATAACATACAAGGGAATCCCCATAAGGTTAACAACTGATCTTTCAGCAGAAACTTTGCACGCTAGAAGGGAGTGGCAGTACATATTTAAAGTGATGAAAGGGAAAAACCTACAACCAAGATTACTCTACCCAGCAAGGATCTCATTCAGATTTGACGGAAAATTAAAACCTTTATAGACAAGGAAAAACTAAGGAATTCAGCACCATCAAACCAGCTCTACAACAAATGCTAAAGGAACTTCTCTAGGCAGGAAATGCAAGAGAAGGAAAAGACTTACAATAATAAACCCAAAACTCTGCATTTTCTTCTGTATTTACTTCTATAACCATACATGTTAAACTACATTGTATAATCAGACATATAAAAACAGATTCTACCAAATCTTTGAAAATAATTCATGGAAATATATAATACCTATTTTGTATACCAAAAAAAACCCTTAGTAAATTGTTAATGTAAGATACATTTAATGAGTACAATCTTATAAGTAAGATATATTTAGTGAGAATAATTTGTTAAAGTAAGATATATTTAGTGAGATTCACTCTTTCTGTGTGATATTTAGGGCCTATGTTAGTATCTACAGGTTTATGTCAAAGGACAGGGGAAGAGACATTCATTCTGATCTTTCAATTTGCTCAGCACAGAATCCTCAAAAGCATTGCCTATCTCTTTTTACCAGAAGTACCACTGTTCATAGTAAGCTGGGAAAAAAATTACCAATACTAGAATAAGCTAATGTACTACAGGATTCATGCTCCCTTTGTTCTGAGTTAATTGCCCTGAGATATAAAACCATATACAAAAAGATATATTCTAAATGTTAAGAGTTAAGGTACATATAATTAGATTGTATTTACTTTTACATTTTTATTTATGAAATGTCTTCTCTATTTCTACAAATTAATTTACAAATGTGAGTCTACATATAAACATATGTAAATATAATCAAAAACTTATACTTCTATGTGAAATATCTAGTGTTTCTAAAAACAAATTGCAGTAATCTGATTTGGATATAACATTTACATGAACTTTCACTTTTAATCTGACTATGCTATTTTGAAACAGCACTTATTTTTGTCTCTCAATATAGGCTAAGGAGGTATAGCATAATTAAAGGCTGCACATTTCTATTTTATTAGTTATTTTATTTTCAACTTATTTTATTTTTCAGTATACATGTTTTAATATTCTACTATAGATTTTGTGTAAGGGACTTGAGCATCGGGGAGATTTTGGTATCCGCAGGGGGGCATCCCAGAAACAATTCCCCGCAAATACCAAAGGATAGCTGTATCTCTCCAGGAACTTTAAGTGCGAGCATAGTTACCCCTATACTCTTGGAAATAACAGTTGGAGGAAATATAACAGAATAGAACTCAGAGAAATGATCCATGCTTTCTGATGAGAGAAACAGTGAGAAATCTTTTACAGTTTCCTCATTAGATAACCTGCAGGTAAGTTGATTTATAAGTGAAAAATAGTTTCTAAAGGTATATTTTCGATGTTACTTCTTTTAAAAAGGCGATTGAACTACATAGCCTACTAAAAGTTGATATTCGATTATGTAGGTTTTGTCTGGAAAAAAATAACTGGGCAGAGACATATATTTTTGGAGACAAAAGCAGCAGACAAGTAACAGTTGTTTAACAGTGTGTGTCTTCATATACTTTAACTGGGGTGTGTGTGTGTGTGTGTGTGAGTGTGTGTTTCAATCCAGGGCACAGCAGTTAATAGCAGCAGTGTTCACACAGACTGATTTGGAGCTTAATTTTTATTAGAAAACCCTAACTGTCTTCTCTCACCATGTGAATGTGTTTGCCTCTAGGATTAGCACCATGTGTTGAATTCATTACAGTCTTTCATAGGGTCCCAGGAGAGTTTATTCACAGATGTAGATTTACTGCCAACCACCCATAACTGTCTGTTTGGCCTTCACTGTGAGCACAAAGGCAAGAAATTATCCATTGGAAATAATTCAATAATAATAGCAGTGTATTAAAAATAATAACGCATTATTACTAGTCAGTGATGCTGGAGGTGTATAGTTTCTGACACTTGACTCTGGTTTTGTGGCAGCCCCCAGGATTTATGTGTAATCTCATATGTCTTTTCAATGTCTCACAGTAGAGCCTGAGTTTTTACAGTTTGAAAGAAAGCTGAAGGATGCTGGTGCCATAGATGTGTCTAGTTTATTGATTTTCCCATAAGTGTATTTAATTATTCAGTGAAGGATCTGTTTAACAATCTCATCTATTTTTAACCAATTAAGTTCGCATTAAAGATTTACCAATATCATTCTAATAATAGAATGTTTCATGGCATTTAGCCAGCAAGTACCCAGTACTATGATTCTCTATCCTATAGTACATATAAAGATCTAAAATAAGTATGCTTTCAGACAAACAGTGAAATATATACATAGCTATCACCGTACAAAGAATTAATAGTTTAAATATTAAAGTATTATAAAACTGTATGCCTTTTTGACATTCATATGAATATTAATAAAGGAAAATACACTTATAGGAGTGGAAATCTTCAGATTGATATTACAAGTCTTAGAAAAAAGTATGATCACACAAGATTAAAGGAGGCAGTACAATAATAATTCACTGCAAAGTCAGAACACATATTATTTCTGCTTATCATCCAAATGTGTTTACTAAAATGTAGGGTTCTTATTTCTTTGTATTATTATATTCCTTTTATTGCTAGAGTGAAATATGAGATTAAAATAATTTATTAGAATAAGGCAGTCTCAACTATCTTTTTTAAAGGGTCATAGAATGTATGAATTGGAGAGCTTTTAAAAATCATATATTACATACACTTCATTTTATAAAAAAAACAAATGCCCATAATGGCTTGTCCAAGGTAAGCTAATGTTAATAATATGAGAGTTAGATCTCATACCCTTTTGCCTCTTAGTCCAAGGTTATTTCTACTTGTATTTTGTAACCCCACACTCATAATTTATCATTTTTTGTTGTTGCATTCACATGCTGTTTTCTCTGAAGCCTAATTTCACAATAAATATTCATACATGCAGGATACATTACAGTTGGCTGCTGTTACTTACCTATATTCCTAGGAGGAAAATTCTACTTTGCCTTATATTGACTTCCAGTAAGCTTACGCCTTAGCTCTGACGTATATTTAATTTTAAGCCTACTTAAAAAACAATAGTTCCCATCTATGTCTATGATTGCTTTTTCTGTTTTCATTTTTCTTTCTTTTTGAAATGTGTGTGTAGCTAGCATTGTTTTCCTATTGATAAGTTATTTTCCTACACCTTTTTAATCTTCCTCAACCCCTTCTCACTTTGCTACATATGATAGCTTGGAGTCAGTGGATATCAACAGTAAAACAAAATAAGAAAAAGAAATCTCATGAGTGTTCAACTGCTATGGGGACAAAATCAATGATACAATGAACTTTATCTTTATTATTGTATACTGGAATTATAACATTTGGTTGTAAACTGCAAATAATATGAGAGTTTCAGTGTAAAGTGGAGAATACCACAAAAAGTTCTTTCACAAATCCTGTTCTCTTGTTCATGGGTAACTTCTTTTAGAGGCTAGTGTTCACCATTCCAGGAATAATTTATTGTATAATGCATGTATTCTTTATATTCATTACTATTGTTACATAACACACACATATTTTACATTGATCAGTATATATATATATACATACATATATGCGATATAGAGAGAGTTATATAGTTTTGAAATATATGTTTAATAACCTATCACTATATAATTGGCATTATCTAAGGTTGGATTTCCTGGAAGCAGATTCTGAAGCAAGATTTCAAGTGCACATAATTTATTGAAGAAATGCTCCCAGGAATAGGAGTATGAGATTTAGCAAATAAAAACATGGCGTGCCTAATGAAATTTGAATTTCAGATAAACAGTGAATATTTGTTTGAAATATTCAGGGCATACTTATACTAAAATAATATTCATTCTTTCTTTAAAATTCAAATTTATATGAGTCCTTTTTTTTAATCTGATGACCCTACTTAAGAGACAGGGAGTAAAGAAAGATGGGGCAAGGGAAGGAGCTAAGCAAAGGTGTGGTGTCAGTTGGATCCAAGCTTCAGCCTGAGTTTTTGGACAGTGCTGATTCTATAGGAGGTATGAATTACACTATGAGGTTGGTCCCACACTGGGGCTGACCTTTTCTACCAGCATTGCTCAGTTAGTGGCCACAGGCTGTGTAGACAGAGGTGGGATTAGGGGGGAACTAACCTCCTGGATGGGTAACTCTCATTTCAACAAGGGCAATTATCCAGAGAAAGTGGTAGCTTTGATTGGTTAGTAGTCAGCAATCACATTAAATACAGCCATGTTTATGGGTTCAGGCATATATACCTACAAAAGTACCTCATCTTCCTTGCTATTAAAATACCTAGGTTTATCCTATCAAATGGAATTTGATTATCAAGAAAGCATAAGGAATACCTTCTTATAGCAGACATCTAAGGCATCTCATAATTAAAAGGTGGATTTAGGCTTGTTCCTGTTTTACATAGTATCATCTCTTTGTCTTTTAGGATTTTAATAGCTTTTACTCATAATTAAGACAGTTGCATCCTCTGCTTATTATTCTTACAAAACTTAGATTGCATGATTTGTTTAACAGAGTGAGATGACTAGTTTATTATCTGTTCCCAAGAGTTATACTCTCTAAATCAGTTGAAATTTGTATAAAACCCTATGTAAGAGTTCTAACTGGAGTAACCAATTACATTATAATATCTGTTGGGTTGTTATGTTACTACTGATGGAGAAAGTTCATCTCTGTACTACTTATATAATGTTAATTTCAAAGATATTTCAGCTTTTACCAGAATATGCTACATTTATGGTTCTTCTGTGCCAAACGACACCTGCCTGGTCAAAGGACAAAATAGTATCTAAGCTGCTAAAAACAGGTCAAAGAATACTTTACAACAAAGGCAAGATTGGGTTAAGGAAAGCAAAAGAAGACCAAATGAATTATGTTAGAAAATGATTGATTTCAAATGATAGAAACAGGAAACAACATCAAGTTCAAGCTGAGATTGACGCCTCAGTACATAGAATCAAGTATGGAATCTAGAGGAAACAAAGTACAAAGGTGAGGGCAGGTTAGAAATAAATTATGAAAGTGTAGGGTCATCATTGGGAGGTTTACATATGTCTGGGACTTACCTGTATTGAATTTCTGCAGCTTGCTTCAAAGGAACAGAACTTAAAGGGACGCCTCATTACATAGAAATTGTTATAAAATGCTTAGTATTTCAGGAAATGCAATATCATTCATCATTCTTCTCATCAAAATAATACTTTTGTATTATTTAAATAAATCAAGTAACTGATCTGTTAAGTAGTTTGACAATATTAGTTTATTATAAAATTAACTTTTCTCCATAAGACTTTGAACTATGAAAATGTGCAGGAAGAATTTCGCTTTCAGTTAATCACTCCAAGGCAACAGTTATTAACCCTTTTTTACTCTCTTCCTGACTTCTTGCTGTCTATATTATTTTTACATAATTGTAATCAAATGGTGTATATAAAATTAAATATGCTGATTAAAACATCTGCTCTTCCTGATTTTAAATAAATACTTGCGTATTGCAAGTAATATAAAGTAAACCCACAGAAACAAACATAATGAAGAAATATAACCCAGAACCTAAAAATAACAACTATTGCTATTTTAGTATTTCAGGTTGTTTATTATTTTTCAAGATTTTAAAAATAAATAGTGAGTCCAATAATTCGAAATCAACTTCATTTTTACAATGAAAAAATATTATGATGATCTCTTCATGTATGAAAGAGTGAACTGTATTTTAAATTCTGATAAAACAAGTTTTATTTTTAAAATTCTAGCTATTATTTTTGCAAGATAAAGAACTAAACAGCACATACTATTGAGTTAAGAGGTCATCAAAAGAACCTATGCGATTTGTGAAGGGAATGATGAAGCTCAAGAAAACTGTTTTCTATAACATGAAGAGTTGAGTCTCCCTCTGTATGTCTCACCTTTGTTTCGGTTCATGGACTCTGTATGAAACAAAAAATACAAATGAATTCCTGAGTTTGATATCCCAGAAGATTAACAACCACTATTTATATTTAAAATGTTAGAAAATCAAAATATATTGCTAATTCTATAACTGTATATAATACACTAATGTATAAATGTAAGTTCAGTGTTAGAGCCACAGAATATCATCTGTAGGAGATGGTCTCATGGAAAAAACACTGATCAGAAACAGTAATTCAAAGAATTATTACTTACCAAAATTGAGTGTCTAGTTCTTCTAAAGTTAAATAATTTGAGAAGTTATCATTAGAAAAATAACTCAAACACACATAAAAAATCATCAACATGCATTGTATTTCTAATATTTTAAAACTTAATTTTCCATTGGATTTATAGAATCTTATAATTTAAGAGCTAAAAAAGGGCTTAGAGATCATCTATCTAGTTCAGAGGTTTTTAAATTATCCTTAGTAGAGCATACAGATTTCACAAAAGAGACATCAGAGTATAATGTTGATATTTACTGAGTGGCTCTAGGTCCTCTGCTCCCACTTGAACCAAAGCACATCTATGTAATTGACATTTATAGGACATTCCATCCCAAAACAACAGAATACACTTTCTTCTCAAGTGCACATGGAACATTCTCCAGGATAGATCATATCTTGGGTCACAAATCCAGCCTTAGTAAATTTAAGAAAATTGAAATCGTTTCAAGTATCTTTTCCGACCACAACACTATGAGACTTGATATCAATTACAGTAAAAAAAAAAAAAAAAAAAAAAAAAAAAACTGTAAAAAATACAAACACATGGAGGCTAAACAATATATTACTAAATAACCAAGAGATCACTAAAGAAATCAAAGAGGAAATCAAAAAATACCTAGAAAAAAATGACAATGAAAACATGACGACCCAAAACCTATGGGATGCAGCAAAAGCAGTTCTAAGAGGGAAGTTTATAGCAATACAATCCTACCTCAAGAAACAAGAAAAATCTCAGACAACCTAACTTTACACGTAAAGCAATCAGAGAAAGAAGAACAAAAAAACCCCAAAGTTAGCAGAAGGAAAGAAATCATAAAGATCAGATCAGAAATAAATGAAAAAGAAGTCTAGGAAAGAATAGCAAAGATCAATAAGATTAAAAGCTGGTTCTTTGAGAAAATAAAGAAAATTGATAAACCATTAGCCAGACTCATCAAGAAAAAAAAAATGGAGAAGACTCAAATCAACAAAATTAGAAATGAAAAAGGAGAAGTAACAACTGACACTGTAGAAATACAAAGAATCATGAGAGACTACAAGCAACTATATGCCAATAAAATGGACAAGCTGGAAGGAATGGACAAATTCTTAGAAAAGCACAACCTTCCAAGACTGAACCAGGAAGAAATAGAAAATATGAACAGAATAATCACAAGCACTGAGATTGAAACTGTGATTAAAAATCTTCTAACAAACAAAAGCCCAGGACCAAAAGACCTCACAATCGAATTCTATCAAACATTTAGAGAAGAGCTAACACCTATCCTTCTCAAACTCTTCCAAAATATAGCGGAGGGAGGAACACTCCCAAACTCATTCTACGAGGCAACCATCACCCTGATACCAAAAGCCAACAAAGATGTCACAAAAAAGAAAGCTACAGGCTAATATCACTGATTAACATAGATGCAAAAATCCTCAAAAAAACACTAGTAAACAGAATCCAACAGCACATTAAAAGGATCATACACCATGATCAAGTAGTTATCCCAGGAGTGCAAAGATTCTTCAATAGATGCAAATCAATCCATGTGATACAGCATATTAACAAATTGAAGGATAAAAACCATATGATCATCTCAATAGATGCAGAAAAAGCTTTTGACAAAATTCAGCACCCATTTATGATAAAGTGGGCATAGAGGGAACCTACCTCAGCATAATAAAGGGCATAGATGAGAAACCCGCAGCCAACATCATTCTCAGTGGTGAAAAACTGAAGCCATTTACTCTAAGATCAGGAACAAGACAAGGTTACCGACTCTCACCGCTATTATTCAATGTAGTTTTGGAAGTTTTAGCCCTGGCAATCAGAGAAGAAAAAGAAATAAAAGGAATCCAAATTGGAAAGGAAGAACTAAAACTCACTGTTTGCAGATAACATGATACTATACATAGAGAATCCTAAAGGTGCTACCAGAAAACTGCTAGAGCTAATCAATGAATTTGGTAAAGTAGCAGGATACAAAATTAATGCACAGAAATCTCTTGCAGTCCTATACACTAATGATGAAAAATCAGAAAGAGAAATTAAGGAAACACTCCCATTTACCATTGCAACAAAAAGAATAAAATACCTAGGAAAAAACCTACCTAAGGAGACAAAAGACCTGTATGCAGAAAACTATAAGACACTGATGAAAGAAATCAAAGACGATACAAACAGATGGAGAGATATGCCATGTACTTGGATTGGAAGAATCAACATTGTGAAAATGACTATATTACCCAAAGCAATCTACAGATTCAATGCAATCGCTATCAAAGTACCAATGGCATTTTTCACAGAACCAGAACAAAAAATTTTACAATTTGTATGGGAACACACAAGACCCCAAATAGCCAAAGCAATCTTGAGAAAGAAAAATGGAGCTGGAGGAATCAGGCTTCCTGACTACAGATTATACTATAAAGCTACAGTAATCAAGACAGTATGGTACTAGCAGAAAAACAGAAATATAGATCAATGGAACAGGATAGAAATCCAGAGATAAACCCATGCATGTATGATCACCTTATCTTTGACAGAGGCTGGAAGGATACACAATGGAGAAAAGACAGCCTCTTCAATAAGTGGTGCTGGGAAAACTGGACAGCTACATGTAAGAGAATGAAAGTAGAACACTCCCTAACACCATACACAAAAATAAACTCAAAATGGATTAAAGACCTAAATGTAAGGCCAGACACTATAAAACCCTTAGAGGAAAATGTAGGCAGAACACTCTATGACATAAATGACAGCAGGATCCTTTTTGACCCACCTCCTAGAGAAATGGAAATAAAAACAAAAATAAACAAATGGGACCAAATGAAACTTAAAAGGTTTTACACAGCAAAGGAAACCATAAACAATACGAAAAGCCAACCCTCAGAGTGGGAGTAAATATTTGCAAATGAAGCAAGTGACAAAGAATTAATCTCCAAAATATACAAGCAGCTCATGCAGCTCAATATCAAAAAACAAACAACCCAATCCAAAAATGAGTGGAAGACCTAAATAGACATTTCTCCAAAGAAGATATACAGATTGCCAACAAACACGTGAAAGGATGCTGAACATCACTAATCATCAGAGAAATGCAAATCAAAACCACAATGAGGTATCACCTCACACTGGTTAGAATGGGCATCATCAAAAAAATCTACAAACAGTAAATGCTGGAGAGGTGTGGAGAAAAGGGAACCCTCTTGCCCTGTTGGTGGGAATGTAAATTGCTACAGCCACTATGGAGAACTGTATGGAGGTTCGTTAAAAAACTAAAAATAGAACTACCATATGACCCAGCAATCTCACTTGGGCATATACCCTGAGAAAACCATAATTCAAAAAGAGACATGCACTCCAGGGTTCATTCCAGCACTATTTACAATAGCCAGGACATGGAAGCAACCTAAGTGTCCATCGACAGATGAATGGATAAAGAAGATATGGTGGGCTTCCCTGGTGGCGCAGTGGTTGAGAATCTGCCTGCCAATGCAGGGGACACGGGTTCGAGCCCTGGTCTGGGAAGATCCCACATGCCGCAGAGCAGCTAGGCCTGTGAGCCACAATTAATGAGCCTGCGCGTCTGGAGCCTGTGCTCTGCAACAAGAGAGGCCGCGATAGTGAGAGGCCCGCACATCGCGATGAAAAGTGGCCCCCGGTTGCCACAGCTAGAGAAAGCCCTCGCCCAGAAACGAAGACACAACACAGCCATAAATAAAGAAATAAAAGAAACCTTATTAAAAAAAAAAAAGAAGATATGGCACATATATACAATGGAATATTACTGAGCCATAAAAAGAAACGAAATTGAGTTATTTGGAGTGAGGTGGATGGACCTCGAGTCTGTCATACAGAATGAAGTAAGTCAGAAAAAGAAAAACAAATACCCTCTGCTAACACATATATATGGAATCTAAAAAAAAATAAATGGTTCTGATGAACCTAGGGGCAGGACAGGAATAAAGATGCAGATATAGAGAATGGACTTTAGGATATGGAGTGGGTGCGGAATGGGAAGCTGGGAGGAAGTGAGAGAGTAGCATTGACATATATACACTACCAAATGTAAAATAGATAGCTAGTGGGAAGCAGCTGCATAGCACAGGGAGATCAGCTTGGTGCTTTGTGTCCACCTAGAGGGGTGGGATAGGGAGGGAGGGTGGGAGGGAGGCGCAACAGGGAGGGGATATAGGGATATATATATACATATAGCTGATTCAATTTGTTATACAGCGGAAACTAACACAACATTGTAAAGCAATGATAGTCCAATAAAGATGTAAAAAAAAAGTAATATTCTTAAAATTTTTATGTTAAATTTTAATCCTCAGAATTCATTTCTGTGGATAGGGACATTATAACCTTGATAACTTCTCCTTTAAAGCTAAAAAAAATGTTTCAATCTAATTACTGAAAGAGAAATATATCACTACTACCATTTAAAACATATAATCACTCAGCAGCCTAAAAATAATAAGTTTTTGGCTGAGTTAAACTGCCCTGCCAGAATCTTTGTACCTTCAACTGTTTTGTGAGGCAAGGATTAATTAATATAAAATAATCCTTTCTATCCTGTATCGTTTAGGATGCTTTGCCCTGCAAATGGCAGGAAATGCTCGTTTGAACTGGTTTAATCTATGAGGAAATTTATTACCACACATATAGAAATTGCAGAGATATGGTAGACTCAGGTTTATTGATTCAGCAGTTCAAGTATGTCTTGTATGACCCAAGATCTTTCCATTTCAGTCTAGTACTCTCAGGGTTGATGACATTTTTTAAGACATTCAAGATGTCTAAAGAAGTTCTAGCATTATATCCAGACCCAGGGATGTCCATAGATAGAGAGAGGGAAAAAATTTTAACTTCCTATGTGTTTCTCATAGAATATATGAATGTTTTTGTAGAGGCAATCCAGCTGACTTGCTATCATGTCTGATGGATTAGAGTTGGCTCACATGAATATTCTTGTACCAATCAATAGCAAGGAAGATGAACTGAGCCAACTATGCCCTCTCTTGGGACTGCGTATAGGTTCACTTTACCATGAAATGTATAATTGTGTGCATGGCGCATGGGGGTGGCCACCTGGATAAAATTGGGAATCTATGACTAAAGAGGGAGCAGGAATGGATGATGATTAGGCAAATATCCATGTCCACTACCCAATGCTCACAACATATGGCTATGTGTATAATCAGCAATTATGAATGGTAATGAGATCAGACAAAGTAAAACTAATCTGAATTTGAATAGAGTTCTCAAATACCACTCTAGGCATTCCTACCCAAGCCTTCTCTAACCGTTTAAACCTTTGTTAGAAATCAGCTTAAAAATAACAGAACAGATTTGCATTGGTAATACTAATCTGAATACTTTCAATGAGTTAAATATTTAGGCATCATGATGCTTAATGATGCATCGATTAGAGAGAAAATTAAGTGCTGAATCCAAGTAAGCAAATGACCTCAGGAAATTGGCATAGATAATGACGAAAGCCTTCACCAAACTGCAGACTTTCCCTGTCTTTGAGGACTTGAAGGCTTGAGCCAGCTCTTGTGTTACCATTACTTAAGTAGTGCTAGCAGGGAACCCTGTATGACACTGAGTGGCATGTCAGGAAACCAAAAATGTAGTCCTGAAAATGAAGCTAATGTTGCCATGATCATACAAAATAATTTAACTGAGCAGATTGGATGAGAGCAAGTAAGGTATAAAATAGACAATTTTAAGCAATGGTAGACAATATTTATTGAATCCTTATTGTGTGGTGCCAGGCAATATTTTAAGTGAACTAAAGTTCTGCAACAAATATAGAAGGCAGGTGCTGTTATTATTGTTGTCACCCTCATTTCATAGATGAGAAAACCAGTGAGTCATAGAAAGGATGGGAAAGTCATGTGTTTAGTAAGTAGCAGAGCTGGTAATACCACCCAAGCAACATGGCACCAGAGCCCACGTACTATTAAATTTTATGCTATCCTGCTAGTACTATAGCCTCTTTTCTAATAGAGCTACAAGAGGGAAGAAATATATAACTTTAATATGAAAAACTGGCTTTATTGCTGAGAAGAAAAAGGAATTTATAGACTTAAGAAAGGATTTGGCAAAGTTTAAATATTTTATCATTCTAGAAGATATAAAATGAATGTATATAAATTATTTTAGTATATCATTTAAATAGTGACTTATTTTTCTGTTTGCAGTATAGTATGTGCTTATTTATATCACTGTGAAATCTTTTAAGACCATGTTGCTTCCATTCATTTCCAGATTACATAGTACTTAGGGAATCTGGAAATGCATTTGGTGTAATGTCATAAGAATAACACCAGAATTCCAAAATCAAATTTACAAACTTATTTTAAATCTGGGTCAATTTTTTCTCCTAAAAATAACATCCAATGTCTTTACTAGATGTACAGTTGGCCTAATGAATAAAAAAGTGTTCTTAAATGCATGAATGACTGAATGAGTAAATAAATTTAACTTAATAGATTGGTAGAAATACTTCTGTCAGTCCTACATTTTCCTTGTATTACTGAAAAATATTTTCTGTACAAAAACTGATTTTCAGGATACTTGGAACTTATATAAGGCCATAAGCATTCCAAAGTTCTAGGCAGCCTATACAGTAACCTCTTGGTATTTGTAGGGGATTGGTTCCAGGACCCCCTGCAGATACCAAAATCTGAAGACACTCAAGTCACATATAAAATGGCATATTAAAAGATGGCATGTTATTTGCATATAACCTATGCACATCCTTCTGTATACTTTAAATCATCTCTAGATTATTTTTAATACCTAATGCAAAGTAAATGCTATATAAATAGTTGTAAATACAGTGAAAATGCTATGTAAACAGTGGTAAATACAATGAAAATGCTATGTAAATATATACTGGTGCGTGGCAATTTCAAGTGTTGCTTTTTGGAACTTCTGGATTTTTTTTCTAGTATTTTTTCGTCTGCAATTTGTTGAATCTGCAGATGCAGAATCCCATGGATACAGAGAGCCACCTGTAACCAAAATAAAATATTAAGAATCATATGAAGTCCATTTTAAGGTGATAAAAGTTAAAGTGGTTGACAGCAAAATAATAAACAACACACATTTGATACAGGCTTAAATCATGAAGGAAAGACTTAAGAAATGACATCAGAGTAGCCACAAGTTTCAGTCTTACCTCGTTATATTGTGCTTCCCTTTACCGCACTTTGTAGATACTACGTTTTTTACAAATTGAAGGTTTGTGGCAAGCCTGCATTGAGCAAGTCTATCGTGCCATTTTTCCAAAAGCATTTGCTCACTTTCTGTCTCTGTGTCACGTTTCAGTAATTCTTGCAATATTTCAAACTTTATTTGCTGTGGTGATCTCTGATCAGTGATCTTTGGTGTTTCTACAAGGACTATCTGAAGGCTCAGTTGATGGTTAGAATTTTTTAGCAACAAAGTATATTTTAATTAAATTATGTACGTTTTTTAAGACAATGCTATTGCACACTTAACAGAGTACAGTATAATGTAAACATAACTTTTATAGGCACTGGAAAACCAAAAAAATTTGTGATTTGCTTTATTGTGATATTTGCTTTATTGCGGTGATCTGCAATTGAACCTGCAATATCTCTGAGGTCTGCCTGTAAATCCCTTCAAAGGCAGCCTTAGATGACATACAGGCAACCTGAAGACAGCAATTTCTGGAAAACAAAATCAACAAAAAGACTGAACTGCAGTTGGAAATGTATTGGGAGTGAGAAAGGGTAAATTCTCACTTGACATGGGGCATTGTCTGTACCAAGTCAGAATTTCATGAGCAAAGAACCTGTAATTATCCTAAACAGTAGGTGAATATGTGTGTGCATTGGAAAAGGACCCTTGGTCACTGTTTAAAAGGGAGATAATGAAGGGATGTTTTCTCAGTGTTTGCACTTTTATACTGGCATATATAATAAGGTAAAACAATGATTAAATCCTCCTAAAATTAACAGTTTTATAGTGAATAAAATGCCATCAGTCACAAAAATGATAGTACAACAGAATACAGTCAAAGACATGCAGCATTTCTAGGGTAAAATTTTAGGGAATAACTAGAAATGTATCTTACAAGACAATATAGAAAAGCAACAGAGCCCTTTACATTCTGCTAAAATAAATGTTCTATTTCTCTCAATTACAAAACTTTTCCAAAATAATTTGAATGTATGCTGTTTTCCTTCAAATTATATTTTAGTTATTTTATATTGTTGCATGAAATCATTGGTAAGAGGGTAAATTAACATCTAGCTTGATTCAAATGAGGTTAGCTACTTTACCTGCCAGACCTTTCAGTCATTTTATTACACCTTAGAAACATTTTATCTAAAGGGGAAAAAAAAGACTTAGTGCCACTGGATTTCTAGAATAATCAAGTGGCATTAGCAGCTTGATTTTCTGAGAAATCAGGTTCATTTTTTTCCTCTAATTTAATTCATAAAAATCTAAAGGCAAATGAAATGTTATAAATTCATAGAACAGTCTCCCTGGGAAAATACTATTAGTGCAGAATTGCTAACCACGAACAAATTACTGTAATTAGAGTTACCTGAGTGGCATTGTAAGGCCACTCTACCTCACTAAAGTTATTTGAACCCAGAATTTGTGTTCCTTACATTAATCTTAAGATTCTCTGAGTGAATAAAGAAAGATATTTAATGATTATTCATTTGATAAGGTGATTTGGTGTAAGAAGGATTTCTTCAGAGTTTAGACTCTTGTAAATCTAGAGCAATTATAGGTCCTCCGGGAAATTCAACTACATTTTTATCTTTAAATAAGACGTATAAGGAAAATCACTCTTTATAAGCTAGTTGTAGAATAAAAACTGTGCTTTTAAAAAAGAATCTTGAATTCTTCGCTCTGATATGTCTGCAGAAATCCATATGTATCAATATATTTTGATTATAATTAAGAATTGTATGGACCCTTAATCCATCATAATCTCGTTCAAGAGTCTTAGTCAAGTTTGATTTGATGAGACAATTGAAGTAAAACTGCTTAAATGTTATATAACATAGAAATATGAATTTATAGGCAAGAAACTGAAGTAGTCAGGAACAAATCAGAAGTACTACAGAAATCAAGATATTTCTAGGCTCCAATGAGGATAAAAGGAGAGTGAGAGCTCTCTAAAGTTCATACAATGCTCTCACTTTATTTCTCTCTCTCTCTTTCCCTATCTATCCATCTATATATCTCTAAGGAGATAGAGATAGATATAAATATTTAGTATTTAACTCATTTTAGCTAAACCTTCAACAATGAAATTTATACTGAACTAAAGTTAGTGCAGAATTACAAAACTCTTAGAGAAAACAATAATTCTTTATAATACTTTAAAATTTCTTTCAAGAAATTCTTTAAAATTCTTTAAAATTTAGATTATTATTTTAAAAATAATTTCTCTTATGGTACTTGGTAGCTTCTCAAATCTAAGTCTTTGGAACTATCCTTAAAATTTGAAATTCTTAAGTAGTAACTTAAATAAAGACCTAGAATCAATTTTCACCAAACTTTTCAGGAAGAATTGTACAAGAGATGACAGAGTTAGAATCAAAGAGTATCTCTAAAGACAACAACAGCAACAAAAAAAACTCAATATGGTAAACTTTAACAAGAATAAATATAATGTACAGTATTTTGCTTCAATAAATTAGTTTTATGACTTAGGCTATCATAAATTCAATTTAAATAAAGAGTATAATGTGTTGGATAAAAAATGGCTTTTTCCAATTAAAAAACATTATCAAAATTTATAGAAGGTAAATAATTAATTTAATAAATTTTGTACCTACTATATGTGAGACAGGTATATGTATATATGGCACACCCTGCCCTTAATTAGCTTATAATCTATTGGAGGATATAAAGATATAATGATGATAACAGCGTAGTATGTCCATGACTGTGATATAATCAGAGTCATAAGTAGAGAAGGCACACCTCACCCTGATTGGCAGCAACACGAAATGCATTTTGAGAGTGAAGACACCTAAACTGTATTTTAATAGTGTTTCTTGGCTGCATGATAAGATATATGGAAGAGACAAATGGGAGCTAAAGCTGGGAAAGTAGAGAGGTCATTGATCATCAGAGTCCCAGTATGGAATGCTAAAGATGTTGGCCTTTATTCTGTATGAGCTGAAAAAGCTGTTGTGATATTTAAGCTGTGGAATGACAAGTGTGTATTTTAGAAAGGTTGCTTTAGAAACAGAGTACAGTATAAAACAGAGTGTGGAGAGACACTAGGGTTTTTAAGGAGTCCAAAATGATAAGAGACTGGAAAAAAATACAACTTTAATGTATTCAAATATTTCATACTGTCACGTATCTGTGTGTTGTAATTTCACTTTTATTCATAGAAGAAAGTGAACCATGTTACTTTTGCTTCAGAGATCTAATCTAGACTGGTACTTTGAAGCTGTTTTTTGGGGTTTTTTTGTTTTGTTTTTGCTTTTTGTGGTTCCTGCTAAGTGCTGCTGGAGCCCACTTTTCAAGGAAAAAGGAAGAGGCTGAGTGGCTGAACCACCAGATCTCTGGGGGTCTACAGGTGAAAAATTATTTGTATCTGGATTAGATATATTATGGAGTCCATGTAGTACCACACTGAATTAAAGAGTTTGAACAACACTGCATTGTGTATACATACTCAAAAAATCTGTGTTGACTCTAAAAAGTGCAGGCTATCATTCTGGTGTAAATGTGCAATCTGATGGTAATTAGAAAATTCAACAAAAATTTCTAATAGGTATGTATTTACTATCATTAGCATCATTGTGATAAATATGTTTGTGTGTATATACAGATATACACACACAGATATATATATAATATATCTACAGGTGTTTGTCCGTGTACATATTTTATACATATATATATTTGAAATAGTCATTCTTTAAAAAAGTTTTCAGAAATTTTTTCTTCAGTTCTAAGTCACTTGCCAATAGTGGGAGTTATACACTTCTCCACTGTTCCCCTACTCTAACGAAATAGATATTGCCATGGAGAAACAAAAAAGTTCAGAAATCTGGATTAGCTATGTAGTTGACATATGAGAAGTGCTTTTTACTGGCAATGGTTCTCAACTAGAGACTGTACCATCCCTAAGATAGCGTCTGGAAATGGGCATGTTTGAGGTCTTCAGTGATTGGGGGCTACTGCAGACATTTAGTGGGAAGGACTGGGTAAGTGAAAGACCCACAAGGTTCACGACATTCTCACTCAACAAAGAACGCTTCCACTGAAAATGTCAATAACATTAAGAAACACTGGTATTTGGATTCAGGCTGAAGGAGATATAATGACAATTGAAGCTAGTATTAGGATGGAAGTTAGGGGCAATTCATATTTTAGCTCTTTCAGCAGCCATCCCTTGGCGTGTAATTTCTCAAACGTACTCTTCAGGTTCTGATTTTGAAACCTAGTATCCCTTTAGTTCCTCTGGTTCTGCCGATTTAAGTCTCCAATCCTGTCTTCTGCTTTATTCTCTATTCCTTACATTCTCTATTCGTCTATGTATTTTTTACTTACCCTTCTTTACTTATGTGTTTATGAAATCAGTACGATGAAGTGTATGCTGAACAAAACAGTAATTATATACTTGAAACTGATTTCAGAATTGTTCTGCTTATTAAGAAAGACATTATCTTGCTTAGCAATAAATTTAATATTATTTTTCTTCACAGTCTTTTGGATATGTAAAAAAAGCCATCTCATCTATTATACTGACTAGAAAAACTTAGAGAAGTAACAATTTACATAGTATTTGAAGTGGTTAATATTTGAGGCACAATTATTTGACTTTGTGGATTCATATTTAGATCCACTAATTACTTGTTTTACCTATATGTATATTTATATAGATACAGATATATTTTTTAAAGAAATTTATTAAGTAATGGCAATTTTGTCCCTTCTCCTTTTGTCAGCCAATTTTATAAACATATTGATATGTAATATCTTGGTGAACATTATTTGAATCTCTGGGGTTTTTAATTGCTATGCTTATGTCATAATATGAGTATCAGAATATTCTGTCTGGCTCTTTTTCTTTTCACAGTTGTTCCTGTTTGATTATGAGCAATTAGACTGTTGCATAAACATTACAACTTACCATGATAACTTCTTTTTATTACATGTTCATGAAGAGCTTACAACATAAATACTTTTAAGGGGAAAATTCTACTATTTACTATTAAAATTCTGAATGTCATATATATTTTTTCAGAACAATAATCACTGTAGGTAAAAAGTAGCTTCTGTATTGTCTTATTTACTGTTGAGAACCTACCTGATATGAATGAGATCCGTTAATGTCTCATTTAAAATAAACACAACCGTAAACAACATATCACTAAGTACTGTTACATAAAATATTCATAATGAACATATACAATGTAGCTATAGTTAAAAATCATTAGAATTAAAATCTCTTTGCATGAAATATATTAGTAGAAGTATCGCTTCCAAACAGGAGCTGTATATTTTGAATGAATGATACAATGTAGAGCGATCAGGTGTGCATTTACCTTACGGAAGGAAATGCCAAATTTAAAATAATGTTTATATAAAATCTGGAATAGTGTTTTTTGAAGATAAATTTGTTGATTCCAAAAAAACCAGGGAATCATCATGATAAAACTCAGAAGCTCATGCTTGTTTCAAAATCACACAATTTTCAGTATAAACTACTTGTTTTATTTCAAAAATGTGAAAAAATATGAACTACGATTCATCACATTAAGGACTTTAAAGAGAGATATAGGGGTGACATCTCCCCCAGTGTTAATACATTCAAGATAAGATCCCAGTTGATAAGAGAATTTACAGTATTTATTGGAATATAGAGAAGAGAGAGAACACTTGCAGACTGAGTTTCAGGAAGTCTTCATAAAAGAGGTGCAAATGAGTCCTGAAGGATAGGTAAGATTTCCAAAGAAGAGAGAGACAGGAAAGACATTGAGAGGGTAGAATAATATAGAGGGTATCGGAAAGATGCTCAAACTAATAGTTCAGGTTAAGTTTATGTGGAAAAGTATATCAGAAATGTCGAAAGTCTTCAGTTGGTGAAATCCTTTGAATTAAAGACTTAAGGGGTTTGGATTTTTGTTAATAAAGTGTTTTTTTTTTTTTTTAAGAGAGAGTGAAAAGCCCAAATCTTGTGTCTTAGCCTGGGTTCCTAAGAAAGCAGATCCTGAAGCATAAGCTTATATGTTCCTCTTTTCTTAGAAAGTACATCTCAAAGGACAGAAGTGAGGGACAAGGGATTGAAGCTGGGGAGGAGAAAGAGCAGGAACTAAGTTGGTCACTTCGAAATGTGACTGATGCTCAGTCCTTGATAGGGTGCCCCAAGAAGCCATATAAACTGTGTCAGGACTGTTCCTCATGGAGAGAAAGGAGAAAGTAAGAATAATTTAACCGTTTCTTCTCAAGTTACATTGGTTAAACATTCACCCCATGAATAGTTAATACCCCTGCTCTTTTGAATTGTAAATTGGACACAAAATTGAGGCAATGTCAGATTGCATCTATATGAGGTTGTGATCAGAGGCTAAGCAGAGTTGGAACTAGAAGCAAGTGATGCATAGAAATGTTTAGGAGGTTTCTGATACAGTGATGTTTTAGAAAAACTTGCATGGCAACATAATTAAGAAAAATATATTAAAGACAGGATGCCCAATTAGAAAAAAAATTTAAATAGTTTAGGTAAACATAGAAAAGACTTTCATTAGCATAGTAGTATTTGGAGTGGGAATAAAAGAATGACTCTAAGAAAATATAGGAAAAAAATATGTCAGGGCTTAGCAGGTGACTGGATATGGGATGATAAAAGGCAAAAAACATGATATCACATTTCTTAGCCTGATTTGAATGGTAACACCATTTGCATAGGAAATGATTTTTGTTGTTGTTCACTTATTTTTTCTGAGCAGGTTTTAATGGTAAATATGCTTAGACATAGAATTCAAAATGCATTGATTTAATTGGTAAAGATTGTCTAAAGATGCATATAGAAAGTGTAGCTAAACAGATAATGTAGAATATATTCTGATTTTCACGTTTACTAAGTATATTTTCTGCTTCCTATCTCAGAGTACAGCTACAGTTATAACCTTAATCATTTTTGAAGTAACCTAAGGGGTCAGGGAATGACTTTTTCTCCCAAAGAACAGTGATATCTATTATTTCTGTTTCCCAGAAAGAAATGTAAGATTATGCTAGGTGATCAAAAGATCATTTCAGAGAGTTTCTATGGAGTTTTTTATACAAAAATAAATCTCCACCCCACCCCCACACACAATAACCATGCATTTTGACATGTGGATATTTCATGTGTTGGGGTGGAAGAAAATATGGTTCAGGACGTAAAAACAGAAAATGATGGCTATTATTGCATAGATATTAGCTGAACAACAAACTGGTAACTGCCATAACCTCCATTCCTGCCAACATGGCCACTTTGTTCATGAGCCTGTTGGGCAATGACAGGGATGGCTGGGGAAAGAGGCAGACTGGTATTCACAGAACGGGTCATCCTATCCACTTCATTATTAAAATCCTCATCTGCTGAGGTGATCCTTTGGTGAGCATGTATGTGGGACACAAATATCTTCACATTTTTCATCCAACTGGAGACATCTATCCACATATGTTTTCCCCAGACTTCCTTGCCACCAATTTTCCAATCATGTTTCTTCCAAATCCCTGACCATCCAGTCAGACCATTGGCCACAATCCATGAATTGGTATATAATCAGATGTCGGGCCCTTTCTCCATCCATGCAAAATGAACAGCCAGATTCTTTGCTCAAAGTTTTATCTATTGGGAGGATTTCACTTCACCACTGCCCTTCAGGGATGCTCCAGAAAAAGACTGTTGTACAGCTGTCCACTTTCATATGATGCTTGCATCTCGTGAAGAACCATCTGTAAAGCAGACCCAAGTGTTCTCTTCCTTTGTCAACTGATCAAACAGAACTTTCCAGGAGACCATAGATTCAGGCTGGGAGAGAGAAGATAGTAGAGCAGGAACACAGACCACAGGCATTTGGGCCACTTCGTCATGTGATTCATGTAATTTACTTGTGCCTTCAGGGACTCCTTGGGCCTCTCTCATATGTACCACTTTCATTTCATGTTGTAGGGCTGCTGTGCATGCCCAGCTTTATGGCTTGCTGGGTCAGATAACTGAGCATCTGGCTTTAATGACTTGTAGATGACTGAGAGTTGCCTGGCCTGATAATATCAGTGAGAGCCCAGGGAGACTTCAATGATTATCTCCTATCTTTTGTAACACCTGACCAGCAGGACTGCTGTATTTTAGAGCTAAGTATCAGACCATGTATCTTGTCACAGGGATGTACTGAAATAATTTTGTTTGTATTCTGCGCCCAGTGTCTGTGGGATATCTGGTATACACAATATCCAACTTTGTGTATGTCACCGAATTCTGTATGTGTTTAAGTATTTGGAACTTTTGTGGAAAATAATGTGCCCCATTACTACTATACATTTACTAAAGTTCCTTTACAAAATGGAACTAGAACTACATGTATATCTTGGCAGCAAGCCAGGCAAAGTTTATGTATGTATTTCAATAGTTTTAGTAAATAATCTCAGTCTACCAAAAATCATCTTTTTCATAACACAGTGGAAGAATCTTTATGTTATTACCTTCAGAGTGGTTTTCTTAGGCTCTGAGGTGGTATGGTTGTGCCAGTAGCTAGGGTACCACTTCTTGATTTCCCAGCTTTTTGATTGTGATAAAGATTGCTGTTTCTTTATGTGCCAACTGTGTATGCTGTTCTAGGAACCACTCCTGGGCAAGCCCATTTTCCATACTCTCCACTGACTATATGTGCCTCTACTTCCCTCCGTTAGAAGCCCCATTTGCTTAATAAGCTAGGTTGGATTTTATTCTCTGAAACTTAAGCTTATCTGATAAAAGGATTCAACCCATCCTTCAAGTCCCATAATTATGTAGGAATCTCTCTTGATGAAACTTCTCAAAAACTGTCTTTTTTCTATGAATGGTAGTAGATTGTGTATGGTACCTTAATGAAATTTTTCTACATAGCCATTCTGGTATTTCATATTTTCCCCTCTATATCATAAACTCCTCAAAACAGTAACTATGTGCCATATACCCCTGTATACCTTACAGTATCTATTTCTCATATTTGGATAATATTTTGAGAGGAAAGTATAAATAAATTACTTTGCAGGAGTATTACTAAAATCCTAGACAATGAAAGTGTTAATGATGCATTTTTCTTATTTTATTGTAAAAGGTATTATTTATAATAATCAACTAGTAAATATTTCCTTTATACTGTTATTGTTCTTCTTCCATATATATATATATATATATATATATATATATATATATATATATATATTCATATTCAGGACAAAGTAATGAAAAGTTGTCCTTAATGCAAAAGAGGAACTCATGTGCCTTTTGATATGGAAATTAATTCTTTACTTGGGTTATTGCATATTTAAGTTAATACACATGAGGAATTAAATAAGGTCATTTTGAGACATTTTAGTGATGTACAGACATTTACTATAGAATAAGCTAAGCAATAAGATTTTTAGAAAACACCGGAGTAGCGATTTAATGGATATCTTTAAAAGGCATAATAAATTTTTCCATTGTATTTTAATATTTTAACTCTAAATACTTCTGATTAACTAGAATTCCTTGTACACTATATCATGGCTTATTATTAAATCCTGTCAGAAAATGGGTTATCTGTTCTGAATGGTTGCCTTGTTGGACTTAAAATATAAAAGCCATCCAGAAAGATTCAGATGTCTTCTTTCTTCATCACTTACTGTTTATCTCATTCTCTCTGACAGTCTCAAATTAGCAAAAGCAAAGTCACAGGCACATGTATACACTATTCCCTTACTGACAACATTTAAATTTCTCTATTATATTTTAATGTTTGTGAATTATTAAATATGCATTAGCATTTGTATGTCTAGAAGCTACATATCTAAGTTTTATAATTGTTGCCATATTTTGTTTTATTTTGTATGTTAAAACGCATTTAAGTTTGAACAAAAAAAGCTAATACTGCACATTTTCAAAGATGACTTCCGCAACTTGTGAACTGTTCCAAAGAGCTGAGAGGGTACATTCAGTAAAGACCGCCCCCACATACACCAAAATTGATAACAAAGCTGTTCATAGAAAATTGAATGTCCTCCATGTCATCATTTATTTAAACACAAACAGAAATCACAAGTTCTACCTGTTATCTATTAGAATCATCAAAGCATGCCAACAGGACCATAAACCCTTTCTATTTTTTTTCTTTTTGTTAAGACAATAAGTGGTTCATATTCTGGTCTATCTGAATTTGAATCGTTTTGTTTTCTAATTTGAGTTTTCCCATGGCGTTCTTGGGAAAGAACAACTTACTCTGAGATAAAATAATAGATACATTAGTGTTTTGTATAGCCTCAAAATTTTTCATCTTTAAATAGATCTTAATGATCCTTGCTTTCTAGAGTTTTATTTTATAAATGATGACACTGCAGGATAAATATCTGTAACCCTGAAAAAAAGAGTGAACGTGAAGAGTGGGTTTTGCGGCTGTGGTGTTAAGGATGAGCACTGAAAGAAATAATAAGGCCCATTCAACTTTTATAGTAAGAAGATGCAGATAAATATGTCTTCATCTGGAAGATAAACCAAGTTTGGATAAATTTTATAAAGAACATAGATAAAGCAGCATTATTTGCTCTCTTCTGTGCCTTCTTTATACTAAAATGAAGGAAATATTGAATGATGAGTGTTGGAAGGGGTCAGAGTTACTAAATGCATCTCTCTGGCTTTGGCATGCTTCCATATAAGACTAGTAGCCAGACTAAGGGCCTGTTATATGACCAATGCCCAGATGGAGTGGGCTAAGGAAAACTTTGGACATTTTTTAAGCAAAATTACAAAAGTCTCCAGAGGAAAAGTTTTTCTAGCCCCTAATAGTCAAAAATGTTTGAGGCCTCAAATGCTAATGCTTCTGCTAGACTGAATGTTCTGTACTAAGAGTGGAAACTGGAGAACATATTATTATTGGGCAATGGAACTAGGTGACACAGGCAATGTGGTCGAGCACCCAAGCTGTTGAAAGTGTAAAGTGTCCACCTATATGAAAATATGCCCCAGTTTGGAACTGAGCTTTGTAGTTCTTTATACCTACTATAAAGAGGAATAAATGACATAAGCACAATACTTTTAGAAATACTTATAGAAATATTTCTATAAGTTCATCAATATTTTATAGTCATTTTAATAAATATTTAATTGTATTTATAAAAGAAAAACTGTGTATAGATTGAATTTGGGCTATCAGAAGATTTTTACATTGGTAGTTCTTCACTGAATCTGCTTTGCCTTGCATAGATACTGGCCTATAATAGGCATTCATTTAAAGAATACAGGTTTCAAGCAGGAGCTCAAACATTGTTTTATGCCAGTAGGACTAATGAATCTGAGGGTTACATTGTTGTGAACAAACCCATTAAAATTCCATGATGCCTTTAAGCTTTGTAACTTATAAGTAGTGAATTGTGTGTTTAATTTAAGTCACTTCACTTTGACATAATTATCAGAAAATATTATTTAACTGTTAATTTTAGTAAATGGGGGAAATAATTACTTCAAAAGCCAAAGAAATACTACACCTCTGGAGTCACTAGACATTTAACTGAGGAATAAAACCATATTTTCATATACCTTACTGTTGTTCACATTTATTAATATTTGAGAGTATTTCCTCATGCATTTTCCCCAGGCAGTGCTTTTACATTGTTGTGATGGTTTTGCAAATAGTATTTCATATTCTGTTTTTTCCAGCTAACATTTAATACAAGCATTTTAATCATGTTACATTTTCTTTTAATAATGCTATGATACCTGAATAATCAATGTAATAGTTACATAATACCTCATGATTGATGGAGCAGTAAAATCTCTAAAGATTACAATCAATAAAAATAAAGGTTCATAATATAAAAAGGCAGAATTGCATAAAGATCTTAGTTGTTAGGTAAAGATATCATGTAGTTTTAAAGCAAATGAGTTATTGGATATTTAGATGTGTGGAGATTGGAGCCACTCACCTTCAGTTGCCCATATTCTATTACTAGACTCGACAAAATCTCACCCAGAAGAAGTGGATTTAAAAAAAGTTGTGGCTGCTGCGTGCATGTGTGTGTATGTGTGTGTGTGTGCATATGCATGCAAAAATATTGAGTGGTGTGACTAGTATAAATGGAGAGAGGGGAATAATTGTTAAGTGACTAGAAATGTCAGATGTGATCCTTTGTGTTTTATGTATGTTAGTAAAATTTCTACCCCCACAACTGTCCTCTTCTGACCATAGTATGGGACACTCTGGAAGAACCTATGTGGAAAGGCTACCATAACTCCTCTAAAATCATAACACGTAAACCCCAAACACTGCAGGCATCTCAGCGTGTCAGGGTGTCACACTTAAAGACAAAAAGACAAAACAATTAGACATCATGAAATAATGTGAATAACAGTTTACTGTAACTTGCTGAAAAATTACCCAAAAAATCTATTCATATAATACTATAAAGGTTCTTTTTGATTTTTTAAAGATTTTTTTTTTTTGATGTAGATCTTTTTTTTTTTGTCTTTATTGAATTGGTCACAATACTGCCTCTGTTTTCTTTTTTTTTCTAACATGTTTATTGGAGTATAATTGCTTTACAATGGTGTGTTAGTTTCTGCTTTATAACAAAGTGAATCAGCTATACATATACATATTTCCGCATATCTCCTCCTTCTTGTGTCTCCCTCCCACCCTCCCTATCCCACCCCTCTAGACGGTCACAAAGTACCGAACTGATCTCCCTGTGCTATGCAGCTCCTTCCCACTAGCTATCTATTTTACATTTGGTAGTATGTATCAGTCCATGACACTCTCTCACTTCGTCCAAGCTTACCCTTCCCACTCCCCATGTCCTCAAGTCCATTCTCTACGTCTGTGTCTTTATTCCTGTCCTGCCCCTACCTTCTTCACAACCTTTTTTTTTTTTTTTTTAAGATTCCATATATATGTGTCAGCATACGGTATTCGTTTTTCTCTCTCTGAGTCACTTCACTCTGTATGACAGACTCTAGGTCCATCCACCTCACTACAAATAACTCAGTTTCGTTTCTTTTTATGGCTGAGTAATATTCCGTTGTATATATATGCCACATCTTCTTTACCCATTCATCTGTCAATGGACACTTAGGTTGCTTCCATGTCCTGGCTATTGTAAATAGAGCTGCAGTGAACACTGTGGTACATGACTCTTTTTGAATTACGGTTTTCTCAGGGAATATGCCCAGTAATGGGATTGCTGGGTCATATGGTAGTTCTATTTTTAGTTTTTTAAAGAACCTCCATACCGTTCTCCATAGTGGCTGTATCAATTTACATTCCCACGAACAGTGCAAGAGGGTTCCCTTTTCTCCACACCCTCTCCAGCATTTATTATTTGTAGATTTTTTGATGATGGCCATTTTGACCAGTGTGAGGTGATACCTCATTGTAGTTTTGATTTGCATTTCTCTAATGACTAGTGATGTTGAACATTCTTTCATGTGTTTGTTGGCAATCTGTATATCTTCTTTGGAGAAATGTCTATTTAGGTCTTCTGCCCATTTTTGGATTGGTTTGTTTGTTTTTTTGATATTGAGCTGCATGAGCTGCTTGTAAATTTTGGAGATTAATCCTTTGTCAGTTGCTTCATTTGCAAATATTTTCTCTGATTCTGAGGGTTGTCTTTTCATCTTGCTTAAGTTTTCCTTTGCTGTGCAAAAGCTTTTAAGTTTCATTTGGTCCCATTGGTTTATTTTTCTTTTTATTTCCATCTCTCTAGGAGGTGGGTCAAAAAGGATCTTGCTATGATTTATGTCATAGAGTGTTCTGTCTATGTTTTCCTCTAAGAGTTTTATAGTGTCTGGCCTTACATTTAGGTCTTTAATCCATTTTGAGTTTATTTCTATGTATGATGTTAGGGAGTGTTCCAATTTCATTCTTTTACATGTAGCTGTCCAGTTTTCCCAGCACCACATATTGAAGAGGCTGTCTTTTCTCCATTGTACATTCTTGCCTCCTTTATCCAAAATAAGGTGACCATATGTGTGTGGGTTTATCTCTGGGCTTTCTATCCTGTTCCATTGATCTATATTTCTGTTTTTGTGCCAGTACCATACTGTCTTGATTACTGTAGGTTTGTAGTATAGTCTGAAGTCCAGGAGCCTGATTCCTCCATCTCCGTTTTTCATTCTCAAGAATGCTTTGACTATTCGGGGTCTTTTGTGTTTCCATACAAATTGTGAAATTTTTTGTTCTAGTTCTGTGAAAAATGCCATTGGTAGTTTGATAGGGATTGCAATGAATCTGTAGATTGCTTTGGGTAGTATAGTCATTTTCACAATGTTGATTCTTCCAATCCAAGAACGTGGCATATTTCTCCATCTGTTTGTATTGTCTTTGATTTCTTTCATCAGTGTCTTATAGTTTTCTGCATACAGGTTTTTGTCTCCTTAGGGAGGTTTATTCCTAGGTATTTTATTCTTTTTGTTGCAATGGTAAATGGGAGTGTTTCCTTAATTTCTCTTTCAGATTTTTCATCCTTAGTGTATAGGACTGCAAGAGATTTCTGTGCATTAATTTTGCCTCCTGCTACTTTACCAAATTGATTGATTAGCTCTAGTAGTTTTCTGGTAGAATCTTTAGGATTCTTTTTGTGTAGTATCATGTCATCTGCAAAGAGTGACAGTTTTAGTTCTTCTTTTCCAATTTGGATTCCTTTTATTTCTTTTTCTTTTCTGACTGCTGTGGCTAAAACTTCCAAAACTATGTTGAGTAATAGTGGTGAGAGTGGGCAACCTTGTCTTGTTCCTGATCTTAGAGGAAATGGTTTCAGTTTTTCACCACTGAGAATGATGTTGTCTCTGGGCTTGTCATATATGGCCTTTACTATGTTGCAGTAAGTTCCCTCTATGCCTACTTTCTGGAGACTTTTTATCATAAATGGGTGTTGAATTTTGTCAAAAGCTTTTTCTGCATCTATTGACATGATCATATGGTTTTTCTCCTTCAGTTTGTTAATATGGTTTATCACATTGATTGATTTGCGTATACTGAAGAAACCTTGCATTCCTGGGATAAACCCCACTTGCTCATGGTGTATGATCCATTTCATGTGCTGTTGGATTCTGTTTGCTAGTATTTTGTTGAGGAGTTTTGCATCTATGTTCATCAGTGATATTGACCTGTAGTTTTCTTTTTTTGTGACGTCTTTGTCTGGTCTTGGTATCAGGGACATGGTGGCCTCGTAGAATGAGTTGGGGAATGCTCCTCCAGCTGCTATATTTTGGAAGAGTTTGAGAAGGCTAGGTGTTAGCTCGTCTCTAAATGTTTGATGGAATTTGCCTGTGTAGCCATCTGGTCCTGGGCTTTTGTTTGTTGGAAGATTTTTAATCACAGTCTCAATTTCAGTGCTTGTGATTGGTCTGTTTATATTTTCTATTTCTTCCTGGTTCAGTCTCGGAAGGTTGTGCTTTTCTAAGAATTTGTCCATTTCTTCCAGGTTGTCCATTTTATTAGCATAGAGTTGCTTGTAGTAATCTCTCATGACCCTTTGTATTTCTACAGTGTCAGTTGTTACTTCTCCTTTTTCATTTCTAACTCTATTGATTTGAGTCTTCTCCCTTTTTTTCTTGATGAGTCTGGCTAATGGTTTATCAATTTTGTTTATCTTCTCAAAGAACCAGCTTTTAGTTTTATTGATCTTTGCTATTGTTTCCTTTATTTCTTTTTCATTTATTTCTGATCTGATCTTTATGATTTCTTTCCTTCTGGTAACTTTGGGGTTTTTGTGTTCTTTCTCTAATTGCTTTAGGTGTAAGGTTAGGTTGTTTATTTGAGATGTTTCTTGTTTCTTGAGGTTGGATTGTATTGCTATAAACTTCCCTCTTAGAACTGCTTTTGCTGCATTCCATAAGTTTTGGGTCGTCGTGTTTTCATTGTCATTTGTTTCTAGATATTTTTTGATTTCCCTTTGATTTCTTCAGTAATCTCTTGGTTATTTAGTAGTGTATTGTTTAGCTTCCACGTGTTTGTATTTTTTACAGATTTTTTTCCTGTAATTGATATCTAGTCTCATAGCATTGTGGTCGGAAAAGATACTTGATATGATTTCAGTTTTCTTAAATTTACCAAGTCTTGATTTGGAACCCGAGATACGATCTATCCTGGAGAATGTTCCATGAGCACTTGAGAAGAAAGTGTATTGTGTTGTTTTTGGTTGGAATGTCCTGTAAATATCAATTAAGTCCATCTTGTTTAATGTATCATTTAAAGCTTGTGTTTCCTTATTTATTTTCATTTTGGATGATGTGTCCATTGGTGAAAGTGGGGTGTTAAAGTCCCCTACTATCATTGTGTTACTGTCAATTTCCCCTTTTATGGCTGTTAGCATTTGCCTTAGGTAATGAAGTGCTCCTATGTTGGGTGCATAGATATTTACAATTGTTATATATTCTTCTTGGATTGATCCCTTGATCATTTTGTAGTGTCCTTCTTTGTCTCTTGTAATAGTCTTTATTTTAAAGTCTATTTTGTCTGGTATGAGAATTGCTACTCCAGGTTTCTTTTGATTTCCATTTGCATGGAATATCTTTTTCCATCCCCTCACTTTCAGTCTGTATGTGTCCCTAGGTCTGAAGTGGGTCTCTTGTAGACAGCATATATATGGGTCTTGTTTTTGTATCCATTCAGCCAGTCTATGTCTTTTGGTTGGAGCATTTAATCCATTTACATTTAAGGTAGTAATTGATATGTATGTTCCTCTTACCATTTTCTTAATTGTTTTGGGTTTGTTATTGTAGGTCTTTTCCTCCTCTTGCATTTCCTGCCTAGAGAATTTCCTTTAGCATTTGTTGTAAATCTGGTTTGGTGGTGCTGAATTCCTTAGTTTTTCCTTGTCTATAAAGGTTTTAATTTTCCGTCAAATCTGAATGAGATCCTTGTGGGATAGAGTAATCTTGGTTGTAGGTTCTTCCCTTTCATCACTTTATATATGTCCTGCCACTCCCTTCTGGCTTGCAGAGTTTCTGCTGAAAGATCAGCTGTTAACCTTATGGGGATTCCCTTGTATGTTATTTGTTGTTTTTCCCTTGCTGCTTTTAATATTTTTTCTTGGTATTTATTTTTTGATAGTTTGATTAATATGGATCTTGCAGTGTTTCTCCTTGGATTTGTCCTGTATGGGACTCTCTGGGCTTCCGGGACTTGTTTGACTATTTCCTTTCCCATATTAGGGAAGTTTTCAACTATAATCTCTTCCAATATTTTCTCAGTCCCTTTCTTTCTCTTCTTCTTCTGGAACCCTCTATAATTTGAATGTTGGTGCATTTAATGTTGTCCCAGAGGTCTAAGACTGTCCTCAATTCTTTTCATTCTTTTTTCTTTATTCTGCTCTGTGGTAGTTATTTCCACTATTTTACCTTCCAAGTCACTTATCCATTCTTTCGCCTCAGTCATTGTGCTATTGATTCCTTCCAGAGAATTTTTAATATCATTTATTGTGGTGTTCATCATTGTTTATTTGCTCTTTAGTTCTTCTAGGTCCTTGTTAAACGTTTCTTGTATTTTCTCCATTCTGTTTCCAAGATTTTGGATCATCTTTACTATCATTACGCGGAATTCTTTTTCAGGTAGACTGCCTATTTCCTTTTCATTTGTTTGGTTTGCTGGGTTTTTACCTTGCTCCTAAATCTGCTGTGTGTTTCTCTGTCTTCTCATTTTGCTTAACTACTGTATTTGGCGTCTCCTTTTCACAGGCTGCAAGTTCGTAGTTCCTGTTGTTTTTGGTGTCTGCCCCCAGTGGCTAAGGTTGGTTCTGTGGGTTGTGTAGGCTTCCTGGTGGAGGGGACTAGTGCCTGTGTTCTGGTGGATTTGGCTGGTTCTTGTCTTTCTGGTGGGCAGGACCACGTCCGGTGGTGTGTTTAGGGGTGCCCGTGATCTTATTTTGATTTTAGGCAACCTCTCTGCTAATGGATGGGGTTGTGTTCCTGTCTTGCTAGTTGTTTGGCATAGGGTATCCAGCACTGTAGTTGCTGATCGTTGAGTGGAGCTGGATTTTAGCATTGAGATGAAGATCTATTACAGAGCTTTCACTGTTTGATAGTACATGGAGCTGCGAGGTCTCTGGTGGACCAATGTTTTGAACTTGGCTCTCCCATCTCAGAGGCTCAGGTCTGATACCCAGCCGGAGCACCAAGACCCTGTCAGCCACACGGCTGCAACTTGAGACATGACCATTCACGCCCCATTCACCTGCGTTGGTCAGGTGGGGTCTTCTTTTTCACTACCTCTGTTTTATGCCTTGTGTTTTTGGCTGCAAGGCATGTGGGATCCTAGCTCCCCAACCAGGGATCAAAACTACACCTCCTGCATTGGAAGGCGAAGTCTTAACCACTGGACCGCCAGGGAAGTCCCTATAAAGATTCTTAAAATGAGTTTTTATATTTATCTCTCTCAAGATCTTTCTTGTCCTTCAGCTGCCATGGAATCTTTTTATTTATCTGAAAATTCCTAAATTTCATCCGATAATTATATTTTCCTCCTGCCCTCTTCATTTTATTTTTTGTGATAATTTCTCTTAACATAAAATATACCCCCTTAGCAAATGTTTAAGTATACAACACAGTGTTGATAACTATAGGCACTATGGTGTATAGTAGATCTCTATTATTTTGAATGCTCTGATCTTTCTCCATATCCCCTTCCTTCTAGATCTGTTTGTTGTTGTTTTCACCAGTAACCCTGTACTGGCTTTCCAAAATAAGTAAGTCAGGGTCCTTTTATGGTATCTCAGAGTTTCACCTCATTTAATTGTCAAATTCTTCACAGTAAATGTCCAGGCCCCAAGAGAATGATATGGGAGAGAAGAGAGAGACTGTGAATTCACACAAGTAAGATTCTCTTTTGCTGCCCTACATCCCAGGAACTGGTGAAAATGTGCTATCACCTTACATATAAGGTGTCAAAGAAACCTATGGTCCTTTTTCTTAATTATATGTATTTATTAATAAGTTGAGAAACTAGAGAGATATTGACAGCAAAGGTAAAGATGATCTTTTCTAGGTAGTAAAATGTGGCCGCTTTGGTGTACAACAGTTAATTTTAAATTTCAGAGAAAAGAGCTGTTCAAAAGTCAATTTGCCATCAAAATGCTGTGTGAAAGTAAACCCAGGCTCACCACAGCTGTCCCAGTCATCCTATGCTTAAGTACAATCATTCCTTGGTATCTGAGGGAGATTGGTTCCAGGACCCACCCCACTACACAGGTACCAAAATCCAAGGATGATCAAGTCTCTTATGTGAAATAGCCTGGTATTTTCATACAACCCACCCCCATCCTCCTGTTTACCTTAAATCACCTCTAGATTACTTATAATACCTGATACAGTGTAAATGCTATGTAAATAGTTGCCAGTGTTGTTGGTGTGGCAAATTCAAGTTTTGCTTTTTGGACTTTTCTGGAATTTTTTGAATATTTTCAATCTGCATTGGTTGAATTGGGGGATGCAGAACTCATGTATAAGGAGGGTCAACTGTAACCTATTTGTGGGTCTATCTCTGCAGCAACGAATTTAAATGCTGCATTGTAATTAATACTTAGGACAGTATAAATGAACCCTCAGAGAAGCTTAAATTTTCTTCTGTACATGTGCTTTGTTTTAAATGACTGGAAAATAAATGGTGCATACAGAAACGTTCCATCTGAAAAGTTTAGGTTTTAGGAATTTTGTGTTAAAGTTGGTTATTTAGAAAATTTGAATGCATAATAGAAACTACTGTAAATGTTCCCAAAAACTGAAGCTAGGTTCTGAATTTTCACATTTATAACTAAACTGGAGTATATTTAATTTACCAATTATATTTATAATTATTTCAGAATTGCTCAGAATTACCTTCCAGAGAATTTAAAGTGAGCATGCTTTACTCACTACTGAACATGAAATGATTAAACATAAATTCTGAAAATCAAATAATGCCATTGAAATACTTTAACATTAAAAATTATCACTTTTGGTTTGTATAGCTCTATACAGATAATTAAGGTGAAATGCTGTTTTGTCTTTCCTACATGTGATCATCAATTCTATAAAAATAACTCTCCCCCAAAACAGTTTCATCAGAGTGCGAAACTTTGGCATTGAGAGACATCATAAAATAGTTGTAAAACTGCTTCATGTTAATAGTATTTACCCTACAGGAAAGTTTAGGCTTCATTTACAGTGTGCAACCATTCAAAACAGCATAACTTTGCTATGCTATTAAAGTAATCATCCGATTTAAGAACATATTACTTTGAAGACACCATCTGGCATAATACAGAATCTAGAGGGCATAATTGGTTTTACTATGGATTTTTAGAGAAAGTATAAAATAACATGGATAATCTGTTAAATAACCCTGTTCAATATTAAAAATTATCACAAGCCCAGGAGGTAGGCACAAAAGCACATTAAAGAATATTTCTTCTTTTTAAATAAAAACTCATTCTAAAACTATGTTTACATACATTTAAGTGGAAAATGGTCTACATGATAGGAATTTTTTAAAACTGTATTTTCTGACATATATTACATGCTTAGCAACATACCTGCATATTTCACTGTAATTGGCAGATGAGGGTATTCTCCAAAAGGAACTGAAGGGTAGTAGAATATACCACCCCAAAATATGCCTCTTAAGGATTATCTTGAGCTGGTTGTTTTTGAAGAAACAGCAGATGCAGGAGAAGCTCTGAAAAATCAGTAGAAATTACCCTTTTGTAAGATAAATTTACTTTTATAAGGAAAATATCCATTTGCAAAGGTGTCTCCCTCTCAGTACCAAGAAGAGGAGGATGACTAGATCTCTAGAAACTCTCATCAATGGAGAGGGCAGCAGACCTAAATCTACTTAACAACCTTATCCTTGTTTACTGTGCTATGCTTTTCCTATAACTTCCCATAACTGGTTCCCCACCCTCCCCAACATCTTCTTCCATCTTTAGGAGGAGATGGTGCTTAAGGTGATGGCTTGGACCATTTGTTACTACCATGACTCACTGAAGACTCCGATGAAGGTTAGCATTTTTTAGCAATAAAGTAATTTTAATGAAGTTATGTACGTTGTTTTTTTTTTTTTAGACATAATGCTATTGCACATTAATAGACTACAGTATAGTGTAAACATAAATTTTATATGCACTGGGAAACAAAAAAAATTTGTGTGACTCTCCTTATTTCATTATGCATTTTATTGCAATGGTCTGGAACCCAGCCCACATTATCTCTGAGGTATGACTGTACTCAGTTTTGGGTATCTCCCATGTATACAGGAGGTATACATATTGTAAAACTTCTGTTTGTTTTTCTCCTGTTAATCTGTCTTTTATTCTCAGCCAAGAACCTAGAAGTGTAGAGGGAAATTTACTTTTTCTTCCCTACAGAAGAAATAGTCATTTTATAGTTCAATATTTCCATAAAATGATTTTCAAAAATGTTTAAAGTTAAAACCTATCTGCAAAGAAGAAATTAAAATAGGTATACTTGGATTAAAAGCTCATTTTATTTTACATAGATTATAAAAGTTACTTTAGGTGTACTATAACTACAAGTATTGGGACTATAATCTTGCATGAATATCAGTCTCATTATTTTATAGACACCTTACCTCTCAACAGTACACTTTAGTATTTTGATTTGAAATTGTAAAATCCCTGCTATACTTTTATGAGGATATTTCTTTAAGTAAGCTGTTTATTTCAAACACATCTTCCTTATTGCTTTCAGCTCACATACTACTCTGTTAAATGCACATTTTAATCACTATGAAAACAACAGCTGCTTTCCATAGTTAAGTGGCAGTTTATACAATGCACAGAAAAACTGCAGTGATTAGCATTAATACTTTCAGTGTTTTCCAATAATATTTTGTGCACTAGGGTGGCTTGTAATGGACTAGAAGTTTGAAGATTTCTGTATTCAAGAAATTGTTTTGCTTTTGTTCAAATATTTATAAATGATAGACTAGATGAATGGATGGATAGATAGATTTTTTAGTTCTTTTATTCTGCAAAATGATTAATTGGCACATTGTCTTGAAAATGAACATAAATCACTGTGTAGTATTACAAATTGACAAAATCTTTGTATAATATTGAACTTGTGAGGTTCAACATACTTTTGGCAGTTGTCTTATATCCCTCATACATATATGTTTATTCTTCTTGTTCTAGTTTTACTTCTCCTTCTCAAAATCTCTCAACACTTTTATGTAAATTAAATTTTTGCTAAGCTATGTACCAGGAAAAGGCCATTATAATCTTGCCTCAAGCAGCTTGCAGTAAAAGAAACATACTAATAAATGATGTTCATAAATTCTTAAAGATGGAACAAGAAATGACTGAGAATTATATTTATTACTTTATATAAGTACATGAAGTATATAGAATATATGCATGTAATGCTCTATGCACATTTATTTGTTTTAAGTGGAGAGGAAATTACAGTTGCCACAATTTAAAATGATATTTATGAGTTTGAAATCATGGTAAGTGTCCTAGAAAGCGGAAGAGGGCATTATGGGTCTGATGGGATTATAAAATAATGGAAATCAGGCAAATAAGCAGAGAATCTCCTAATACAGCGCTACATAAAAGCAAGAGAAAATTTAGGAGGATGCGTGTTAAATAAAATCGCCTGGGAAACAACTCAAATTAAAAAGAGGTACTAACACTGACATTGGTATTGGAGAGAAAGAATTTTCCTCTACCCTTTAAAGGTTCTTTTGGCTGGTCTGATGAAATCAACATGAAGCAGAGTAACAGAAGAAATTCACATTTAATTTTGTATGTATAGGAACCCCACATACATAACAGATTCAAAGACAGAAAGGTAAAATGAGGTATCTATATGCCACACTGAATGGAAAGGGGCCTGGGGCTTCAAACGGGAGGAGGGCAATTCACAGAGCAATAAGAATAAGAGCAGATGTTTCATAACTGGATGTTTTCCCTGCCACACAGATGGGCCACTCAGGTCAAATTTATCTCTGGAAATAATTTTCATTCTGGGAAAGACTTCCAATTTAAATTCTTCTAGGTAATTAAGGGACGGGCAGAAGTTTCTCTGGAGCCTGCTGGTCTCAATTGCCTTTAGTTCAAAGTAATCCATATGCCAAAGTGGCACATGTTGAGAAGGTTCGTTGTGAACCCCTTCAGTGGTCAACTGAGTAACAGTCAGTGTGTTATTCACCAAACCTCTTGCTAAATACATACCTGGTGCAGATTGTAAAAATGTGAATAGGAAGTGATTCTACCCCTAAGGGAGCTCACTATCTACTCATAGAGGGCACGTGAATAAATGAATTACAATACAGTTAGAGCAATACTGGAAATGTGTACTTTGTACAGGGACAGCATAGATAAAGAAGGGGTGGAAAGATGGATGAGAGTTTGTCAGAAAGATAGGAAAGTAATTTTACAAGCAGGAATAACAATATTTGAAAAGGTTTAGTTAGAGAAATATACAATGTGGTGGTTTTAGGGCACTAGGCTAAAGCCTAAATTATAAGATAAGAATAAAGTGAAACAGCCACATTTCTCTATACAGATAACTTTAAAAATTTTTGAATACATGGAATTTTTCCTAGGAACATTTAGAATTTTTTAAGGATTAAAATGTTCATCACCAACATAGAAATAACACACAGTGGTTAGCTGCTAGGACTTTGGAATCAGACAGTCTTACATTTCAATTCTAGATTTGCCTGTTAAAAATAGAATGACTTTTGGAAATTTCTTAGCTTTTCTAAATTCACTTTCATCTTCTGTAAAATAGAAATAACAGTACTTACCCATAAATTTGCTATAAGTATACATAAAAAGTGCCATTGGAGTATGTAAGAATTGATAAATGTTAAGATATAACTATTAGCTTGTTATTATTATTGTGAGGAAGATGTTGAAAACATAATTCTGTGTCTGCAAGCATCAGTATTATCCTCTCTATTCTTTAATAAAAGTTAAATATACTGTGCTCATCATTATGCATGATAAGATTTTTATTACCCAGGGGAGTAAAATGAGTATAAATCTAACAACACTGACATCAATTTAAGTAAACTTCTCCTACCTACAGGCATAATCTTCCACTGCCCAACATTTTTTAATTAGAAATTTGGGAAATTTTTTATTTTTAAATATTTATAGATTCACAGGAAGTTACAAAACCATTACAGAGATTTCCTGTGTACTCTTCACCCATTTACCCTCATTAGTTGCATCTTCCATAACCATAGTATGATATTAAAACCAGAATATGACAAAGATATAATGTACAGTTCTGTGTCATTTTACCACATGTGGGTAAATGTGTGTAACCACCACCGCAATCAGTATGTAGTATTATTCAGTCACCAAAAGATCTCCCTCATGCTGCTCCTTTATAGTCACACTCACCCCCTCCCTCACCCACTATCCCTAATTCTTGGAAACCAATAATGCATTTTCCATCCCTATCATTTATTTCAAGAATGTTATATAAATGAAATCATATATTATGTGGCCTTTTGATATTGGCTTTTTCATTCAGCATAATGCCTCTGAGATTTACTAAAGTTGTCGGTGTTTATCAATAGTACATAGCTTTCTTTACTGAGTAGTATTCCATGGTATGGATGTACTACAGTTTGCTTAACCACTCACCTATTATAGGACGTTTTGATTCTTTCTAGTTTGGGGGCTATCACAAATGAAACTGTAGTGAACAGTCATTTACATGTTTCATGGGGACATAATTTTCATAAATGCCTCGAAGTGCAATTGCAAGATTGTATGAAATGTATATTTTTAGAGTTTTAAGAATTTGTCAAATTATTTTTTAGAGTGCTTATACTATTTTACATTCACACCAGCAATATATGACAGTCTTTTCACATCCTCACCAACATTTAATATTGTCACGATTGTTTTATTTTAACTGTTCTAATAGATGTTTACTGATACCTCATTATGGTCTTAATATATTTTCTATCAGAAGATAATATTCATTTTCATAGAAACATATTTCTAAATAAGTAATAAATTCTTTGTCTTTCTAAAGTAAAGTATGGAATTGAAGTTTGGGGAAAAAAGAGTTAATTTTGCTATAAGTTATTAGGCAACTGAAGAAATACAAGGAAAAAAAATCTATTTCAAGTTGGTTGAGACTCAAACCAGACATTGGGACTAGAGTGAAAAAAACATTCCACATTCCCATGAGAATATACATAATTTTATCAATGATTTTCAAGAAACGCATTCACCAAAGGAAAAAAAAAGATGAACTTATCTCACTTATATGTGGAATCTATATAAAAAAAGTCAAACATAGAAGCAAATGTAGTAGATGGTGATCGCCAAGGGCGAGAAGGTGGAGGAAATGGGGAGATGCTGGTCAAAGAGTACAAATTTGCAATTACTTAGGATGAATAAATCTAAAGATATAATGTTCAGCATGATGATTATAGTTAATAATACTATAGTGGATACCGGAAATTTGCTAAGAGGATAGATTTCAAGTGTTCCCACTACACACAAAACATAGTGACTATGTGAAGAGATGGGTATGTTAATTAGCTTGACTTTAGTAATCATTTAACTATGTATATGTATACCAACTCATCATGTTGTACACCTTCAACAGTCATTATTGAAAATAATAAAACAAATCACGTCTGTTATCCATCTTCCTGCTGTACCATCCCGAGAACTTACATTCATTACCTAAATATAGTTCTGAAAAAAGAATACTTTTGAAAAAATACAGTTGTGTTCCTTGTGTATGACTGTCTTAAGTCTTATATGCCTAGTAACAGTTAAGAAGTCTAAGGGTCTCAGCTTCATATTCCCTAAATTTAAAAAAAGAGTCTATGTGCAAAATATATTAAAAGAACAATTGTTTTTAGTAAAAAATATGTTAGTATAACATAATATCAGATACAGAGTAAAACTCAGAATTTAGGTTCTCTAGCATTACTAACATTGAGAAATTACGTGGCACTGGAAAATAGTTTCCTTGGTAATTTAACCAAAGTAAATCCTATCTGTAACTGAAATAGCACACACACACACAAAACCCATAACATTTCCTTTGCATTTTCTTAAAAGGAGTTCTTTTTAATTTTTTTCAGAACATATGTTAACATTTCCTTTAGGGTCTTATTAAAAATGCCCTGGCATTTCTGCTTGTCTGAATAGAATTTCACTACCTCACACGTCTTAAGCATTATAAAATATCGCATTAACCTTTCTAACAGAGCTTCATATGACACAGAAGATATATTCTTCCAGGAGAATGTATTATTCATTAAGTAAATAGTAGAAGCAATATGAAAGAATTGTCTGAGTACTAAAATTTAATCAAAGCAATTAAAGTCAAAGGTGTTAATATATAGCTAGACATATTACAGTCATCAAATATTGTTGAACTTTTCCTTCAGGAATGAAATAGACTCCTACTTCAACTACTCATCTGAACTTTTATTACGTCTCATCATTTTTGTACTAAATCATGATGCTGAATTTATTCCAAGTACCTGTGCATAAGATACTGTGAACTTTATATTACTCTTCTATTGTGTCTTTAGTTGATAACTCATTTCTAAGTCACTATTTATTTTAGAATTGCTTTACAGATCTACTATGATAATATGCCAGAGGAAATATTTTAAGCATAAATAGAAATGATTTTATATACCATGATATTAATAATTTTCAGAAAAAAATTATTGCATGCAATGCTTTATGATTTTATAGTATCTATTTGAATGCCAAATGCTGTTTTGTAATTACACTAAAGAGTTTTGCTTATAGTCAAATATGATGACAGGAGTAATCAGTTTGTGAACATCTACAATGTGCCATACCTCATGCTAGATAATTTATATTCAGAATATCTTTTGGTATTGTTATCATGGGCATTTGCAAATGAAACAGAGAATAACTTACCCAAGAACATGCAACTAGTCGATAACAAACACAATCTGTGAATTGAGAATATATTAAAAATAACCTTGGATGATCATCAAATACTATGACAGGAAATAACCAATATATAGCAGTCAGAATTCCCATACCAAAAACTGTGCTGCCTGAGTAAAGCTTTTGAATAGAGTCCTCAAATAAAATAAATAGTCATTTTAAAAAAGAGATGAATTTAGGAATGTATTTAAATATACTGCTCTTATGGAAAGGAAACATGATACATGAAACCACCAGAAATATAAATAACTCAACAAATTTTTCTCAATACCAATATGAATAGGCATCTGTGATGCCAATATTAATAAAATGTTATGTGGGGATACACAAAATTTAAAGCTGATTCCCCACTTGAAGCTATGCCATAGTTGGATGCTTTTAATTGCAATAAAAGGGAAAACTCAAATCACTATATGATAGAGATCAGTCAATATGTATTATTGCTTGTATGGCCTATCAAACTAGTTCCCAATAATAGGAAATATGCATTCTGCTTCCAGCTTTAAGGCTGTTATTTCAGAGTGGGGAATAAAAAAGTGCAAGGACTGCTGGTTCCCTGCCCAAGCACAGCTGTAGGATGGGCTCTGTGGCTCCCAGATTTCCGGTTAGGCTTCCTAGTGAGGCAGTCTGGATGCTGTCCAGTCATTATGTTGTACACCTTAAACTTATACAATGCTGTATATCAATTATATCTCAATAAAACTGAAAAAAAAAACTGCCAGGACTTCGTACCTGGAGATTTCTTCTGTATGACAAACTACTTTCCAAAGATGGGTGTTATTCTGATCCTTCAGTGCAGAAGTCTGAACCATGTAGATAACTGTCATGACTCTCTTATTTCCTTTGTGACACGGAAAGAAAAGTTTTTCTATTTTGCAATAGAAACATGAAAAATAAGCCAGCATAACTTCCAAAAAGGAATTGAGTAAGTTAAGTGGCTAATGCTTTCTTTGTACCTCTGAGTTCTTGGAAAGAGGCATAGAGATCTTTATTAGCTTGCTTAAGAAAAATAGAAAATAATCACAATGTGTTAATCTCCTTTGCTTCCCTTTGGTAGGATGTTACTGTATGGAATGAGGACCTCAGCCTAGGAAGCAGTACTTGATGATCTCCCATAAAAGACATATTAGTAAATGTCAATAATGAAACCATCTTTACAAATAGTACGTTTGAAATGGAATCCATGATTTCAAATCATTCAGTTGGTTCAGTTCATCTCTCAGCTTCTTGTTTTCAAAATTATTTTTAAAGTATTTTAATTTTCTCAATTTTATTCTTTGTAAGCCAATTTATAAAGCTCAAGTAATCAAAAAATCATGTTGCTGTGCAAATTATTGAATGCAAAACTGAAAAAAAATCAGATTTACTTGTCTGATGGAAATGAGATGCTTAATTGAATGTAGAATGTAGAAATCACTTTATTACTGGCACATTTTTTTCCTCAACTCTATGTATTTATATAGCACTTATTACTATAGTGTCTAGACATCTTAACAAATGTGCCATGCCAATATAAAACACTATATTTTCTGGCCAAACCTATAGGAAAACCATATGGCATTGAAGTTATTGAAAAGCAAACACAAAAATAAATCACCGTGCATAATCAGACATTGGATGTTATTATTAGATTTTGATGATCTGACTTTCTCTTCACATGTTTGTCTTAAATACTAATGCAATTAAGATATTTCATGGAAATTACTACCATTGGACCTGGCTTATAAATAGTAACTAGTACTATTAATGTAACTACCAACATGGTTACCTTTACTTGCCCAAACTCCTGAAAATCTTGATATCAAGATTCAGTTAAACTTCAGGAATTATTTCGGTTACTCATTTTAAGAAGTTTATAGTTCCGGAAGCTTAAACTGTTTTCTAGGTAACTGACTAGAAAAGATAGTTTTCCTTAACTTGGTTACTTTAAAATGCATTTTAAAAAATCATTCTTTTTCTTTCTCCTATAGGTCCAAAATCAGGCTTTAAATACAATTAACAGCCTGGTCAGTAAAAGGAATATTTATGTTATCCACAAAAATAAATTTTATGACTTATACACATATTATTAAGTAAATTTTGTAGTTCTCAGAGTTGAAGGTAAAAAATAATGGTATTTGAAGATTGACTGGAGAAAGTGCTCTTAAGGCAGTCTTCAGGTTAATGCTCATTCATGTTTCCTTTTCTAAGCAAATTAATTAAAATGAGGAAAGTAACAAGAATATATATACATATTATTACTGGCAGAACCTAGAATATGGAAGAAGTTTGTGAGAAATAATGAAGCAAAAGACTTAAAAAAATTTCTTTGTATGCTTTTAGCCTCTACCACTACCCAGGCACAGGGACGGAGAGTGGTATGGATAAACATTCCTACTCTTGTCTATGTCATTGTAGTTCATTGCAATCTTATGAGATATAAATAGCCTGCAAGCTGGGAAATGTACCAGATTCTGAGTGAAAGCCTGGCTGACTGATTATGTAGGACTTTTCATGTCTTGCTGTTCTGATGCTCATTCTCCCCTCCGATTGATTCCAACACATGCATTTGCCTCTTGATGTCTAGGCTATGCTTCAGCTTTTTATTGATTACTTACAGGATGAAAAACACAGCCCAAGGCAACAGAGGTGATTTAGATGTAATCCCAACCTTACGAATTTCCTAGTATAGTGAGGGGGAGACAATCTTGCTAGCTGCCCTTTGTTGATAATATTTTTTATGATATTTTATCCTTGCTAGTTTTGAAATTAAAAGGACCAATCTTTTTTTATGAAAATATGGAGGTAATAGATAATAATGCTTATTATCTATTACCTCCATATTTTCATAAAATAATACTTAATATTCTAGTACTAGAATATACTTTGTATTCTACTTAGTATAATTAATATTCTAATACAGTATAAGTAATATACTGATACTATTATTGCTTATAGTATAAGTAATAATACTTAGTGTTCTAGTGTGTCTTTGTATTTTTAAATCAATATTGATTAATTCATTTTCTAGTAAGGTGCTTTTATCAGTTACAAATCATAAGAGCTATCTCTTCCCTTCTAATATTTAGACCCCTTATTTCTTTTTGTTTTTCCGTAGTGATGGGCAGCACCCCCATTATTATATTAAACAGCTGTGGTGTTAATGAACATCTTTGTCTTTTGCTCAGTTTTAAAGAGAATGTATTAAACATTTATTCATTAAGCCTAAGGTTTGTTATATGTTTTGGTATTACTTATATCAAATTGTGAAAAGTCCCATTTACCACTAGGTTAGTTTTTTTTTAAAAAATTATTAAATGGCATTAAACTTTGTCATGTGAGTTTTCTGTAACAACTGATAAATTGTATTGTTTTCTTCTTTATCAATGCAGTAAATTACAATGATATTTTTTTTTTCTGACATAGAAACTTACTTTGTGATTTTAACCACATTTTTATATGATCATCATTAATAACTCTAAAAACTAAATTGAATAAATATATGCTTTGATTACCCAAGTGTAGACTTGATTTTAATTAATAAATATGTCCATTTTTCTTTCTAATATTTACTTCAAATTTTATTGGTCCATGGCGTATCTAAATACTAAGGTGTAGCAAGTATTTACTCACAAAACTTGGGCCTCCAGAGTGATTAAGTCCATTTGCTTAGCCTAGATAAATGGATTTCTTGACCTGAATTAGTATTTACTGGGTAAGGGACTGGAATTGTTTTTGAGAAGAGCAAATATATTTTTTCAAAAACAAGAAAATTAGATCCAAAAAGGAATGAAAGATAATAAAGTGAAAGTTATATTGGGAAAATAAGCAATAGAGATCCATAGCAAAGAAAGTTGAAAGAAGGGTAAAATAGACTTTGAGAAATTGATGGATGAGCATCACTCAAGTTGAAGATTCTAAAGGTAAAAGCTTGGATTTATCTATCTAGGTTGCCCAGATTCAGGAGTGGTTGTAGAAGTTTTTAGGAACTTTGGAGAACTGAAAATTCATGGACTATGTTGACCTAAAATTATCTCTGATGTCCTTCTATAGGTAAATTAGATTACCTAAGGATAATGAAATGGTTACTATACAAAGGCATTGTGGTATTGTAGTAAATCAGAACATACTTCATTATGCACCCCTTGATCAACTTAGCTTTAATGTATTATTTTTAGTCCTTTTATGCTCCATTTGCTGCATTTACTTTCCTCTGTGCATCTGAAGGACTAGTGATTCCAAGGATCCTACCTTTGCAAGTACCCCAAAGATTTATCAAAATAGCAAGTGGAGCTCAGGAAGAAATACAATCTAGGACTCCAAAGTACCTTTAAAATGATTTGTCCATACAAAATTTGGCAAACACAATGTGGGGAACTGTGTGATCAAAAAAAAAAAAAAAATTGAAGCAACACTTTTTAAAAACCACTATGGGCAGGAAAAAGAGAGACCTGAGTTCGTTATAATTTTATGTATGTTTTGCAGATATAACATACGAGACAAATTTCTACAGAGAAAGAACAATGAAAATAATTGTTAATTGAAATTCAATTAACATGTTATCAAAACACTCCATTTATGTATTATCTCTAGTTTGGAGGATCATTAGTAAAAATTCAGGAATAAATATGTGTCTAAAATTTCACACATGATTCTCCAATTTGATTATAGTATAAACAATAAGAATTTGATACAGTAAACTTTTTATTGTGCTTACTATATTCAAAGCTTGAGATCTTATTTTAGCTAACATGATTAACACGGAAAATAGTTGTATTAAAAGAAAATTAAAATTTTTTTCATTTTACTTAGGTTGATTTTGTCCTTGATTGTATACACGACTTACATAATTAATTACACACTCAGTGAAAAAACAACCATTTATTCATTCACCAAATAAGAATAACAGTTTACTCTGTACTGTAGTTATATGCTGATTTGAAAGGCTTAGACATTAAGATTATTTGCTATTAATTGCCTTCTGTTGTGTGATTACCAATAAAATATACTATTTCCTAAATATTCTTTGCACCAAAGTATTGTCAAGTATAGAAATACAATAGCCAATCTCCCCCACTCAATGTCCCTACTTCATCTCTCCTACTTTATAAACTTTGTATGTTTTAGCCTTTTTGTCTCTCTCTGAATGCCTCAGTCCTTTCTAAGTCAAGCATAATCAAATAATGGAAATCAGAATATTATTAGAGTCAGTGAAGACATTCTCCAACATCCATTGCCATATTCAAATACAGTTTTCCTTTAGAACATTAACTCAGTTGTTGAATTAGTTGAACTAGGAGGTGAAAGACAATTCTCTTCTAAAATATATCACTGTTATTTTTCCCTTATTTAGCCAACACTCTGTAATAATTGTGTTCATATCTTGGGAAATGAATTCTGACATTCATTCAATATTTTTTTCACGTCAATTTTTCAAGGGGCTTGTAGGCTCAAACTGTTGCCGCAGTAGTGTCATGATTAGTAATTCTCAGTCAAATCTTAAGTGATATTTCATATGTAGTATATATTCTTAGGACTCCCCTGGCTACCTTCTTTCAGAATAGGGCTCATGTGCATTCTGCTAGAGATATGCAATGTGATTAACACCAGGTGAATGTTTTCTAGATATACCCAGTTGATTCACAAGATCACTACAAGCAAGGGAGATGCAGGAGTTGCGAGGATGTTAAGAAGCACATGCATCTTGATAGTGCTTATATTATATGTTTATTGAGTACTACCCAAAGACTGCACTCTGACTTTCTGATGACTCTGGAGAACAGGTCTCAATACATGGAATATTTCAGAAGCCAAATCTTTTGTTTCCCAAGCATAACACCAAAGTTTTATTTTTTTCTCGAAATTCTATTCCCTTATGATTAAGTAAAACCTCAGAAAACTTACTTTAAAAATGATAGCTTTTAAAAGCAGAGTTGAGTCGCATGTTCATTTCTTTATTAGGGCAAAAGAGAGGAATTTCTATATTAAAATGTTTTATTTTTGTTTGTAAATTTAAAAATTCAGTAATATTCTATTTTTAAAAAAACTGCAGTAGTATTCTATGTCTTATATTCTACTTGTTCCTAACTCAAGAATTTTTATTACCCGAATTGAATAATGTCATTAAGTTGGTATGGGGGATTTCAGCCACAAAAAAATTACTTGGCCACTTCAGTTGCTTCATCTGTAAAATGGGCTTAATAATAATACTTAATTCAGCAGTATATTGCAAGGATTAAATGACCAATGGATGTAGTTAATAAATATTAGTTATAAGATTATAAATATGAGGATTAAAGTACTTTTAATATTTGTGAAATTAGGAAACAATTTACAATACCATCCTCACTTCTGATACCCACTGCAAATTCAGGGGTTCTCAGGACCACCACTTCTGACACAAAATGCAACTTGAGGGGTTCCCAAAACCACCCTAGATTTTAATAATTTGCCAGAAGGACTCATTGAACTGACTGAAAGCTGTGGTACTCACAGTTAGAGTTTATTTCAGTGGAAGGATACAGGTTAAAAATCAGCCAAGAGAAGAGGTGTCTGAGGCAGAGTCCAGGAAAGTAACGTATATGCAAGTAGAGCTTCCAGTTGTCCTCTCCCCATAGAGTCATGGACAACACTAACTTTCCTGGCAATGATGTTTGACAACACTAACAATATTGCCAACCAGGATAGCTCACTGGAGGCTTGATTTCCAGACCCTTCACTGTCATGTAAACATGGTTGACTACACATGTAGCTAACTTCAGTCTCCAGCCCATCTGGAGGTAGAACTAATACTGCAAGACCTGAACTCTCCATCATAAATCACTTCAGTAGATTATCTAGCATGACCTCAGGCCCTTAGCTAAACAAAGTTACTTTAATCCAGCAAGACATTCCAAGAATTTAGAGACTGCCTCTCAGGAGCTGAAGATAAAGGCCAGATATCTCTTTGGGCAAGGATAATTCTTAACTATACACTATTGACTTTCTGATTGCTAATATCAGTATTTCAAAGAGCAATTCAAATGTATAGACTAACTAGAGGTAGGAATTGCAGCTGTCCATTCTGTAAAAGAGTTAATAGTGTAAAGTTTATCATAGGTTTTGCATTGAGGTAAACTGGTAATATTTTTAGAAGCAAAATGTTAATTGCATTAAAATAGTTTTTGTTTTGGCTTACAACTAAGTAGAATTTTATTTGCCCTCTGGATAGCAAGTGACACTTTTCAAATTACAGATGAGGAGTATAGTCACCATTTTGTGCTTATGTATAATAAACATATTAGCATTTTAATTTACATGTTGTCTAGTCTTTATTTTTTTAGTCTGTCTATGTTGAGTTTTAGGTACTGATTTTTATCAATAAGATGCAGACTGTGCTTTTAAAAAAGTAGCACTGTTGGCATAAATGCAAAGTACAAATTTACATATCATTTTGAAAGAAGTAACCTTTCGTTTTAATCAGTTAGTCTCAGATATGGTGTGTAACTATAAAGTATTTTTGTGCATTCATTTCAATCATTATGATAATAAGCTTAAAGACGTAAAAGCTGTTCTGTTTCTTATGCTGCATTGTTAAGCCTGTGCAAGTGTTTCAATTACCATAATTCTGAAAAATTTTATGCCTTAAAACTTTAAGGTAATATACTACCTTTCTTGTATTCAATTTTATTTTTTGTATTCAATCTAAAATACCTGACAGCTGCTTTTGAATATGTTTTGTAGGCATTTGAAAAGAGACAAGTGTAGGGTGGGACTGAAAAAAGGCTAGAACAAAGCTGATTCTGACAACCTATCATGTGTTAAGAAAAAACAAAATATTTTTGCATATTACATGGTACTTTTATAAAAATAGCATGAATTTGCAGTAAAACTACTTTGTTTTTTAAGGTTTTTTTTTTTTTTCCACATTGAATTTAACTGCCTCTGAACATGCTTGGCAACATTTCTGAACATTTATTGATCAGAATCTACTAGGTCCTTGAAATCTAGTGGTAAAGACTATAGATATAGTTTCCAACTTCCAGGACATGAGTCTCACTGGAGCAAATTTCAAACAATCTGGTGAAAGTGAGCCAAGTTGTATACAAATAAAAAATATTCTATAGCTCCCAGTTTCAGATTCATAGCTGTTACTATCCACCAGTCGGTCTAATACTGAGTCTTTTTCTGTTTGAAAGCTTTTCTCTTTCAGGCACTGACAATTTCTAGTACCTATCTTTGCCATGTAGTTTGGATCTATGAGCTATGGTTGACAGATATGGGTTTTTTTGGTCACATTCACTAATAATTACCTGATCTTAACATGACCTAGGGTAGAACTTTATATCTGCCTCTCTTTCTCCTCTCCATATCGTCAAATTTGAATGTTTTCCAACTTTCCCTAGCTCAGTAAGGAGCACCAGTATTGACCCAATTGTTCAAGTCTACAGTTTCTAAATTATCCTTAATTCTTATCTTTCCATCACTCGACATATCCAGTGAATCAGCAGGGTTTCCTGAATGCATCTATTTGTTTTTATTTATCTCTAACAGAAATGGTGTTCCTGACTTACTTTATATTTTTCATAGCCAATGTCTCATTGAGCTATGGTTGCTTAGGCATTAATTTTGATAACTGGAAACAGTTACAACCTAGATTCTTTCTTGGGAGCTTTCTAAGTGACACTACTATTATATTAATGTTTTTCTTGAAGTGCAGTAATATTTGAAATAGATGAAAGATGGAGAAAGTTAAAAGCAAAGAAAATACTTTAAAATTAAAAATAAAATTGTATCTCTGGAATCCAATGTATGGCACCATATTTAATAGGATCAATATCAAATATAAAATATGTTTCACAATTTTGAATTTGTAAAATTCAAAGTTATTAAAATTATATAAATTATTAAATTTAATAATTTAATTATTAAATCTATATATAAGTAAATATTATATATCAATGTATAATATATATTAAATAAAATATTAAAATGAGAGAAATAAGAGGCTTCCAACCCACAGAATATTAATATTTAAGGATAGCATATTATGTATATATCTCTCCTTAGTTTATTCTTAATGAGATTTCTGCTAATTTATAGTAGAATAAAATAGGAAATGCTGCAAATTTGATAAGAATATTTTGAGAAACAAGAGTAGCCACATTCAAAATAGGCATGGATTATAGAAGTCTAAGGTGAAGGGAATTTAGCAGCATGATTAGCTGCCTGGGGAATCCTATAAGTAATGTGTGGTCATCATTATTCTGGCATCTGTATACTAGTTCTGGAATGTGCCAAGAACATAAATGGCCAGAGTGAAATAGACCCTGCAGAACTCAGCTGCCAGTACTAATGTCAAAATTATATAGTAACATATAATTATGAATAAATATGCTAGTGAATTTATTTAATGATACTTGAAACATTCACTTGTTAATGGGCAAAAATAACAGGAAGTAGACAACTTTTTCTGTTTCTGCTTTACCACTTCCTAGTCATGTGAGCCTAGACGAATGTCTTTTCCTCTCCAGTCTTCATTTTCTTTATCTACTAATTAGGGCTAGTCATATCTGCCCTTTGTAGATTACAGATTATTGCAAAGACCAAAACCAACACATTACAATTACTTTTATTAAGTGCAGTGCAATTGCAAATGTAAGATATTATAGAATATTTTCAAATATGGTAAAATGGCTTCCTCGAAGAAGTACTAACAACCAAAGTCAGCATTAATTTACAAGAATGTATAAAATTGAATTAAGTAATTACAAATATGAAACTAACATTTTATTCCCAGCAATACCTATCCACCAAACAGATGTTTGCGTAAATACGCATAGTTATTTTTTAAAAATCAACTCCCATTATTTTTTTCAGGTAGATTTTCCCTACCTAATCCCAAGCTTAAATAATCATCTGGAGGAAGAAAAATAAAATTGTTAATAGCTCAGTCAATACACTAAGAAAGCACTGGATTATAATCTTGTGTCTGCTATTTAAGTGGTTTTTGACTGTAGGCAAGTTATTTACAAATATATTCAATGGAGATGATAAACATATTTTTTTGCTTTGTTATTTTAAAGGTTAAATGAATTTTTATGTAACATTTTATATTACTTCATTGTGTCTGCTGCATAAAAGTATGCCTAGTATATTATAGCTGTTTTATATGCTGGGGTAGTACAAAAAAGATAACATATAAGATGCATAGTATTTGCTCAAAACTATTCAATATAGAAAGTAAAACTATTCAATCTGAGATTATGCCTTATATTAAAAGAAAAAGTAAATTTGATCCAAATGATGAGATTGGGGCAATCATATGGATGGATATACCATAAATATGAGTTTGACTGTACTATTTACCATGTACACTAGCTAAAGTTCTCAGTATAGAGAGAAATTTGAAGATTCAATACTTTTTTCAAAAACAAGTATTTACTTGTTTTAATATTCTTATTTAAGTCAAAGTTCTACTGACATGTTTATTCAAGAATGCAAAATTATCACTATCCTTCAGGGATCATATTTAAAGTACCTTATTTGTGTTGAGATATCAAGAACAAAAGCCTAAAGTGTTATTTATATGAAAAAAATGTCCTCCAACCAAATGTACTTACAAACAGAACATAAACTCATGAATATTTAGTTTTTCTTCTTTTCTCTAGGCATTAGCAAATAGCCCATTGTTAGAATGTTTCATTTACTTAGCACAATGTGGAGCCAATATCAGAAACAAATCGTTTACTGGGATTATAACTCCTCATGGGCAAGATCATGACTTAACCATGTTTTTTTCTTTGTCACTGGGCATAATACCTGGGACAGAGTAGTTAATGTAACATGTTTATTGAAAAAATAAATTATAACAAGGAATAAAATCAATTTATATCATATAAAATATCAAATGGTGTATGAATTATTCAAAGAATATATGTATTTTTTTCTGTCACAAATATAAGAAACTATGACATTATTAAATAAAAGATTTGTTCTTATGCTTTTGTGAATCAGTTTTTTTCCAATAAAGATCATGAATCCAAAAAACTGTATTTTTGATGAATCAACCTGAAAAGGTTTTTTATTACATTTCAGACAAGCACACAAAGGATTACAATGTTACTGAAAGCTTGTCTGAATAAACCCAAATCCCCCTACCAGAATCACACAGGAATCTTTTTTTTTATAGCCTTCAAGATATTTTCAGTAACTTTCCTTTGTTAGCATTTTTTTAAAACTAGTTCAGCAGTAACGTTATTAAAATTTAGTTAGACTTTTTAAAGAGTGGAAAAGTTTCACTGTCCAGCCCTTTCTGCTTGCATCTGTGAAGAATTAAATACATAGGAAACTAATTAGAAATACACATATATAATGTTTGAATAGAGAAACACTTTTAAATATGTAAATGCTTTCAAAATAGAATAATTTTCTTTCACCTTTTGAAACATATAAAAAGCAAGTTTATAATATGTGTTTAAATTTTATGTTTAGAATAACTTTTTACATATGAAATAAAATAATCATATCTTTACATATTTAGTGAACAGCTTAATGTTCTTTTATCTAACATAAGTAGAAATGGAAAAAGGGAATGTTTAAAAATAGGTTTAAATTTAATATATAAATTCTTATTTATTTTAAGCACAAAATATTTCCATATCAAATACTGAATACCACTAATTTACTTAGGAACTTATCTACAACTGCATACTGCTCTTGTTATTAATACCTACATTTAAATAAATTACATCTGTTATATTTTAAGAAGCTAATATATAAGTATAGCTCACAATTCTAATTATTTATTACTAACCTTTGGAATAGACCAGCCACTTTTTGAGTTTATGGCATTTCTTGTATTTCATTTGTTTCATAGGTTCCGCTGAAGTTAAGTAACATTGTATTCAAATAAAACTTATTGATTTTTCATGTATTTAGCTTTCACTTGAGATTATCACTCATTGATTATTTTAATACTAAGTAACTCTTGCAAAAGATTTAAGGTCCCATAAAAGTATAAAGAAGATGTTAATTCTCATGGTTGTCAAAGAGTTTTACTAGGATTTTTACAAAGGTAATGAATATTTATACAATTTCTTAGTCCTTAAATTATTTCTAATACATGATGGTTAAGTTCAAGTTTGAGTTTGGTGATTACAAAAGTTTGAGACTGTATAGAATGGGCTGTTCTTTCTTTTTCTTAAATTTTAATGTTTTATACTTGTTTGTATTTTTTTTTAACATCTTTATTGGAGTATAATGGCTTTACAATGGTTAGTTTCTGCTGTGTAACAAAGTGAATCAGCTACATGCATACTTATATCCCCATATCCCCTCCCTCTTGCGTCTCCCTCCCACCCTCTTTATCCCACCCCTTGAGGTGGTCACAAAGCACCGAGCTGATCTCCCTGTGCTATGCAGCTGCTTCCCACTAGCTATCTATTTTACCTTTGGTAGTGTATATATGTCTATGCCACTCTTTCACCCTGTCACATCTTACCCCTCCCCCTCCCCATATCCTCAAGTCCATTCTCTAGTAGGTCTGTGTCTTTATTCCCGTCTTGCCACTAGGTTCCTCATGACCTTTATTTTCCCTTAGATTCCATATATATGTGTTAGCATACTGTATTTGTTTTTCTCTTTCTGACTTACTTCACTCTGTATGACAGACTCTAACTCCATCCACCTCACTACAAATACCTCCATTTCATTTCTTTTTATGGCTGAGTAATATTCCATTGTATATATGTGCCACATCTTCTTTATCCATTCATCCGATGATGGACACTTAGGTTGCTTCCATGTCTTGGCTATTGTAAATAGAGCTGCAATGAACATTTTGGTACATGACTCTTTTTGAATTATGGTTTTCTCAGGGTATATGCCCAGTAGTGGGATTCCTGGGTCATATGGTAGTTCTATTTTTAGTTTTTTAAGGAACCTCCATACTGTTCTCCATAGTGACTGTATCAATTTACATTCCCACCGACAGTGCAAGAGTGTTCCGTTTTCTCCACACCCTCTCCAGCATTTATTGTTTCTAGATTTTTTGATGATGGCCATTCTGACCGGTGTGAGATGATATCTCATTGTAGTTTTGATTTGCATTTCTCTAATGATTAATGATGTTGAGCATTCTTTCATGTGTCTGTTGGCAATCTGTATATCTTCTTTGCAGAAATGTCTATTTAGGTCTTCTGCCCATTTTTGGATTGGGTTGTTTGTTTTTTTGTTATTGAGCTGCATGAGCTGCTTGTAAATCTTGGAGATTAATCCTTTGTCAGTTGCTCCATTTGCAAATATTTTCTCCCATTCTGAGGGTTGTCTTTTGGTCTTGTTTATGGTTTCCTTTGCTGTGCAAAAGCTTTTAAGTTTCTTTAGGTCCCATTTGTTTATTTGTGTTTTTATTTCCATTTCTCTGGGAGCTGGGTCAAAAAGGATCTTGCTGTGATTTATGTCATAGAGTGTTCTGCCTATGTTTTCCTCTAAGAGTTTGATAGTGTCTGGCCTTACACTTAGGTCTTTAATCCATTTTGAGTTTATTTTTGTGTATGGTGTCAGGGAGTGTTCTAATTTCATACTTTTACATGTACCTGTCCAATTTTCCCAGCACCACTTATTGAAGAGGCTGTCTTTTCTCCACTGTATATGCTTGCCTCCTTTATCAAAGATAAGGTGACCATATGTGCGTGGGTTTATCTCTGGGCTTTCTATCCTGTTCCATTGATCTATGTTTCTGTTTTTGTGCCAGTACCAAACTGTCTTGATTACTGTAGCTTTGTTATATAGTCTGAAGTCAGGGAGCCTGATTCCTCCAGCTCCATTTTTCGTTCTCAATATTGCTTTGGCTATTCGGGGTCTTTTGTGTTTCCATACAAATTGTGAAATGTTTTGTTCTAGTTCTGTGAAAAATGCCAGTGGTTAATTGGGTTTTATTTGTGATGAATTGCTATTGGAGACATGATCAGGAGAGTTAATTCCCAGAGCCAATAATATAAATCATGGTATAAGGTAATGATGGCCTAAACTGTGGTAAAAAAAGATGGATGGAGAGGACCACAAAGAAAGATTCCATGTCGTGTTGATTAGGTAGAAGTAATGATTCCATGATTCTGAAATCTGGGACAGAAGATTAACCGATGAAATGATTTGATTGGGGTTCTGATATTTGCCCTTATCGTTTCATACTTGTTTAATATCGTATTTTCTTATTTCAAGAAAAATATTTTAAACTTTGATGCTTATTATAAATTTAGGGAATGAATCTGGTGAAGTTTGATTCTGAAAGCAGTAGGTTGGAGGGTTCCTCCTTCCATGGCCTCCTAAAATGACAGCAGAATTTAAACATAACCATACATATAATCTAGAAAACAATGCTGAATGGCATGAGTATGCATCTAGCACAAGTCTCTTAGTCTATGCAATATCAACCCTCTTATTAACTTAGAAAATGTAGCTCTGTCCACCATTTTTAAAAATGTGATGAAAGCAGCTATACATTATCTTCTAGGGCTAAGATTGCCTTTCTCAAATGGCATGTGATACTCCACCACTGCCACTCTGTATTCTCTGGTTGAAGTCTAATACATGGCAGAGAGGTGTCTTGACAGTCCAGTTTTACCTGTGGCAGTGGAAGCCTGTTGTGGATTATTCGTGTGATAACTCAGCAATGTTAGCAACTTCTCTTTGAATATCATCCTAAATCCAGTTCAGTAATCTCCAGCCTTATTTTGACAGAAATTTTTAAAAAGGAGAAGATGCTTAAAGGGATACTATACAAAGTCTTCATGAAGGAAGTAAGTCTTAAGCTACCATATGGAGGAAGGATAAAATTTTAATTTTCTTCCTTGCCAAGTATTCTGGGACTAGATTTGCCAGATTATCAAATTAAAATACAAGATACCCAGTTAAACTTGAAATGTAGATAAACATATTTTTTAGTATAAGTATATCCAAAATAGTGCACGGGGCACACCATGCACACACTACATTGATATCTATATCTATATTGATACTGGTAGATGTCAATATAGATATCAGATATATATATGTATATATATGTATATGTGTAGATACATGTCTGAATGAAATTTAATTTAGCAGTCTATATTCTAACTGGCAGCCTTACTTGAGACATAAACTTGCATGGTTTAAGGGTATCCTCAGTACTCTTTATCTTATGTCCTGTACCCAGTTTGTGTCCATGGTTTATCTAAGCAAAGTTAGGTGCTCCTTCTCTGCTAAACAGTGGAAAAATAGCCTTGGTGGATATCTTACAGCTCAGTTGTAATGTTTCAACCTAGCATATTTATGCTTAGCAATAATTTCATTCACTTATAGGCCAATACCAACGTGTGAAACATGAGGGATTAGAAAATACCAACTGTAAAAAAGTTTATGATTAGAAAAATTTGTACTTATATCTGAACTCATATAACCTTTATATAACCCTTTTGTCATTTTTTCTCTTTCAAGTGGCTAGTGCCTTCCTTCTGCACATTGTCCCTTCCAGTATCTGTCATTCATGGTCACTTATTCATGGATCTTTAGAAGAAATAAATTTCAAAGCATTCTCTATTTCTACTATTTGTTTACATTTTAAGTCTAATTTTCCCTTAGTGTAATATCTTAGAAATAATAACATAGTTGTGGAAATGCCAATAGAAACAATTAACAGCAGAATTATCTCAATGTTAAAGAGGACCCTCAATTTATAATAGGACAAATTTGAAAGATCAGCCAAACCTGGTCTTTGAGGTTGGCTTCCTCACGCACAAAATGGCCCTTCCTTCTCTGGGGAATACGAACTATGATCTGTAGATCCGTAATGTCTGAGCATGATCCATAGAAGTTTAATACTGGCAAATATTGTTGACCTACTGGAAAATATCAAGGCTTGTCCTTAGAATATAGAGTCAATTTTGGCCAACTTTCTATAATGGGAATCCTTCCTGTGAACTGGGTGCTTGTCTCTGTCTATTTCCCTTCCATAGTTCACAGGAGCCTCACGTAACTCCAGCAATGCAACCAACTCTGCCCCTAAGGCAATCATGTTCATATTTTATATTTCTTTGCCTGTTTGTTATTTTTGTACTGTGTTCTCCATATATTTATGAGGCTGTGGGATGAACCCTATGCTTCCTGTATTGTTTTTTTTTTCTTTCTTGAATATAACTGGTAGATTCTAGAAGGCAATAAAAATGGGTTCATTACTCTTATAGTGTTCTTAAAATAATACTGAGAGATGTAGTGCTGTGATTTAAAGATTTATTGATAGGTAGCTACAGATTTGTAGATAAAGTGAATCTTAACACCTAATTCTTAGCAATGAATATTTTAAAAGCATGTATTAATGTAAAATAACCAATTCTGGATGCATTTGAAAAAGATTTGTGTACCTCCTCTGACTTTATTCACTTCAAATGCATTCCTGATTAGTTACTGTGTTTTAGAATGGCCTACAATGCTTTAACATAATTTTTTTTTGAAGTTGCCCTTAGAAAAGGAGAGATTATATTTGAAACATCATGCCATTTATTTAAATTTTGCCATTATAAAAATTAAAATATTTACAATTTCTTCATAGCATATAAATCATTTATTTGATGTTTAATGAAAGATTAGTTTGTTTGATTGTATTTATTTAACCTTTACACAAAAACTGAGTAAACGTAAGCACATTTTTACTGTAAGGCCCAGGGAAATATAGTTCCCAGTGCTTATGAGTATTCATTTCCTAGTCCTGCCTTCTAATTCAACAGGTTTTTGTACTATAATTTTTACTTCTTGGTTGAAGCTGTGTATTCATTATTTAATAAAATATTTTGATAAATTTGATATAGTGACTATGTATCTGTGATTATGATATTTTGAACTTTCACTTATATCAGATTGATATACTTACAGAATATTTTAATATAGGCCCTTTTCCCTTAAGATTTTCTTTTTTCATTTTAAGTATAAAATTTCCAGGTTTGTAGAACAATGCTACTTTTATTCAATTTTTTTGGAAAGACAATGTGATTCTAAATATCTAATATCCATAAAAGACTGCTTAACTTGGAAAACAAGGTTAAAATGTCTATGGATTATTTCATGTGTACATTTTAAATAATACTCCAGAAAATGACTGAGTGATTTGAATGTGTGTATATATGTACATAAGTATTTAAATATATATGTGTATATATGTATGTGTGTGTGTAAAGCACCTCTTTTATATATTTCTAACTTTGTATTTTTGCTGAACACAATTCTTAATTTTTTTTCTCTGCTTTTGTAATTGATATGTTGAACACACTAGAGAAAACTAGAAAATTGAATAGCTTAGTGCCTTAAAATTTAGGAATTTAAAACTTATTTCTGTCTTTAGTCTTTCTTAACAGTCCTTTTATATAGGTTTAATAAACAACGTCTCCAGTTTCCTTCAAAGTCTAGTCTAGATATTCAACAGCTCTCAAGTCCCCTTCTAAATTCTTGCACCCTGGTCCTGAGCCCACATCTTGCTTCCTCTTTCACTACAAACTCTTTGAAATTCAAAAGTATACAATCCCATCATCTGAATACACATCCACATCCTTAAATATTGTAAACACAACTTCCTAATCTCATAATATAGTGGAGAATCAGGAAAGTGACTTTCAGAGGATCACTGCAATTCATGTCAGTATCAACTCCAGGTTTTGTTCCCTGGATCAAAGGTAAAATCACACATGAATCCTTTCACGCAGTCTGTACTTTTCTTTATCCTACACTGTACCAATTCTAGTCATACCTCTTAAACACACTGAAATTCCTTCATCGCCTTCTGCCTGAGTTATTGCAATGACCTCCACATTGGTCTTTCTGATTCCTTCAGAGATCTGTTTCTCTCAAATCAGTGTTCTGTATTACCAGTGATTTTTAACTGTGGCCTTTTATTTAAAGATCAGATAATCTGCAAATGACATTATTTCATTCTTTATTATGGCTGAGTAATATTCCATTGTATATATATCCACATCTTTATCCATTCTTCCATCAATGGACATTTAGGTTTCTTCCATGTCCTGGCTATTGTAAATAGTGCTGCAATGAACATTGGGGTACATGTGTCTTTTCCAATTATGGTTTTCTCTGGATATATGCCCAGGAGTGAGATTGCTGGATCATATGGTAGCTCTATTTTTAGTTTTTTAAAGAACCTCCATACTTTTCTCCATAGTGGCTGTACCAATTTACATTCCCACCAACAGTGTAGGAGGGTTCCCTTTTCTCCACACCTTCTCCAGCACTTATTGTTTGTAGCTTTTTTGATGATGGCCATTCTGACTGGTGTGAGGTGATAACTCATTGTAGTTTTGATTTGCATTTCTCCGATAATTAGTGATGTTGAGCATATTTTCATGTGTCTCTTGGCCATCTGTATGTCTTGTTTGGAGAAATGTCTATTTATACCTTCTGCCCATTTTTTGATTAGGTTGTTTGTTTTTTTATATTGAGCTGCATGTGCTGTTTGTATATTTTGGAGATTAATCCCTTGTCGGTTGCTTCATTTGCAGATATTTTCTCCCATTCATTGTGTTTATGTTTTTTCATTTTGTTTATGGTTTCCTTTGCTGTGCAAAAGCTTTTAAGTTTAAGTAGTTCCCATTTGTTTATTTTTGTTTTTATTTTCATTACTCTAGGAGGTGGATCAAAAAAGATCTTGCTGTGATTTATATCACAGAGTGTTCTGCCTATGTTCTCCTCCAGGAGTTTTGTAGTGTCTGGTCTTATGTTTAGGTCTTTAATCCATTTTGAGTTTATTTTTGTGTATGGTGTTAGAGAATGTTCTAATTTCATTCATTTACATGTAGCTGTCCAGTTTTCCCACCACCGCTTATTGAAGAGACTGTCATTTCTCCATTGTATATTCTTGCCTCCTTTGTCATATATTAAGTGACCACAGGTGCGTGGGTTTATCTCTGGACTTTCTATCCTGTTCCATTGATTGGTATTTCTGTTTTTGTGCCAGTATCATACTGTCTTGATTACTGTAGCTTTGTAGTATAGTCTGAAGTCAGGGAGCCTGATTCCTCCCGTTCTGTTTTTCTTTCTCAAGATTGCTTTGGCTCTTTGGGGTCTTTTGTGTTTCCATGCAAATTGTAAAATTTTTTGTTCTAATTCTGTGAAAAATGCTACTGGTAATTTGATAGGGCTTGTACTGAATCTGTAGATTACTTTGGGTCATATAGTCATTTTGACAGTATTGATTCTTCCAATCCAAGAACATGGTATATATCTCCATCTGTTTGTGTCATCTTTGATTTCTTTCATCAGTATTTTATAGTTTTCTGAATACAGGTCTTTTGCTTCTTTAGGTAGCTTTATTCCTAGGTATTTTATTCTTTTTGATGTGATGGTAAATGGGGTTATTTCCTTAATTTCTCTTTCTGATCTTTTGTTGTTAGTGCATAGGAATGCAAGAGATTTCAGTGTATTCATTTTGTATCCTGCAACTTTACCAAATTCATTGATTAGCTCTATTAGTTTTCTGGTAGCATCTTTAGGATTTTCTATGTATAGTGTCATGTCATCTGCAAACAGTGACAGTTTTACTTCTTCCTTTCCAATTTGGTTTCCTTTTATTTCTTTTTCTTCTCTGATTGCCATGGCTAAGACTTCCAAAACTATGTTGAATAAGAGTGGAGAGAGTGGACATCCTTTTCTTCTTCCTGATCTTAGAGGAAATGCTTTCAGTTTCTCACCATTGCGAATATGTTTGCTGTGGGTTTGTCATATATGGCTTATTATGTTGAGGTATGTTCCCTCTATGCCCACTTTCTGGAGTGTTTCTATTATAAATGGGAGTTGAATTTTGTCTAAATCTTTTTCTGCATCTATTGAGATGATAATATGGTTTTTATTCTTCAGTTTATTAATGTGGTGTATCACATTGATTTATGTATATTGAAGAATGGGACCAAATAATGCTATTTGCAGCAACATGGATGAATCTAGAGATTGTCATACTGAATCAAGTAAGTCAGACAGAGAAAGACAAGTATATGATATAGCTTATATGTGGAATCTAAAAAACATGGTACAAATGAACCTATTTACGAAACAGAAATAGAGTCACAGATGCAGAAAACAAACTTATGGTCACCAAGGGGGAATGGAGAGGAGAGATAAATTGGGCAGTTGGGGTTGACATATACACATTACTATATATAAAATAGATAACTAAGAAGAACCTACTGTATAGCACAGGGAACTCTACTCAGTACTCTGTAATGGCCTATATGGGAAAAGAATCTAAGAAAGAGTGGATATATGTATATGTATAACTGATCACTTTGCTGTACAGCAAAAACCAACAGAACATTGTAAATCAACTATAGTCCAATAAAAATTAATTAAAAAATAAAGACCTTTTATTTTTACATTTTACATTTAAATGCCTTATGTTTTCATGGAAAATGGTGACACTTTGCAATCAAATGATTGGAAGAGTTGTTATCCAATAAGAAGTTTTTCGTAGTTTGAAGAGTGGAGTGTTAATCTTAAAAAAAAAGTAGGCCTGTTCTGAAGTTATCTTGAATTTGTGTAAGAAAATGTTCTCAGAGGATGTCCTACTTATTCTTCCATTCTTACCATGAGTTTCAAAATGACTATTTGTAAAGGTGGGAAAAGAGCAAAATTAACAAACTGAAAAACTATTGTAAGGAGGGTGAATTTTTGATCTCTCTAGAATACAAATAAAAACACATGTGTGTCTCTTTCTGTTAAAGGTTTCCATGATTTTCTTGAAGAGAATTATACAAATTTAGAAACTTCTTGAAGACTCCCCCTACTGTGTAGCCTACTTTTATTTTGTTGACTCTATTTCTAACATTGCAAAGTCTGAAATGCATCACTGCTTAGCATTGTACAGGAAGAGCTATTTATTATAATTGAGAATTTTTAAAGAAAGAATTGTAATGAGTCCTTTTAATCACTACTATTTAAATTTGAAATCTGTTTTTGTATATTGCTACTTATTTCTGGGTATTATTAAAGAATCACATGAAAATAAATATTAAGCATCAGTTAAATATGTCAATTTAACTTGCATTTAGTTTTATGACATAGAAACGAAAAAGAGTATATCATTTGAGATAGCAAATATAATATGGGAGTGTTCTGATGATCAAAAAAACTGATCATTAATAGTATTTATATATAAAATTGATATATAAAAATGATAACTAAGAGTATCTATTATTTACAGGTCATGATTTTAGTGTCATATAAATTCACTGTTCTAATCCTTCCAATAATCCTATAAAGTAGATAATACTATAATGAACTCAATTATACAGGTAAGGAGACCAAGGCTTAAAGAGATTAATTTTCCCAAGGTTCCTTTTTTTTTTTTTTTTAACCTTCTGTTTTATATTGGAGTATAGCCGATTAACAATGTTGTGATAGTTTCAATTGCACAGCAAAGGGACTCAGCCATACATATACATGTATCCATTGTCCCCCAAAGTCCCCTCCCATCCAGGCTACCACGTAACATTGAGCAGAGTTCCCTGTGCTGTACAGTAGGTCCTTGTTGGTTGTACATTTTAAATATAGCAGTGTGTACACGTCAGTCTCAAACTCCCTAACTATCCCTTCTTCCCACCCTTCCCCCCTGGTAACCGTAAGTTCATTCTCTAAGTCTGTGAGTCTGTTTCTGTTTTGTAAATAAGCTCATTTGTATCACTTCTTTTTAGATTCCGCATATAAGGGATATCATACGATATTTCTCTTTCTCTGTCTGACTTACTTCACTCAGTATGACAATCCCAAGGTTACTTTTAAATGATAATGCTGGTATTCCAAACAGATTGTCAGCCCTTGTATACATGAAACTAATCACAAAGTTACAAGTAATTATCTTTTAATCTAATCTAATATTTTATGAGAGCATCTTCAAATAATGCTCTCATTCACTTTAAATGATTTAAAAATTTAAAAAGGGATTTAAACTTATTAACATGCCTCTGTATTATGACATAAACAATGATATGATACAATATATTATTAAAATAGAATGTTGTCTCTTCATTGTAACTTATGACCACAAACTAAATATTTATATTTACAACTTAAAAATTGAATTTAGGTAAAAGGAACTATGAATTTTACGAAATTAAAAATGTTTAACTATTTGACTGCTTAGCCTGTCTATTGATGCTTATTTAAATTGTGTCTCTGCAAGAGAGTACTGTAGTATGCAATTTTTTCCATCTTAGTTGGCAGGGAATACTAACTCAGACACATGCATGTATTATTATACATGTGTACAAAATATATATATATACACAATATTTTATATGTATATGTTAGTGCTATAGTTCTTACACATGTAACATATATATAAAATATTTAAGCTATATATTAGTTATATACAATAGATTATATATAACATACAATATGTAAGCTATACCCATGAAAAATGTACAATAATATGCAATAATACATATGAAGGTATTGTTATTCTTATAATGTCCTTTGGGAACTAATTATTAACAATAGTGTTTGTAATTGAAAATAAAATATGAACAACTAACAAAATATTATATTATAAATCTATAGAACAAATAAAAAGCATAGTGTGCTAAATGCAATGTACCCCAGATTGAACTGTAGACAAAGTAAGGACATTAGTGGAAAAACTGATGAAATCCAGGTAAAGTCTGTAGTTTAGTTAATAGTAATGTATTAATATTAAATACTTAGCTTTCTCAAATGTACTATGATTGTGGAAGTTATTAAAGAAAACGTGTGAAGAGTACATGGATACTCTGCATACTACCTTTGTCTCTTTTCTGTAAATATACAATTATTCTGAACCAAAAAAACAAGTTTAAAGGAAACATTACATAAATACTAAATACTAAATAGTGAATCTACCTATGGTTGGGAAAGATAAAAGATATAAATAACTTGACCCAATAGAAATATTAAGCAATATTTGTATTCATTCTCTATGAATAATATTATATATCATGTAAAGTTGAAATAAAAAATCAGTAAGTTATGACTGTACATAATGCCCAAAAGAGTCATATGTATATATGTCCAAAATTATATATATATATGTTTTTTATTAAAAAATATAGGAATTTCTATTGAGATAATATAGTTGAACTAAATTAAATCTCAGATATTTTCATCTTGAAAAAGATTAATTTCTGTACTGTGTCTCTATTGGGAAGAGTTTTAGAAAGTCATAACGTATGTTTATGGCAGAGTTTAGGTGGGCATGTATGAATTTTAAGGTGCTATATCTTATACTGGCCAAACATTATAACATTTCTTTAACATTGGGTCATACATACAAAGGTATCTCAAAGCCCCCGTCTCCCTCTCCTGCCTCAACAGACTGAAAGACATTCCACCACAGGTTGGCTGCATTTGGCTACATGCTTGGAAAAGAGAGATGACTGAGGCTAAATGGATGCTATAATAAGGCCTCAGCAGGGTTTTTCCCTGCCGTTTAGTTTTCTGTTTTCATGTTTTTGGGTTTTTTTTTGGAGTTTCTCTGATGTTTTTTTTTTCTCTCAGTATACCATGTTGATTGTCTTGACTTCAAACCCCATGGTCTCATCAAATGTGTGAGACCTTTTACTCTGCCAGCTTCAGTGTTCTCATCTGTGAAGGGCTTGACTTCACAGATCAGCATATGGCAAATTTGACAAATGTTAGCGATTGTTATAAACTTCCATTTCATTTACTTTTCTCTTTGTCATATGAATTAAACTGTTTTTTTATTTTTGTTAGTATCAGAGCTGTTAGTAAGCTTTATTGAGCTAAATAATGTTTTCCTTTTTGAGTTCTTAACTGGAAATACTTTTCGCAGAAGTTAAATTAAGTTTACTACTTCAGCACATTTTGCTTGAGGTGTGTTTGAAAGTCAAGAGATAAAGCTGGTTTGTGATTTCTATAGAAATTTTGCCAAACATAAAAGGGGCATAAAACCATTATGCATACAGGCAAGCACAGTTGGGGTATTTTCAGTCTGTCAAGTTTGCATTTTAAAAAGTGTAGTGAGGCTTTATGAAAAAAAATTTGCTTTTCCCTAGTTTTGTTATCTCTTTCTTTGAATGTCAGGATACATTTGTAAATCAAACTGTGCTCAGCCAGATAATGCTCAAACCAGAATCTTAAAGGTTTAAGGATGGTTTTTTAGGCACTTTCATATGTTAGTTTGTTGTACAGAAAGTGATTAAATGAGCATTGTGAGTTTTCAAGGCAATACTGGGAATACAGTTTACTACTAATAATGGTCTATTCAGGTGCATATTTTTCAATGTAATGGGAAAATCAATCCGGCAATTGTTTATTGAGTTCTTTACATGCTAGTCACTGTGTAAGAGGAAGGCAAATAGGAAAGGCAAATAGGAAATAACAACATAATTAGACAAAATGAAAACAAGTTCTCAACTCTCCATATATCATCAAAGATGGGCAAATAAATTTGGGCTAATATTTTTAAATGCCACATTGAAAATGTGTTTATGCACAAAACATATACAAGAGAATTATCTGAGGTTGCTCAAGGGTGTCAAGGTCATATCTGTTAACCAGAACATGAGATGGACTTCGGGGATCTTGTGTGCATCTGACAGTGTTTCTGGCTGCTAGTTATCTTGGGCCCCAGTGAGATTCTGAGATTGGAATTATGAGACTAAGCTTCTGACATGCCTTTCTCAGGAAGACTGTATCCTCAATCCTTGTGACCCAATGGAAGCATATTCTGCAGGTGTTACTCCTCAAACTGTCGATATACAGCTTAGATGCTTAGAAGAAATATTTCTATTACATTCCATGATGTCTCTTCCTTTTTTCACATTGTCTCCTTCAGCATTCTCAGTCTCTTGAGAGAGAGTCCTGCCCCCCTCCCTCCCTCCCTTGGAGAACAGTGTTGTTGTAATGCTAACTTTGCCCACAGTCTTCTTCATTCGTCCAACACATTTTTATTGATCACCTACTATTTGCTGAGCATTGTTCTCAGTGCTAAGAATACAAAGGCATACAAAACATACAAAAACTCTTTACACTTCTGGGTTTAAAAGAATACATCTTATAAGGTAATACAAGTTACAAAGAAAAAAAAAGTCAAGGAACGGGGTCTGATTTTCTTTTCTCACTGATACTCTATTTCACAGGGTATCATCTACTGCCAACAAGTCTAAAAAGTCTTATTTCCAAGAACAATTAATTTATTCAATCATTTATTTGTCTGCTTATTTATTAGCTTTTGTATTAGACATGACTGCTTAAGGGCATGACCATTTAAAGACAGGACTAGGCTTTTGTGTCGGATGCCTCAGTTTCCTTTTATGAATTGTTTTGTGAGCCCCATAGAAACTGCCTAAAAAATATTAATATTTCACATGAATGGCAATAGTTTAATGAAAGAGCCATACTTTTAAAACTATAAATATATTAACCAAGATGTAGGTAATCCCCAGGGAAATGGCATAATTAGAGGGGAGAAAGACTTAGAATTAACTGGAAGATAGGTCCTTTAGCTGAATATCCCTGGCTGATCCCCAGAAAGCAAGGAATGCAAAAAGATGTGTATAGTTGTAGTAAAGAAACATGTGGAAGACCCTAATCATAGCTAAAATGATGTTCATTTATTTGACTGATAAATTGCTTAATTTTCAGACTACATCTGAAACATCTTGTTTATCAAAGATCTTTTAGAGATGATCCCTTCATAAAACACTAGGGCTGGGTGACAGAGGAAAAGTGAGGTATGATTCTTACCAAATAATTTTGTCATCTACTGGGAGAGAGAAACTTATGAATAAAGTATTTATACAATATAAGTAAATTAATATGAATTAAAATGAGCATACATGCAAAGAAGGAAATTATTTTGATCTGAGGTGTTTTTAAAGAAAACCTTTGAAGAAATAAATTGGTACATAAATCTAGACTTAAAGAATGATTTTTTTCTGTTGGCAGGGAAAAAGACAATTTGAGACTTCTGTAATATCACATTTTAAGAATACCAACAAATCATTGAATTTTCAAACTGTGAGGAGATAGTAAGGGGAGTGACTGAGGGTGTCTGAGAATGTTAAACAAGAGAAAACTAAAAGGAGACCAAATAATTATATCAAGTACTTGAAAGCTTCCTGTGCAGGAGGAGAAAGAGGTTGGTTTTTAGAGAGCAGAAAATAAATGAACATTTAACAGGAATAGATGAAGGCTCAAATATTGAAATTTTATCTGCACCAATCAGAGTTCTTATTTATAAGCAATAAAAACTGATTCTAACCTAAGCAGGAAAAGGAAATTAATGGGAATACAAGAGGTAGCTAATAGAATTGGAATAAAGAAGAGGCTAGAAAACTGGCAGGAATGAAGGAAAAATGAGCCTAAACGTCTAGTTATAAGGCTGCACATGACCATGCTGCCAAGAAGCTTTTGGACAGTACAGCTGCAGGACACTTGACGCTGCTGCTGGGGTTTCCTACGCCACACTGCCACTTTTGAGAAAAATTTCTGAAATGTCCCTGCTTCTTTGAGGTCTCATATAAGAAAGAGTCAGTGACTTATAGGTGGTGGTATTTAACTGTCTTAGTTCAAGTCTCTCGAAATTACAATCCAAAGGATTTTTTTTCTACTAAAATAATTGCCTTTTGGAATGGTCTCAATCACTTACAACTAAATAGTCTCCATACATTGATGCAAGCCAGTGAACTCACAAATGTGTTATACATATGAGATTAGTGAATGATCTGTAAGATGTCCTTCCTAAATTATACATAAAATTTTGGAAATATGTGTATGTGTTCTAAATTCTATCAAACGCTAAAGGAAGGCAGTGATCCATTAAGTATAACAAGTATTTGTTTATGTTAATTTGTTATTAATCATGATCTTTCAATTCCAAATTCCAGTTTTTTTCTAACCAAGAAGGGAATGAAATCGCAAATGAATATTCACAACGTAATAATATAACGAATGAGTCAAAAGCTCACAGTTGCAAGGGAGCAAGTTGCAAGCGTATCTGTTTAGCTGTTAAATTGCTGTGAAGGGAGTCCAGACATTTTTTGCTCTTTTTCAATCAGAAATGTTATTTTTAGCTGTTGAATCATTAGAGTATGTTAAAATTTTATTATATCATATAAGTTAAAGTGTTGTCTTTTTAAAATGTGTATGAAATTATGCCTTCTGGCTAAGTATTTCTCAAATCTTTCCATTTATCTCAATTCTTATGCCTGCTATCTAGATCTAAGTTGCTAAGGGTTAAATTGTGTCCTCCAAAAAAGATAGGTTGAAGTCCTAGCCCCCAGTACTTCAGATTGTAACCTTATTTGGAAATAGGGTTTTTAGAGAGGTTCTCAAGTTAAAAGGAGGGCATGAGGGTGGGTCTTATTTCAATGTGACTAGAGTCCATATAAAAACTGGAGACATATGGTAGTTCTATTTTTAGATTTTTAAGGAACCTACATACTGTTTTCCATAGCGGTTGTATCAATTTACATTCCCATGCTGGAGGGTTCCCTTTCACCACACGCTTTCCAGCATTATTGTTTCTAGATTTTTTGATAATGGCCATTCTGACCAGTGTGAGGTGATACCTCATTGTAGTTTTGATTTGCATTTCTCTAATAATTAGTGACGTTGAGCATCTTTTCATGTGCCTCTTGGCCATCTGTATGTCTTCCTTGGTGAAATGTCTATTTAGGTCTTCTGTCCAGCAATCCCACTACTGGGCATACCTTGAGAAAACCGTAACTCAAAAAGAGATATGTACCACAATGTTCATTGCAGCACTATTTACAATAGCCAGGACATGGAATCAACCTAAATGTCCATCAACAGATGAATGGCTAAGGAAGATGTGGCACATATATACAATGGAATATTACTCAGCCATAAAAAGAAACGAAATTGAGTTATTTGTAGTGAGGTGGATGGACCTAGAGTCTGTCATACAGAGTGAAGTAAGTCAGAAAGAGAAAAACAAATACCATATGCTAACATATATATATGGAATAAAGATGTAGACATAGAGAATGGACTTGAGGACACAGGGTGGGAGGGGGAAGCTGGGGCGAAGTGAGAGTAGCATCGACATATATACACTACCGAATGTAAAGTTAGCTAGTGGGAAGCAGCAGCATAGCACAGGGAGATCAGCTTGGTGCTTTGTGATGACCTAGATGGGTGGGATAGGGAGGGTGGGAGGGAGGCTCAAGAGGGAGGGGATATGGGGACATATGTATGCATATGGCTGATTCACTTTGTTGTACAACAGAAATTAATAGAGTATTGTGAAGCAATTATACCCCAGTAAAGATCTATTAAAAAAAAAAAAAAGTGGAGCCAGACACACACAGTGGGAAGACAATGTAAAGACCACCATGGGATGACAGAGGCCGAGATTGGATTGATGCAGCTACAAGCGAAGAAACACCAAGGATTGCTGCCCATCATGAGAAGCTGGGAAAAGGCAAGAAAGGATTCCATCCAGAGTCTCAGAGGAAGCACTGCTCTATAACATCTTGATTTCAGAATTCTAGACTCTAGAACTGAGAGACAAGACTTTTCTGTTGTTTTAACAGGTTATTGTATTCTGTTACAGCAGCTCTAGAAAACTAACAGATAAGCCATCAGGCCATCACTGTTTCTAACTTGGATTAATGCGATACTTGACTGCCAGGTACTATTATAAGGCTGTGCCATGCATATCCCTAGGAGCAGCATTCACATAGATTGCCAAAGCAATATTGCCCAGTAGTACTGTGCTATGCAGAATCCACTGCGTATGCAGACTCCTTTCTGCTCTCCTAGCCTGAATTAGGTAACTTTCTTCTGAATTCCAATTAGGAATCTACGCATCTTACATTTATCACATTTTATTGCAACTTTTTATTAATCTATCTTTTTCCCTCACTGATTCTGAGTCAGATGAAGGCAGGGACATATTTGCCTTTTACAGGGTATATATCCTGGGGATATCTGAATTATCTATTTAATAAACAAATGACAAAATCACATTATCATAAGTTTACTTCTTATATTAGCCATTTAGTTTAGATAAGTAGTTTATTTTGCTAGTATAAAATGCAACATAATACTATTTATACCATATATATAATATAACAATAATTCTCTTTAAAATCAAATATGTTTAGTAAATGACTTCCAGAAAGGAAATGCATTTTGAAATTAAGGAATTCTCATATATTAAACAATAGTTTGGTATCTGGAGAAGCTGGATTCTTTTTGACTGCAAATATTCAAGTTGTGGGCATTTAAAAGATATGTTGAACTTGAAATATAGCAAGCAAATCACGAAAAATAAGGTAATAATACTCAAGACTAAAATTTATTTTTCATATTTGAATAGTGCTAGCTGTTGGTTTTCAGTTTGGGAAAATGTGATGACAATATAATAGTTACTAAATGGTATATATTGCATATGACCTTTAATATCTTCTTAGGAAACAGTTTATATATACAGTAAATACATACAGTATGTTCTGAATTGCCCAAAGTAGACAGAGAAACAGGGGAATAAAAAATGATTGCTCATAAAGCTATAATTTTATAACATCTGTTTTCAATTAAGATGTCAGGCAAGACTTAGCAAGATTGAATTGAGTTTAAAAATAGAAACAAACACTCCTATAAAATTTTTTAAAATTCTTGAAATTTTCTGAAAATCTAGAGTAATTAACAATATATATAGTTAAGATGAGAAGCAGGATATACGATTTACCAAGAAGTCAGGATATAGTCAGGATATAGTCCAGATATTTACCAAGAAGTATAGGATATAGTGTCTCAATCCAGATGGAAAAAGAGTAAAGCTACTAAAACTTTTTGGTAATTAGAGTAAAACTGCTTGAGGATATGTAGTTGACAAATTATTTCTCATAACTTATTATCATTATAAAGTAGATGAAGTAGTAAAATTAATAACACCATTTCAGAAGTATTTATAATAATGTTTCTTTTTATAGTTATGGTAATTTTTTAAAAATACATACTGTAGATGTACATGTTAACTATCCCAAAATAATATAATATTGAATAACAATTTAACTAAACCGATAAATGTAAGCATACTGTGTCTAACCAAAGTAGAAGTTAAAAACATACAGAATAGGTAAATTATAAAATTGTATATAACTAAGTTAAACAACTTTCAAGTAGGATGTACAAAAAAAAAGAAGTGGCAACTTTTTGATTAAATTTGGCAATTAAATGACTAAAATGGCAATTAATGTTTAGACTTATACTTGTTTTCTTAGTGGTTATAGTTTATTTTAAAACCCTGCATTCTGGTCAATGCCATATTATTAATGAGGGAAAAAATGAAGAACACAAGGCTTACCACGCTGACTCAATACATCTCCTTAATTATTGTATTTCACTGCTTTCCTGTGAAGCACATTTTCTCTAAACATCACTCTTATGCCTTTCTCCCCTCTCATTCTCTCCAGGCCCTCTAAAATCAGGCTTTTCCCAGCCAAACCCACCACTTATTAAGCTCATTAATTACCTTTCCTGAATACTTAATATAAGGTACTTCTCCGCCACTATCACTTTACTTTTTTTCTTCAAAGAGCTTTTGCCTTTAATTTTGTATATCTCTAATTCATATTTGTCCCCTCCCACAAAAACTGGGACTTGTTTTTCGCTACTCTGAATCTATCCTTGAAACCCATAATCAATGCTCAATTATTTTTTGAATAGTTCAGTGAATCTGTGGTATAAAACCCAATTAAATATGGAAGCTTTTGTTAAAATCAAAACACCTTTTGAATAAATAAAAACATAAAAGCCATGTTATTTTTTTCATTTTTCTGGTCACACTGAAGGTATCCTTGCTAAAATAATCATTAAACTATCTTTAGTTGGGGTTATGTGAGAGAGCGTTTTGATTAACTGGCTCATTAGGTGTAGCCAAAAGTTTGTCTAAATTGATGATTTGAATTAAAAGACTCATAAAATCAACCCAAGGAATTTTAGTGTTTCGTACTGCATTTCTCATTTTCTCATTATGAACATGCCACCTTTATTTTCTTGAGCCATTAACCATCAAACACAGTCTTAGGAAAAATTGTGACTTGATTTTCAAGGTTTAAACTGGACATAAGAAACTGGCCAGCAACTGGGCTTTGAACCTTCCATGAATCCGAGAGCATTCGTTAGCTATTTGTTGTATGATCCACATGCATGATTTTTCACTTCCTTTTAGAAAAGAGCCACAACCACAATTTATATAGGTACATCTACATTGCCAGTCAGAAGTGTCACATCTATAAATAGACTATGTACAATATAAAAGCATAAGACAATAAAGCTGTTTTCATAGCATCAAAACATTCCCTTGACACTTGTCAATTATAAATGAGTTGAAATTAAATCAATGTAATAATTTATTTTAAAAAGGTGTGTTTAATTCAAATTTCTGAATTCTATAATTTATATAATTTATGATAGTCATTTAAAATATAACATTTCCAAGGAAATTTTAAAGCTACTAAAGTAAATTGGTAACATTTTTATTTAAGGAAAACAAAACTGTCAAAAAAATGTTCTTGCTTTAAGAAAATGTCTGTAAGTTGAATTTGATTTTGAAAATTCTTACAAGTGTATAAGTAAGTGATCTTAAGCCAGGTTTAGAATTGTCTGTTATCAACATATTTATAACAATATAGTTTTGTTGATGTCATTGCTTTCTAAAAATTTTTTGTAGAGGATCATGAAACGGTTGTGAATAAGCCAATTTTATCTCTTACCTCAGTAGCATGTGAATAACTGACTTGGTGGAACAAGCAAACAGGACTAAATTGGAACACTGCTGAGCCACGCTGCCACATTAGATACCAAACCTGAAAAAGGAGTCAATTCTTACACTTCCATCACTTTCTCGTACTATCGAGGAGACCCTAAAATATTTCCCACCAATAATAGTGCCCATAGGTCTCTGTGTATTTACCACTTTCAAGTAGAGTTATATATCCGTTGTATTTTCTACTGAAACATTACTTAGAAAAATCAATATAACACTTGCCTCTGTGTTATTTGTCTAAAGCAGCAAAACAAAATTCTTCTTGTAGAAATGAAATAAGATCATGTTTCGAATTTAAAGGAAAGTGGGCCATTATTTTTCCTCCAAAATACATATCAATATACAATATATCACTTAAAAAGGATTTATACATATAAATTTGTTTATTAACTTACTGTTAAGTTCACTTTACTGGAATTCCTATGTTGGTAAGTCAAAATCATTCATTGGTAAATCATTTTTCTAGTTTAATACCAAATCACCTTTTGGTTATAAGATGGCTATTTAGAGGTTTTGAATCTTAATAGATAATACAGTTAACATCCTGAAACCTTTATATATCAATAGAATCATTATATCACTTAGATGATAATCCCTTGATTCTAGGACTAAACACAGATCAAAAACTGTAAATATACCCAAAAAGGTTTTTAAGATTATTTTTTTCTGATATGATTTTTGATTAGGAAATATATAAATATTGAATAGGCTAATCAAATCTTCAGTTTCAAAGTGAGTGCTTAATCTTGCCTTGGAGTACTTGGGAACTAGTAAGTTTATCCAACTAAATGCATCATATAGTGGCTATAAAATGATACCTGAGCAACCTTGTCTTCATTGCCATGGAAATTTAATTTTATTCAGAGAAAACATACTCTATCTTAATGCCAGGCAGCCTTGCAGATATTTCTATGATTTGTAGTTAGAGCACTTCTGAATAACTGGTGAAAAAGGAAAAAAAAAAAAAAAAAAAAAACTAATCTAAGACAGGCCATGATGGCTATTTGGAAACTGAAGAATTTTATAAAGTGAAGCAAAATCCTAGAAGAACAGTATGTATGCTCAAAAGCATGAGTAACAAAATGTAATTAGAAAAAGGGTCCTAAACAAAGACTGAAGTGGGTTTTGACTATAGCTGCCATACATATCCTATAAATGTAAGTGTTAATTGTTCTTTAATTAAGTGAAGTAATAAAGTCAATTTTACCTGTAGTCTCAGTCTTCACATACCATACACACACACACACACACACACACACACATGAAATCGAAAGATACATAATTAGATACAGTATTATGGTAACTGAAAGTGAGAAAAACATAAAATTCATCATTATTTGTTGCTGCCACTCCTTTCACTTCCTTTATTATATGAATTATCTTTATCGACTAACTAAATGAAAAAAAAAATTATATCTCTGACTTTTTTCTGTAGGTCAATCCACTATTTCTTTTCTCAAATAAATGTTATTATAATTACAAATCACCTTTGGGTGAAAGATAATTCAAATATATATCAAAAACTTTATAACATGCTTAAATAGCATAAAATGCAGTAATTAGATCTACATATTTTAAATTATATTGCGATTAAAATTTCTATGTAAATAATCAATTCACTAAAAGATGATATTTTAACAGATTAAACAGTAGTCTATGGATTCTTAATTATCAAATTAGAAATTGATCTTTAATAATTCAGTCTTCAATCAATCACTCTTTTTCACTTAAAGTTCAATAAAACTATTTTATAATATGGCCGATAGGTGAGACATGGTCTGTTATGTTAACAGACTCATTCTGCTTAATTGTAACTCAAAATTCTGAAGTTCTACAGAAATCAATATCTATTTAAGATGAGAAGCAGAATATAAAGTCTATTTTGAAGTAACTTAAGAGTTTTGCTTCCATCTCAATCCAGACGAAAAAAGTCCAGGGACTAGTAAAACTTCTTGGTAATCTAGTTATAAGAAACAAGATATTGATGGTATGGATTCAGTGGAGGTTGGAAATTGAAGTTTGCTGAAGGCATTCTTCTAGATGTGTCATGCTCACAACAAAGTTTATATTGAATTCACCACTTGTACTGTCTGATGAAATCAATCCATAGTGAGTTGCATAAAATACTGAATTTTAATTCGGAACAATTATCTTTGTTTGACAGTGACGTCAATCACTCTTTTTCACTTGAAGTTCAATAAAAACTATTTTTCAAATACTTTATTAGGGAAATGCAAATCAAAACCGTAATAAGATATCACCTCACATCTATTAGGATGGCTAATATCAAGAAACAAAAACAAAAGCAGAAAGCAACAAGTGTTGGTGAGGATGTAGAATATTGGAGCCCTTGTGCACTGTTGGTGGGAATGTAAAAAAATGAAAACAGTATAGAAGTTCCTCAAAAAATTGAAAATAGAGTTACCATATGATCCAGCAGTTCCACTTCTGACCATGTGTCCAAAAGAATTAAATAATAACTTTAAAAGAATTGAAGAGATATTTGCAAACTCATATTCATAGCTGTATTATTCACAATAACCAAGTGATGGAAGTGTCCGGTAATGGACTGAATTGTGTTCCACCAAAATTCTATGTGTATTTGCCGTAATTTTAAAACTCAAAGAAAAAACGTTCACTTTATAGCAATGCCATGCTGTAAGATGAAGATCTCATTAAAATAGTTTTCATTTTTACTTTTGAAATTTAAAAGAGAAATGATAATTTAAGTCATAAGGAGTCAAAAACACTTTATTTGAAATGTAAGGAACTGTAAGGAGTCCACCTTGTCCAAAAGTTCAAACCTTACAGAAAATCAAAGGGGAAAAAAGCAAATGGTAATTCTAAGTAATCCAGTTGTTGCAAATAAGGCACTTAAAAGTGGTTTCAAATGTGTTCACTACTAAAGTGTCTTTTCAACTCCTTTTGGCATGCATTATAAGCTATTGTATATCAAGAACAATTTTTTAAAAGTTATTTTCTAGTAATCATAGCCACATAAATATTAAACAAATATAGAACTGGCACAAAGTAATTGGTGTTACTATGCCATACATTTTAATCACACCTAATATAAAACCAATGGATTCTATAAAATATTGAAAATACATGCTTTGAAGGTCTGTAGTTGAGATTTTGGCACATATTAAGGAAGGTGAAATTTAATTTCAAAAAATAGTGGTTTGTAAACATTAGGGTATTATATTGCGAGTCATCTGGAGAGCTTGTTAAAGCACAGATTACTGGGCCAACACAATTTATGTTTCAGTAGGTCTGTATTTCTAAGAAATTTCCAAGTGATGCCGATGCTGCTGGTCTAGGGACCACATTTTGAGAGCCACTGTCAAAGAATATATGGAGGAATCTTAAGAGGTAGTTTTTTAGTCATGAAAATTGGAATATATCTTATAGAATTAAAATACTACAATTCTCGTACTACCGTTATCTTTATATTTACACATGAATTTAGTAATTTTAACAGCATTTTATACAGATCAAATGTTTCCTAAATGATGATAAAAAGCATATAGTGCACTAATTAATGTATCCTGTAGTCTACATCATTTTAATTAATGACCTTCTTTTAACTGCATGCGTATAAACAATCAAATCATCACCATGATTTACAGAATGAGGAATATGCTGTACCTAGGTTTGATGTATCAGATTTAAACTATTGTATTCTTATTCTGAACATGCTTTTATGAAAATATTTATAGTACTTCCATGCCTTGAGTAGAGGGTAGGGATATTTCTCCCATCACATTGCCTCTGCTTCCCAGTCACTAAATGTTCCTTCCAATTGCTAAGTGCCTAGCAGGGAATGACCTAAACTATTTGCGCACATTCTCATTGCAAGGCTCTTGTCTTCTTCCTTTAAGGAATGAACACACTGCTACCATCTGGTTTAAGGACTATCTATTAATTTTATGACTAAGAAATGTGTGACCCACTTGCTTGAGGATTTAGGAAAGCTACAATAATAAAGTACGTGGTAGTTTTTATACTTCCTTTTTCTTTCATATTTAGAATGCAACTACTTCTCAAACACAAACTGCCAAGAGTACTATGAAACACATATTCTGGTATAATTTGATAAACTATTGATCTAAATTTAAAATTTTATGAGATAGAATGGGTTATAAGATTTTCACAAATTGGTGAGAAATAATTTCAGTAAACTTAGTTGCAATGGCATTAGTATGCTGTTGTTGTTCTTCCTTTAGAAGTACTTTTTAAAAAGTACATAGGGAGGGAAAATGACTAACTGTGTGAGTAGTTTACTTATTTAATAAATCTTTATGTTGTTTTTGAAGCCATTGTATGAGAGATGCTAAGTATATAGCTGTAAAAAAAGCAGACAAAATTACTATCTCAAGAAGCATATATTATTTTTAGTAGAGGAAGATAAATAATAAACAAATTAATATGAAAAATGTCAGAGAATTAAAGTAGTATAATGTGATAACAAGTTATTTAGTAAGAACTATAGATTCCCATTGCCAAATATCTAAAATTGAGCTTATCTGGGAAAAAAAAAAAGGTAAAGCAACTGAAAGTTTTTGACTCTCATGGTGAGAGTATAACTACTGTGGAAAACTGTTTGGCAGTGTCTAAAATTCTGAATATATGAATACTCTATGTTCTGTGACCCAAAAATCCCATCTGTAGGTATACTCAATAGAAATATATGTGTGTTGTGTGTATTACATCCAAAGACATGTATCTGAATAAGAATGCTCAGAGCAGGATAACTCGAACACAGGAAACAGCTCTCATTTATAGAAAAAAAAAAGTAGATAAACTATGGTATATTCACACAGTGGAACACTATACAGTAATGAAGATGAACAAGGTAATGCTACACACAAGAAAATGCCACACAACCAAGATGTTGGGCATGGGAAACCAGGCACAAGGGTATTTATACTCTGATTCCAATTATATATATTTAAAATAGGCAGTACTATTTCAACATGTTAGAAATGAAGATACTGGTTACCTTTGGGAATGGGGCTGTAGTGCCTGGGAGGGGAAAAAGGAATCTTCTCAGATAATGGTGTTATTAGTGATCTGTTGCTATATTACAAACCACCACAAACTTAAGTGGCTTAAAAAAAAAAACAAACGCGTATTAAATATCTCAGTTTCTGAGTCAGGAGTCTGGCAGGGTTTAGTTGCGTTCTCTGCTTCAGGATGTCACCAGGCTGCAATCAAGGTGTCAGCTGAACTGAATTCTCATTTGTAGGATCAACTGGGGAAGAGTCTACTCTCAAGCCCACTCAAATTGGCAGTGTTTAGTAGTTTACAGTTGTAGGACTGAGCCCCTCAGCTCCTACAGAGCCTATAGAAAATGAGAAAACTTTAACAAGATAGAGTCTTATATAACATGATATAATCAGTGGAGTGATACGTCATCATATAAGCCATAACATGTAACCAAATTGCAAATCATGTCCCATGTCCTTTGTCCTATTCTATTGGTTATCAGCAAGCCAAATGTCTCACTCACTTTCCAGAGGAGGTGGGATACACAAAAGTGTGAACACAAGGAGATAAAATCATTGGGAGACACCTTAGGGTCTGTCTGCTCGATGAGATGTTCTATTTCTTGATGTTTTTTGTTATTTTTCTTTATTGTATAAAAATACAAGGTATTATAATTACTTCAAAACGTAACTTTGGTTTTTTAAATAACAATTTATTGAGATGTAACTCACCTAGTATTCACAGATTTGTGCAGTCATAACCACAGTCAATTTTAGAACATTTTCATCACCCCTCAAAAAAATGCATACCCAGAAGCAGTCATTCTTTTTCCTCTCTCACCCCAGCTCTTAGGTACCACTATTCTATTTTCTCTCTATAGATTTGCCTATTCTGGACTTTTCATGTTAATTGAATTATATAATACATTGCCTTTGGTGATTTGCTTCTATCACTTCGCTTAGTGTTTTCAAGGTTCATCCAGGCTGTAGTATTTATCAGGCCACCATTCCTTTAATATAATAAATATTATATTTACATATAATAATATTACATTAAATGGATATATCAGATTTGTTTATATATCATCAGCTGGTAGATATTTGTATTGTTTCCTCTTTGGGGCTATTATGAATAATGCTGCTATAACATTTATGTACAAGTTTTGTGTGTGTGTAGACGTATTTTTCTTGGGTATTTCGCTAGAAGTGGAATTTCTGAGTCAAATGGTAAAGCTATGTTTGAACTTCTGAGGAACTGTCATACCATTTCCAAAGTGGCTGCATCATCTTGCATTCCCATCAGCAATATGCAAGGGTTGCAATTTCTCCATATCCTTGACAACATTTGTTATTATCTGTCTTTTTGGTTATAACCATTCTAGTGGGTGTTGAAGTGACTCTCATTGTGGTTTTAATTTGCATTACCCTTATGACTGCTAATTTTTTTTATATGGATGTGTTTACTAAGTGAAAATTCATTAGCTATACCCTGTGATTTATCTACTTTTCTGTGTGCTTTTATTTAACAGGTTATTTTTAAAAGTGTTGGTGGTGCTGCACTATGATGTGCAGAGGAATAGAAAATTACAATTCCTCTGACCCAGTCCGTATGGACGTAAAGCAGTTATTTCAGTTCATCTTGGCTGTGCCATCAATTCTCCTTACAACAGCCAACAACATTATCTCGCCTGTGCAAAGTGAATACACTAATTCAAATGGAAATCTTGGTGAATCATTGCCCTTGGTCTCTATTCCAATTGATGCTCCAGCAAAACAGAGAAGTAGAGATAGATATAGAGATAGATAGAGATAGACATAGACATAGAGCTAGAGCTAGAGCTAGAGCTAGAGCTAGAGCTAGAGCTAGAGCTAGAGATGTGTGTGGGTATGTGTGTGAGAGAGAGAGAGGCGAGAGAGAGGAGAGAAAGGAGAAAGAGAAAGAGACAGAGACAGAGAGGGAACTGGTAGCTACATCATTACCTATCACCTAGTAATAATCAGGAGGGGAAACCAAGTAACTGATCAAGACTTATAACTGTAACAATGTAGTCTGCAAGCAAGCAGAAAACACCTTATCTGAGTTTAGTATTAAATGTTAACACAAAGTCCGAGGAAAATGGCAGAATTTAGGGAAATATTGATCATTCAGTTCATATGTACATATTGAATCTGTATAGAAAGCTGTATCAATAAAAGTGAGGAAAATACTTACATGGTCTACCATAGTTCATAGATATTTATTCAGAGCTCTCCGTGCAATCAACTTTTCTGAAACCTTGCTGCTTTGCTGTAATTTGGGTATTAGGTAAATGTTAGGAAAGTACTAACTACTTTTTCTTAAAGTAAATGCTATGAAGAATACACAAAATTTAATTCTGTGGCTTTGCTGGTGATAGCTAAACTGTTTTTGCTGATGAATCTTAAATATAATAAAAATATACATAATTAACATCTACCACAAGGTAATTTGTAAAATATATAATGCAGTGGCAACTAATGTCAAGGTTAGCAAATGAAAATCATATATACACATATGTCTTGCTCTTGTGGACATAAAGGAAGAACATATAATGTTACAATATGCTTTTTTTACTGGGAGTATATAGGATTGTGTTTTGAAAATATTTCTTTATTTGTGGATAGTTCTCAGGGATAAGAGAAAAAAAAATCTTGCCAGAATAGAAGTGGAGAAAGTAGAACTTTTAAAGTTTTTGCTTTATTGGTTTGGTCAGAGATTGTGAAAGGGGAATCTTTCCTCCTTAACACATGCTTGGACTTCAGCACATCTATTCTTCTTTAACCCATCTGTGGCAAAATGTACTCTTTTATATTGATACCTCTCTCCAGGTTCATTCCTGCAGTTCATGAAGGTAGTTTGCATGTTAAGATGAATAAACAGCGCATATCATTTCATCATTTATGAAGTTTTTTTGAAGAAGGATAAGTTCTATTTTAATTCCTTTATTCAAAATACTTGCTCTAAGGGCAGATCTTACATCTGATCTCAGCAATACATTTTTGCCTCATTTGAGGTGGTGGTAATGAAAGAGAAAAGGGTCAGTGAGTATAAAGATGTGTGGAGAAAATCAAAGAGTGAGAGAGTTAAAGCGTGCAGCATGTGCCTGCTGGATGTCAATAATATCATTAGTGATCCTTAAACATGACTTATAATCAAAAAGAAAGTGACTACACACTATGAGGTAAGGGATTGATTACTCGCTCTCTTTTTCTCCTTAATACCAGATTTTATGTTTTTACATTCTACATGAAAACAAAATAAAAGCAAAATAAAATCTATTTATTTGTTTTACAACAGAATTGCCTTACTACCTGGGAAAGAATGATTTTGAGAGAGTTATTTTAATCTGCACTTCCGAATATTTCCTTCTGATCTATTGTAAAAAATTATGTAAATATGTAATTATGAGCATATTTAATGTGTACAATTTCCTCAGAAGTCTCTAAAATCATTTTTGAGCCTTTATGAACTCTAAATATGTATTTAGGCAAAATTTCTAAAATATCGTTCAAACTTATAAACAGCTCACTGAGAACTCATAGATTCTTTTGAAAATCAAGTTGGTTATGATTGTCTTAAGAAAGACAGGTTATCTACCCAATTTGGAAAGCCATGATATGAAACCATGATAACCAGTAAGAAAGCAGAGACTAATTTTCATAAAATAGGGCCAAGTGTAGTGACAGTCATTTGGAAGTAATGTCACAGCTTAGATAGTGAAACCATGTTATTCTCCACATTAATCTTAACTGCCAGCTATGAGGCTGTACAGTGGAGGCTGACATTCTTGGGTCCTAAACTCCTACTTTAGAGAAAACAGTGTTATCCTATATGAATGCCGTACGATCACCAACTCCTGAGTTGGTTTTGTAAATGTTTGTACAAGGAACTTCTCTTCTTTGGGAGTTAGGAATATTGGTAGAAAACAAATTGTTCTCCTTTCCATATTCTCAGATAACTTTGCTGATGCTATTCTCTACAATTTAATTGCCCACAGAAGCTTGAATGTTTGGTTATTTATAATGACATGGTGAAGGATTTGTACTGCTAAAGCAGTTCTTAGCCAAGAAGCAAGATAAAATTGCACTAATTCTCATTACCAAAAATGAAGATGGGTAAATGGCATGGATAGATGTTTGGATATGAGAGCAAATCTTTACTTAGCTAGATATTAGTATTTCATGGATAAGTCATCAAATGAAAAAACTGTAAAACTTTAACAACCCTCCAGAATAATTTTTTTGGAAATATTATTACATCTCATCATAAATATTGATGGTGTTTACAAAATTGATAGAACTAGGATTATTCTTTTTTCTACAAATATTTATTAATCATCTTCTCTGTGCCAGATACTATTTTAGACAACACTGAAAATACAGTAGGAAAATAAAGAGAAAATATGTTTATGCTCCAAAATGGTTTACTTTTGGGGGGGGTTAGGAGAACAGTTAAGCAATAAGTAAATAAATATACACACAAATGGGGAAATATACGGTAATATGTGCAATAAATAAAATGAAACAGGGTTCTGTGATAGAAAGTGCCTAGTGGATACATAATAGTTCACAAAAGGTTTATTTGAGAGAGGAATAAGGAATCAGGCCTTGAAAAAGTATTGGAATGGGAAGAAGAACCAATATAGAATGAGTTAATAGTAGCTTGGAGTAGCAGAGATGGAGACAGTCTAAAAATTTTGTTCGTAATTTTGTTCTATTAACAAGCTCTTGTCATTCTGAGTGAATAGATGACACTTTTGAGGTCCAGGTTTTGTTGGCTGTTTTATGTAAACCTCATTATTTTTTTAAACCTCTATATAAAAGCTAGTTCTTCAGAATGAGTAATTATTTTCTCCATTTGTCAAAAAAATTATTCATACCTTTTGAAATAAGGTATATTTGAGATACACACCTTCCAATGTCATAAAAAGGAGCAAAAGTCACCTGAGGATTATCTAGGAAAATGTAATTATTTCACTCATTATTACTATTGATTAAAGGCTCCAGACTTAGTGACGCTGTATACTAATTTGCGTATTGCTCCAGATCGAACTGATAACCCCAGAGATTAGAGTTTATGGCTCTATTGGACATTACCCAGTTATTCTAAAATTGCCTAGCTTTGTAAATGCTGTTTGGGCTGTTTTTAACATCTGTTTCCCTGATTAATTAATGAATAGAAAAATTCTTTGACACGTTTATTTTATATTGGAGTTGGATTGATGGTTTTAACTTTTTAAAAATTACATTTTGATATGTGAGACACAACTAAATCTTGGTTGCTATGTCAACAGTATCCATAGCTCTCTCCTTCCTTTCTTATCTGATGTAAGAGAAAGCGGAGAACTTCTCTGATCTAAGAATTATTCCAGCATGTTTGTAAAAAATGTTTTCATTTTCATTCCATTTGCTGTCTGATTTCATGGGACCTCCTCATTACCCAAAAGGCACCTCCTAGTTCCTTCATCCCCTAAACTGTAATAAAGTCTGCTTTTGCATTCTCAGTCACCCATTCACATAATAGCCAACTGGACCCACAGATGTACTAACTCAGAAATCTTAAAGTCATTCATTCTAATATCTGATAACAAGTGCTTATCCTTCATAGTCTCAGTTTATAGTGCCACTGTACCTGTTTCTGAACCTCAGAAAGACTTCTACACCTTAATATTTTCCTTCTAGATTATTGACTCTCTTTTACCCTTTCTGCTGTGTTGTCTTTGTCTACATGGTTGAAATGACTTGATGAAGTGTCTGAACAGCTTTCTCACAATCACCTTAATTCCCTTCCTTGAATTTGTATCTTTGTCCCATACCAGCCAACAAGATCCTAATCCAAAATAATTATGTATTCACTTTCCTTACTGCTATGTAAGCCCTAGTTTAAAAACAAAACAAAAATTTTAAAAAAACAACCTCATACAACTATAATTAACTTATTTGATTAGGCAAGAATCCAAATAAGAGCCATGTATTTGTTTATATGTTTCTAAAGTTTGTTTTAATCTATAGTTTCACTCTCCATCTTTCCCTTTTCATTACAGTTTATTTGTTGTATAACTTCATAAAACATATTTTATCTTTGAGTTATTTGTCGTACAGAGTTTCCCATCATCTTTTTTCTTTATTTTTGAATGCCTTCCTATGTTTCTGTGGTGTTGTTTAACGTGGTCCCCTGTTCACTGTGTTGCAAATTGGATGTGAAGGCTTGCAGTTCAAGACTACTTCATTGATGTGTCTTCCGTTAGGAGGCACCTGGATGGTGTCTGTCTTTCTGTGTTGTTTTACCCATTCATGATGACTGTCTAAATATACCAATTAACTAGAGGTTTCAAAATGGTAATACTCTAGTTTCACCATCACTTCCTCATTTATTATTTGGAATACTTTTAAAAAGTAAACTTTCTTCACTAGCTGTTTTGTTACCTAGAGGCAGTTCATATAGGAAAGGCAGAATAAATGCAACATTTTCCCCCTTTATTTACCAGTTTCCAGAGTTACCATTTGGTTCCCTTGCATCCTTCAAAGGGGATGATGGGGCTGTGTGTGTGTGTGTGTGTGTGTGTGTGTGTGTGTATGTGTGTGTGTCATTATGAACTCATGAATTTGTACATATTTGATATGTTTAAATCCACTGAAGTTTTTATGCTCATTTAAAAAATCTCTGGCCAGTGGGAGACTCTTTAAAATGGATGCTGAATTTTTTGACATGACGCTGGTAGTATTTGACAGCTTTCCTGCTTTCTGCTATTATAGTATACTACAGATTCATTTTGAGGTTATTATTAATGGAAATAACGTTTAGAGACCACAGTCTGGGACTTCAGTGTTGCTGATTGCTACTGGATATTTTTTTTAATGTTTCTAGGCTTTTAAATGGGCAGAGTTAGCAAATATGTTTTATTTGGTTTCTTTTTGAAAATTAAATACAGTGTAAATCACGCTGATAACTCTAATTCAACTTCAGAACTGCAGACCTTAACCTCACAGAGCTTAAATATTCAACATTAGCTGCAAAACTCTGTTAAAGCTTCACAAAATAAAATATGTAAACTTATAATAAAATTAGTTTTCTCTAATTTGGGGGAGGAGAGTATCTAATTTTGGGAAAAACTAATACCCACTTCTTTTTAAAATTTCCCTTTGAAAAAGAAATATTTTCAAAATGTCATCCAGTCATTTCCCTAAAAATGTTGTTGATGAGTTGATTAAAATAGTAGCTAAAATCTTTGAGTATATTCAGTGAGCATTAAAATACAATAGACTGAACAACATATTGTGGTGTATGTGATTAATAATTCATTTACAAAAGTATAATCAAAGTCCTGTGTTTTAAAGGATTATGTTAGCTTCTCTAGCGTGACTTTTCCCCTGCAGTTTAGAGGAATCTACATTCGAATAAAAAATATGCACCCCTTGCTTCCGACTAATTCTAGCATTATGCTGCCAAGCAACTATGTTAAAGCTCCCATGACTCCTGAGTATGTTCTTGCTTTGCCTTCAGATAAAAAGCTTTTGACATGAATAAATGAGTGGTGGATTCTTTTTGTTATAATGATTTGTTACTTTCACATTATATAATTTTCTCATTTGATAAATATTATTGAGCACATAACTTCCAGGAGGCACTGTTCTAGAGGCTAAGAAAATTGTAGTAAAGAAGACTAATAATATCCCACCTTCTGTTGGGCTTACATTGTAGTGATGAGAGAAAGTCCATCAACTAACTCATATGTGTCAGATGTTTATAAGATAAAATAGAGCAGAAAAATGGAATGAGAGAGACTAGCTTATGGGAGTTACTGTAGATGGAGTGCCAGGGAACACCTGCTGTTTGTACCACCTTCATAATTCTGACACCATTTTTTAAAAATCTCAGAATTGGCAAGAGTCTTTGCTAATAGCTAGGATCCCTGCTAGTTAATGAGAAACACTATGGCCAGAAATTACCTTTCAAAGTGAACCCTGCTTCTAAGGCCACACGAGACTTTCTATAATAATGCGCTTCTACATATAGTCATTGCACAAACATTCCTTGGTATGTGTAATGTGCTGGGCACTGTGATTGATGCTGAAGTACAGAGGAAAACAATATAAACCTTAAACTTAGGAAGCTCAGGGACTGAACAGTTTGGACAGAGCTTCACAAAGTTGGCATGTACATCTCAGCATCCCAGGACTACTGAATCAGCATCTTTGGGAAAGGGGTTAAGTCTTCTACATTTCAAAGTCCCTGTAGGTTATTTTGGTGTGGAGTCAGAGTTAAGAATGAATAACCAGGAGAGGAATAAAATAGTAAATTTCAACATCTACCAACACAGTTTCACTGGTGTTTCTCACTTGTAGTTCCTAGGGCTACCATAAGACATCATTCTTCTTTCTGCTGCTCTTCTAAAAATATCCTGGTGGTTTTCAGGCCACTAGAATGTCATATTCTGAAGCTGCAAATGGGAGTTGTATAGGCAGGCTTTCCTGGTGTTAACATGACAACCTGTGTGGCTCTGAAGTCAGATTGGCCTTTCATCTGTGGTTACTGGGTCACAGACAACTTCTACTGCCACTCTTTGTTTTCATTTCTGGGTTTTTTTCAAGCAAAATGTTTAGTATCATAGCTACTGATTTATTTATTTATTTGTTGTGTTTGTTCTCTTTTTACTGAAATTCTTCCACAAGTGTGAGGAAGAATGATTCCCCATGTTGCCTACATCTTAATTCCAAGAACCTGTGAATACGTTAGGTTACCTGGCAAAGGGAAATTAAGGTAGCAGTTGGAATCAGGTTGCTAATTAGCTGACATTTAGATAGGGAGATTAGCTTGTATTATCCAGGTGAGTTCATTATAATCACAAGGGTCCTTAAATATGGAAGAGGGAGAAGAGTCAGTGTCAGAGTGATGCGAAGTGAGAAATACTTGAACAGCCATTGCTACCTTTGAAGGAATGCAGCCACAGCCAAGGAATGCAGGGGGCCTCTAGAAACTGGAAAAGACAGGAAATTAGACTCTCTGTTAGAGCTTCAACAAAAGAACACAGCCCTGCAGACACCTTGAGTTTAGCCTGGTGAGACCCATTTTGGACTTCTGACCTCTAGAGCTGTAAGATAATATACTTGTGTTGCCTTAAGCTACTAAATTTATGGTAATTAGTTACAGCAGCAGATAGGAAACCAATGCAGTACCAAAAGTTTCAAGGGTCTTAATTCTGAGAAACAGTCTTCAGTATAAATAAATTTTGCAGTAATTTTTCCCATTAGATACAGTGGTTCCCCAGGCAAATAAGCCTCCATAGGTTCATGCTTTACCATTCTAGACATCCCCAAATGTGGATGTGTTCACAGTATGCATATAGCTTAGGCTGTGACATCTCCATTAAACTCGACAAAATCGAGTTTAATCCTGATTAAGAACAAGCCCAGTAAAGGGTTCCCATACAGTGTGTCAAGTGTTAGAAGAACTTGTTATATTATGTGGTATCCGAGCAAAAATTTCACGCCAAAAGCCATGTTGATACCATCAAAGGTATGGACTAATCAAAGTTGCTGACAAAGCCAAGGCTAAATCATCACTGAAAGGATTTAATTCTTAGTGGAATTAGCAGGCAATAGTTTATATACTGCATTTTAAAACATTTTTATTTAACTAAAATAGACTTGGATGATGATGAGGTTGGAAATTATTACCTCTGTTTTAAGTGTGAAAAACTTGAAGAAGAATTCAGGAGAGTGGTTCCTGGTTTTATTTTATTTTCTATTTGTGCATATTGCTTTCCAGAGCAAAATTAAAGCTTAATAATAGATGAGGTAATGGAATCAAAGGAAAGCAAAAAATGACTCAAAATTCAGAGGTTAAACATTGATAGGGGCCAAGGCAAACTCTGGGCAAGGTTTTAACACCAGAGCTTCTTGTACTGACTGAAGTGGAACTAAGAAAAGCCTGTTGTAGTGGAGAAACTATGCCCTTCCCCAGTAATCATGAAACCAGGAATCCAGGTCTTAAAACTCTGATATGCTTTAAAAATTCTCTTAAACGGTGGCTTAAGTGCAAAGGTAATATAATGAAAAGAGAGCTAAAAGGTAGAGATTTCAATCACAGCTCTGGCCTTCTCTCAAACACGAACTATCAATATTTTTCATTCCTTGCATCTCAAATTCCGCCCTAGGAGAGGGCTGGTGTTCTGAAATTCTGAAATTTCAGTAGCCTATGCTCTTTTCAGATAAAAGTAGGAGATGAAAAACATAAATTCCGTGAAGTTTGATTGGGTAGGTGTTTTCTATGTCCTTGGCCTTCTCTTCATGAGAGTCTAGGAAATGTACAACCACTCATCCTTGGAGATTAGTGGAAGCCCTGCTCACAGATAGTTAGATCTTGACCATCAAAATATGCATTTTGTTCCCTCCAGAATTCTAAGGATTTTGAGAAAATAGAAGCATAATTACAGGAAATGAACCCATGCATATGATTGTGCACTAATTTATCTTAATAACTTCGGCAATTTCTATTATATTTTGATTTTGTAATGGTCCAGGTAAATGCTGCTTTATTTTCTCTGGGACGCTATGCCTATGTCATAGGATACCTCACTTGGGCAGTAAGGGACAACTGGCTATGCTTTTCCTTAGGAGGGAGTAACTGTTAAATAATATTTAACACATACTTAATTTGTTTATATTTTCCTACAAAATTTTTTGCACCTTAAAAAATAGATAAAGTACCACTTCAGTAAATTTCAACTATTAATGATCTTTGATAATACCACACTGGTTTAAGTACTCATTCTGCTTTAAGGAAAAATTTTAAAGTATTCTCTGGACATTTGCGTTATCTACGTTTCTGTGGGTACCACACTACACCTTGGCTGCCTGGAGTTGAGAGGTTTTTTATTACTGACTCTACTTTCCCTGTCAAACTAAGCTCATCAGTGACTACATAGTGATAAGTTTAAAAAGGGCTTTAGCACACTCTAAATTCTGCTTCCTCGTATCATCTTTGTTCAAGAGAAATCTTTCTGAAATGTTCCCTTTTCATAATCAGAACAGAGAGATAAGAAACATGAAAGAACTTGTATTAGTTTTCTAGGGCTGCCAAAACAAAGTACAGACTGGATGGCTTAAACAATAGAAATGTATTTCCTCACAGTTCTGGAAGTTTAAAGTCCAAGATCAAGATGTCAGCAGGGTTGTTTTTTCTGAGGCCTCTCTCTTAGTGTATAGATGACCATCTTCTCCCTGTATCTTCACAGCAGCTTCACTTTGTGCATGTCCGTATTCATTTTTTTACGTCTTTATTGGAGTATAATTGCTTTACAATGTTGTGTTAGTTTCTGCTGTATAACAGAGTGAATCAGCTATGTGAATACATATATCCCCATATCCCCTCCCTCTTGCGTCTACCTCCCACCCTCCCTATTGCACCCCTCTAGGTGGTCACAGAGCACTGAGCTGATCTCCCTGTGCTATGCAGCTGCTTCCCACTAGCTATCTATTTTACATTTGATAGTGTATATATGTCAACGCTACTCTCTCACTTCATCCCAGCTTCCCCTTCCCCCCCACCCCATGTCCTCAAGTCCATTCTCTGTGTCTTTATTCCTGTCCTGCCCCTAGGTTCATGAGAACCATTTTTTTTAAATTCCATATATATGTATTATCATACGGTATTTGTTTTTCTCTTTCTGACTTTCTTCACTCTGTATGACAGACTCTAGGTCCATCTACCTCACTACAAATAACTCAATTTCGTTTCTTTTTCTGGCTGAGTAATATTCCATTGTATATATGTGCCACATCTTCTTTATCCATTCATCTGTCGATGGACGCTTAGGTCGCTTCCCATGTCCTGGCTATTGTAAATAGTGCTGCAATGAACATTGTGGTACATGTCTCGTTTTGAATCATTTAACTTTAATAACTTCCTTAAAGGCTCTGCCTTCAAATAGTCACATTTTTAGGCATAGGGGTTAGAACTTCAACATATGAATTGGGGAGGCCACACAAGTTAGCTTATAACAGAATTCTTCTACAATAAGCCTTTGACATTTAGTTTTACAATAAAAAGTTTTTTTTTTTTTTTCCTGGACACTTCTCCTTCTTTCTAGTCTTGGTCTCAAGTTTAGAATAAGCATAAAAATTTGAATTGCATTGATTACCTTGTAGACAACCTAGCATGCTCTCCACCTACCCCACTCTATTTTTTTTGTTCAAATTTGTTTTTATAGTAGTACCGGATTTTTTCCCCTGAGTGTGATATTTGTGTCCAAAATCTTTAAAAAAATTTTTAAAAATATATAATGACTTATTCCATTTAAAAAAATATGTTCTGTAAGAAGAGTGGTTTTTTTAAGGTAACACATTTTTTATTTTTTAATTTTATTTATTTATTTATGGCTGTGTTGGGTCTTCGTTTCTGTGCAAGGGCCTTCTCCAGTTGCGGCAAGCGGGGGCTACTCTTCATCGCGGTGCGTGGAGCCTCTCACTATCGCGGCCTCTCTTGTTGCAGAGCACAGGCTCCAGACGCGCAGGCTCAGTAATTGTGGCTCACGGGCTTTGTTGCTCCGTGGCATGTGGGATCCTCCCAGACCAGGGCTCGAACCCGTGTTCCCTGCACTGGCAGGCAGACTTTCAACCACTGCGCCACCAGGGAAGCCCTAAGGTAATACATTTTTAAAGGTGGATAATCCTACACTGTAAGTAGGTAAACTTCCACAGTGAGTGGTAGAGTGTGGGGCTTGGGAACAAGATGGGTCAGAAAAATACCATGGCCCTAAAGTTCAAGAAATCCATATAAAAATAAATGAGGTCAGCGATTACCACAACCTTCCAAGTTTTTAATGTTAAATAGTCATGTTTTTATCCTATATGTTAAATCTTAAGTATCCTTTAAAATGTGATCACCATGACAATTAAAGATAATACATTTCTAGGGAATATTTTTAGAAAAGCAATAGAAGACTTATGATACACTGAACAATCATTATAAAATAAATTGTTAATTTTGTTATTTCTATTTCCCTCCCTTTCAGACCGTGAGGTAGGTCTACAGAGTTACAGGTTCTTGTTACATAATAAATGCACTTAAATTTGGTAACCAGTCTCTCTCCCTTTCCATTTCTTTTCTCTTTTCCATCTTCTGCTGTTTCTCCCCTAGGAGTTTCTGATATCTCTGAAGAGGAAACCTTCTCATGTGTCAGCTTCTCTGTTTTTCCTTGTAAGTCAATAAAATCCCGCCTTAAAATTTGAGCATCTCTTTTACTCTGGGAGAGCCCACCTCTCCCACAGTGTCCTCACCAGAGCATGTCTCAGCTCTGGGAGTCAGAGTCTCTCATTTATTTTCCACATGTGGCTCCTCAAGAGTCCACTTAACTATTGCTCTTCCTCTCTTTAGGCACGAAGCTGTCTGTCCCTGTTGAAATTACAGGAAGTGATTTGTCAGTTTCTAAAATAGGAGGTTTCCTCTTCAGCAGTATCATACTGCCTTAATAAATAATGTTAAGGCAACTGCTTCATTTAGATGGAATAAAGCATTAAGTGTTTTTTCACATTATTGCCAGAACTAGGGCATCGTTTTTCTAGTTTTCTTTCAAAATCATGTTTACGAGTTAAATTCTCATTATGAAAATGTCCAGTTTGGTTATCAGAAAGTTACTATGATACAGATTCACAAAGAAACACAAATGAAAAGGTGCTCGTTATAAATACTTCCAAGTGGCTCAATACAGTTTTGGAAAGGTGAGCTATTATACATTGTCTTTTAAGCATTGAAGACAGTTTTAACCTGAGTGGCCTAAGATGGTAATTCCAAAAATATATTGGGTTTCAAACTTCTTTTTAGCAGCAGAAGATTTTTCCTGCATGAAATCTTAGATAAACATACATTAATATCTGTTTATATCCCACTATAGGAATATATATTATATTGTGTATTACATTTATAATAAAAATATGGAACATTCCCCTTGAAGTTCTACTGTGCACACACTTCATTGCCCTTTATTTCATTCTCCACTGTGATCTCTGAAAAGTCTTTTTTTCAAATATCCATGGCTGTGGGGGATAGGTTTCACTCTCAGCAACTGAAACTCTGTGTTGTAACAGCTTGTAAGAAAATCTATTGTCCCAACATGGTAGCATGCCCTTGTGATTCTAAGTTGGAAGCAGGCAAAAAATGTAGAGTAAGAGAAAGTTTCTCAGCATCCCAGTTTTCCACTTTTGTGAACCTGTTGTATTTTGCTCTAAATTTTGCCCTCCTGAGACACATGTTGTCAGGTTTTTTTTTTTCTCGTGGGCTTCTTTTTTAAATTTTATTTATTTATTTATTTTTGGGTGTGTTGGGTCTTCGTTTCTGTGCAAGGGCTTTCTCTAGTTGCGGCAAGCGGGGGGCCACTCTTCATCGCGGTGCGCGGGCCTCTCACTATCGCGGCCTCTCTTGTTGCGGAGCACAGGCTCCAGACACGCAGGCTCAGTAATTGTGGCTCACGGGCCCAGTTGCTCCACGGCATGTGGGATCTTCCCAGACCAGGGCTCGTACCCATGTCCCCTGCATTGGCAGGCAGATTCTCAACCACTGCGCCACCAGGGAAGCCCTGTTGTCAGGTTTTTATCTCTGAAATGATTGGAATTTATTTTCAGTTTCTTAACTTACCACTTGTAACAAATTTCTGCTTAAATATGACCCATCCCAGGAATATCTGCATTTCCAAAACAGCAATACCATAAGTTCTAACCTTTCAAAAAGGTTTTAGCCTTTATTTCAGTAAAGATAGTTCAGACCTCAAAATAAGAAGCCGTTAGCAATTGAACTAAGGAGAGATGTGCAAATATTTGTTGAATTTGAAATTTTGACATTTATTCACATTTGGAACAGGGATTTAAAAAACACTGAGTCAGTGAATTTTTAAGCCAAAGAATTTGTTCTCTCTGAAACATCTAGGAAATAAATGTCTCTTATAAGAAATTATGTTTCTGACCAATATATAGAAGTATATCAATAATTAGGTTTTTAGTATTTGCATATATCATCTACAGTTCTATAGAGAATCAAGAAGCTGAACAAAGACTTTGAAAATGTTTAATCATTTCTGAACCAAACAAACATAGACGATACATTCATATCAAAGGGAATTAGAAAATGTCCACCTTGGTTCCCTGGAATATTTACAGTAATTATTTTGTGTATCTATCACTACCGAGTTTAGAAGACACTTAATAAACGTCATTGAATGAGTAAGTAGGCAATTTCTGAGCAATTCAGAATAGAATGAGTTCTCCAACACAATACAAAAAAGAAACACTTGTAAGGCCACTGCTGCTTTTATCCATTCATAAGCCCCTTTTATTTTCATGAGTTCATTTCTCTCTAATGGGGAATTATTAATAGAAATATTGAAATTTAATATTATTATCCCTTTAATGCACACAAGTTTAGTGAAATAAATAAACATGTGTGTATATATTTAATGGGGATGGAATTTATCACCATTTTAAAAAGATTTTTAAAAATTATATTTCACATAGGAATACTTTTACTGATGTTTTGATAAGTGCTACTAATATATGATCATGATCAGGATGATGAGAAAGGATTTTCAAACAAGATTAAAAAATAGGACTAATTGCCATGACATATATGTAATAATAGCAGATATATTTTTAAATTTATGTTGTATATGTAATTTAACATATATATATATGTTATATACCGTCTTTATAGTTGATGTACATTTAGGCAAAATTGCTATTTTTATTTTTTTAAGGTATTAAAAAAACAAGCTTATTGTACCAAGCCTGAGTTCTAAGATGGTTAAAAATATTTTTTTCTCAATGAAAAATCAAATTTGCCTCTAGGATTATTAATGACTAAAAAGGAAAGTAAAGGTCAAATATATTAAAGCCTTTATTTAAATAGAACAAAATTGCATTTTGTGTTTGAATGAAATTCTAATGAAATCAAAATCATGAAGGACATCATATGTTTATATGTTTTGCTTTCAATGCTGAGGAAACAGTAGTTTGAGTAGTTTTATAAAAAAATATTACCTGTGTTCTTTCCAGATAGTCCCCTTACAATTTAGTGCATGCTTTACCTTGTCTGTCCTAAAAAAATGTATGCAACATATGTATATCAGATCTAAATCAGAGGTAAAAAAAACATTGTAGTATTCATTCTAATCATATTACTATTCCTGTAGTGTAACAATAGAATACTGGAAAATAAAATTGCAGGACACAAACGTCAGGTGTCAACTTGTCACCATGTTACACTTAAAGTAGTTATTAAAATCATTATGCTATCAACTCCTGAAGTTTAGATGCACCAAATATAGCAACCTGGTTTAATTGCTCACCATTTATTTTGAGTGAAAGAAAAGGAGGGGGAGATGAGGGGGGGGTAAAGCTGCATGTTTGAAAGATACTTGTAAAGGCCTCCTTCTATCAAAATGAGATGAAAAAATAATTCTCAGCATGAATATAGGACAAATGAAATCTAGTTTGTTGAACTTAGATTTCTTATTGTCTTCACAATTGGGAAAAAAAGTACCTAATTACCTTCACAGCTTGAAGGAAAGCTCAGAAAATGCTAAATAAAAAGTGCAAGACAGCTACCTTGATATTGTATATTTCTACTTTTAAAATTAAAGAGGAAAAAGATCCCACAGATTCTTTTTTTTTTTTCAGTCTGTTTCAATGATCGATGAGTAGGATTGTCCTTGTAGAATATAACTTGTGTTGTTTGTAATTAAGTATCCAATATAACAGTGCAGCCTAGGAAAAACACTTATTAAATTATTCAATTTTCCAGCTGCTTCTTCTGGCCTTGAATATTTGTGCAGAGATCAGTATTACTTAGTGAGAAAGGGAAAGAAATAGACTTGAATTCAATATTAGATTTAGAATGCAAGTATGAATTTGGGATTATTATTGTTTTTTCATTCCTCTATATTTTCATTTAAAATTGAAAATTTATATTTTATAATTATATATATCTAAATATGTGAAAAATGCATTTAAATTGCAGAATTACCAATTAAAACCTTAACTCTATGGGAAGAGTTTAAATCAATACTAATGTTTACAGATAATATGAGGCTATCAGGTAGTTCAGTTCTTTTAATTTATTTAAATATTACAGAATTGTTAATGTAAGTGAATATATATTATCAGTTTATTATATATAATCTCATATTTTTCTACAATATTTTATTTTATAATGTAGGTTATATTTTTATTTTATAGTATGCTTTGGAATCATTTAAATATATATATTTCCTCTGCTCACTGATAGCTAAAACTTTTATTTAAAAAAAAAAAAACCATCTTATTTTTTGTCTAATTTTTATTCGTTGAGAGATTGAATTGATATGTGCACAAATCCACATTTTCTTTTTTCTGGCAGAAGTGATGCTAAATAATTAAAATTTGAAGAAGGAAAAATATGAAACCCATATATTTAAAGCAAGATATAAACTTGAATTTAATATTCATGTATAGAGTAATGCAGGTATGAAACTGTGGATTGTAGCTTAGTGCTAAAGCATATATGGTTTGTTTTCAAATTATTTAAGCAGATTATACCTTAAAACTCACATTTTGTGCATTAATACATTTTTATGGCTGAATGGGCATTAAATACTAAATATTTGAATATAATCCTTTATTCAAATGCAATATTTGAAGAGTTAAGTAGAAATGTGAAGCCTACATATCTAGTAGAAACTTGTTCTAAAATCCAGAAATAAACATTAAAATTTAATAAAATGCTTTACAAAATACAACACAATGACTTTTAACGTTTAAAACATTATTTATAATAGTCAATTTTTATTTTCCACCTCTGGCTTATGTGTTTATAAGCATGTCCCTTAACACAGTCCACTCTAGACATGTGTTTTTCTCTGGAAAAACAATAGTACTCTGAATTCCTGAAGTTTGACTCTTTTAGGGGATTATAAAATATTGTCTTAGATACCTTTTAGTAACTTAAAAGACACACTTAAAGTATTCTACAAATATCAAGATATAGCCACTTAGTTCTCTTTTTTAAGTCAATATTATACTTGTAAATATTATGGTGGGGCCTTTTAAAAATATATATGTATTTAATACATATACTATATTCATAGTAATATAGTTAATTGAGTGTTTAGTTTTTAAGGTAGAGGTTAAAAGTATGCTAATAAAATCATCCACATGTATATATATATGTGTGTGAATTTGTATTTATATGTATATATACTTATTTATATATACAGTATATAAACTATTCAAATAACATCAATACTTTGATTCTTCAGGTACTCTTTTTTTTTTTTTTTTAAGTTTTTTTTTTTAATTAATTTATTTATTTGTTTATTTATGGCTGTGTTGGATCTTCGTTCCTGTGCGAGGGCTTTCTCTAGTTGTGGCAAGCGGGGGCCACTCTTCATTGCGGTGCGCGGGCCTCTCACTATCGCGGCCTCTCTTGTTGCGGAGCACAAGCTCCAAACACGCAGGCTCAGTAGTTGTGGCTCACGGGCCCATTTGCTCCGCGGCATGTGGGATCTTCCCAGACCAGGGCTCGAACCCGTGTCTCCTGCATTGGCAGGCAGATTCTCAACCACTGGGCCACCAGGGAAGCCCTCAGGTACTCTTTTATATTTTTTACTTTACGTGTCAGGAGTACTATATAAACCCAAAATTTCTTTGCAAAATATAAACGTTTTGATTTTTGATAAATCTCCCATTAACTTCCCCAGTGAATTAAAATAGTGAAATGGATTAAGGCGATTGGTTCTCATAAGCATTCAGCTTGAGTCATTTGTTAAATCAAACATGTATTAGTTTTTTTGTTCATAGATCAAAAATGGGCAAACTTTGGCTCATGAGCCAAATCCAACCTGCCAACTGTTTGGGTAAATAAATTCTTACTAAAGCACAGCCATACCCATTTGTCTCTGTATTGCCTATGAGTGATCTTCCCCCGACAATAACAGAGTTGAGGAGTTGCAACAAATACCATATGGTCCATAAAGTCTAAACGCTTACTATTTTTACAGAGCTTGCCAGCCTCTGCTACAGATGATTATCATACAGGGTTGTAAGATTCATCCGGTTTTTACGTTATTAACAAGTCAATTATGTATGTTCACAGCTGTTTCTTGTACTCAGTGTACACATTCATATACATAGTCACACAGTCACATCAACACAAACAAGCTCTATTTTTTTTTAATTTAACACTCTATCTAGGCAGACATATAACTATTTCATTATGATAATAGTCATTATCACTAGTTTTCCCTAAAATTGGAAACATTATTTTCCCATAAAGTTGATCAAATATACTGAAAACCATTCCACTATATAAATTTCTACCATAATAAGAAATGTAGAAATAGTGTTTATTTGCAAAAAAATCTCTGAAATGTGTCTTCATATGTAAAGGAAACTTTCATTAAGTTTCAAATGTTACTAATACTTTCTTTACAATATAATTCTTTCCTCACACAATGTTATTTTTTCCTAGACTCTTTCAAATTAGAGAATAATAAGATACTGGATTTGCAGATGAATTTCCCAATGATAGGCATTGAGGTGTTACAAATTTGCAGTAAAAAATCTGCTTTTTCATTTGTTGGATGTTCCATTTTAAGGATGGCATACTATAGAGGTGGCAAATTATGATTACAATTAAATGCCAGGATTCAGCCAGCCCATCAGTTGTATAGAATCAAAATCGTTGACAAGAAAAGGACACATTAGCATCAGCTGTACTGCATACCAATGTCATGCTCTTTATTCCTTTATATTGTCAGTAACCTCACATAGTAATTTGCTTTCTATGTTGCTCACCAATAAAATCACTTATTTAGTTCAATTTATTAGTAAATTGGATCAAGAGCAAATGATAACCATCTCTTTTCAGCTTTTTAATAAACTGGTCAAATATATATATTGCTGGCTATATGAGTATCATGATTTTCTAGATACCTAATCTACAACCAACTTCCTTCCTTTCCCTTTTATTTTATTGTGATTTATAGAGAATAATAATATATACATTGTAGTACCATGATTATATTAGAAATTAACTAACCAAATTTAGTATAACTGAATCTGTATATTTAACAATAAAAAATATGCACAATATAGCAGGATGTAGAGAAAGGGGAACCCTAGTTGGTGGGAATGTAAATTGGCTCAGCCACTATGGAAAACAGTATGGAGGGTCCTCAGAAAACTAAAAATAGAGCTACCATATGATCCAGCAATTCCACTCCTGTATATATCCAAGGAAAATAAAAACACTAATTTGAAAAGATACATGCACCCCAATGTTCATAACAGCACTATTTATAATAGCCAAGATATTGAAGAAACCCAGTGTCCACCAAAAGATGAATGAATAAAGAAGATGTGGTATGTATATACAATGGAATATTACTCAGCCATAAAAAGAATGAAATCCTGCCATTTGCAACAATGTGGATGGACCTACACAACATTACGCTTAGTGAAATAAGTCAGACAGAAAAAGACAAATACTGTATGATGTCACATATGTGGAATCTTAAAAAATAAGACAAATGAATGTATATAACAAAATAGAAACAGATTCACACATATAGAGAACAAACTAGTAGTTACCAGTTGGGAGAAGGAAGGGAGGAGGAGCAAGATAGGGGTAGGAAATTAAGAGGTACAGACTACTATGTATAAAATAAATAAGCTATGAGGATATATATTTTACAGCACAGGGAATATAGCCAATATTTTCTAATAACTTTAAATGGAGTATAATCTATAAAAATATTGAATCACTATGTTGTACACCTGAAACTAATATTGTAAATCAACTATACTTCAATTAAAAAAAATTACAACATAGCAGTCAAAATAATCATCTTAAGAATTTGTTTTCTAGCTTTGCAGAATAATTCATCAGAGAGTTACAAAAAAGCATTACAAATAGGTTGTTATTCTTTTAGAAAAGTTGAGAATATAATCACCCATCACCACGGAATCACTCAAACTTGGGCCAAGTTATCAATTGTTTTATGTAGTTTGAGTCATCCATAGCTTATCCCAATATCTAAATAAAATGCAAATCAAGACCTCTGAATTCTAATAGTACTAGCCGCAAACCTTTAAGATATTCAATTTTTTTAAAAATGTGTGTATAGGAAGCCTGTTCTAAATTCACTTGCATGTAGATTTATCAGTTGCCTGGCCCCACAAGCTGCATAATATTTCTGAGAATAGCTAATATCTAACTATAAGGGAAAATGGCAGTGTGATTGAACCATTACAATATTCTAGTTCTGCTGACCCTAATGCTCCAGCCGCACACTGTCAGAGTTGACAGTTTCTGTGGAATCTGGTTGGATGCTGAGAGAGGAGAAAGTGAGGGCCTCTGGGTCGTGAGGAAGAAGTCATATAAAACAGAAAACAAGTCTTTACCTTTCCCTCCCCTTTTTAAAATTTATTTATTTTTTGATATTTATTGGAGTATAGTTGATTTACAATGTGTTAGTTTCAGGTGTACAGCAAAGTGAATCAGTTATACATATACATATATCCACTCTTTTTTAGATTCTCTTCCCATATAGGCCATTACACAATACTGAATAGAGTTCCCTGTGCTATACAGTAGGTCCTTATAAGTTATCTCTTTTATATATAGTAGTGTGTATATGTCAATTCCAAACTTCCAATTTATCCCTTCCTCCCCTTACCCCCCGGTAACCATAAGTTTTTTTTTCTACACCTGTAACTCTATTTCTGTTTTGTAGATAAGTTCATTTGTACACTTTTTTTAGATTCCACATATAAGCGATATCATATGATGTTTGTCTTCCTATGTCTAACTTATCAATACTTCAGTATGATAATCTCTAGCTCCATCCATGTCGCAGCAAGATCTTTTCTGATTCACGTCCTAGAGTAGTGAAAATAAAAACAAAAATAAACAAATGGGACCTAATTAAACATAAAAGTTTTGCAGAGCACAGGAAACCATAAACAAAATGACAACCCTCAGGATGGGAGAAAATATTTGCAAATGAAGCAACCAACAAGGGGTTAATCTCCAAAATATACAAACAACTCATGCAGCTCAATATCAAAAAACCAAACAACCCAATCAAAAAATGGCAGAGGATCTAAATAGACATTTCTCCAAAGAAGACATACAGATGGCTAATAAGCACATGAAAAGATGCTCAACATCACTAATTATCAGAGAAATGCAAATCAAAACTACAATGAGGTATCACCTCACACCAGTCAGAATGGCCATCATCAAAAAATCTACAAACAATAAATGCTGGAGAGGGTGTGGAGAAAAGGGAACCTTCCTACACTGTTGGTGGGAATGTAAATTGATACAGCCACTATGGAGAACAGTATGGAGCTTCCTTAAAAAACTAAAAATAGAGCCACCATATGATCCAGCAATCCCACTTCTGGGCAAAATCCAAAGAAAACCATAATTTGTAAAGATACATGCGCCCCAATGTTCATTGCAGCACTATTTACAATAGCCAGGTCATGGAAGCAACCTAAATGTCCATCAACAGAGGAATAGATAAAGAAGATGTGGTTCATATATACAATGGAATATTACTCAGCCAAAAAAAAAGAACAAAATAATCCCCTTCCCTCTTAATACTTCTAGCTCAGATGAAGAAAAAAAAACACAATGGAGGCACTTCCCTGGCAGTCCAGTGGTTAAGACATTTCCACTGCAGGAGGTGCCAGTTTGATCCCTGGTTGGGGAAATGAGATCCAACCAGGAAAAAAAAAAACCACAATGGAATGAATTTTTTTCCCCTTCTCTTCTCTGACAGCTCTCTGTGTCAGATTTGACCTTGGACTATCACGAGGGAAAGTGTGGAGGAAGGATACTCTTTAGGAAAGTATGTAGGCAGTAGCCAGCAAAGCCTTCACTGATAAGGAACAAAGGGAATACAATTTCTAGCAGTATCATCCAAAATCAGGTCAAGCCCATGGTTTTACTTTCTGGAGGTGGGTCTGTCCTTGTCATTCTATGGTATTTTTTTTCCTAGGAAGAAGAGGTAAAACATGATTAACAAAAACTAAGAAGAGTATCATTGATTATGAGGCTTTGCCCTGACTATACTGGGGGCTATTTTGTTTCTCCCATTCTCCAGAAAATGCAAGCAGCATTGATTTATTATGTTTACTATCATTGGTGGAATAATAAATAGAAATAAATAAATAATAAAAATAGTAACGTAAAATGAGGCACTAGTGTTTATACCGAGCAACTCACCTTGCCAGCAATATATAAGTGAGCCCTAATATAAATATTCAATCATGTAAACTTCATGTTTGTGTTATTGTGAGGTGAAAAACATCAGTGAAGCTGGATGAAAGACCCAGAAGTCTGAGAGTCAACTGACAGGGAATAACATCCGAAATCACATTATTGCTAGGTTTTACTATATTTCCATGTTCATTTTAGCCAGCAAATTATTTATAGAGAATTACTTTTTTTTTATTTTTACTTTTTAACCATTCTAGGACACTCTGGTAGCTTCTATGAGAATGCAAAAAAAAAAAAAAAGTGTAATATTAGCCTCTGATTTCCAGGTGCTTATAATTTATTTGGGGAAGTAAAGATAACCAATATGAAAAGGCCTGTAACAAAACTGTCAAATGCTCATTTCTGAATGGTGAGATCAGGAATTCTTGGGAAAATTAGGATTTGAGTTGGGTGTTGAAAGTTTGGTAGAACTTAATAGAAAATAGCATGTTTATGGAAGGAGAAACATTGTAACAAATTTTAGTTGGCCACCTTCTAGTAGATTTTGCCTAAATTGAAAGTTTGTTTTATTTTTAATAAGGTAGTAAAAAGTACTAGGGGTAAAATTCTTGGCCAAAGGGCTATGACTCAAAGTGTTTCATATCCTTTCTGGGACAAAGCATTGTAGAGCCAGCAGGACATGACAAAGCAGCTCTTTTCTTCCCTACTAAAGTGACTGCATATGCCAAATATTCCAGATGGTATAGCTTCAAGATGGTAGACTTTCTGCCAGCCTGGGTCCCAAGTAACCATGTGAAGCATAACTCCCACCGACCCATGGTAGATATGAACTATCAGTGGGAAATAAACGTTTGTTGTGTTAAGCTACATAGCATTATTCTGGCTAATTAACTGAAAGAATGAATAACTGTATTCATCTAAATAAAATGCAACACAAAACTATAATGAGTTAAATAATCACATTGGTAAATTCACATGTATATGCAAGAGCTAAGGTTACATTTTAGGGCTTGGAGATAGAAAGTCATAGGATAATTTTAGGCAAAACCTCAATTATCTTGTATTTGTCTATGTTCTCTATTAATCGCATGGATGTCTACCTCAGATACTGAGAGTCCTATGGTTTTGTATTTCCTTGAGTCCTCCTGAAGAAAAACAAAAAGTACTAGGGGTAAAATTAAAGGACTGAGCAAAGATATTTTTTATTCACATTGAAATATGAGTTTATGAAGTGAATGAAAATATATAGTTTTACTTTGTCACTTATTTTTTATTTAACCATCTGTAAGGATTTTTTAAAGCAAAATTTAATGTTAAATGACACCTGCCTAACTCTACAGGTCTGTCTCCCAGAATCCTCTACTTTCTCCAATGCTAACCATCCAAAACATGTAGTAAGTCCCAAATCATACTTTATCTTCTTCCTGGCTTTGCTTTTGTTTAGGTTATTTTCTTCATTTAGCCTCTACTATTGGTCCCACCAAGATGAAGCTTTACTCTGACCCTTTCCCTTCTCAGATGCTGAAGTATATGCATTAGGGTTCTTTACCTCTATGTGCTTGAAACACTTAGTGTACACTTTAATTATAGCATGTTTTACACCCTTGTAATTATTGGTTATGCTCAATAAGAAAGGTAGACTTTTTGTCTTGTGCACTGCTGTATGCCCAGCACATAAAACGGTACTTAAACATAGAAATTTCTCAAAATTCTGTGTATTGACTAATGACTGTGACCTCCTTGTGGGTAGGGAGTGTGTTTTATTACTCTCTGGAAAGCTAGAAACTGCCATGCAGTTCCATAGGTTTCTTTCTTTGAGGTGTGTCTCACAAACATCAATAAATTGCTGTTAAGTGGATGAATGATTAGAAAGACAAATAGCTAACTTGAATCATTTAAAAGTACAAAACTAACATTTTGATGGAAAGATCACTAGCTTGAGAATCTAATTGTGAGTTCTAGTACTATTCTGACTCAAAATTGCTGAGTTACACTCATCAGGTCAGTGAAGTGATTTGCACATCAGTTTTCTCATTTGTTAAATTAAGGAACTGGACATTGTACAACTACATTACTTGTTAGGAGCTATTTTTATACGTTCACGCAATACATTCTTCAGCAAAACCTCTGCTTCAAAGGTTGCTTCTTTGCTCCACAAACACGTAATTTAATACCTAATTGTCTCCACATTATAGGAAATGAGAAAGTTGTCATGGAAAGGTCATTGAGGAGAATTTATTCAGCACAGCATGGCAGTTTCTGGCTTTCAAGTGCTGCCTGGGATATAATCACTTCTCTAGTAGCTGAGAGACCTTTCTAAACTTGAGTAGATTTTTCTGACCTATTTAAAACTCACTTAAATTTCTGGCATCTTTTTTGGAACATGGGGACTTAATTTGACATATGTAAATGAGATCCCCTTCACCTGGGTAGTTGCTCTTGCATATCTGTTGGTTTAATAGGCATGGCTTTGAGCATTTCTTTAGTTTAGGTAGAACTTTGAGTATAAGGGGTAATCTCTTCTATTGAGGACCTGACATTTTAACGTCCTGTAGTGCCTGTCTACACCAAATCATTACTGTCAAGGACAGATATTTATTAGACTCAGCCCTGAGCTCTACTTTGAGAGGTATAGGAGGTTCTTTTTACAAAATTAAAATTATGCTTAAAGAAGAAATTTTCCAATCCAAACAATGTAATATTTTAAAGTATTTTGGTACAAATGTTAGTGTTCTGATTAGTGGTTACCAACTAATAGAATTTAAAAGTCAGTGGCACAATGCAGTTATTGTAAGAAGTCTGGAAATCCATATAATCCACAGACAAAATAATTATCTAAATTCATCTTTTTTTAGATATCTATAGATGCTGTTAAAAAAATAGCAAATTACTTTATAATTATTAAATCCATATTAGATCTTGTCATCTAATATTTTCTCAAATTGTACATGTTAAGAGTAAAACCCTCATTTGGAGCACACAAAATGTTTGCTACTCTGAGGTAGTTGTTATTTTATTTTAAACTATTGAGTTCCTGAGAAAAGTAAATAATGATGGTAACTTACTATGTTCATAATTATATGCATTTTATTATCTATTAGAATAAAACATAATTACAGATTATGATATTATGGCAATAACGTGTTATCAAAATAAGAACAATATAACATACAGGCATACCTCGGAGATTTCGTGGGTTTGGTCACAGAACACTGCAGTAAAGCGAGTATCACAATAAAGCAATTTACATAAATTTCTTTGGTTTCCCAATGCATAAAAGAAGAAGTAAAGCTGTCACTGTTTGCAGATGACATGATACTATACATAGAGAATCCTAAAGATGCTACCAGAAAATTACTAGAGCTAATCAATGAATTTGGTAAAGTAGCAGGATGCAAAATTAATGCACAAAAATATTTTTCATTCCTATACACTAATGATGAAAAATCTGAAAGTGAAATTAAGAAAACACTCCCATTTACCATTGCAACAAAAAGAATAAAATATCTAGGGATAAACCTACCTAAGGAGACAAAAGACCTGTATGCAGAAAATTATAAGACACTGATGAAAGAAATTAAAGATGATACAAAGAGATGGAAAGAGATACCATGTTCTTGGATTGGAAGAATCAACATTGTGAAAATGACTCTACTACCCAAAGCAATCTACAGATTCAGTGCAATCCCTATCAAACTACCACTGGCATTTTTCACAGAACTAGAACAAAAAATCTCACAATTTGTATGGAAACACAAAAGACCCCGAATAGCCAAAGCAGTCTTGAGAAAGAAAAACGGAGCTGGAGGAATCAGGCTCCCTGACTTCAGACTATACTACAAAGCTACAGTAATCAAGACAGTATGGTACTGGCACAAAAACAGAAATATAGATCAATGGAACAGGATAGAGAGCCCAGAGATTAACCCATGCACATATGGTCACCTTATCTTTGATAAAGGAGGCAAGAATATACAGTGGAGAAAAGACAGCCTCTTCAATAAGTGGTGCTGCGAAAACTGGACAGCTACATGTAAGAGAAAGAAACTAGAACACTCCCTAACACCATACACAGAAATAAACTCAAAATGGATTAAAGACCTAAATGTAAGTCCAGACACTATTAAACTCTTTGAGGAAAACATTGGCAGAACATTCCATGACATAAATCACAGCAAGATCCTTTTTGATCCACCTCCTAGAGAAATGGAAATAAAAACATAAATAAACAAATGGGACCTAATGAAACTTAAAAGCTTTTGCACAGCAAAGGAAACCATAAACAAGACGAAAAGACAACCCTCAGAATGGGAGAAAATATTTGCAAATGAAGCAACTGGCAAAGGATTAATCTCCAAAATATACAAGCAGCTCATGCAGTGCAATATCAGAAAAACAAACAACCAAATCCAAAAATGGGCAGAAGACCTAAATAGACATTTCTCCAAAGAAGATATACAGATTGCCAGCAAACACATGAAAGAATGCTCAACATCATTAGTCATTATAGAAATGCAAATCAAAACTACAATGAGATATCATCTCACACCAGTCAGAATGGCCATCATCAAAAAATCTACAAACAATAAATGCTGGAGAGGATGTGGAGAAAAGGGAGCCCTCTTGCACTGTTGGTGGGAATGTAAATTGATACAGCCACTGGGGAGAACAGTATGGAGGTTCCTTAAAAAACTAAAAATAGAACTACCATACGACCCAGCAATCCCACTACTGGGCATATACCCTGAGAAAAAAACAATTCAAAAAGAGTCATGTACTACAATGTTCATTGCAGCTCTATTTACAATAGCCAGGACATGGAAGCAACCTAAATGTCCATCAACAGATGAATGGATAAAGAAAATGTGGCACATATATACAATGGAATATTATTCAGCCATAAAAAGAAACGAAATTGAGTTATTTGTAGTGAGGTGGATGGACCTAGAGTCTGTCATACAGAGTGAAGTAAGTCAGAAAGAGAAAAACAAATACCATATGCTAACTCATATATATGGAATCTAAGAAAAAAAAAAATGGTCATGAAGAACCTAGGGGCAAGACGGGAATAAAGACGCAGACCTACTAGAGAATGGACTTGAGGATATGGGGAGGGGGAAGGGTAAGCTGGGACAAAGTGAGAGAGTGGCCTGGACATATATACACTACCAAATGTAAAATAGATAGCTAGTGGGAAGCAGCTGCATAGCACAGGGAGATCAGCTTGGTGCTTTGTGACCCCTTAGAGGGGTGGGATAGGGAGGGTCGGAGGGAGGGAGATGCAAGAGGGAAGAGATATGGGGATATATGTATATGTATAACTGATTCACTTTGTTATAAAGCAGAAACTAACACACCATTGTAAAGCAGTTATACTCCAATAAAGATGTTAAAAAAAAAATTCACACAAGAAAAAAAAAAAGTTCTGTTTACAATATACTGTAGTCTATTAAGTGTGCAATAACATTCTGTCCAAAAAACAATGTACATACCTTCATTAAAAATACTTTATTGCTTAAAAATGCTAACCATCATCTGATCCTTCAGTGAGTCATAATCTTTTTGCTGGTGGAGGGTTTGAAATATTGCAAGAATTACTAAATGTGACACAGAGACAGGAAGTGAGCAAATGCTCTTGGAAAATTGCACCAATAAACTTGCTTGATGCAGGGTTGCCACAAACCTTCAATCTGTAAGAAACACAGTATCTGCAAAGTGCAAAATAGCGAAGTACAGTAAAACAAAGTATGCCTGTATTGCTACTTGATCTTATTTTCGCAATTCATATTTTCAAAAATATTTCTAAAATAAGGATAGGTTATAAAATCAGTGTGTATGGTAGTTTATTATCTAATATCCAATGTAAAAGCAATTATTAATTTGCTCATTTTAAAGCAGTCATTAATTTACTCATTTTCAATTTGCTAGTGTCCAGAACATCAGGATACAGTGATGATTCTCAGGGACAGAAACCATAACAGTGTCTGCTGTATAGAATTAATCTAATCTTAAAGTAATTATACCATATAATCCAGATAGCCAACACCTTACAATGAATGAAGTGCTGTCACACTGACTTTACCAAGATGAGGAAATGAGATCTGGGTGCATGTAAAAGAAAGCCAGACTTTTGATTTTTGTTGTTGTGTCACTATAGCATGTTAGTTTATGGCCCCTTGTCAACTTTTCTTGTTTTCATACATATGAACACCAAGTGCCTTAAATCTCTAAAATGTCATTTAAAAATATACAAGTACAGTACACAAGCTGTCATTTGACAAATGCATTGTGAACACAGATCCAGGAACATAACATCTTTCACCATCCCATTTTCCTCACTGCTGATTCTAGGTCCCCTCAGGCAATAAAAGACTCTAGAGATTCCTTAATGGAATACAACGTTAGGTCACAACCTTATTAGCTTAAACAAAGAACATGGAAATTGTTCCCAGATGGATTCAGCAAGCCACCAGGCAGCAATGATACCTAATTCCCCCAAATGACTGTTTGATGTCTCTTTTAAGATCGAATTGCCTTTTACACAGGGAATTGGGCTATCAGTCCTGTGTTATAGCTCTGCCCTTGGAGAGGCAGCAGCTGTAGTTTGGCACCTTCTCCAGAGAATTTCAAGACGTAAGAGAAGTGAGTTCTGGGACTTCCCTGGTGGCACAGTGGTTCAGAATCCACCTGCCAATGCAGGGGACACGGGTTTGATCCATGGTCTGGGAGGATCCCACATGCCACGGAGCAACTAAGCCCGTGGGCCACAACTACTGAGCCTGCGAGCCACAACTACTGAGTCCATGTGCCTCAACTACTGAAGCCCGTGTGCCTAGAACCCATGCTCTGCAACAAGAGAAACCACTGCAATGAGAACCCCGCACACCACAACGAAGAGTAGCTGTCCCCCCACTCGCTGCAACTAGAGAAAGCCTGCGCACAACAATGAAGACCCAACACAGCCAAAAAAATATAAACAAATAAAAAATTAATTAATTAAAAAAAAAGAAGACAGGTATTCAAACAAAAAGCTGTACCGAAAAATGTAAAAAAATAAAGAGAGAGAAGTGAGTTCTGTTTATGTACTTGTAAGATTGTGAAAACATAATAATATAACTTTCTCTCATAAGTTCAGAAATTTCTCCTTTTCTGACTATGTATTTTTCAATTATTCAGTCTTCGATGCACAAAACCATCACTTAACATGGTTGCATACTGGCAAATGTGTTCCTTCTTAAATTCTTCATGACTTCTCTAGAATTTGATCTTTAAATTGATTAACTTATGCCAGATCTAAATGTGCTCAGATTTGTCTCATTTATCAGTCAAGCCCTCCTTAGATTCCCAGTGTTACTATTTTACCAATCTTTTACTAAACTTTTGAAAATATTGTCTCCCCATGCTGTGTCCTGTGTTTTCTTGTTTTTTGTTTTGTTTCATTTTTACAATCTCTCCCTCAGTCTTCTACTCAGATGAGGGCATCATGGATGCATGAATCAGCTTGAGTAGCTACAAGTACATTCTTGTCATTGGAACATAAGTAGTTAGTGTTTAGAGGGGGAGTTCAGACCAGGAGGGGTGAGATTATAAACTATTTTCATGATAAACTAATGATCTTGAAATTTATTTTTAATATTTTGGATAACTAAAAAGTTATAAAGAGCAGTGAATAATTAAGATTTGTAGTTAAGAAAGGGCACTGTCAACATTGTCAATACTGTGTTTGGAAGAAAAAGGAGAGCTTATAAAACCAATTAATCCAAGAGAGAAGTGGAAAAGTGGCCATGGCAAGTAGGGAGGGAAAGGAGGAAGTTGAATGGAGAGAGATTAAGTAGGTTGAATATATGAAATCAGACTCAAAGAGGTAAATGAAAGAGTAGTAGCTAGGATTACCTCTTGATTCTTGCTTAAACTCTTGGGCAGATGTTGTGGATTTTCACTAAAAACCTATTTTAGAGGATGGGATAGATATTTGGGTGAAGGAAGGTGATAAATTCTAGTTAGTAGCATTTATATTTAATAGTCTTGTGGAACATAGAAGCCTAAATATTTACCAAGCAACTAGATATATTTGTGCATTTAATGATAAATAAATTCATTACTGCTTCAACCAACCATTATATCTCAGATTACCCTAAAGTCACAGTAATATCTCTATTCATAAAGATTGTTTAAGATAATTCAGCTTGATCCAAAGTAAGTGTAAGTGTGTGAGTGTTCTAGTAGTTCACATGAGAAGAATACCTGTGTTTTAGAAGAGCAAAATAATAGAAATAGTAATTGAAGTCTTCTGATCAGAGAGCCATGATTCTCAAAGTTAGGAGTTTCTGATTACCCTATGCTGATTATTCTAGCACCTGAACCAAAACCATTGATATGTCCCAGAATCGTTGACATGTAGGGTATAGCCAAAGAGAAAACATTAGTCTGTAACATGTGATTTATTACCCATGTTTATTAAATCCTTTTGTCCAAATATATATATATCACACCTTAATGGGATATTTGTTGCAGGCAAAGTATTTTTGTTCTTTTGTTATTGGATAAACAGCCTTTGAATGAATGAGAGGAAGGAAACACACTGTATTTTCCCTCTGGTGCACTGTTTCCTTGGTCTTCTGGATATATCTATTTCTCAATTCACCATTGGTGGCATACTTGAAGGGAAGCGGTCCCTTCTTGTAATCATGCCTCTTATGAGATAAAACATGTTTAAGGTAGACTTGGAAGCATTTCTAATGGCTTGTTATTTTCATTAATTTCTAAGATTTATAATTGGAATGTTAAGCTGGATGTTAATAAAAATTAGATCATTAAGATATACATTGCTTGAAACATGTAAATCATAAATCAACACTTTTAATTCTTGATATTAAAATCATGTTAAAGAGTATGGCAATAAGAAATAAACATTTGTTTTCCCATTAAGCAATTAAGTATGTGTGTATTAAAGCATATCTAGAAAATCTTTAGTTGTTGTCTTTTTCTTTTAATGCAGATTTCCACTCTTTTATCAAATAGTATTCAATAAGCTTAACCCAATGGGGAAGATATATGCATAAATCTATTAATTACATATTAATTAAAAATAAAAGATTGACAAAATCTAAATGCTCTCATAAAGAAATGGAGATATTAATTATGACATACCCACTAGAATACTATATACCCAATAAATATATTTGTGATATCATTATGATTTTTGTAATAATAATAATAAAAGCAACAATTGTTATTACAACTACTGTTACTATTTTTTAAATTTATAAATTTATTATTATTTTTTTTACTTTTGACTCCCTCCCTTCACCCATTTCTCCCACCCCTCAATTCCTGCCTCTGACAACCGTAATCTGGTCTCTGTAACTATGAGCTTTCTTTCTTTCTTTTTCTTTTCCTTTTTTTCTTTCTTTCTTTCTTTTTTTTTTTTTTTTGGATTCCACATATAAAAGAGATCATATGGTATTTGTCTTTCTCTGTCTGACGTACTTCACTTAGCATAATGCCCTCAAGGTCCATCAGTGTTGTCACAAATGGCAAGATTTCATTATATAAATAGTATTATATATCACAATTTATTTTATCCATTTTTTCCTCATTGGACACTTAGGTAACTATTTCCATATCTTCACTATTGTAAATAAGGTTTCAGTAAACATGGGGTTGTATATATCTTTAGAGTTAGTGTTTTTGTTTTTCTTCAAGTAAATGCCCAGAAATGGAATTGCTAGATCATATGGTAGTTCTATTTTTTATTTTTTGGTGGAACTTCCATACTGTTTTCTACAGTGGCTTTACCAAGTTACATTCCCAAGAACAGTGCAGAAGGATTCCCTTTTCTCCACATCCTTGCAAACACTTGTTATTTCTTGTCTTTTTGATAATAGCCCTTCTAACAGGTGAGAGGTAATGTCTCATTGTGGTTTTGATTTACATTTCTCTGATAATTAATGATGTTGATCATCTTTTCATGTACCTGTTGTCCATCTGTATGTCTTCTTTGAAAAAATGTCTATTTTGATCTTCTGCCCATTTTTTAATCAGATTGTTCGTTGTTTTGGTATTGACTTGTTTGAGTTTCTTATGTATTTCAGATAGTGGCCCTTTATCAGATATATGATATGCAAATATTTTCTCCTATTCAGTAGATTCCCTTTTAATTTTGTTGATGGTTTCCTTTGCTGTGCAAAACCTTTTTAGTTTGATATAGTCCCACTTGTTTATTGTTGCTTTTGCTTCTTTTGCTTTTGGTATCAGATTCAAAAAATTATTGCCAAGACCTATGTCAAGGAGCTTACTGCCTATGTTTTCTTCTAGGAGTTTTATGGTTTAAGGTCTTACATTCAACTCTTTAATCCATTTTGAGTTAATTTTTTGTGTGTGGTTTAAGATATGGCCCAGTTTTATTCTTTTGCATGTGGTGTCCAATTTTCCTAACATCATTTATTAAAGAGACTGTCCTTTCCCCATTGCATATTTTTGGCTCCTTTGTCATAAATTAATTGACCATATATCTGTGAGTTTATATCTTGGCTCTCTATTCTGTTCCATTTACCTATGTGTCTGTTTTTATGCCAATACCATACTGTTTCAATTACTATAGCTTTGTAAAATAGTTTGAAATCAGGACATGTGATGCCTCCAGCTTTATTCTTCCCTCTCAGTATTACTTTGGCTATTCAGGGTCTTTTGTGGTTCCACACAAATTTTAGGATTATTTGTTCTATTTCTGTGAAAAATGCCATTGGGGTTTTGGTAGGGATTGCATTGAACCTATAGGTTGCTTTGGGTGGTATGGACATTTTAACAGTATTTGTTCTTTCTATCCATAAGCATGGAATATCTTTCCGTTTATTTGTGCCTTCTTCAATTTCTGTCATTAATGTCTTGTACTTTTCAATACACAATTCTTTCACCTCCTTGGTTAAATTTATTCTTGGGTATTTTATTCTTTTGATGCAATTGTAAATGGGACCATTTTCTTAATTTGTCTTTCTGATGGCCTGTTATTAGTGTATGGAAATGTAATAGATTTTTGTATATTAATTTTGTATCCTGCAAATTTACTGAATTTGTTTATTAGTTCTAACAGTTTTTTAATGGAGTCTTTAGGGTTTTCTATATATAGTATGATGTCATCAGCAAATGGTAACAGTTTTAACTCTTCCTTTCCAATTTGGATACCATTTATTTCTTTTTCTTGTCTAATTACTCTGACCTGGACTTCCAATACCATGTTGAATAAGAATGGTGGAAGTGGGCATCCTTGTCTTGTTCCTGATTTTAGAGGAATAGCCTTCAGTTTTTCACCACTGAGCATGATATAAGCTGTGAGTTTGTCATGTATGGCCTTTATTATATTGAGGTATGTTTCTTCTTTAGCCACTTTATTGGTTTTTATCACAAATGGGTGTTGAATCATCAAATGCTTTTTCTGCATCTATTGAAGTTATTATATAATTTTTATTCTTCATTTTGTTAATGTGATGTATCACATTGACTGATTTATGGATGTTGAACCATCTTTGCATCCCTGGAATAAATCCCACTTGATCATGGTGTATGATCTTTTAATGTATTATTGAATTTGGTCTGCTAACATTTTGTTGAGGATTTTTGCATCTATGTTCATCAATGATATTGGCCTATAATTCTCTTTTTTTATAGTATCCTTGTCTGGTTTTGGTATCAGGGTAATGCTGGCCTCATAAAATGAGTTCAGAAGAGTTCCTCCTCTTCTATTTTTAAGAAGAGTTTAAGAAGGATCACTATTAATTCTTTGGATGTTTAGTAGAATTCCCCTGTGAATTGTTCTGGTCCTGGACTTCGGGAGTTTTTTCATTGCTGATTGGATTTCATTACTAGAAATTGATCTGTTCAGATATTCTATGTCATCATGATTTAGTCTAGGTAGGTTGTATGTTTCTAGGAGTTTATCCATTTCTTCTAGGTTAGCCAATTTGTTGGCATGTAATTGTTCATTGTAGTCTCTTATGATCCTTTGTATTTCTGTGATTTCAGTTGTAATATCTCCTTTTTCATTTCTGATTTTATTTATTTGAGTTTTTTTCTCCTGTTTTCTTGCTGAGTCTAGCTATTTTCTTGTCAATTTTGTTTATCTTTTCAAAGAACCAGCTTTTAGTTTCATGGACCTTCTCTATTATCTTTTTTTCTCTATTTCATATTTCTGCCCTAATCTTTGTTATTTTCTTTCTTCTACTAACTTTGGGCTTCATTTGTTCTATTTAGTGTAAAGCTCCTTAAAGTGCAAAGTTAGGTTGTTTATTTGAGACTTTACTTGTTTCTTGTCACTATGAACTTCCCTCTTAGAACTGCTTTTGTCATATCCCACAAATTTTGATATATTGTATTTCGATTTTCATTTGTCTCAAGGTATTTTTTTTTAATTTCTCTTTTAATTTCTTCTTTGACCCATTAGTTGTTCAGTAGCATGTTGTTATATCTCCACATATTTGTGAATTTTCTAGTTTTCTTCATGTAATTAATTTTTAGTTCAGACTATTGTGGTTGGAAATGATGCTTGGTATTTCAATCTTCTTAAATTTATTAAGACCTGTTTAGTGGTCTACTGTATGATCTATCTTGGAAAATGTTTTATGGGACATTTGGGATGGATGTGTATTCTGTTGCTTTTAGATAGCATGTTCTTTATGTCATCTGGTCTAATATGTCATTTAAGGCCTATGTTTCCTTATTGATTTTCTATCTGGATGATGTATCCATTGATGTCAGGAGGGTGTTAAGGTCCCCTACTCTTCTTGTGTTGCTGTTCATTTCTCCCTTTAGGTTTATTGATATTTGCTTTATAGATTTACGTGCTCCTATGTTGGATAAATAAATATTTACAAATGTTGTATCCTCTTGTTGGACTGACCCCTTTATCATTATGTAATACTCATCCTTGTCTCTTATTGCAGTCTTTGTTTTAAAGTTTATTTTGTCTGATATAAGTATAGCTACTCCAGCTTTCTTCTGATTTCCATTTACATGGAATATCTTTTTTCACCTCTTTATTTTCAGTCTACATGTGTCCTTCCATGTAAAGTGAGTCTCTTGTAGGCAGCACATAAATGTGTCTTATATTTTTTTATCCATTCAGCCATTCTGTGTCCTTTGATTGGAGAGTTCAAGCCATTATTTACTTTTAAAGTAATTTTTGGCAGGTATGTACTTTATTATCATTTTGTTAATTATTTTCTGGCTGTTTTTGTAGTTTCTCTCTGTTCCTTTCTTTTCTCTTGCTCTCTTTCTTTGTGGTCTGATGACTTTCTTTTGTGGTGTGTTTAGATTTCTTTCTTTTCATCTTTTGTGTATTTAGAGTTTTGCTTTATGGTTACCATGGGCCTTACATATAATGACTTATATCTCTAACAGTCTATTTTAAGTTGATAACGATGTGATTTTGATGCCATTCTAAAGTGCAACATTTTTCTACCACCTCATGTATCTTTTTGATGTCACATTTTACATCTTTTTATTTTTGTATCCTTAACTAATTGTTGTAATGACAGTTTTTACTACTTTTTCTGTTAAAACCTTCATTCTAGCTCATAAGTGATTAATCCATTACCTTTAATATATGTTTTCCTTTCCAGTGAAATTTACTCTTTCCTGTGTTATCATATAAGTAATTAGTAACCAAAAAACATTTTCCTTATATTTTTAAAAACATTCTCCATAATAAAAAATAAATTAAAAACAATGCAAAAGTGTATTAAATTAGATGAGTACATATCTGAAATTTATTGTCTTCAATACATCCTTCAGGTAAGAAAAATTCATATAAATTGCCTTTCAAGCATTACATTAAAATATTAAAGAGCATAACACATTTTATTTTCTTATAGGTATATTAACTTATAAAATATAAGATAGCTTTTTTTAAATGTGAGCAGTTTCTTTTCCCCCATTTCAAGATTTCATTTTTAATGAACTCTTGACAAAGTTTGACAGACATGCTTGGCATGTTCTCCCAGTGTGAAAAGAGGATGTCCCCCACTTTGTGGCTGTCTTCTTTTCAAACATGTAGCAGCCTATAACTCAAAAAAACAAACAGAAATGAGATATATCTGGTTACATTCAATGCCACAGTGCAAATGGATTCTAAATAAAAATGAGGACAAATTCATGTTGTTTGACTACGTGACTTACCAGTAGATAATTCACATCCCATTTATTGTACAATTTCAACTTTTTAAACATTTAAAGGGCTTATCTTTGGATGGTCACTAAAATGTGAAGTGAGGCAGTCAAGCCAAATTTAAAAGTATACCTTGATAAAGTTTATTAATCATTATATGTGAGGAAAACATGGTGAGATATAAATATTTTTGGTAGAAATACCAGAATAGCAGTTTGATATGCCTATAATAGTAAAAGAGAGCAGTTTATAGATCAGAATGTGACTGTGATTGTTTTCATTCTTTTCTTGCTAGGCACAGGGGATCCACTGGTGAGCAATAACAACAATGAAAATGTCACACTTTCTGCTTTCTTGTACCTTATAGTTCGTTGAAAGAGACAGACTTACTCAAATTAAAAAAGAAAATAGTGTGTTTCTCAAACAGATTTGATACCAGGGCTCTAAGAGAAGGGACCAGCATATCATTGTATCTCAAAATTGTCAAAGGTGTTATAAAAAGCTTCTTTGAGCAAGGGATTCTTATCCAGCTAAGTCAGGTGAAGAGGAGGTTCAATGGCATTTTAGACCCAGGGAATGTTATGTTCAAAGGTTATGGTTCTATTAGGAAGAGTATGGGTTCAGGACTGGGGAGTTGACACAGATTTGTATTTTCAAAATAAATTAATAGGTAGGATACATATTACATATCTGCACATGTATGTATGTATGTGTATGTGTGTATCCTTGCCTTATTTATTTCTTTAATAGCTGAGTGCTACTGATATAATACATTTCAAAACCACATAGTTATTTACATATTTAGCAGTTTCTTCTTTGAAAACTATTATAACTGAGAAGATAAACATAGTTAAGCATTATGGAATTAAATGAGCTTATTTAATGTGTCCCTGTTGTGTTAGGAGAAAAAGACTTTCTAAAGATAGACTTTAAGATAGTCTTACTATTCCAATTTGTGAACATGAAATTTCTTTCCTTGTAAGGAATGCATTTTCTCCTTAAATTATATGGAAATTAGTGAACCAGAATATTATTTTCTTTATATTTGTGGAGTCCTTAAAAATTATCAAAATTGTTGCATTTCCATGGCTTCCTTCTTAGCTAATTCTTAAAACTGCAAACAAGCAAAAAGGGATAATTGTGAGATTGCTTTTCATTAACTGACTTTATCCAAAGTGAGAGTTGTATTTTTATTTTTAATAGATCCTTGAAAGTTTATTAATAAGTACTGGATTCCCAGCTGATTATTTATTTGAAACTTATCTTATGAACTGAAGAAATTCAGAAAAACCTATAAAAAGCATTATGTCATCAAAGCCTGCTGTGATTGTTTATTCCTGTATTCTTTCACACCAAGTTCATGTTTTTACTTGGCAACAACATTGAAACAAATTTGTTGAAAAATGATAAATGGCACTACCTAGGAAACAATTAAGTTCCCACCATGAAAATTTCAGAAGACTTTTAACTTTATATACTTTTTACTTGATCTTCATAAGTGTACACGAAATCTTGTTGTTCATATAATTTTGTCCTACTGACAAGGATTCAATCAATTCATCTAAGAAAATATACTAGTTAAGCTGTCTAAATATCTTTAAACTGTTAAAGATTAAGCCAATTTCTACAGCAAATGTCCTAATCAAGTGTTCAACCTGAAAATGGTCAATGTGTTTGACAAAGAGTTAAGGATTAGTTTTATTAAACTATAGAAAAGTAAATGATCCAGTTTATTATAAATGAGATATATAAGACTATAATGTCTCTTCATGGGAATAGACAATATTATATAATGTTAAATGTGAAAAGTGTAGCTATATTTTTATATAGAAAGCACTGTCCCCCCCACACACATAATATTTCCTTTTTAAATCAACATGTAGGTACAACTTATATACCATAATCCTAACATATTTTAATTTTTCATGACTTTTGACAAATACATACACCTGTGTAAATGTCACTCCAATTTTAATATAGAATATTAATCTCTCTCCAGAAAATTTATTCACACTTTTTGCAGTCAATCTTCCCACTGTCCCCTGACCATTCACTCCAGGTGACCAATAACTGGATTAGTTTGCATGCTGTAGATGTTCATGTACTTTAATCAGATAATGTTTACTAATCTGTGTTCACTATCTTTCACTCAATACGATATATGTGAAATTCATTCACATTGTTGAATGAATCAGCTGTCTGTTCCTTCTTATGATTGAGTGATAGCCCACTGTATGAAAATACCACAATAAATGTATCTATTCACTGGTAATGATATATGATAGTACAATATTTGTGTGTGTGTGTACATGTTGTATACACACACAAGCACACACACACACTTTGTGCAAATCATCTCGTATGTAAGTGAGTATATAAATGTTCTAATTTCTCATTTTGTGTCAGTTAGTGACATTGTGTGAAAATTCCATTTCCCAAAAGAAAGTGAAATTCAAAATAATACTGATCAACAAATATATCTATGGCAATGATGTGATTTTATTTAGTCCAATTTTTTTTTCCTGTTAAATTGAATTAACTAGATTTCTAATGCATCTAAACCTACATCTGCTTGTTATTCCCAATATCTAATACTATTTTTGTTTCTTCCCTTCAAAGTGCCTAATCACATTAAAATAATTTGTATTCAGATAATTCAGCATATTACCATATCCTCTATTTCATTTAATGGTTTGCCAAGAATACTATAAAAATTACATAAACCATAATTAATGGTGAAATTAGAGTTTATCAACTTTATCAGCTCTACATTTATATGTTTAGACCTTAGTATATTTATATTCTGTTCTGGGACTATAGTAACATCTTGTTCTCATTACTTATAATTTGAATCTAAAAATTTATTATCAACAAATAGCATTTATTATTGTTATTATGAAAATAGTTATTACTGAACCAAGTAATGGTCCTGTAAAAAATGAAAATACAATCTTAGGTCGTTAAAACTGTGTTTCTTAAAGGAGAATTAATGCAAATATTAGATTCAAATGAACTTGCTTTTCTTAAATTTTATCAATTGTACAACTTATGCACTTAACTATCACAATATACTTTCTATACATACTGCCTGTAAAACAAAATTCAGTGACTAATTTTGTCATAAAGAAATATTTGAATGCAAAAATAATGAGAATAAAACTTGAGTTCATTAGTTCTAAACATACTGTGCATAAAATTATATATTATATATACTATAATACTATATATAATAGGGAAGCTATATAAATTCCACATATGTAACATAGTATTTTATTTCACTTTACATTATATGTGTCCATGACTTGTGATATAATTAAATAGCTACAATAAAATTAAAATCCTTTTTATAATATTTCCAGAAAAATATTTTAAAATAAAGCATTTTTAAAGGATTTAAATATCATAAAATTCTCATATTAATAGACATAGAGTCTTTAAATCACCTTTTGAATTTCCTACTGACCGTATCACTGTATTTTTAAGATAAAAGTATAAGAACTGTCATATTGGATTTTTCAAGGAACATATTCTGTCTATCAGAGGGCCTTTCCTGAGACAGTTGGGACAGTGCCTTACAAAATATCTACTCTCCCTTCAAAGATAATACTTATTTTTGGTTTGCTTCCAAAAGAATTTCATTTAGCTACCATTCAAATTGCAAGCAAAAGAAAATCTAGAAGTATAATATCTGACATAGACAAATAAGTTTTAGGGGACATAAATTATTTTACTGAAATTATTAGTTTTATAGGCAATTCATAGATTGTCTTTTAAACTCCGAGAGCCAACTGATTAGAATTTTTCTCATTTTTAAACTTACAGAATAAGAAAATAAACTTCTTTTTTAATCCACTTGACAAAATATTATATTTTGCAAATATTAATTATGTAAAGTGTAATTATAAGTACTGTGGAGCAAATATATATTTATTTTCAGATTCCACTTACTGATAAAATGTGACAGTTAATGATTTTGTATCTATTTAATAGGTAAATTTTGTAATCTGCCTATTTTTTATTGTGAGAATTCTATCTTGAAACAAGCTTTAAAGTATTATAAACCAAATGTGTACCTGGAGAAATATGTCATCTGTTTGCTTAACTCACAAGTCCAAAGTTTAATAACAGAGAGAGATTTTTTTTCAGGGGTGAAGCCTGAGGATTCTTTTGACAGTGTTGGTTCCAGGCTTTAACTGTTATAATGATTAAAGATAGAAGTTATTAAATTGATATTTACTTGAATATTTCGTCATTTGAGACAGATCTCTTTCTTTGTGAGGTGATTAAGGTGAGGAATTTATGTACATCAGTGATGTTGTGGAATGCTGAGATAGGACTCCTGTTTTAGTTAGTAGTCAGATAATTCTGATCCATCTGGCAATTCATGAGTGGTGAATGGATTTAAAAAGAAAACTGTTAGTACACAATTGAGAGCACCTTGCAGTATGTAGTCACCAAAACTTGAATATCAATGTTTCATGGAGAGTCATCTTCCATCCTCTCCTAAAAGAACTAAAGAACCAACTAAATTGGTTCTCTGAGGCACTGAAAAGATTTCCATCAGAATGAAGCATTTTACTAGACAGAATGGAATCCAGCTTGGGTGGACAAATGGCTAAGTTTTTACCAGATACTCCTGAAAAACTTACATGACACAATAAAATATAAATTATCTTTAACTGTAGCCTTAATTTGTAGGAGTAAGTTAGGGGGTAAAGAAGCAAATATGTAGATATTCTGCTACAATAAAACTCTGCTACAAAGTATGTTTTACAATCATTCAGAGTATACTGACAGAAAAAAAAGGTGGTACATTTCACACATTTTTGAAAGCTACTTTCAGAATGAAAAAGGACTATAGGGTGTATTTGGTTTTAAAAGCTGAGAGGAGAAAAACCAGATTTTCCTTTAAAGGTACAGCACCACTTATTTATATACCTGTGTATTTGCGTATGCATATTATTGACAAGTAAACTTGTACTCAGCTTACTGGTTAGTGTTAATGCTAATAAGCCCTCTTATTTGGATTTTGGGAATAATATGAATTTTAAAATATTTTACTGTGCTGTACTTTTTAAAATTTAGAATAAGCATCATTTGAATATTTGATTTAATTGTTCTTTCTCTGAATGGAACTGATTATTGGTTACGCTATCAGCAGTTGCAACTAAGGAAGATATTGATGCTTTATATTATTTTCTGACCCTTTTGAAAAAATAAAAATATTTAAAAGATTAGATTTTTGAGTGATTTAAATTTCCACTCAAATTGCATTACAGTCACATTAATGTTGCTTGAGAATGTCTTAAAAATTCAGAATCTCAGGCCCCAGCCAAAACCTACTGAATCAGAGTCTGCACTTTGACAAGTGATTTGAATGCATACTATTCAGATTTGAAACACACATATTCAATAGTCTCTAGCTGGTTTAACAACTCTGGTAACTGATGAAAAGGAATATCTTCATGTGTGAAGTTGGCGTCACTGAAACACAAAACAAAACAACCACCGCACCAGCAAAAAGACATTGAGGGGGATGGGAAGAATCCATTTTTGAAACAGTTTTACTTCCCACTGATAATATTCTATCAGTTTCAGATTCCTGAATAATACCATGAACAAAGGTGGAATCCTGAATGTCTCATTGTAGAAGTCAATAATTCTTTCTAAACTTTTAACATTGACGGCTACACTTGACTGGAGAGAAACCTCAGATTTTTAATCTTATCATATACAGAAAAATAACCAGTTTCAAGGATACAAAGTCAATCAAGAATTCATTATACTCTTAGGGCTTTTATGCAGCTTCTCTCATTTCGATGACCTATAAATTCATCAAAGTATACTGGACTATGCCAATTAATTATGCGATTTGTCCCTCTCTGTTATCCGCACCATAATCATGCATCCATTCCTTCAGTCCATAAGAAATTATTGAGAGTCTATCACAAATTGGTACTTTGGTCAGTGGGGGGTCCTGGATATGCAAAGAGCTCCTGTTTGGGCAATTATTGACACAGCAGGACTTGGCTGTGTGCTTGAAAAAAAAAAAAAGCAGACTTACTTGGCTCCTTTAGGATTCAACCCTATTTTAAGTCTGTACGGTACAAAAGATAAGTAGGGAAATTATAATTAGAATTTAGCTTAGAGAAATGTCAAGTTCTTTCCAGAAGTTATTATACCATGTTATTTAAATGCTTATTTTTACTGCATATTTCCGCCAGTAAAACAAATACTTTTTCTTTTTATTGTGACCACAAATTATAATAAAATCAGTTAATGCAGACAAAAATGTAGGTTGTTTAATCTTTAAAAAGGCTTTGGCCTCAATATTGGATCTAGTTATTTTCTTGTTTTATTTTGAGACTAGATGTCAGTAAATGAGTTAATCATACTCCTAGTTCAGAGCACATCATTATCGTTCACTTATGTAAGACCTCACTCTGTTTTGCTCTGATTTTTCATCCTTGATTCTCATTCCAAAAAGTCATCTATTCTTACTCGTTTAATGAATGTTCTTAGATATACATGTGCTGTACAGTAAAGGTACATTGCATACCTTATTTTATTGCACTTCGCAGACATTGCAGTTTTTACAAATTGAAGGTTTGTGGCAACCCAGCATCAAGCAGGTCTAACAGCAACATTTTTCCAACAGCGTTTGCTCGCTTCATGTTTCTGTGTCACATTTTGGTTATTCTTACAGTATTTCAAACTTGTTCATTATTATATTTGTTATGTTTGTCTATGATCAGTGATCTTTGATGTTACTATTGTTTTGGGGCTCTACGAACAGCGTCCATATAAGATGGCAAAATTAATTGATAAATGTCTGTGTTCTGGCTGTTCCACTGACAATCTCCCTCATCTCTTTCCCTCTCCTTTGACCTCCCTATTCCCTGAGAAACAACAATATTGAAATTAGGCCAATGAATAACCCTACAATGGCCTCTAAGTGTTCAAATAAAGAGTTACATGTCTGTCACTTTAAATCAAAAGCTAGAAATGATTAAGCTTAGACCAGTTTGTCTCATTACTGCTTTTCCTGACTCTGATCACATGAGAAAGTGATGTCTGCCAGGCTTCTATACTGAAATCTCTGTATAGTTCCTTATGTAAGTAATAAGTGTCTTGTGGGGAAATATTTTGAAACCACATAAACTTCTGTTTTTCGTTAACCTTTCATCCCCTTATTTTATTATCTATTAATGATTCATGCCTAAACCAATTATTACTGTGATGTTTGTGAAATGGTGATTTTCCTGATTCCAAAATCATTTCTTCATTTAGTAGTTTGCATCATACTATTAAAAAAGGTATTTTCTTCTCCAACTTTTTTTTACTCATATACCTATTTATATTAATATATATTCATGGATTCCTATTTTATCCAATGCTTTCTATTAAATTTCATTACTTACTTAATGCTAAATGTGTACAGTATTTGGCCAGTGGATGACTGTTCAATCTGGCTTCTATTTATTCTGACATGTTCCGTAATTCTTCAGGCAGTTCCTCTCTGGCCGGCACAATGTGATATTCCAGGCTTACCTTTCCTTTTCTGCCCTTAACCCTAGAATTATCCATTTACCCAAGATGCCCTGGTGATTGATAAAGGCACAAAGATCTGGGAGCTAAGTGTGTTGTTTCCTACTGGATGCCACTGCTTCTAAGCTGTCTCAGTAAACAGAGCTAGAAAATGCATTCTCTCTCTTTTTCTCTTTCTCTCTGATCTCTCTATCTCTAGCTCTCTATCACTCTTTTGAGTTCATACAGATATATTCAATTCTAGTCCAATATCCAGCAAAGAGGGTTCAATCGAGTCTTACCTATTTTCTTAATCATTTTTCATGTGAGCTGCTCCATTTCATTTTAAAATAATCTGTAGAATTTATTTGAGGCCTTATATAAAGGCAGCTATCTCCAAAGAAGACTTGTGTTTGCTTTGTGAGGAGCTCAGGGGCACCGTGAATCTAGGATCTCTGAAGGCAGGTTTGTCATTAAAATTTCTAAGGAAAATTTTAAATTCCAGTCCTGTTAAGGAATCTTTTTTTGTTGTTGGTGTCAAGACTGAGATCACCTCTGGTTTACTCTGACCCTGATAATAAAAGTTTTTTCAATCCAGTCTTTGTGGGTGGAGGGTAACCTGTGAGACTTTCAATTGGGCAGGCCCAGAGCTGTGATTTCTACCTGCACATCTTACTAAGGGGTCAGAGACTAAATCTAAGTTTGTGAAATATACAAAAAGCACTCACGGCAAAAGTTGCTTTTTGCATTTATTTCCTCTCTGGGTCCTTTTGCTACTTTACTTATTTTTCTGTAGATTTCTTACCATCTTATCACCTTTGCAATGCTTTTGAGAGGAGGTTTTGATATTTTATCCAACTTTTAAGTTCATTTCCAGTGGAAGCATTAGCCCTAATAATTTGATAATCTCATTCAAAGAAATAGAGGTTTTGATCTCAATTCTCCTATATAAATTTTTCTTGTAAGAGGTTCTATTTACATGAACTTATAAATTACCTCTGAATGAAACTAGATTCCTACACAATCCAAGATAATATTTGGCTATACTTTGATTTTCATCTTATACAATAAAGTTTCTAACTGTAGAACCAAAGTGATACTTTAAAGTTATGTTGTCATTTTAATAGTTTCATTGAGTTATACTTTGTATACCACACAATCCACACATTTATAGTTTATATTGAGTAGTTTTTAGTATATTCACAATGTTGTACAACCATCACCATAATCTAATTTTATAACTTTTGATTTACCTCCAAAAAAGAAATCATATTAGCAGGTATTCCCTCCCACCAGTTACCCAGCCCTAGGCAATCATAACCCACTTTCTTTCTCTGTAGATTTGTCTATTCTAGACTTGTCATATAAATGGAATTGTACAATATGTTGTTTTTTTATGACTGACTTATTTTGCTTAGCAAACATTTTCTCCCATTCTGTAGGGTCTCTTCTCACCTTTTTACTTATGTTATCATTTTTGTAATAAAAGTGAATTTTTAAAAATTCTGTTGATGTTCAGCTTACCTATCTTTTTCTTGTTACTTGAGTTTTTAGTGTTCTACCTAAGAAGGCTTTAATCAAGGTCATAGAGATTTATTCTTCTGTTTTCTTCTAAGACTTTATAGTTTTAGCTCTTACATTATGGTCTATGATCTATTTTTAGTTAATTGTTGTGTATGATGTAAGGTAGCTGTACTACTTCACTGATTTGCACGTGAATATCTGGTAGATCGGTTTCTTGAAAAAACTTTTTTTCTCCACTGAATTGTTTTTGCACCCTTGTAGAAAATCAGGGTAAGGAAGTCTCCCTCTATTCTTAGTCTGGGTAGTGTACTTATGATGAAGAAGTATGGAATTTTGTCAAATACTTGTTCTGCATTTATTGAGATGATCTTGTGCTTTTTGTCATTTATTTTGTTAAAATGATGTATTACACTGATTGGTTTTATGATGATAAACCACTCTTACATTCCTGAGATATATCCTAATACTTGGTCATAGTGTCCAATACATTTTATATGTTACTTGATTCTGTTTACTTATAGTTTGTTGGGGAATTTTACATCTATATTCCTAAGAAATATTGGTCTGCACTTTCCTTTGATGTCTTTGTCTGGTATAGGATCTGAGTGATACTGGTCTCATGCAATAAGTTGGGAAGTTTTCACTTCTCTTCTATTTTCTGGAAGAGCTTGTGAAGAAGTGGTGTTAATTCTTTCAATGTTTGGTAGGCTTCACCAGGAGAACCATCGGAGTCTGGGCTTTTCTTTGTTCATTGTTTGAAAATTACTAATTAATCTCTTTATATGTTTACATATATCCATATATATCTTTATATGTTTTACATATATCCAAATTTTCTATTTCTTCTTGAGTGAGTTGTAGCAGTTTGTGTCTTCACGAGATTTGTCCATTTCAGCAAAGTTACCTAATATGTTGACATATTGTATGACTTTGTAAACTTTAATATTTCTGTAAACTGATAGTGATGTCTTCTCTTTCATTCCCGATTTAGTAATTTGATCCTCTTCTCCATTTTCTTGGTAAATCTAGCTAAAAGTTCGCCGTATTCATTGATTTTTTTTTCAAAGAACTAATTTTTTTTTGGATTTTGTCTATGATTTATCTATTTTCTATTTACTTATTTCTGCATTAATCTTTGCTGTTTCCTCATCTCTGTCTGGTTTAACATTTTTCTCCCTTACAGCCTCTTGTTTTTTCTTTAGAAAACATAGCATGGTTTGTAATTATTTTATATCCTTGTAATTTTGTGCTTATTTTCTTCTTTATTGTTCATCCAACCCCACCAGATTGTAAGCTCCATGAAGACAAGGACCAGATATAACTTTTTCTCCATTTTTCATCATTTCAGTGAGAGGAAAATTCAAAATACTAAGGAATAGACTGGAGTAAAAGATTTCATTGCTCTTTTCTTCACAACAAATGTAATACTAAGCAATATTTCTTAATTCATCTTCTTCCAGACCTCTGATAGTTTGGGGCCTCAAGATCTCATTGCTGCTTGGTAAGCAAAAGCAGGCAAAGAGAAAAGGTTACCTATACCTCGCAATTCAGTCCCTGTAGTCAAAATGGGAAGAAGTTCTGACCCTTCCATTACACAGGTCAGAAATTGTGAGTCTTTGGTAACACAATCACAGCTCTCTTAACTCACTGGGGACATTCTGGGGTAAGTGTCCTATTTTTCTAAGATGGAAACCTAGCAAATAAACTAGCAGAATTTCTTAAAAAAAAAAAAAGTAAAAAGAAAAACAAGTACCTTTATCAGGAAATTTTCAGGCATTTCATACCTTCTTTCTGCTTTATAACTATTTTCTCTTCTTTAAAACTTCTTCATAACTATTATGTTATATAGTCTATTGCCTTGACAAAAGCATTGTGTTCTTGTTTACTTTTCTAGTAAGTTGAAAAGAGGCAAAGTTTATTGGTTCTCTCTGCCTCACTTTAAGAGGAAAATGTATTACTTGTGGTTGTTGGAAAATATTCAGGGATGCTGTTGAAGAGGAGAGTACCTCATAGTATAGGCATTTAGCAAATATTTGTTTAGTGAATGAATAACTGAGAGCCCTTTGGAGCTGTGTAACTAGAGAGACATAATGACCTTTGAAAAATCCTTTTACGTCTCTAGATTTATGTCTTCCTCTTTAAAATAAAGAGATTGGGTCCTATAATAGTAACATTACTTAATGATTTGCTCGTCAAAGAATTGCTTTCAGTGTTTTTCCCTTCTAATTTAAAAACATAAAACTGTAAAATCATGCTCTACTGAGGAAGACACATGATGAAATTTTTTGAAGATGATGCATTGATATAAAAGAAAAATAAAACTTAAGCATATGAGCTATCCATTCATTCTGCTTGCAAAAAAAAGGTGGATGCAACTGAACCCTAAGATGAGGAAGCAGTTAGCTCCTCTCTGTTACTTCCCCTCCCTTGAACTGTAATTATTATGACACATTTTCTGTCCATTGACAATAGAATGAATTAAGTTTGAAACCATTGTCAAAAAAATGATTTTCACATATATATATTGAATTATCTTAAGGATACATTTTCATTTTAAAAATTACCTTGAAGAAAGAAGTGTTGAGGGAGTTATTATATATTACCTGACCAGATGGCTCTAATCAATTTCAATTTCTTTTTCCAGTTTAAAACTTCTGATGGCTTCCCATTGTCTATAGAACAAAGATCTTCTATATTATCATGACATACAAGCCTTCCCAGCCTCAGACCCGGGGGGTCTCCCCAGTTTTGTTTTCTGAGTATTTCTTCACAAGCTCTCTGCAGCTCTCAACAACTTGCCATTCCCAGCACACTCCAGGAATTTTCAGCTTCATGTCTTAATTCCTACTGTTCCTTCTGACAAATGTTCTCCTCCTGAGTTGGAGTCTGTTAATTCTTTTTTTTTTTTTTTTTTTTAATTTTTTTTTTAAATTTTTTTATTTATTATTTATTTATTATTTTTATTTTTTGGCTGTGTTGGGTCTTCGTTTCTGTGTGAGGGCTTTCTCCAGTTGCGGCGAGTGGGGGCCACTCTTCATTGCGGTGCGCGGGCCTCTCACTATCGCAGCCTCTCTTGTTGCGGAGCACAGGCTCCAGACGCGCAGGCTCAGTAATTGTGGCTCACGGGCCCAGTTGCTCCGTGGCATGTGGGATCTTCCCAGACCAGGGCTCGAACCCGTGTCCCCTGCATTGGCAGGCAGATTCTCAACCACTGCGCCACCAGGGAAGCCCCTGTTAATTCTTTAAAGTTCCACTTGCTGCCATCTCTTTTCATTCTTCCCTGATTTTTTTTTTTTTTTTTTTGCTTTGTTGAGTTACATGAATGATTTCTCTCTCATTTGTGGTCTGATAGTAGTTATGGCATGGCATTATAACCATCTCCCCGGATTTTCTCCTACCCTACTCGTTTGCTGAGAAAGGAACAATTTGGTTTTCAGGTTTGCATTCCACACCTTCTTTTGTTCTTAACACATAGCAGGTACTCAGTTTTTTTTTGGTGTTAAATTGAACCGCATACCTTCAGGCTTATAAATTAATGGTCAGGGCTTCAAAGCTGGGATAACCGCATGTGGTTTTAAATCTTAATGTTGCTACCCAGTACCTCTGAAATTTGGAAGAGCTGCTTAATCTCTTTGTGTCTCCTTCCCCTAATCTATAAATTAGGAATAAGAATACCTATTCTGGAGGATTTTCACAAGGAATAATTCAGAAATGCCTACCATGGTTCTTAGCACGCTGTAGTTGTTTAATAACAGTGAAAGATCTCCTGGGGAAAGAAAACAAGGACAGACAATGAGTGACAGTGTGGCAGAGGCTGGTCTTCATAGGATGCCTGTTGCTGAAAACAAGGAGCTTCCTAAGCAGGGGCAGTCACCCAGGCCAGAAATCCATCCATGTTCACAAAGCTGGGGGAGCTGCTTGTGCACACGTCCAGTTACAGACACTGGGGAATAACTCATGGCGGGCAACATGTAGAGTCAGTGCTTCAGAGAGAAAAGTAATAAGTAGAGTTGATTTATAGTGGGGCTTTATGGTTAAAATCAGTGACTATATACATTAATTCTATAGACCTTTTAGACGGAGTCCTCAAAGTAAGATTTGATAAACTCATTCTTTATAAATTTTTTAAGTATAAATATATGATAGAATTGTGTTATTAAAATCAATGTGACTTTTGATCTTAGAATCGAACAGTTTTTTTTTAACCTATAGGTTTTGTGACACACGCTGTCACCACCTCTGCTTGAGCAATTGTAAAAGTGTTTTAACAAGCTTCCCTATTCCCAATCTCTCTTCTTAATTATCATAAGTAACCCAGACAACTGCCAACTCCTTAGTGTGCCACACACTTTGTGATCATGCTTTTACCTCCCTCTCCGTGCTTTTTTTTTTAAACAATCTGCCTAATACTTTAAACCCTAATAATGTCGTCCTGCTTTTGTTCCCTGACCTCAGCAAGTTTGTTCAAGCCTCTGTGACTATGTACATTGTATCTCTTTTTGCGGGGAACCTGTTCAGACATTTCTTTTCTTAGATAATTGCTACTGCTTCTTTGCAGCTCAGTTCAGTTGTCACATTCTCCAGAAGCCTCCCTTGACCCTGAAGTACTCCAAAGGATCCTGTGAAATCTTTACCATAGCACTTAATGTTACTAGGTTGACACCATCTCTTTATGTGGCCCTCTAGCTCACTAGCTCTCATATTCCTCTATTCCAGGAACCCTGTTTATCCTTCTTCGTAAGCAAAGAATCTAGCATACTCCTTGGTAAACAGTAGGTCAAGCACAGAACTGGGTGATCACCTCTGTGTCCTGAATAATATAGCTTATGAGGTAAAACATTACCTAATTCAGTCTCCAAATTATACCGTATTTTCCAGCCTTAGTTTGACTTATTTTAATGTTTCTTATGGTTACATCAGATATAATAATTTATTTTCTTTTAGAAATAGTATTCACTTCACATTTCATATTGACTACCATTCTCATATTTTTCTTTCAGACCTCTATGATTTTTCAGTCTGATAGTCTTGGTATTTAAAAAGAGAAGTTTAAAATCGTTTGTGGCACATACTAATATAATAAAAGATATAATCCTAGTAGTGACTGTTCCTAAAGACAGAGAGAGACAGAGACAGAGAGAGCTAGGTTGATAGCAATTTTCTACAGAAAGATTTAATATTCTAAAATGTTGTAAATTAGAAAAAACAAAAATGGTCTGAAGAAAAATATTATGTTATGTACTTTTCATGTAGAATTTCCTTGTAAATTCTTACTTGTATTTGAATGTCATCTATGCATTAAAAAAAAAAAGGTTGTAGATAAAAGCTCAGAGCATATTTTACAAGATATAAAAACATTTGTACATTTATGGGGTGCCTGGGACATCTGACTCTGCTCTAATCACAGCAACGGAGGCCTCCACAGTGGCTTTGGTCATGATGGGAGTTATTAGCCTTAGTATGCTCACCAGGGCCTTTGGGAGCTTGCCCGGGGAAGAACAACAGGAAAAAGCTGGGCACACGGCTCCGTGGGCAGCGAAGCCCTAGCAGCAGACATTTCTGGAGGCAGGACTGGGTAGTGGAGAAAAAGAGCGTGCATGAGCATACAGGAGGTCCTCTGTGGGGGGCATTTCCAGGGAGTCAAGGCTACCGAAATAGCAGGTAGGAGTTTAAAACAAAAATACTTTTTTATTACTGTTCTTATGATCCCATTTTTAGTCCTAGAGTACAGTCATTTGGGCAATCATGAATTGTGCTGCTTTTTGTTATTATAACTCATTGTCATCAGCTTCCATCATTATAGCACAACACTGGAGCCAGTTTGCCTATGTTCAAATTGATTGCACATAGATTCAATCAATCTGCCTATGTTCAAATTCAGATTTTGCCACCCACTAACTGTATGACCTTGGGCAGGTTCTTAAATTCTGTGTCCCAGTGCCTTCATCTGTGAGTCAGTAATAATAATAGGACCAAGCACATTAAGTTGTGAGAATTACATGATGTGATATGTACGAAGTACCCTGAAGTGAGCCTGGCATGCAGTAAGTAATATAGAAATATTCACGGTTATTAGTATTGTGATTATTTATTCTGAAGATATCTCTGGAAAGTTTCTCTATTTTGTTAATTGAATTTTTCTTCCACAAAGTCATATCAAAGGATAGACTATCCTGGAATATATAAGTTCATATTCTCATTAAATATAATTTATAACATTTTGATATTCTTTCTCTTTGCCTTATTCAAATGGCTTGCCCTAGCATGAGTATGAACCCTACAGACACCTTTATCAAATTACAGCCATAAACAGCAGCATGGGATTTTTAAAATAAAAAACACAGGCATTATCTCAATGGTAGAAAAATTTCAATATTGATTAGGGAATTCACTATTTGTTCTTAAAATGCACTCATATTATATTTTCTAGAAATTGAATATATCAAAAACATTGTTTTCATAGTTTTTTCCCCCTATATTAGAAAACTAGAGTATAAACTTTACCCAGTGAGTGATGAATCCACCTGGCTTAAGGTTTTATATAGGTTACATGGTCACTTCCTTCCCCATTTCTTACATTGTTCAGAGCATTGATCATTGAAGAATCATATCCTCATTTTGTAATTCAAACTAGCATTCTCATATTTTAAGTATATATGCTCACTAAATAATTCAAGTAGTATTAAATGTTTTGCATTATCATATGTTTAAATTTTAATTAAATTTGTATTTTAACAAAATATGCTTTCTTCTTACACTTTTTTTTTTAAAATTTTATTTATTTATTTATTTTTGGCTGTGTTGGGTCTTCGTTTCTGTGCGAGGGCTTTCTGTAGTTGTGGCAAGCGGGTGCCACTCTTCATCGCGGTGCGCGGGCCTCTCACTATCGCGGCCTCTCTTGTTGCGGAGCACAGGCTCCAGACGCGCAGGCTCAGTAGTTGTGGCTCACGGGCCTAGTTGCTCCGCGGCATGTGGGATCTTCCCGGAGCAGGGCTTGAACCCGTGTCCCCTGCATTAGCAGGAGGATTCTCAACCACTGCGCCACCAGGGAAGCCCCTCTTCTTACACATTTAATTTCTTTTAAAATTTGTGTTTCACATATATCTTTTTGCTGTTTTAATTCTTTTAGGCCACTATTGATTCCTCCTAACAGAAAACAATGTCAGGCATGGAAAGAAAGTTCGTGGGTAGCTTAGCAAGAGCCAACAAAGTCAGACTCACCACTGCGTGGTATAAGATCGCAGGCCAATTCTCCTTACCCTTCTAGTCTTGTTTTCATCATATGTAAAATGGGGCTAATAATATTCCCCTGAGGATTAATATTGTCAGGCCTGAGATAATCTGAGTGTAGTGCTCATTTGAGGCAATCAATACATGTTAATGTCCTTCCCTTCTCCACCCAGATTTTAGTTGTATATTTTTCAAGTTAAAATGCTGCTCTTTGCAAAATGTTCCTTTACTTTTGGATACCTGGAACACACGATTTTCAAATGGGCTTTCCCTGCTGTGCTAACAATGTATCAAATCCACAGAATATCACTCCCATTTGGAGTTCAAGACAAAGCAGAATTAACCACAGGGGCAGAGGCCGCCGGCGCTAATGGGAGGGACAGCAGGTCTCCATATATTGTTCCTCTTATTATGGAGGCTATGGTTGCATTATGATCTTTGCAAGGCATCTGGGGAAACTCCTCTGATGGGACACCTACAGTGTCATGCTTGTTTTTTGAGAAAATATTGTTTTCTAAAAATGCATAAGGCTAAAAGTTTCGAAGACTATTATTTTACCTTATTTTGTTCTCAGCAAGGCAGTTTCATTTTGTAGCCAGGAAATGAAAAAAAAAGGAAAGAAAGAACTGTATGACTTTAGGAAGAAGTAGAACTAGTCTAAAATGAATTAAGTATCCATCTTTTTCATTTTTTGAAAATTGCGGTTTATACATATCTGTATGCAATATACACATATACATACACTCTTAGGAGCTCTTCTTATTTCCTCTTTTCCATGTGACCATCTTTTAAAGTAATGTATCGTTTAATAAATATGCAAAACTTCTTAGATCTTCCATTCCCAAAATGCAGTACAATTAGAATTTGTACACATTAGAAAATGTACAAATTTCTCATCTAATCCAAAAGAATTCATAATATCATCTTGGCCTCTAAGTAGCCTTGTTGAATTTAGTCATGGACCCTTCCAGTTCAAGTTACTAGAGGGAGACTGACTATCTTTACTGAATGGGTATTACAAGCTTCAGGGTACTTTGAATTTTAAAATGTTTATTATTTCCTTTCAATTTTATTATTATGTAATAATAAAACCATAGTTCTGAACTTTTTGATCTATTGTATAATGCTATGTTTAAAGTAGCTAACAATGAAAACAGAAAAAAAACCTGACATATAGGAAAACATTATAATTGAAAGAAATTAAATCTGAGTAACAGAAAATATTAAATAACTCATATCTAGGCTCTAGGGAATTTGTCTTGTTGAAAAACTCGAGAACAATTCCAATGATTCAACAAAATGGTCATCTCAGAAATGAGGAGCTAATCTCTTTCCCTTTTAAAGAAAGATACTCAGAATATCTACTTCTTACCTTCCAGTCACTCATTGTTGTGGAAGAACTTGGCTTCCATCTCCATCACCCAGCTGGAACCATTCTCTTCTGTATCCTTCATATCATCAGTCAAAATCTCTTGTGGTGCTGTCTCACATCTTTCAGTGCCTTCACATCATCTCTGCCCCGGTTGCTGCTCTTTTCGTTAAGGATTTTACCTTTTCCCCTCTGGAAAATACTATCCTAACGTCCAGTCTTAACTTCATACTTCTTTCATTCTCTACTTTGTAGTCATATCTGTTTCCTAAATGCACATCTGATCAGCTTATTTCCTTGCTTAAAAATCTTTACTAACTTCCCATCAGCCTTTATAAATATTCAGACTTCTTAGCATACATAGAAGCAGGATGTCTTCTTGATCTGACCTCTGCCTCACCTTTCTATTGTTGCCACCAATTATAGTTCCTGCTGTGCACCATGCACCAAATTCTCCAGCCACACCAAGTGGCTTGCAATATTTCAAAATTCTAATATTTCATGGCTCTATATATAATTATTTTTATGGAATATATAATACACTGCATCCTTCTTTCATCCACTGACACCTATTCAGTTTTCAATGAATTAGGCATTATTTGAAAGACTCTACTTATGCCCTCAGTGGAGGAATTTGCCTACCACTGTGCACCCACAATAACCTTCTTTAGAAGTCTAAATTATTATAAAACATATATATGTATATCATAATAAACAAAAGCTGTCCTTCTTTTGCATCTTCATCATAATGGTGTTAATAGAGAACAGATTTCTTTTACACATATTGTGTCTCTAGGATGTACATAATACCTATAGGCACTCCATAAATAATTGTTGAATGAAGGGGCTTATGTTTTACACTACCTGAAACTAGTTTTTGCTAATCATGAAGGGCAGATATTTGTACCTCTGGGTGCATCATTTCATCTCTCTATTGCAAAAGACCAAAGAATGAGCCATAACTTCATGTAGAATTGAAGGTATTGATTTATATTACAGTGTTACAAATCATCCTTCAGAAAATTATTGTATAGAATGCACTGAATTTTGCACAGGTGCTTAGATAGCAAGGATTATGAGTATTAATCACAGTAGAAAACTAATATGTGTGTTTTGGGTATTTCAAACATGTTTTTTTTCTATCCAGTCAAATAGTGCACACCACTAACATGGTTCAAGACTATAAACAATAAATGATATGTACAACCTCCAAAAATATAGTTTATTCATTCATTTATTAAACAAATGTTTTTTAAACACCTGTTTGTCCTAGGTATTCTTTTAGGCATTGGGGATATGGCAATGAACAAAGAATATAAAGATCCTGCCTTCATAGAATGTACGATGGTGAAAAATTACAACAGATATATAATGTAATTACAAATAATGAATATATATATATATAAATGTATGTATATGCGTATGTATGTTTGTAATACATGTATAGTGTTTTATGTATATATAGTGCCGGGTGTAAATGCCCTCTGGAAACTTCCATGGGCCAGTACTCAAAGGGATTTGTTAGATAAATAGCATAGCTCCCTGATTCCATGAATACAAAACTCTGAGGTTTGTGTTCTCCACTAGGGTCCAGAGTTTCCAACATGAACAAGCTTCATTTCCCTCTGTAGCAACCTCCTTCATAACACAATCTTTACTGACTTCCACTCCTTAACTTTTATCCTGAGTCTTTATATTTAAAGCAGCTTTCTTGTAGACGATACATAGCCTGTTTTTTTATCCACTGTGACAGTTTTTGTCTTATAATCGATGTAATTAAAGTGATTATTGATATAATTGATGTAATAACTACCATGTTTGTCATCGTTTTCTATTTGTTAAATTTGTTCTTTGTTTCTCTCTCTTTTTCTGCCTTTTCAGGTTTTAATTGAACAATGTATATGATTCAATTTTATCTCCTCTCAGTGTATCAAATATACTTCATTTTAATACTTTTTTAGTAGTCTATCTGGAGTTTATAACATACATATTTACTAATCTAAGTCCACCTTTACATATCACTATACCATTTCACATGTAGTGTAGGTGCCTTTTAAGAGAGTATTCCTATTCCCCTGTCCTTTCTGACATTGCTGTGATTCATTTTACTTATTTATATGCTATAACTACCCAATTCAGTTTGGGTATTATTGTTTTAAAAACAAAGTTAACTTTTAAATAAATTTAGATATATCCATTTTACCTTAATTTATTCCTTCTATAACACTTTTCCTATATACTTTTCTTCCTGAAGTACTCCCTTCAATGTTTCTTACAGGGAAGATTTGTTGATGATGAATTTGATGGGTTTTTGTTTATCTGATAAAGGCAAAATCTGAAGATTTTCTCTTTGTCTTTCTGCTGTATAAATATGATATGTCTAGGTGTTTGTTGTTGTATTGTTACTTACATCCTTTTGGTGTTCTCTGAGCTTCCTAGATCTGTAATTTGGCATCTGCTATTAATTAGGAAAAATTTCACCCATTTTTGCTTCAAAAATGTTCTGGTTCTGTTCTTTCCTTCTGTTCTGGTTTCTTCTTTCCTTCCTTCCTCTTTGCATTTCAATTTGGTAAGATTATATTGGCACATCTTCAAGTTCACTTTCCTCAGCTGTACCATGTCTACTGAAGAGTCCACTGAAAGTATTCTTCATTTCAGTTAGAGTGTTTATTTTTTTAAATATAGCAGATTTAGAGTGTTTTTTATTTCTAGCATTTTCCTTTGATTCTTTCACAGAATTCCCATTTCTTTGTTTACATAACCCATCTACTCTTGCATGTTGTCTACTTTTCCATTAGAGACCTTAACACATTAATCAGAGTTCTTTTGAATTCCCCAATAATTCCAACATCTAGGTAGTATCTGAGATCTGAGGCTTGTTCTAGTGCTTGTTTTTTTCCTTCAGACTGTTTTTTCTTATCTTTTAAGATGATTTGTAATTTTTTATTGAAAGCTAGACATGTATCAAGTAATAGGTCCTGAGATAAATAGACCTTTATTGTGAATATTTCTATTAATCTGTCTAAGCGTTGGACTGTGTCTGTTTTCTGTAGTTATAAGCCCAAGAGGCCTGAAGTTCCTCCACTGCCCTTGATTGTATGTGCCTGTTTAATTTTCTACTCTTCTGTATACACCTCCTCAGAGAGAGTATCCTGCCATCTTTTCAGAGCTAATCCACTATTACACTGGAGCCCTATAGCTGGGTTGGTGAAGTGTGAGAGACAGGGAGTATTCCTAAACCTTTTGATTAGACATAAATCCTTTAAGGTGTCTGTGTCTCAGAGCTGTGACCATCATATGTGGTTCTCCTGTGGTAAAGCTTCTTTTTTTTCTCTCACCCCAGGCCCCCCACTCCATCTTTCGGCTATAGAATTCTCACTCTGTTTTCTCAAAGCCATGACCTGTGTTGACAATGGTTCCCCTACAACTTATGTGAGACAGAAAGATTGTAGGGAAAGTACATTCCTTCCTTGGATGGAATAAGGTCTTTCAACTGAGATGTGGAAATACTCTGTCCTTTGGGAGTAGTCTTCAGTTATAGAGAAGGTTCTTGGCTTATTTCACAACAGTTATTCTTCCCATTCACCTTCCAGGGACACAAGGGACGCTTTCTCAAATTACCATCATGAAAACCTGGTGGAGTTCATGAAAGGAAAGCCTGTTTGGGGATCCCTATAAGATTGCAGCCTCCAAGAGTTTCTTTCTCACACCAGGTTTCTGTCTCACACACTGTATAATCGGCCCCTGGAAATTCATCAAAGTTAACATTTAAGAGTTCCTAGCAGCTCATGGCTCAGCAGCTTCTGAGCCAAGTAAGCAGATGCTAGTTGCTCTATCTCTGAATGTGCCTGTCTCTTCAGATTTCGAAGTGGTATTTTGCCCTGTGGCTTCTGTTCTATGACAGTTCCAAGAAAAATAATTGATTTTCATTTTCCATAGATTATTCTTGTTGTGAGGACAAGAGCGATGACTTTCAAGCTCTGTGCGTGTCAGAGCTGAAACCAGAAATCTTTATCAACTTCTACTATTGTTTCCTGAGATCTCAAATAAACCGCTTGATCTCACCTCTTTGTCTCGGTGTCTATTTCTGGGAGAACCTAAGTTAGGAAAATCACTGGGACAATTTACTAGAGAAACTGCTCTGTCTTCCTTTAGATTACTCTCACAACTGAGACGTAACATATGCACCAGACCACCATTCCATGTCTTTCTTCTACCTCTCAGAGAAAATGGCTGTTGCCTGTCAATTCAAGAGATTTCTAAACTGAACCAAGTACTCTAAATTACTACCACTCATATTCTACACTGGGACCCTTTGTGGAATCTACTGATATAGAAGTCCCTTGTTGGTTATATATATGAATGACATTATATATATCTATCTATATATCTATATTTGAACTAGAGTACTACGCACCTCAGCTAGCGTTCAGCTTCGGTACACCTGATATACATTTTCTGCCTTGAAATGAGATCCCCCACAGCCTTGCTTTCTGCACAGGGAGACAGCAGAGTGATGTTAACTTTCAGCCAACTATTGAAACATGCTGTCCCTCAGATTTCTCCAAATATGAATAGAAAATTCTAACTCAGTCTTCTGGTATTGTCTCAAGTTGTACTAAATACTAGCTTAAATTAACCAGAGGGTCTAAAAAGTACTAGCCATAGGCCAGGGCTTCCAGTAGGATCCATGGATGGAAAAGAAACAGATGCCTCCAAAGAGACATTGTCTTGATGAGGAGGAGGATAGCCAAGTGAGATAGACAAGATTATACTTTGACTGAGGCTTGGGGATCCATACTTCTTTTACCTGAACAGGTTCTAAGGTTAGAAATCATACTGTTTATCCAGTGGTTGTTATCAGCTAAATAATCACAGCATGGAAGTAGATAAAACCTTATGAATGAACCCTCTTGCCTTGAAACTATTGTAATTCTGAAAGAAGTTGTCAATTTCGGAAAACAGTTTTATTTGCTCCCACTCTTATAAACGTGGACATTAAAGTATACATTGTCCTTGCTATTAGGTTGTACTTGAGTTAGCTCACCAGAGCTGTCTCTAGGGATATGCTGTTCAATACACAGCCTTTTTAGTAGTCAGTCTCTGCCTTCACCTTTGATGGTGGTATAGATGAGTTTCCATTTCTGTGGAATCCTTGGAAAAACCTTACATTTAAATGCACATTTTAAACTATAATTCTGTTCATTGCACCTGTGACTTTTGATAAAATTGTGACTTTCTGACTCAACCCTTAGTTGTCTCTCTATTCCTTAGAATTGTCTTGTTATCCATTCCTTAGCCTTTGAGGTAATAGAGCCTAGCCCTTCAGAACAGAATGACATATATTTTGAGACAATAGCATAGAGTTTTATCACCCAGAAAGTGGTTGCCCTCTTGCCTAATAGGGAAAGGATTTAAACCAGACAATAATAACAACAGTTTTTCCACATGCTTCATTTGTACCCTATCTCTCCCTTATTGTTAATATAGCTTTCAGACTCCAGGGCCCAAAGGTGTTCTATAGCTGTTTTCTTCCTGAATAAACTTTCTCTTCTTAACATTAAAAAGAAAGATAAAAGAGGGAAAGAATACAGAATAACGTGTTTCTCTTCTAGAAGAATGATAAGGGAAGTCATCTTTGAGGAAAGAACATTTTAGTAGAGATCTGCCAGAAATGAATGAGTGTTTCATGCAAACATCTGGTATAAGAACATTCCAGGGAAAGTAAGTAACAAGTCCAAGGGTCAAAGTGAGTGTATAATTAAGAAAGTTTCAAAAACTTTAAGGAAATAAAGGTGGCTAAAGTAAAGTGAGAGAGAGAGAAAGAATGATAGAAGATGACGACAGAGATGTAGTGTGAGTAACACGTAGAGTAGGACTTGTAGGTCATTGTAAAAATATTTATTCTGATAATGATGATGTACTATTAGAGAATTTTGAACTGAAAAATGATATCATCTAAAATTATTCTAGAAAATGTATCTTGTCAGAAAGACATTCATAGAAAATACCAGAAAAACTGGTAATCTTCTCCCAGTTCATCTTAAAGGTCAAGTCCAGGACAAAGACGACTATACAAGTAGTTTATTTATTTGGGACATGATCCCAGGGAGCAGAACTGAAGTTCCAGAAAAGTAGAACAGATAAGAAAAGCTAATATAAGGATATACTTACTGTTTGCCACTAGTGCAAGTAACTGGTGTTCCTTCTCACTGGGAATCTCTGTGGAATCTTAGAAATGTGTCTCAGAAGTGTCTGCCTGGTAGATAAAAGGGGAAATAATTTATCCTTGAGTTCTTACCCTCCACAGTGGTTAAGGGTGGACCTAAATGGTATTAACTCCTCAGCATTCCTGGGTGGTACATTTATTAGTGCTGAGTGGGAATCCACAAGCTCCCATATCATGAGTCAGAGAAGCCCCTGGATGGTAAGGGAAAGATGCCTCAACACAGCCTGGGGCAAACTGCAGTCAAGTGGTACCACATGAGGCTGCTGGAGAATGTCTCAGAACCTGTCACTTCGGTAATAACTGGAACAAGAGATACAGCCCAGAAGATGTGCAGTATTTTATAGAATGTGTAGACTATGGATTTCCAGATGAAATGTCTTCTATCTAGATATCCTCTTAGAAGAGAACAGTTTTGTGATCTCTTCCTTGATTAATCTTTTCATTACAATCAAATTTTAACAAAGCCTTTTTTTTTTCGCTTTCTCTCTTTAGAGAAACTATAATGAAATTTATCCTGCTTATAAATTACAAGGATGCTTTTATTCTTGATGGAGCAATAGGAGAGACAGAGACAGAGGCAGAAGGAGAAAAGAGATTTTCCAAAGTATTTTAAGTGTTAATTACATACAAATATTTTTTAGCATTGAAAATAATTATATACTAACAGTGCCCAAGCTATTTATATCTTTGCAATTTTAGCTACTTTAAATAGAGTATTTCTAGCAGAAATATTGGTTGTAATATATGATTACAACTACTATTTAGCAATGATAATTTATATGTAATTTGGTATTAGCTCTAAAGATGTCCCCCAAATGACTGGGTACCACAAGCCCAAACATGAGCACAGCTACTTTAATAATAGTGTATCTCTAGTGCTGCTGGTTTCTGTTATATTTGTTTTTCATACACATGCAAAGCAGAAAGGGCAGTGTTAATATTCTTTATTTTTTATTATTTGTCAAGTGTCTGCCAGTGCTGAGCTCTGTTAAAAGCTCTGGAGATATCACAGTCAGCAAAGCAGGTGTGAATCGCTGCCCTCCTGGAGCTCACCGTCCTCAGGGAAGGTTACTCAATGGCACCGAGATATGGTTGACTTTTAAGAGAGGCTGACCATCATTTGACGCTATATGTTACGCTGATGCCAACATGAAATGTATCATTTTGTAAAAGAGAGTTTTCTCCCTTCAAAGTTCTACTTTGATACTGTTCATTTTAAATATAGGGTAGATGGAATGGCCCTGTGACTGTGGATAAACCATTAACTTCCGTTTCAATTTGCTGTTCTGCAAAAATTATTGCACTGCACAGTTGCTAAGGTTGCATATTAAAAGATTCTTGACTTTATAACTTTGGAATTACATACTGCTTTCCTGAAGAGAAGGATTCAAACTTTACTGTTTTTAGATATGTGTAAAATGTGATGGGTTTGGATGACTTGACCAGCTACAAGAAGTTCACCCCTTCTTCACTCTCTGCCATCATACTCAGTGGAGCATTCGGAAGTGTGTACATAATTGAACAGAATGCATTTGCCTGATAGAGGGGGAAAATTTGAGGTTGAGGAGGATATATGAGCAGCTGTGTTCCTCTTTCATCTTATTCAAATGCATTTCTTACCTTCTGCAGGGGGATGGCTGTGTTGAATATGTGTATATTGTGCTTTACAGTACCAGTCCATGCTTCTTTCAACGCCATCCACAGTGGAGAAGGAGAGGGGCCAGGGGACACTGGGCATGTCAGCCTAGCGAGGGCTAGTTTTGTCTGCATACAAACTTTAAAAATGTTTTTCTTGGCATTGAAAGCCTTCATTCCTAAGCCCCTTCTCCCCCTTCACACACACAACAGCTACCCTTTCCTCATTTTCCAGGATCCTCCAGTTTACAAACATTTTTTTAAGTGTATAATCAGTGACAGTACATATGACTCTTTTCCTTATGACACATTCAATAACCAGTCCTGCTATTCTACTAATGTTTTCTAGAACACAGCCCTTACTTCTTCCTGCAGTTTATATCAAGTTGAAAGTTCTAGCCTAAAAATGATTCTTACTGTGAAATTATTTGCAACCTTAACTTCAATTATGCCATGTTTCTTTTAATATCTTAGAGGAAGATACAGAGATAAAGCAAGAGGGCAAACACATGCCAAAATATTAACAATGATGTCATTAAAGTGAAGGCTTTATAAGAGTTTATTGTCATCTTCTTGTAATGTTTCTATAGTTCTGAACATTTTTCAGAATGTGAGGTATAATCAGAAAAATTCAGAAAACTAAAATACAATGAGGATTAAAACAAAGAGAGGGAAGACCTATAGCACAAAAGAGACTAAGAATCATATGAGATGACGGTAACATATGGGCCTTATTTGAACAAACTATTTTAAAATATTAGACAATTAGAGTTATTTGAACACACTGACTGGATATTTGATGATAGTAAGGAATGATTGTGGGACTTTGTTTGTTTAGGTCTGATGCTGATTTCATGATGATGTTTTTAAAAAGTTCTTCTATTTTAGAGATACATACTGAAAGATGTACAGATGACATTGTATGAACTTAGGAAAGTCTTTAAAAATTATCTGAGGCAGGGGAAAGGATATGAGGTAGGAGAGGATAAAATGAAAGAAAGTTGACCCTAAGGTGATAATTGTTGAAGCTGAGTGATGGGTATGAGGGAGTTATTATACTGTACTCTCTACTTTGTTTTCTGCTTAAAAATTTAAACATAATGAAGTGCTATGGATCAGATTATTTGGGTTCAAATATGAGCTGCACATTTATTCGTTATATATCCTTGAGCTAGATATTGAACTTTCCTGTGTTTTAGTACTCTCACCTATAAAATGAGGAAATGTCTAGAATACACATCTCTATTATTTTAATCATGATTGAATGAGTTAATACATACAAACTCTTAATCGGTGACTGACCCTAAACAAGCACTGAATAAATGTCAGCTATTATTTTTAGATTTGTTTTTCTCTTTCAAATCTATGCTAAGTCTAATGCTTTTGAAGAATGCAATTTACCTAAGAATCTCAGTTTGCTTTACTCAAAATTTTCCCACTTTTGTGGAATGAAAAATTAAGAAACAATTATTGCTTCTCTGGAGGAATTTTAGGAAGACAAAATAAGCCCAAAAAAAACAAAAAAAACAAAAAAAACCCCTTACACCAAAATAAGAAATAACCAAAAATTTAGAGAGAAGAAGTAGCTTAACTGTAATTATAATTAATGGGGAGAATCAACTAGTTTGCAAAGAAATTACTATTCTAAAATATTGTTTTGAAAGCTAATTCTGCTTTGAACCAAAGACTGTTGCCATTATAATAAACTCACATTGATTAGATTTTATCTCTGCTCTGTACGCTTTAGCCATGAAATCATAGTACTTAATTATTGTTTCATTTAAATTGGATAATCCACAAAGTATTATTTTGAAGATTTTGTAAAAATTCATTAAGCAGTTTAGATCTATGAGACTCATTTTCATCTTTTTAAACTAACTTTTTTTAAAAACAGATTGGATGCAATCAAAAAGAATAATGTGGAATATTTCACAAATCTGCTGAGAAATGGTAAATTTTTCAAATTGACTACTCATATATGAACAATTTGAATGATTTTGCAATTTATCACCTCTTGCTGTGCAGTTGATAAAACTAATCAAAGATAATGACGAATCACTGTCTTTAAAGTGAGAAAGAGGGCTATGTATATACAGACTATGGCAAATGCATTATGCATTACTACAAGGTATACTACAAGTTATACATATGAATGATGGTGTACATTATGATATGATGTGTACACAAATATATAGCGCAATAAAGTAAGGAAAGTATTAATCATTTATTAAATTACAATTAGTAAACCACTTTCAAATTTTGTAGAAGCAATTTAGACATTCAAACTATGAGTTCTTTCTAGCCTGTATATTTAGTGAGAGGACGATTGTCATTGACATAGAGAAGACTGTGCCGTTTCATCTCCAAATCCTTGTGCCTGAACAAGTGAGTGTCTTACGGTAGCACATAAGAGGCCTGAATATGTAGTTATTTTGAATTTTAAAGAAGTTGAGCATGAGACAATATGTAAATTAGAAACGTAATATATGCTAAGGTAGGGATCGAAGTTTAGGTCTTCTTTATATCAGCATTTCAGTGAAAGACTTGGGCAGTGTTTCAACATGTAATGTTTATTCATGTCTGGTAACATCAACATTTAAGGAAGCATGAAATAGCAAGTAAATTTAGATTTAAGAAAACCTAAGACCTACAAACATTTTGCTATTTTATGCTTTGTAAATGAAAACTAATGGTAACTCACTGCATTTTTCATATTTTCAGGAGTTTGATTGTATAGTCATCTTTATTTACTATCAGCATGATGAAAGCCATCTGTTATACAGTTTAAGTCTTTTCAGTTTAGGTAAATAACTTGCAGAAAAGAATCTCATTTTCCAAAGACTAGAGAATTTTTAAAAGTTCAACCTAAATTGATGTGGGTCAAGATGAAAACATTAGTCAAATGAAAGCTACTTGGGATGAATAAGTTGCAAACAAGCAAACAAAAAAACCAATCTTGAATATTTGCACACCAATATGGACCTCTTCATAAAAGACATATTTTAGATGTTGTTCAGAATTTTAAAATTTTATGTTAGCTAAGTCATTGCCAGAAATCAACAGTTGAATCAACAGCTATATGAGTTTCATATTTTTTTCTATGCTAACATAGCATAGGAACTTGTTTAAGCAAGGGCTTCTATTTCTTTCTGTGATTTGTTTTTCCTCTCCATATTTCTACTATTCTTTCATCATTTATTTTGACTTCTTCTGTTAATCTTTAATGTTCTTTAACTGATAATTTCTCCTAATTTGGTTTGCTGCTATTTGCTTTGTTTTTCTCTTTCTCAGTTATATTATTTTTAATTCTAATTACTATACTAAAGTTGTCAACTGTCAGAAGAAAGGAAACTCAGAGGAAAACTAATTGCTTCCTTCCTTGAAATTTTATTTTGCAGGATTATGCTGAGAAGGAGAACAGCATAGCAAAAGCTCTGGAAGATCTGAAGGCCAATTTTTACTGTGAACTCTGTGACAAGCAGTACTATAAGCATCAGGAGTTTGACAATCACATTAATTCATATGACCATGCCCACAAGCAGGTAAGAAAGAGGTGTCAAAAAACCTCTAATATTTCTGAACTTTTGTAATAATTTGAATTGTGTAGACTGTATGAATATAATATTTTTTCTTTGCTGTGCAGTTTTTAAAGATGTCAATCTGGGGTCATAATTTGATGACTTACAATGAAAGACATTTTTTAAAAAGCACCAAAAGTAAAGTCAGAAATAAATAACCAATATAAAGAAATACCATTCAGTTGCCTTTTAGTAACTGACAGTAATTTGAAAATTGCATTCTTCAGGTGGTGATCCTCTATATTTCAAATTTATTAATTTCAAAATATGTTAATCAACTAAAGATATTTACCAAATATAAATGAATTTATTCATAGTTCTTTATGGAAGGCATTTCCCATTTAAACTACCATAAACGTATGAGAAACAAGTTTTGGTATGGTAAAACCAATCTAGGGTTACTGGTTAAATAAATAATATGTATATGATTTAGTTTATTTTAATACTATTTCATTTCCCTATTGATTGAAAATCCAAGATTGATTTTTTTCAACACTGTATGTAAAGATTAGTTTAAAATAGTGACATCAGAAGTGACATTAATAATATAGATTCTGTTTTTCTCATATGCTTTACTTATATCAATGCAACTGCATACATTGTTTGGCTTACTTGACATGATTCAGTACGCTTAGTTATTGTCAACTTATAAATACTTTCCTTTTTAGCCATCACTCACAGATATCATCCAAATGTCATTTTGGTATTAATAAAAGGTACATTTTTTACGCATGAACTTACACTAAGTTTCCATTAACATTTACCATAAGTATGAAAGAGTAGGGGGAAATGATTACATTAATTACTTATGGACCAATGACATGTATTGTCTTTTGTTGTCAGTTTTTCCATTCTCTCATACAAACAAAACTGAACAAAACTGTGCTTGGGGAGGCTGTTGCAGGGAGAACATTACCCTCTGCTTACATATGTCACTGATTAATGCTGACTAAATTTAATGATCTGCCCTTGCCTTTCTTTTCCTGGTAGTAGATCCACAGGCACACCAGTTAATGAAAAGGTTTTGATGGAAATATCATTCCTTTTCTTACATAAAAACATATTCATATAAGTATATCATTGCTTGATTTGAACATTAAATCCATCAGGAAATAGTATTGATTTCATTCTATGGTAACTTGCATGTGTTTTATAAAAAGATTCTGGAATGCTCTTTCCGATGTGGTAACTCTAAGAAAGTTGTTCCTCTGATTTTCCCTAATATCTTCCTGTATTCCTTACAAGAGTGCAAAGATGGAGTGTTATTTTATCAGCAAGGTATTAAAATGCATTTATAATTTCTTTTTGGCTTCACTCATGAATAAACATTTCCTATTAGCAACTAAAAACAAACATATGTATGTTTCATGGTGTAAACTAGGTATTTGGAAATGTGTGTGTATATGTATACGTGTATTTTAAGAATATCTTACCAGCTACATCTTAATGTCCTTTGCCAAAGAGTGCTTTGTTCAACCATAGGTTGTCTGGAGGATCAAATTCACTTAGATTATCAGAGGACCTTTCCATTTCCATATTCTAAATGAAGTTAAGATACTATATACTGTACACAGATAAGCTAAGGGAATTCAGGGTAAATTTGGTTTGTTCTTTTGAAGGAAGGTCTGATCACTTGATACTACTCAGGGGCATCAGGCTCTGGAGACAGACTATCTAAATGGCCATGAATTCTGGTAAATAGCAGAGTCTTAACTGATTAATTTAACATGAGACTATGTTACAGTAGCTGAAAGTACTTAAAATCTATATGATCATTGTATTCCCTCTCCATAGGATTGTGGCATATGTTTGAGACTGTCTTCCTAAAGAATGCACTCCCTTTTCTGAACAGACACTTTATCCCAATGACAGTTAGCTCTGTTTTTACCACAGGATTCCCAAACCTTGGCCACTTCGAATTAAGTAGAGGGGAACAAAATTTGGAGGTGGGCAATTCAGATATTTTTCTCCTGAGAACTGGAACCAAGGTAAACAAACAAAATACAAACCAAAAAACACCTATCGCACAAGACCTTCAAGATGACGGAGGAGTAAGACGTGGAGATCACCTTCCCCCCAACAAATACATCAGAAATACATCAGAACACCTACTGAACACTGGCAGAAGACCTCAGACTTCCCAAAATGCAAGAAACTCCCCACGTACCTTGGGTAGGGTGAAAGAAAAGAAAAAACAGAAACAAAAGAATAGGGACGGGACCTACACCTCTAGGAGGGAGCTGTGAAGGGGTAAAGTTTCCACACACTAGGAAGCCCCTTCACTAGCGGAGACGGGGGGTGGGGGGGGGGAATCTTTGGAGCCACGGAGGAGATCGCCGCAACAGGGGTGCAGACAGCAAAGCGGAGAGATTCCCGTACAGAGGATTGGTGCCGCCCACCACTCACCAACCTGAGAGGCTTGTCTGCTCACCTGCCTGGGTGGGTGGGGACTGGGAGCTGAGGCTCAGGCTTCGGAGGTCAGATCCCAGAGAGAGGACTGGGGTTGGCTGCGTGAACACAGTCTGAAGGGGGCTGGTGCACCACAGCTAGCCGGGAGGGAGTCCAGGAAAAAGTCTGGAACTGCCTAAGAGGCAAGAAGCCATTGTTTCAGAGTGCGTGAGGGGAGGGGATTCAGAGCAATGCCTAAACGAGCTCCAGAGATGGGCGCAAGCCATGGCTATCAGTGCAGACACCAGAGACGGGCATGAAACGCTAAGGCTGCTGCTGCAGCCACCAAGAAACCTGTGTGCAAGCACAGGTCACTATCCACACCTCCCCACCCAGGAGCCTGTGCAGCCCACCACTGCCAGGGTCTCATGATCCAGAGAGGGCTTCCCCGGGAGAACATACAGCATGCCTCAGGCTGGTGCAACGTCACATCAGCCTCTGCCACCACAGGCTCGCCCCGCATTCCGTACCCCTCCCTCTGCCCGGCCTGAGTGAGCAGAGCCCCCTAATCGCTGCTATTTTAACCCTGTCCTGTCTGAGCGAAGAACAGACGCCCTCAGGCGACCTACATGCAGAGGCAGGGCCAAATCCAAAGCTCAACCCCGGGAGCTGTGCCAACAAAGAAGAGAAAGGGAAATTTCTCCAAGCAGCCTCAGGAGCAGCAGATTAAATCTCCACAATCACCTTGATGTACCCTGCATCCGTGGAATACCCGAGTAGACAACGAATCATTCCAAAATTGAGGTGGTGGACTTTGGGAGCAACTGTAGATTTGGGGTTTGCTTTATGTACCTAATTTGTTTCTGGTTTTATGTTTATCTCAGATTAGTATTTAGAGTTTATTATCATTGGTAGATTTGTTTATTGATTTGGTCGCTCTCGTCCTTTTTTTAAAAAATATATATAGATATATATATTTTTTTCCTTTTTCTCTTTTTGTGAGTGTATATGTGTATGCTTCTTTGTGTGATTTTGTCTATATAGCTTTGCTTTTACCATTTGTCCTAGGGTTCTAACTGTCCTTTTTTTTCTCTTTTTTTTAAGTATTGTTTTTAATGCTTGTTATCATTGGTGGATTTGTTTTATGGTTTGGTAGATTTCTTCTTTCTTTTTTTTATTTCTCTTTTTTCAATTACTTTTTATTTTTTTATTTTTAATAATTATTTTTTATTTTAATAACTTTATTTTATTTTTTATTTCTTTCTTTCCTTCTTTCTTTCTTTCTTTCTTTCTTTCTTTCTTTCTTCCTTCCTTCCTTCCTTCCTTCCTTTTGTTCTTTCTTTCTTTTTTTCTCCCTTTTCTTCTGAGCCGTGTGGCTGACAGGGTCTTGGTACTCCAGGCGGGTGTCAGGCCTGTGCCTCTGAGGTGGGAGAGCCGAGTTCAGGACATTGGTCTACCAGAGATCTCCCAGCACCATGTAATATAAAACAGTGAAAGCTCTCCCAGAGATCTCCATCTCAACGCTAAGACCCAGTTTCACTCAATGAACAGCAAGCTACAGTGCTGGGCACCCTATGTCAAACAACTATGAAGACAGGAGCACAACCCCCCCATTAGCAGAGAGGCTGCCTAAAATCATACTAAGGTCACAGACACCCCAAAACACACCACCAGATGCGGTCCTGCCCACCAGAAGGACAAGATCCAGGCTCATCCACCAGAACACAGGCACCAGTCCCCTGCACCAGGAGGGCTACACAACCCACTGAACCAACCTTACCCACTGGGGGCAGACACCAAAAACAATGGGAACTACGAACAGGCAGCCTGCAAAAGGGAGACCCCAAACACAGTAAGTTAAGCAAAATGAGAAGACAGAGAAACACACAGCAGATGAAGGAGCAAGGTAAAAACCCAACAGACAAAACAAATGAAGAGGAAATAGGCAGTCTACCTAAAAAAGAATTCAGAGTAATCATAGTTAAGATGATCCAAAATCTTGGAAATAGAATGGAGAAAATACATGAAATGTTTAACAAGGACCTAGAAGAACTAAACAGCAAACAATCATGAACAAAACAATAAATGAAATTTAAAATTCTCTAGAAGGAATCAATAGCAGAATAACTGAGGCAGAAGAAGGAATAACTGACCTGAAAGATAAAATAGTGGAAATAACTATCGCAGAGCAGAATAAAGAAAAAAGAATGAAAAGAATTGAGGACAGTCTCAGAGACCCCTGGAACATCATTAAATGCACCAACATTCGAATTATAGGGGTCCCAGAAGAAGAAGAGGAAAAGAAAGGGACTGCGAAAATATTTGAAGAGATTATAGTTGAAAACTTCCCTAATATGGGAAAGGAAATAGTCAAGTCCCAGAAGAACATAGAGCCCCATACAGGATAAATCCAAGGAGAAACACACCAAGACACATATTAATCAAACTATCAAAAATTAAATATAAAGAAAAAATATTAAAAGCAGTAAGGGAAAAACAAAAAATAACATACAAGGGAATCTCCATAAGGCTAACAGCTGATCTCTCAGCAGAAACTCTGCAAGCCAGAAGGGAGTGGCAGGACATATTTAAAGTGATGAAAGGGAAGAACCTACAACCAAGATTGCTGTACCCGGCAAGGATCTCATTCAGATTTGACGGAGAAATTAAAACTATTACAGAGATGCAACAGCTAAGAGAATTCAGCACCACCAAACCAGCTTTACAAAAAGTGCTAAAGGAACTTCTCTAGGCAAGAAACACAAGAGAAGGAAAACACCTACAATAACAAACCCAAAATGATCAAGAAAATGGTAATAGGAACATACCTATCGATAACTACGTTAAATGTAAATGGATTAAATGCTCCAAGCAAAAGACATAGACTGGCTGAATGGATACAAAAACAAGACCCATATATATGCTGTCTGCAAGAGACCCACTTCAGATCTAGGGACACATACCAACTGAAAGTGAGGGGATGGAAAAAGATATTCCATGCAAATGGAATTCAAAATACAGCTGGAGGAGCAATTCTCATATCAGACAAAATAGACTTTAAAATAAAGACTATTAAAAGAGACAAAGAAGGACACTACATAATGATCAAGGGATCAATCCAAGAAGAAGCTATAACAATTGCAAATATTTATGCACCCAACATAAGAGCACCTCAATACATAAGGCAAATGCTAACAGCCATAAAAGGGGAAATTGACAGTAACACAACAATAGTAAGGGACTTTAACACCCCACTTTCACCAATGGACAGATCATCCAAAATGAAAATAAATAAGGAAACACGTTTGAAATGACACATTAAACAAGATGGACTTAATTGATATTTATAGGCCATTTCATCCAAAAACAAGAGAATACACTTTCTTCTCAAGTGCTCATGGAACATTCTCCAGGATAGATCATATCTTGGGTCACACATCAAGCCTTGGTAAATTTAAGAAAATTAAAATCGTATCAAGTATCTTTTCTGACCACAACACTATGAGACTAGATATCAATTACAGGAAAAAATCTGTAAAAAATACAAACACATGAAGGCTAAACAATACACTACTTAATGACCAAGAGATCACTGAAGGAATCAAAGAGGAAATCAAAACATACGTAGAAACAAATACAATGAAAACATGACAACGCAAACCCTATGGGATGCAGGAAAAGCAGTTCTAAGATGGAAGTTTATAGCAATACAATCCTACCTCAAGAAACAAGAAGCATCTCAAATAAACAACCTAACCTTACACCTAAAGCAATTAGAGAAAGAAGAACAAAAATCCCCCAAATTTAGTAGAAGGAAAGAAATCATAAAGATCAGATCAGAAATAAATGAAAAAGACATGAAAGAAACAAGAGCAAAGATCAATAAAACTAAAAGCTGGTTCTTTGGGAAGTTAAACAAAATTGATTAACCATTAGCCAGACTCATCAAGAAAAAAAGGGAGAAGATTCAAATCAATAAAATTAGAAATGAAAAAGGAGAAGTAACAAGTGACATTGCAGAAATACAAAGGATCATGAGAGATTACTACAAGCAACTATTTGCCAATAAAATGGACAACCTGAAAGAAATGGACAAATTCTTAGAAAAGCACAACCTTCCGAGAGAGAACCAGGAAGAAATAGAAAATATAAAGAGACAAATCACAAGCACTGAAATTGAGACTGTGATTAAAAATCTTCCAACAAACAAAAGCCCAGGACCAGAAGAATTCACAGGCGAATTCTATCAAACATTTAGAGAAGAGCTAACAGCTATCCTTCTCAAACTCTTCCAAAATACAGCAGAGGGAGGGACACTCCCAAACTCATTCTGCGACACCACCATCACCTTGATACCAAAACCAGATAACGATGTCACAAAGAAAGAAAACTACAGGCCAATATCACTGATGAACATAGATGCAAAAATCCTCAACAAGATACTAGCAAACAGAATCCGACAGCACATTAAAAGAATCACACACCATGATCAAGTGGGATTTGTCCCAGGAATGCAAGGATTCTTCAGTATACGCAAATCAATCAATATGATAAACCATATTAACAAATTGAAGGAGAAAAACCATATGATCATCTCAATAGATGCAGAAAAAGCTTTTGACAAAATTCAACACCCATTTATGATAAAAACCCTCCAGAAAGTAGGTGTGGAGGGAACTTACCTCAACATAATAAAGGCCACATATGACAAACCCACACCCAATATCGTTCTCAATGATGAAAAACAAACCATTTCCTCTAAGATCAGGAACAAGACAAGGTTGTCAATTCTCACAACTACTATTCAGCATAGTTTTGGAAGTTTTAGCCCCGGCAACCAGAGAAGAAAAAGAAATAAAAGGAATCCAAATTGGAAAAGAAGAAGTAACGCTGTCACTGTTTGCAGATGACATGATACTATACATAGAGAATCCTAAAGATGCTACCAGAAAACTACTAGAGCTAATCAATGAATTTGGTAAAGTAGAAGGATACAAAATTAATGCACAGAAATCTCTTGCATTCCTATACACTAATGATGAAAAATCTGAAAGAAAAATTAAGAAACTCTCCCATTTACCATTGCAACAATAACAATAAAATACCTAGGAATAAACCTACCTAAGGAGACAGAAGACCTGTATGCAGAAAACTATAACACACTGATGAAAGAAATTAAAGATGATACAAATAGATGGAGAGATATTCCATGTTCTTGGATTGGAAGAATCAACATTGTGAAAATGACTATATTACCCAAAGCAATCTGCAGATTCAATGCAATCCCTATGAAACTACCAATGGCATTTTTCACAGAACTAGAACAAAAAATTTCACAATTTGGATGGAAACACAAAAGACCCCATATAGCCACAGGAATCTTGAGAAAGAAATATGGAGCTGGAGGAATCAGGTTCCCTGACTTCAGACTATACTACAAAGCTACAGTAGTCAAGACAGTATGGTACTGGCACAAAAACAGAAACATAGATCAATGGAACAGGATAGAAAGCCCAGAGATTAACCCATGCACACATGGTCACCTTATTTTTGATAAAGAGGGCAAGAATATACAATGGAGAAAAGACAGCCACTTCAATAAGTCATGCTGGGAAAAGTGGACAGCTACATGTAAAAGAATGAAATTAGAACACTTCCTAGCACCATACACAAAAATAAACTTAAAATGTATTAAAGACCTAAATGTAAGGCCAGACACTATAATACTCTTAGAGGAAAACATAGGCAGACCACTCTACGACATAAATCACAGCAAGATCCTTTTTGACCCACCTCCTAGAGAAATGGAAATAAAAAGAAAAATAAACAAATGGGACCGAATGAAACTTAAAAGCTTTTACACAGCAAAGGAAAACTTAAACAAGATGAAAAGACAACCCTCAGAATGGTAGCAAATATTTGCAAATGAAGTAACTGGCAAAGGATTAATCTCCAAAATATACAAGCAGCTCATGCAGTGCAATATCAAAAAAAACAAACAACCCAATCCAAAAATGGGCAGAAGACCTAAATAGACAAAGAAGATATACAGATTGCCAACAAACACATGAAAGGATGCTCAACATCCCTAATCATCAGAGAAATGCAAATCAAAACTACAATGAGGTATCACCTCAAACTGGTCAGAATGGCCATCATCAAAAAATCTACAAACAGTAAGTGCTAGATAGGGTGTGGGGAAAAGGGAACCCTCTTGCACTGTTCATGGGAATGTAAATTGATACAGCCACTATGGAGAACAATATGGAGGTTCCTTAAAAAACTAAAATTAGAACTACCATACGATCCAGCAATCCCACTACTGGGCATATACCCTGAGAAAACCATAATTCAAAAAGAGACACGTACCACAATGTTCATTGCAGCACTATTTACAATCGCCAGGACATGGAAGCAACCTAAGTGTCCATCAACACATGAATGGATAAAGAAGATGTGGCCCATATATACAATGGAATATTACTCAGCCATAAAAAGAAACGAAATTGAGTTATTTGTAGCGAGGTGGATGGACCTAGAGTCTGTCATACAGAGTGAAGTAAGTCAGAAAGTGAAAAACAAATACCATATGCTAACACATATATATGGAATCTAAAAAAAAAAAAAGAAAAATGCTTCTGAAGAGCCTAGGGGCACAACAGGAATAAAGATGCAGATGTAGAAAATGGACTTGAGTACACCAGGAGGGGAAAGGGTAAGCTGGGACAAAGTGAGAGAGTGTCATGGACATACATACACTACCAAATGTAAAATTAATAGCTGGTGGGAAGCAGCCACATAGCACAGGGAGATCAGCTCAGTGCTTTGTGACCACCTAGAGGGGTGGGTTAGGGAGGGTGGGAGGGAGACACAAGAGGGAGGAGATATGGGGATATATGTATATGTATAGCTGATTCACTTTGTTTTAAAGCAGAAACTTACACAACATTGTAAAGCAATTTTACTCCAATAAAGATGTTAAAAAAAGAAAACAAAAACAAAAGAAACCTGTCTACTCTCTGATTATGTCTGAACCTAACACTTTACATATGTAATCTTCTGCTGTGGCTAAATGCATTGAAAAGTTGAGAAAACTGGTTTGCTTAAATAGAGGAGAAAACAAGCACACAGAAAATGAGATCTATGTGGCCATGTAACAATTGAAGGAAACAGTATGGAAATAGGAATTTCGATTTTGAATGGCTTTCAGAAAAATAAGCAGTATTTCCATTAACTGACATGCAGATCCTTTCCTTGGATTCTGAGAGATATTTCAACTTGGTATTAATAAATGAACTTAAAAGGAAAAATAAAACCAAACCCTAGCTTAATACTTCTTTTTACCTGTGACCTAAAAAGCAAAACAAAAATAAACTCTTAGTAAAATACTAACCTATCTCAGTAGCAAAGCAACGTTTTTGGTCTCCTATAGAAAACGCCTACAGAAGAAATATTTATACTCAAAGTCCATATAACTTAGCTTTCAGGTAAGAAAACCTACTTGTGATTAGGACACTTCTTGCATGGAATTAGAAAAAGACAAAGAGACCACTCGTCTCATACATTCTTTACCTCCAGAGATATGATTCTAAGGCCCACCTGATACAGGGCATAAGGGAGGGGGGGGGGGTTACTGGTGGAATGAACCCTAGTCCTGCCACTACTTGCCTTGGGTAAAATGAGCAAAGGCTCATTTAATTCTATTATTCATTCTTAGGAGGAATAAATGAGAGAATGCACATGAACACACTTTGCAAAGTGTAAAAAAATAGTAAGAGTTCAGTGTTTAATTAGTTTTTATTATACTACATACTAAAATTTTTCTCCTAAAATGTTTGGGACACTGACAGTTTGCCTCTGAGACTTCCTTTATGTAGGCTTCCCCAAAGTATCTATTTTTACTTCAAAAAGGCTAATAGAGTCTGAAACGTAGACAGATAATCTTGACCTATGAGCTGTTTTGCCTGCCTCATGTATCTTTGCAAATTCGTGTATGGCAGAGTACATGTTGCATTTGAATTCTAAGCTTCAAAGAAAAATCTGTTTCTCTCATCCACATGCTCCTTGGATAACTTCAGAATCTCTCTTGCGCTTTTATCACTAAGACTTGCTAACAGAGAGTTAAAAAGAGGAGGGGGCTCAGGTGTATGGAGGTGATCACAGTAGTTCACAATTTAGACTTCATTTTTGCAATATTTTCTTTTTACCTTAAAACTTGAAAGCCTTTGGATTGTAACCTTTTAATGACAAGGATTGTTTCCTTTATGTCTTCATCCCTCACAACATCTAGTGCAGCATTTTTCACAGTTTACACACCAAATCAATGCTTCCCATATAAATAAATGTAAAAAGGCCAGAGTCAAATTCCTTTTGAGGTTTTGTAATAAACGGCAGCTTCGAGGTAGGAAAGAGTTTCAAAAGAATAAAATTATTTCTTTATAGATTTATACTTAGATGAAACTAATTGTAAGGAGAATATTATTTATGAGGATGGAATGACTGTTATAAGTTGGACGAGTATTTTGAACGCTTCCACATTCATGAGTATTTTTCCTTTATAAAGTAGTGTTACTGATTATAATATAGCAACAATTTGAATAGCATGTATTATGTGTATTCTTAAAAGTGTTTCGTATCTTTTTAACATCTGTGTATTTTGATTTGTATTGTGAGTGTTTTTTTATGTGAGAAAATTATTACAAGCAAATAGCACTTTTAGAACTACCTCAGAGGTTTCACTTTCAGTAGGGTAGCACACAAGATGCTCCAAAGGACCCTTGTACTATAAAACAAATAGATCCTCTACAATACAAAGTTTTAATTGAATTGCTGAGTTTCTAGGAAGGATGATATCTCTAAAGACCATGGGGTGGGGAAGTGCTGAGGAGTGCAAAGCTACTGGCTAAAACCTGGGCATGCAGTAATAATAAACTACAAAATGTGGAACTGAACGAAGAGTAAATCACACTATAAGCTTTGTAGTTTGGAAATAAACCATGGTCAGCGGTTGGTAAACATTGACTAAGACTTCTGGATTAAAATGAATATTGCCCCTAGTGCTTGACTGAAACCTATACAGATTACTCTTGAAAAAAAAAGCAACCTTGATTTAGATTTTCCATTGAATGTGATTAACAAAATCAGGGATCATAATCAAAGATCAAAAACTCTAATCAAAATCTCAATATTTTTTAATATTGAACTTTACAAACTGATTGCACAATTTATATGTAAGAATGAATACAATTCTAAAAAGGCAACTAAAAGTGGGAAGATTTGTCCTACTGGATGCCAAGACTATTATATATAGCTCTATTGTCGCAGACTTGGACAGATTGATTAATGGAACAGAATCTAGAGCTGTGACATAAAAATCCACTTATGTTTAGAAATTTGTTAAATAACAGAGGCAGAAAGCACCTCAGTGGTAAAAAGATACACTTTCCAGACAATAATATGTGATGATTAGTTATCTATATTTTTTTTAAAAAGAGATTGACTCCTTCTTCACACAATAAACGAACATTCAAGTAATATCAATGTCAGATGAATTAAAGAGTTTAAAATAAAAATAAAAACTTGTAAAAATTTAGAACAGTATTGTGGAAAATATTTTTATGACCTCAGAGTAATATACAAGTATATGTTAAATAAGGCATTGAAAGCACAAAGCATTGTAGAAAAGATTGGTAAATTTAACTACATCAAAAATAATATTTTATCACAAGAAATTTTCAGTAAAGAAAGTAAAACCACAAGCCAGAAATTGGGAAAATATATTTGTAATATATATACCAAGAAAGACTTTGTGTTCACATCTTATTAAAAATATGAATTCATGAGAAAAATAAAAACAACCCAGTAGAAAACTGGACCAAAATAAGGTGGAAATTTACAAAAGAAGAAACACTAAAGACCCATAAATATATTACAAATTGGTCAAAAATGAGCAATAATTTTGTACCCACCAAATTGGAAAAAATAAAATTTGATGATCTCAGGTGATAATGATGTGTATCAATGGAAAATCTTACACATCATTTGTGAAAGTATGAATTGATCTGGCAACTCAGGAAAACGATCTTACAAATTTATATATTAACATACTGAAACAAAACAAAAGCCTCTTAATAATAATAGCTATGAACAACAAAATTTGAAAATAAATTGTGATGTATTCACACAATGCAAAATTATTCTGTAGTTCAAATAAACTAACTCTAGGTAAATATAACGTGAAAGAATCTTAGAAATGTAATATTGATTGAACAAAAAGTTGTGAAAGACTGCACACTTTTTATTTTGTCCAGAAAAAAAACTTAATGCTATTGTTTTTAAGATTATAAACATGTGATCTATCCCTCTTTGGGAAATGGAAAATGGTGAATATGAAACTCAAGATGGTGGTTACTTCAAGGAGTGAAGTAGGGTGATGTAATACCAAAGGATCACATGAGTATATGAAATATGTTCTAATTCTTAAACTAGAGAATGGGGTCAGGGTTATTCAATTTAATATAATGCTTCATACTATTGCACATATAAAATACTATGGACTGAATCATTAAACAAAGAAATATCATAGTCAAATAAATATGTTCTCAAAATCTCTGAAACTATTCCATCATAGTTATAGAAGCTGTCTTAATTGCAGTGAAGTAGTAATTCAATATTAAATGGAGAATTATAATTGAAGTTATTGTTAGCTTTTCCATGTGCCATTCAAATATTTCACCATTTTTTTAAGAAAGCACATCTCCCCTGTTTATCAGGATCATCTTGTTTGTTAAACTTCAACCATTATGGGAAAATAAAGTTTTCCAGGAAAATGTAAAAAAGGTAGAGATTCATTTCCATTGCTCTTTCTCTCTTATTATCATTTGACCAGATGAGCCCTTAATATTAACGTAAGAAGTGCACAATTTTTTATCATATTTATGTTTTTATAGAACTCTTTATTCAAAAGCCCAGAGAAGCACAGTATTTTATTAACATGCATAAAATCTAATTATATGCAGATAAGTGACAGTTTAAATGCAAATCATTATTTTAACCTACATAAACATACAAAATAATAGTTAATTTATTATTTTAAAAATATAGAATTAGTTTTTCGTAACAGAAAATACAGTATTTTAAGGATAACTATACAGCCCAATATCCTAGGACAGTCTCACTTTATATCCATCATCCTGGTTTAATTATTAATAGAGTCCTTATTTAAGTAATAAATAACATGGTTGCAATAGATATGTTTATTGAAAAACCACAACATTTTTTGCTACATTTTAGAAAGATGAAAGTTTAAGGGAAATGGCATAGTAAGCCTGATCCTTCATGTAAGTTATATATTTACCCAAACTTAGAAATGTCAAAGGGAACTTTTTAAAAAGTCTAAAAAAATCACATACTTATATACATTTTTTGCTTGAGGAAACTATGTAAACATACATTTCATTGTGTAGCAAATGCACTTAAGAGTCAAGAGACCAGGCAGGCTCTATCACAAACTTCTTTTAAGGGCAAAGCGTTTTATCTTCACCTTCCCAGAGCTCTATTTCCACATCTATATACAGAGATTTTAGACCAGATGACTTCATTGGCCTATCTGGATCTAAATTTTAAGGATTCTATATCATCAAGTATAACACAGGTTAAAGCTTATGTGTTCGTCATAAATAGTCATACGTACTTCATTCTCAATTCCACATTTTCTAAGTGATTCTCTCATGTAAAAAGATTATTAGAATATTTTCCAGTGAAGTTGTCATTCTGAATTCTAGTCATTGAGATTTTTTTTTTTAAGTGGGAAACTCACTGTCAGGAAAAAGAAAAGATTTTCCTGTAAACCCTTTTACCTGTACATCTGCCCTGAACCAAAGCCACACCGTGTCTGTCTTCTCACCTGGTAGCCTATGGGCAATTCAGAGTTATTTTCACTGTAAGAGATTTGTCACGCTGATACTATGAAAAGATAGAAAAGGGAATGATTGCCTTATTGTTGCTGCCCCTCAAACATTTTGTTTTTTACTTTAGCAGTTTCAGTGTGGCTGAAATATCTCCCAAAAGGCACCGAAGTGACCTTAACCCAGCAAGTCAAGATTCTGTACTTTATGGCATGCTGTTTTGTTCTGCTCCAGAGGAAGTCACTGTCAGGCCAGGTTGTTGGAATTTGCTGTCCTGCAGGGACTTGTACTGCTATAGATATGGAGCAGCTTTATTCTCAAATTTGAACATTTCCTAATCATTTAAGCTTCTGTGCAGTAAAGTGATACTTGAGAAAGAAATCACTTCTTGATATTTGGGTGTAAATTTTCATCTGCAAAATAATATTGAAAGCTTAATAAGAAAATATGAGATACAGGTAAAGCAATTGATGATTCAGTCCATTTCAAACATCCTTCCTGGGATTTTCCTGGGGTGTGTATTCATCTAACTGTACTGTTTTGTTGTGTGTTTTTTTTTTAACCATTTGGAGGGTCAGAACAAGGGGAAAACTTAAAAATTTCCCCAAATGACTGCTCCAAGAGAAGCACACACATATGTCTTCATCTTCAATGAACTGTACTGCTTTGACATTTCATATTCAAACCATGATTTGAATAGAATTAAACTGAAGGTTTTGTCCATTCTTGAGTCTGAGCCAGACTGGATAAAATATTCATTTCTAGTATCTGAACTCATGCCATTGTCCTAAGCTTTCCCCAGTGGAGTTGAAGTCTCCTTCCCTCCCATCTTCCAACATCTATTAGGTTGATGGCTGTCTATTGAGTCAATTAATGTTCAGGGGAAGTGAAAAATACTACAGCTTTAAGCAAAGGGTTTTATTCCATGTTATCTACCTATAATTATGGCAAAAAAGAATTAAAAAAGTAAGATACAGTAGAGAAATGCACCTAATATGAGAGAAAGCTTTCGTATTTACATATGTTTTAGAATAGGAGGACCTTCAAGATGGCAGAGGAGTAAGACGTGGAGATCACCTTCTTACCCACAAATACATCAAAAACACATCTACATGTGGAACAACTCCTACAGAACACCTACTGAACGCTGACAGAAGACCTCAGACTTCCCAAAAGGCAAGAAACTCCTCACGTACCTGGCCGTGTGGCTGACAGGGTCCTGGTGCTCCAGCCAGGTGTCAGGCCTGAGCCTCTGAGGTGGGAGAGCCGAGTTCAGGACATTGGACCACCAGAGACCTCCCGACCACAAGTAATATCAATCAGCGAGACCTCTTCCAGAGATCTCCATCTAAATGCTGAGACCCAGCTCCACTCAATGACCAGCAAGCTCCAGTGCTGGACACCCCATGCCAAACAACTAGAAACACAGGAACACAACCTCTCCAATTAGCAGAGACTCTGCCTAAAATCATAATTAGTTCATAGGCACCCCAAAACACACCACTGGACGTGGTCAGGCCCACCAGAAAGACAACATCCAGCCTCACGCACCAGAACACAGGCACTAGTCCCCTCCACCAGGAAGCCTACACAACCCACTGAACCAACCTTACCCACAGGGGCAGACACCAAAAACAACGGGAACTACGAACCGGCAGCCTGCGAAAAGGAGACCCCAAACACAGTAAGTTAAGCAAAATGAGAAGACAAAGAAACACACAGCAGTTGAAGGAGCAAGGTAAAAACCCACCAGACCTAACAAATGAAGAGGAAATAGGCAGTCTACCTGAAAAAGAAATCAGAATAATGATAGTAAAGATGATCCAAACTCTTGGAAATAGAATGGAGAAAATACAAGAAACGTTTAACAAGGACCTAGAAGAACTAAAGAGCAAACAATCATGAACAACACAATAAATGAAATGAAAAACTCTCTAGGGCTTCCCTGGTGGCGCAGTGGTTGAGAGTCTGCCTGCCAATGCAGGGCACACGGGTTCGAGCCTTGGTCTGGGAGGATCCCACATGCCGCGGAGCAACTAGGCCCGTGAGCCACAATTACTGAACCTGCGCGTCTGGAGCCTGTGCTCCGCAACAAGAGAAGCCACGATAGTGAGAGGCCTGCGCACCGCGATGAAGAGTGGCCCCCACTTGCTGCAACTACAGAAAGCCCTCGCACAGAAACGAAGACCCAACACAGCCATAAATAAAAAATAAATAAATAAAATTAAAAAAAAAAAACTCTCTAGAAGGGATCAATAGCAGAATAACTGAGGCAGAAGAAGGGATAAGTGACCTGAAAGATAAAATAGTGGAACTAACTACTGCAGAGCAGAATAAAGAAAAAAAAAAAAAGAAAAGAATTGAGGACAGTCTCAGAGACCTCAGCAACTGAAAAAGGATTAATCTCCAAAATATACAAGCAGCTCATGCAGTGCAATATTAAAAAAACAAGCAACCCAATCCAAAAATGGGCAGAAGACCTAAATAGACAAAGAAGACATACAGATTGCCAACAAACACATGAAAGGATGTTCAACATCATTAATCATTAGAGAAATGCAAATCAAAACTACAATGTGGTATCACCTCAAACCAGTCAGAATGGCCATCATCAAAAAATCTACAAACAATAAATGCTAGAGGGGGTGTGGAGTAAAGGGAACCCTCTTGCACTGTTGGTGGGAATGTAAATTGATACAGCCACTGGGGAAAACAGTATTTAGGTTCCTTAAAAAACTAAAAATAGAACTACCATACGACCCAGCAATCCCACTACTGGGCATATTCCCTGAGAAAACCATAATTCAAAAAGAGTCATGTACCACAATGTTCATTGCAGCTCTATTTACAATAGCCAGGACTTGGAAGCAATGTAAGTGTCCATGGACAGATGAATGGTTAAAGAAGCTGTGGCACATAAATACAACGGAATATTACTCAGCCATAAAAAGAAACGAAATGGAGTTATTTGTAGTGAGGTGGATGGACCTAGAGTCTGTCATACAGAGTGAAGTAACTCAGAGCAAGAAAAACGAATACCATATGCTAACACATATTTATGGAATCTAAAAAAAAAAAAAAGGTTGTGAAGAAGGTTGGGGCAGGACAGGAATAAAGATGCAGACAAAGAGAATGGACTTGAGGACACTGGGAGGGGAAAGGGTAACCTGGGACGAAGTGAGAGAGTGGCATTGACATATATACACTACCAAATGTAAAATAGATAGCTAGTGGGAAGCAGCCGCATAGCGCAGGGAGATCAGCTCCGTGCTTTGTGACCATCTAGAGGGGTGGGATAGGGAGGATGGGAGGGAGACGCAAGAGGGAGGGGATATGAGGATATATGTATATATATATATACATATAGTTGATTCACTTTTTTATACAGCAGAAACTAACACAACATTGTAAAGCACTTATACTCCAATAAAGATGTTAAAAAAAGAAAAAGAATAAAATGGACTATTACATTTAGAAGTCACCAGCTAGTACCTTAAACATAAGTCAATTTCAATAATCTGGATAATTTGTATAAGAACAAATTATTTCTATAGTTGCACAAATAGACAATAATGTCTTGTGGATAACTCAAAGTAGCGAATAAGATGAGAGAGGCAAAAAATGTATATATATATACATATATATTTGTATATAAATGGTTATTATATATATATTTCAATTCCTCTGCATTCTTCTCTTATCCAGGAATATAAATATTTGCTGTCTTGTTTATTTGAGGTTGGTATCCCTATAAGTAATTAAATCTCTATGAGCAGCGTTGACAAAGAAGAATTCTGGCAATCTTTAATTCACTGAATTTTTGTAAGATTGGTTTCTTTATTTTGCTCACACCTTCTGAGAGCAGAACGTGGTGATGTTTGCAACCTCATCTCTAAGAAATATTTCCTTTTTTGAAATAAATGGCTCTTCCTTTTAATGCATATTTGGATCATCTCTGCTTTTTCAAGTTGCCAAAATTATGACACCTTTTTTTTAAAAAAAATATGGACTTTGGCGAAGTCATAACATTGGCTAACACAAGTTATTGTGGAACCTGGTATCATCAGTTCTTCATATGCTGAAATTCTATTGTGTCACTGTGATCATTATGCTGTGGACAGACAACTTCTGAGATGTCATGTACGATTATCACAATATTGTTATGTAAACCTTACAGTGACACTAATAGAAATGTTTATTCTAAGAAAGGCAAGAAACAGGCTTAAAATAATATAGATTTTCCATGATTGTATCTCAGAATGCTAGCAACTTTCAAATGACTATGACTTGCACATAGTAGTCACTCTTTTCATATTCCATAAAACAGGGTTCTAGGCATTTTCTCGCCATTTTATCCTAAGCACTTAAGTAGAACTTTTCCTTCTAAAACACACAAAGCTAATGATTGGGTATTTTAACACTTTCTATTTTCCAATATTCCTCCTTCTAATTTCAATATTATCTAATCTACTTGAAAATAGCACTTTTCCCTAATGATGATATTCTGTTCCTAGTGGGAGAGAATGATTTTTTTTAACACCTCCTTGTTCTGTGCTACGTGTGTCACTATGGCTTTGCCTTGGTTTCTCTGAGTGTAATCAGTAGTATTCAAAATCTTTTTCCTAGGATGTAAAAGATTGTCTAAGGACAATTTAAAAATAGTTGATGCTATGTAAAGATAGTTCTGCATAGAATGTACCTTGGAATATATCCAGATACCATTATTTAACATTACATTATGATAATTAGTACATAAAAGTAATGCTGAAATTTGCTCTAAGTAAAGCAGAATTTCAAATAAAACTATTCATGGATTTCCCCCCAACATCCCCCCTATATCCCACCTCTCATCTCCATCTCCTGCCCAATTGTTGAATAGCAAATACATAATTTCTTATGCAGAACCCATTTTTAAGATACGGTCTGCTATGCTCCTAGCCCCACTACAACAACCTGCTCTTTCAAGTCTTTTGTTCAACTTTTCTGTTTGTTGATTCTCTGCTTTTCTGTTCGTTGATGTGTATTCTGAGCATAAGCTCAGAATTACCTAGATCCAAAATGAGGTACACAAATTTTCAAGAGGTTAACTTTAACCTGTGCTGTGTTGCTTTAAAGATTAACAGCACTGTGTCAGAATCATGGGGTCCAGAGCTTCTTACAGGTTCTAATAGCTGCCTTACAAAAAGAGATCAATACCATATATACATATATACACATTTTGAGATATGGAAAAAATTCCCACATTTGTTTACCCTAGTAACAAAATGATTTTTTCCTAACTTTCTTCATGTGTATGCATATTTTTAGATAGATACAATTTTGTATTCTACAGCATTTGTATCTTTATATTAAATAAAGATATTTAATATATTAAAGTATTAAAGATACGTATTCTGATATGCATATATATTTTTATATTTAAGTACAGATATATATCAATGTATACTAAAGGTGCACACACACAAATACATATATCTGTATGTATGTTTTGTTTTTTTGTTTTGATGGGCAAACCATTGTCACTATTATTTAATATTGCTTCATATTCAGTTTCATGCCTAAGTACGTTGTACCCAATATGCAGTATAATGTATATAAAATACATTTAATTCAAAAATCTGTCAAAATAAATATATTAATCCAAAAATTATTTTCTTCATACAGATTTTACTCTTTAGGAAACTTTGATGTGATATGGTACAATACCCCCTCAACTTTACTCATGTTTACCTCAGTGTATTTGTAGCAATTTGGAAGATTCTGCCTATGTACTCAGAGACAACTTGCTTATCTTTGTAGGATAAACAGGGATATTAATGGGGAAACATTTGACACCTCTTATTGATATTCCCTAAGGCAACCAAAGGTAAAGTTCAAACCATCAGCATGATGTTTTCCAACCAGGGAAGCATGATTCATGTCACAAAATCTGTTAACAAAATCCTCTACACAATATGAAAAACTGCTTTACTCAGCAGATCAGTGTGTTTTTTTAATATAAAAATATGTCACTGTTGTCTTACATCAACAAAGATGTGTGCTAAAAGCTTAAGTGACATGTCTGATAAAAGAAGATATGCCAGATATTATCCCCAATTTTATTTTCACCCCAAATATTTCTGTGCGCTACAGAGGCTCTTCTGCCCTTAAATCTGTAAGAAACGTTATTATCAGTGTTGCAATGCAAGTGTGATTCACATAAGGGGAAAGATAAAGAAAAAAATATGGCATTTTGTCAAAAAGTGTCAGGAAAAAATATTTTAAAGAAAATACCACACCGTATTTATTTAGCTTATCGTTGGTCACAATGTTTTTAGAGAGTTAAGACAAAGAAATATAGCAAACAAAATTACAAAAATTTTATTTTGGAAGTGTCATACATAAATTAACATATGCATGTATATGTGTATATAGATATGGATATCTGTTACCTTCTTTCCCTCAAAAAGTAAAATCATGACCATCATAAAACATAACATGATATGTTTGAACATTTTATTCAGCTAATTAATTAAGAAAGCAATAAGAAACTAAGATTGGTTCAAAGGATCATTTAAAGAACAACTATATAGTTTTTCTGTATAGTTGAATGCTATATAGTTAGTCAGGAATGCTGATATTAATATTTTAATACATCTAAACTGGTTTATACCCTGTAGGACAATAAGATATAATATTTTGGGTTATATTTTTTAAAGGACAAACATCAATTGTATCTCTATGGATAAAATATATTTTCATTTCAGTGGACAATAATAATTGACATTACTCTCCATTTTCTACAGCTTAATTTCCTGAGCTCTAAAATAGCCTTATCAATGGAAACAAAAACATAGATGACCACCCTTGTAGATACATCAGATTATTCCTGGAAGGTTTCCTAGATAATGACCAGCACTTAACTGAAAATACTGTACACTCTTTTGACTATTTCCCAGTTTTGAAAATTATAACTGAATGCAAGAGTGACATTAACACCCACATTATAGGCTTTTCAAGTAATTGAAGAAAAAATTTACTGTGAGTTTTTAAAATGCTCCTCACTCATGGTATGTGCAATGTCTCTCAGATCAGTAACATATCACAAAGCTCCAGTGTAGTGAAAGCTGTGCTGTAATTCAGGAAACTTCTTTTTGAAATTGAGCTTTTATAATAATTTTACACTGTGACAACTGTTAAGGGAATTGTCTTTTCTTTTTCTTTCATGTAAGAACAATAATATTAAGACTGTCATTGGGGAAGAAGAGAGAAGGAAATATAATTTATATAGGATTTTATTTAATTTATTGCTCTAAATACAGTGCATGTATCTAATAAATTTATTGTAATTATATTGATTATATGCATTTCCTGAAATTATAAAAGTAACTGGCAGAGGGAAAAAAGGAACTATGCAATGATTTAATCATAAATGGTTCAGATTGTAAGTATACATACACATGAGGAACTAATCTAGGTGAATATCAATAGTGAAAAAAAAAGATTTTCCTTTCACAGAACTTAATTTTGATGAATCAGTAAGCAGACTCAAAACTCAATAATTAAGTTTAGATATTTACATCTTGGAAGAAAAATAAAAAGAAGTTAAATGAGAAGCAGCTGTTATTTTAGATAAGAAAGTGAGTAAAGGCCTCTCTGAGGAGGTGGCAGTTAAGCAGAAATTTAAATTGAGTGAACAGGTAATAGAGATATCTGTGGGAATACTAACCAAAATACACTGGGGCAGGATTGTGTTTGGATTCTTTCAAGAAAAAAGGAAGCTATGTGACTGGCAAAAGTGTAAGCTAAGGAAATCTATAGGAGATGAATTTGGAAAAGATGCTTAGGGCCAGATTAGGTAAATTTTGGTAGGCCATTTGCAGCTACATGGATGGACCTAGAGATTGCCATACTGAGTGAAGTCAGACAGAGAAAGACAAATATCATATGATATCACTTCTATGTGGAATCTAAAAAAAATGATACAAATGAACTTACTTACAAAACAGAAATGGAGTCACAGATGTAGAAAACAAATATATGGTTACCAAGGGGGAAAGGGGGAGGATAAATTGGGAGATTGGGATTAACATATACACACTACTATATATGTAAAATAAATAACAAATAAGAACCTACTGTATAGCATGGGGAACTCTACTCAATACTCCACAAATGACCTATATGGGAAAAGAGTTTTAAAAAGAGTGGATATATATATGTATAACTGATCACTTTGCTGTACAGCAGAAACTAACACAACATTGTGAATCAACTATGCTCCAATAAAAAATCAATTTAAAAAAAAGAAAAAATTTTGGTAGACCAATCCCAGATTATGGGATCTATTCTAAATGCTGTAGAATGATGAAAAGTTTTCCATCTGGAAAGTCAGATCATGTGATTTGCTTTTTTGAAAAAAAAAATGGTAGAAAGGAAACCAGTGGGAGGCTAATGCTGCAATTCAGGGTACAGATAACAGTTGCTTGAGTTAGGGAATAATGGTACTCACGGTGGGAAGTTGTCAGAATCTGAATATTTGAATGGCATGGAAGTGCCAGGAGATATGTTGATGGATTAGATTTTGGGTGTAAAAGAAAGAAAGAGTTCAAGAAAGGCTTACGGTTCTTGTGAGAGCATTGAAGTGAATGGTGCTAAAGAAACCTGACCAAAAAAAATGTGTGTGGGGTTAGAGTCAGGCATTCCATTGTGGACGGTTAGGTTTGAGATGCCTACTAAGCATCTAAATTGGGATGATGATTATGTAGTTAGACATAGTAACCTGGAGTTTAAAACCATAAAACTGATGGTGATGTAGGGAGATGTGGTGAGAGGAATGAGCCCTTAGTACAGATTTAGAAGTTGAGAAAATGAAGAGGACCTCGCTCTGGGGCTTGAACAAATGTGGCAGTGAGGCCAAAGGAAAATAAGACAGTCAAGGAGTAGGGATGAACAATTGAATCAAAGAGAGATGATTACTTGATTTTGGATTTGGAAATGTGGAAAACTTGACAAGAGAGGTTTTGTGGAATGGTTGAAGACAAATACCTGACTACAGTAGGTTTAAGTAGGAATATATAAAAGAAAGTAAGTTCAGTTTCTGCTGTTCAGAAGCAAATGCTTCTTAGAACTGAATGGCATGGAGAATATATTAGCAGTAAAGAGAGAGAATGAAAACACAAAGAGATTTTAGAAGTTTCAGTGCAGTTTTAGACTTCACTAGCCTTGGATAGAGTAAAATAAGCCATATTTTGAGTTCTCGTATGTCTATCTGACACATAATTCCTGGTGTCTATAAGTCATTCTCCTCTGTAGGAGACCTTCTATTGTTATTTTTTTTTCTTGGACTCTATTTTCAGGTAAGGGGTCCATTTTCTTTCTCTAATTTCAAGGCATTTTCCCATGTTCTTTGTATCTAGAATCTAGGGTACTGAAACTATATGGTTGGAAATTTTCTTCTTATTTATTAGTTCTATTCAGATTCTACATATACTTAACAACCTGCAACGGTATAACTAAGATTAACAATATACATTGATATGCAGAGTAGTATCCTTTTTGTTGTCTAGAAGCTCACTAATTCAAAATTATAAATTGTATGACCTTGACAAAACACATGGCACATTGCAGTGTTTTTCTTAAAACAAAAAATGACTTGAAATAGATACGTCTAGGAAAACTCAAACTGCTAACAGATGAAAAATTTGCTGAAATTCTGGACATAACAGAAAGAGAAAAAACAAACACAATATTTGACAGATTACTCGTGAAATCTCAGCAGGTCATCTTTCTCTGAAGGAACTTCTTTACTTCTTTTCATCAGTTTATTTCATAATCATTAGTTTTGGACATCAAAGCAATATTTTTACACAAATTTTGTTTTTTAATGGGATTCTATTGCAAAGAATATTGACATTTGACATATAAGGGCATTTTCTCTCAAATTTCCATCACATTGCAATTAGTGGAGCCAAGCCACATGGTGTGCCAGTAGCCAGGGTCAGAGAAACACAAGGTTAATGTACAGTTCTTTGTTGATTGAAAAGCTGTACGAACTGAATGAAAGAGGATGTGAAATGATGGAAGAGGAAAGATGCCATAAGAATTTTTTTCTCCACCTTCTGCTTCTCATATTGTTTCTTTGAAAACAAACAAACAGACCTGGAATTCTTGTCTCATATATTTGCCTGCAATTATAAGGGGACTTTGAGTCTATCTGGTTATATTTCTGATTATATTTAATTCACTATTGCCTGTGTTGTAATCAATAATGATGGTTTCATTGTTTCTTTTTAGAGTAAAAATGACCAACAGGAAGGCTACAGACAAACCTATTGAGTTAAACAACTAGCATATTATTTTTCATTTTGATTGAATAAATATAATTTTTAAGACTATTTTCATTAGAGCAGTTTTAGGTTTACAATAAAACTGAGAGGAAGGTACAGAGATTTCTCAGGTATTGCTGCCCACACACATGCATAGCCTTCCCTGTATCAACATTACTCACAATGGTACATTTTCTACCAAGGATTGATACATCGTAATCACCCGAAGTCCATAGTTTATACATTGGGTTTACTATTGGTGTTATGCATTCTATGAGTTTGGAAAAAAGTGTAATGACACATATTCATCCTTATAATATCATATAGAATATTTTCACTGCCCTAAAATTTCTCTTTGCTCTGCCTATTCTTCTCTCACCCCATTCCTAACAACTATTTATCTTTTTACTGTCTCAATAATTTTGCTTTTTCCAGAATGTCATATAGTTTGAATCATACATTATGAAGCCTTCTCAGATAGGCTTCTTTCACTTGGTAATATGCATTTATGATTCCTCCATGTCTTTTCATGGCTTGATAGCTCATTTCTTTTCAGCATTGAATAATATTCCATTGTCTGGATGCATTACAGTTTATTTATCCATTCACTCACTGAAAGACATCTTGGTTACTTCCAAGTTTCAGCAATTATGATAAAACAGCTATAAACATGTGTTGGCACATTTTTGTGTGGATATAAGTTTTCAACTCCTTTGAGTAAATAATACAGAGTGTGATTGCTGAATCGTATGGTAAGAATATGTTTAGTTTTGTAGGAAGCTAGCAAACTGTCTTCCAAAGTGGCTGTACCATTTTGCATTCCCACCAGCAATGAATGAGAGTTCCTGTTGCTCCACATCCTCGCCACCTTTTGGAGTTGTCAGTGTTTTGGGTTTTGGCCATTCTAATAGTTATGTAGTGGTATCTCATTTTAGTTTGTATTGCCATGATGACATATGATGTAGAGCATCTTTTCATATGCTTATCTACCATCTATATACCTTTGGTGGGGTGTCTGTTAAACTCTTCGGTTGATTGGTTGTATTCATATTGTTGAGTTTTAAGAATTCTTTGTGTATGTTGGATAACAGTCCTTTATCAGATGTGTCTTTTGCAAATATTTTCTCCCAGTATGTGATTTTCTTTCTAATACTCTTGATATTGTCTTTTTGCAGAGCAAAAGATTTACATTTTAATAAAGTTCAGCTTATCAATTATTTCTTTCATAGATCGTGTCTTTGATGTTGTATCTAAAAAGGCATTACCATACCCAAGGTAATCTAGGTTTTCTCTTGTTATCTTCTAGGAATTTTATATTTTGCATTTTACATTTAGGTCTATGTTTCATTTTGGGTAAATTTTTGTAAAAGGTGTGTCTAGAGTTGTTGTTGTTGTTTTTTTAAACATGTGAATGTCCAGTTGTTCCAGCATCATTTGTTGAAAAGATTATCTTTGTTCCAACATACTGCCTTTATTCTTTTTCAAGGATCATTTGACTACGTTTAGAAGGCTCTATTTCTGGGCTCTCTATTATGTTCTATTGATCTATTTGTCTATTCTTTCACCAATACCACACTGTCTTGATAACTGTAGCTTTACTAAATATAACTTTTCATACCTAGTTTAATGTTCAGAAACACTTTTTTAAAATGCCCCAATAGGCAGTTGAGGATACATTTTCATTTTTAATTTGTTTTCAATTTAATATGTAAGGGACACTATCAACAATTATTATCTTAAAATAATCTACTATAATACTACATGTTGTACAATAATAAATAAATATATTTGTCTGAGGAGAATATGTGTTTGTTCCAGAATATGTGAAAAATTTGGCAATAATGTAACATGATTTAACATTAGAAATAATGTACTCAAAGTTACTTGCTACTTATTTACATACTCAGTTGTTAGTGTTATAGTTTAAATGTTTAGATTATTTAAAAGCATTTCTTAACTTACATCCTAACTTTTCAAACACTGAAATTATAGTTATACCATATAATTGTTTTTATTGTCTATAAATTGCTGAGATGAGTTAAATCCTAGAACTCGTCTAAAAGCATAACATTATCATGTTAAATTTTCAAATGCACATTAATTATTTATAAGCTCATACTCTTCTAAACCTTTGTCCAACATGGCTTATAGAACCCCAAGGGAACAAGCTTTACCAATAAAAGATACTCTTGACCATCTAATAACTTAATTATAGTTTTATTTTAAAACAACTAAATGATAACGGATAAAATGTTTGAAGATTCCTTTGACTTATAAGCCATTAAAAAAAGTGTTGAATTGGTGATAGTATATTGTATGAGCCTTTATAAACATTAATTTGAAATGTCATTTAATGAGAATGTACCAATTATTTAATATTATGATGATAATTTTTTGTCATTTATAAGATGTCTTCAATGTAGTTTATTTTATTCCCTGGAGTAGTGTCTAACCGATGGTGACTAATTCTATAATCCTTCATGTTTCCAAAAGGTTGAGTAATCTTTTATTATGAAACAGCAGTAGTTTCAAGGTGGTTAACTACAGTCCATAATACTGTGTCCATAGAATTCGTCCATTAGACAAAAGTTTATTCTTTAACCTTCCTTCCTTTCTTCCTTCCTCTCTCTTCCTCTTTTCCTCCCTCTTTCCTCTTATCCCCACCCTTTTTTCTTTCATTATGTTTTGCTTCATGTTATTGTTTAGTATTATCAGACAGTACCTTTGATTATTTTGCTATTAACATGTTTCTAATGAACTTTTTGGGGTGAATTTAATTATCATGAAAAAAGGAATAAATTTATTAATTTAATTTGGGAAATAATTTAATTCAAAATATTTTAGATATTAGATTTATTATTTTATCCCTTTAGGGGGAAAAGTATTCAGTATTAACCATGCATACCAAAAAAAAAAAAAAAAAAAGGGCTTTAGAGCAGAGAAATAAATGAAATACAGATCTAGAGTAGACATTTGGAAAGCCTTTCATTATATCATGTTTGTTTAGATTATGGGGTAATTAATTAATTTTAGAGTTGGCTTTATAAAGCTAACTTACAAAAGATGATATTGTTCATTTTAATCTCTTGAAATCATTGGACTGTTTCATTCACAGCTTGAACAATTAGCTAAAATGGAGACTAAGGAATAAGGATTAGAGACAATTTGTGTTAATCAAAATTTTGGGAGAATATCTTAAAAATATTTTACAATACAAATAAAGCTATCATTTAGGCTTTATCATTTGCAACTACTTCTTAGACTAAAATATTTTATTCTTTACTTATTATCAAGTGAGTTAATGTGTTAAGCTACTCATTCTCTTTATATTTGTCTGTTTAGTGGACTCAATATTGAAAAAGTACTCTGTGTAGAATTTTATTGAAACCAATATAAATATTCCAAATATTTGAAGTTTGGACTGACTGCTTTTTACCCACCAAGATTCATAGTTGAGATCACAGCAAAACTTTGATTATAGGACACAGTAATTTTATAGCCCCTAATTAAAATTAAGCCATTTCATCACATGATATGCGTAGCAAAAAAAAAAAAAAAAAAGATTATACATCATTTATTGTTAAGTACTATGATCTGGGATGTGATTTTTCTCTCGTTTCATCCATCATTTTGAGCATGAATAAATAGGATGAAGGTTTTACAAAACAAGAGCTCTCTATTATTTATAATGCATTTCAAGAAAATTATAAATTATCTGGTAAATTACTTATCTCTGTTTCATTATGTTTTTTATGGAGTTTTACCTTGTTCTTTCATAATTCTCTGTTTTCTGATTTTTTTTGACTGACTTTGTTTGAATGAAATTAGCCAAAACTGTTACCTTGTGTAGGAGGGTCCCTATGCAGTCTGTGTGTGGATAGTGGTTTTCTCAGGTGGGCTGGAGCTGAAGTGAGCACAGCCCGGGGCTTTTTGCAGAATGTGCCCAGGTTGTCCCCTTGGAGTGCTTGGAGCGGGTGGGGATGGAACTGGAGGGGTTGGAGCCAGAGCTTAGCCCGGTGGGGACTTCTCCTGGGGCATGTTGGCAGCTGCTTCCCGGAGTGGTGGGGCTGGAGCCAGAGGGACGACAACTGGAGCCCAGCACTGGCCAGGGCTTCTCCCAACGTACACTGGTAGCAGCTGCCTTGAAGGTGGGTGGGGTGAAGCCAGAGACAGGTGTGGGGTGAAGCTTTTCCTAGGGCCTGGAGGGCTGCCTCCTTGCTCGGGGGAGGTGGAGTTGGAGCTGGAGCCTGGTAAAGGCTGAAGGCTCCTGGGGCCAGTCTTGGCTAGAGCACCAGGGGCTTTTCAATCTGCTGTCTCTGTGCTGGGACTTGCAGGACGTATATTTGTGCATGTGCCCTTTAAGAGTAGAGACTCAGTTTCCTACAAGCCCTTCCGTTCTCCAGGTCCTAAGCGCTGCTGGTTTTCAAAACCGGTTAAGGGAATTCACCTTCACAGTGCTGGATGCCAGGTGCCCAATGTGGGGCTCGAACGTCTCACTTCTTAGGGAGGACCTCTGAGTTTGTGATTTCCCGTCCTCTTTTGGGTTGCCCGCTGGGGTTGTGGGTCCTGACTAGATTGCTTCTCTTCCCCTCCTACCCGTCTGGGTGTGTTATTGTCTTTATACCCTCAGTTGTAGAAGAGCCATTCTGCTAATCTTTAGATCGTTCTGAGTGAGAGTTATCCTGTATGTTGTAGTTTTTTTTTTTTTTTTTTTTTTTTTTTTTTTTAATGTTTAAGGTTTGAGGTTTTTGTTTTTTAATTTTATTTATTTATTTATTTATTTATGGCTGTGTTGGGTCTTCGTTTCTGTGCGAGGGCTTTCTCTAGTTGCGGCAAGCGGGGGCCACTCTTCATCGCAGTGCGCGGGCCTCTCACTCTCGCGGCCTCTCTTGTTGCGGAGCACAGGCTCCAGACGCGCAGGCTCAGTAATTGTGGTTCACGGGCCCAGTTGCTCCGCGGCATGTGGGATCTTTCCAGACCAGGGCTCGAACCTGTGTCCCCTGCATTGTCAGGCAGATTCTCAACCACTGCGCCACCAGGGAAGCCCTATGTTGTAGGTTTTGCACGTTCATGGGAGCATGTGAGCTCTGGGTCTTCCTACTACACAGCCTTGATCCTGCCTCTCTATCATGACACTGAGAAGTATTCTGACGAGTCAACTAAGCTAAAAGAGAACCTTACATTTAATACATAACAATTGATTCAATTATATGTGTTAACTTGCTGTTTTCTAAAGTCTTCCATTGTTTATCCTTCTTTAACCTATGAACTGATCAAAATATTTATGCAAACCTCTGACATCAACTCTTTCAAATTATTTCCATAATTTTTTATAATGTGGTTTTTAATTACCTCTTTTTCTTCATTAATTCACTAGACCATTAAATATCTCAAAAGTTTCTTCCAGTTATAAAACAAAGGAGTCCTGGAGATGTAATGTACAGTATGGTGACTGTTGTAAAAAAAATTAATAATCTGGTATTAAAAATGCAGATCATTTTTTTTCCTTCTGTCTCTTACCAGAGTACCTCTTACCTAACTTTTAAAATAAAAGGATTCATGTAAATACATATTGGATTTAGCTAATTTCCTATTCACACAGAATCTCTTCTACCCTGGTAATGACCCCCATTTCCTTTTGTAGAGTCTTAATGTGTATAAAATATGATTTCATTTGAATTTTTAAAATAACATCAAACTAAACAGAAACATGATTAAAATTAGAATTAAGCAATCTTTCCAGATGCTATGTTTGACACGTAGCAATAATGATGAGCTAAAAATATTACTAAATCATTTGCAGAGGTTTGTTAAGTTTGAACATCCCAGTGAGATGTTCATATTGAATACTGAATCATTAGCAAAATCAGAGAGATTACTAAAAAAAGTTATGCAGCTAGGTGTTCATTAAAACAGAAACAGTTATAAACAGCAAGATAGATTCATTCAAAGAGAATTTTGCTGACTGTTTTCTCACCCAATACTAGTCTAAAAGCAGTTTTAATTTTTACAGCTAACCTTTCCCAGAAAGCTCTCAGGCCATTTAATTTAAATGATTCTGAACTAGGAGAAGGAAATGTTCTTAAAATTTTCAACTCTCACAAAGAAACACCATGGAACTTAACTTACACCTTCATTTTCTTGTGTCCAATTTTAAAGTGTTCAGTAATCTCATTATGAAAAAGCAAGTAAATCTTAAATTTCATCTTCAGTTCAACTCCTTAATAAACGTCCTCTTCACAAACTATATATGTTTTTACTATACACTTTAGTCTATATGGACATTAAATCCCTCTTCTTTAAAATCTGTAATTCTCTATTCTTTAGGAATGTGAGAAAGGTCGATTAGAAATATACATTGTGATCATATAAAAATGCATTGAGTTATTACTACTATGAGCACATATGATTAGAATACCGAAGAACTATAGTCTATTAAAAATGAGATATTGTGCAATGCCATTTGCAATATCTTATTAATTTTCCTAAGTTTTATGCAGAATTTTGAGTGTTTGAGATAATAAAAATGACTGGATTGTCAAATCAGATACGCGCAAAACAGAAGTCTTATGTAGTATACATCACTACTAATAATTTCAGGAATACAAATACTCATGTACAATAGATGAAGCAGAGAGAGGTCTGGGGCCCGAAACACAGCTTCCCAGGTCCTCTATTTACATGTCAAGATGCATCCATGTCGCAAATTTATACATGAGGTCTAAGTAATATGTGCGATTCACATCACGTACACATAAAGGACCATTCAGGTCATGAAACATCTTCATGTTGTACTCAGATAGTGACAGACCTTACCTGACATTTTCCAGAGAGTCATTCTCTTAAATCAATAGATTCCTGCTTTGTTTGCCATAACCGATACTAGACAATCAGGTATATCCTGCTAAAAGCATTCTGTAAATAAGAACTCTACTACAAATAAATACTACGAGCTTGTTTGCCAAGAGGTCTATTATTAACATATTTAACATATTTATAAGAAGATTTGTCTGGGTCACAAGTTCCTTTACTCTGAAAACCTACCACTTAACCATTTATTTACCACATAGACAAGATATGATCCATCAATGACAGTTTTCATTTTTTCTTGAAAAAATGCTTTTTTTTTTTTTTTTTTTGCTTATCAGTCTAGCTAGTTAATTGAGTGCAGTGTGGAATAAAAGTAACCCTTACTCATAAAATACAGGAGAAACATCTAAATTCACCATTACATCTGATGTTTGCTATTAGTTTGCATTTGATACCCTTTATCAGACTAAGGAAGTATTCTTTAATTTCTTTTTGGCTAAGAGTTTTATTGAAAATGGCTGGTAAATTTTATCTGCACTTCATATTTGCTGAGATGATTATTATTTATCTCAACTAATTTCTAAATGTACTGAGTTTTATTAATTGATTGCTTTATGTTAATTCTAACTTGAAATCCTAGAATAACTAAAATTATTCATGTTGTATTATTTTTAATATATGCTAGTAAACATTTTTTAGGATATTTTCAGCTATGTTTATGCATATGATTAGCTTGTAATTTCCTTCCCCAAACTGATCTAGAAAGGTTTTAGGATGGGGATGGGAAATGGTTCCTCTTTGTCTGTACTCCAGAATAATTGTGCAAGATTGGAATTGTTTGTTCCTTTGTTATTTGGACTTTAAAAATATACTGTTTGTTTACTAACTTATTTGTTTTATTTGTTTATGGTTTTTCATGTTTGTGAACGGCAGGGAGGGAATTTTAATTACCTACTCAATATGTTGAATGGTTATAGATCTGTTCAAACATTTATTTGCCCCAGGTTAGTTTAAGTGGCATTGCCTGAAATGTGTCCATTTTGTATACATTTCACCTGTAGAGCTGTTTGCAACATTTTTCTTATGAATTATCACTCTCGTTTTGACAAGCTTACCATGTTTGTCAGTTCATTAGGCCTTTCAAAGAACCAGTTTTGGCTTCTCTGACAACACCTCCCCACCACCCGCCACCACTGTATGATTGTATGCTGCATCTTTAATTTCTTCCTACATACTTACTATTTTCTTTCTTCTGTTTTCTTGAATTTACTTTCTTTACCTTTTACCACTTTCCTAGAAAATTCTTAGAAAGTTTTAGCCTTTCTCAGTTTCTAATATAGACATTTAGGTAAAAAAACTATCTTCCTGTTTTTGCTTCATACTGTAGATTTTGCTACTTGTTACATAGCATTTTCATTTCATTTCTGAATATTTTCTAATAAAATTATTTTTTAAATTTTATAAGTTATTTATATGTTTTGCAATTTCTGTACATGATATATTTTCTTCTGGTTATCTTTTCCCTCATCTGTTATTAATATATTTTAGATCCATGAAAATCTAAAGCAGATAGTACAGTGTATTCCCATATACATACATTATTCTCACAATTTCTCCTATTATTAACATCTTACATTGGTATGGTACATTTGCTACAATTAATGAACCAATGTTGGTGTATTGTTATTAACTAAAAATCTGGGCACTGGATATGCTAGTTTATTCATATTTCTTTAGTTTTCACCTAATGTTATTTTTCTGTTCCAGGGTCTTGGAAATCCAAGATACCACGTTACATTTAATTGTCACGTCTCCTAGGCATCACTTGGCTGTGACAGTTTGTTAGACTTTCCTTGTTTATGATGATCTTTATAGTTTTGAAGAGTACTGATTAGGTATTTTGTATAATGCCCCTCCACTGGGATTTGCCTTATTCTTTTTTTTCATGATTACACTGGGTTATGTTTGGGAGGGGCATATAACAGAGGAAAAGTGTCATTTTTGTTACATCATTTCAAGGGTACATACTATCATCATAAATTATCATGAGTTGATTTTGACTTGATCACCTGAGTGAGGTTTGTCAGGTTTCTCGAATGTAAATTTACTCTGCTTTTTCCCCTTCCTATACCTTAATTTTTTGGATGGAATCAATCTGTGCAGCTCACATCTAATGAATGAGGTATTATGATCCACCTCCTTGGAGAAAGTATCTACATAAATTATTTTGGAATTGTACAGGTTGGGACACTTGAGCCTTCTTCCACATTCATTTATTCAGTCATGTATTTACATCAGTATGGATATTAGTTTCATACTTTGGGTTGTAATCTAATACTATCTTATGTTCTCGCTCAGGTTATTCCAGCTCTGGCGATTAGGAACTCTTTCCGTTGGCTCTTGTGTTCCACTCACATACCCCCATGCTCCCTTCGTTGTTTTTTATTTTTTCGTGTGTTTCTTCCTTTGTTTTTAGCACTACCTAACCTTCTAATGGTCCTTGCTTGTCTTTTATATTTACTGCCCCAGACCTAGAATCAGCCATTTGCCCCAAGGGGCCCTGATTACTTTTACTGGGGAATAGCATCAGAAAGCAAGGTCTGGGCTCTTGTTCTGCTCCTTGCCAGATGAGTGTCAATGCCCCTAGCCTTTTCAGCTGACAGAGCAAGGAGATATGTATGTATATAGTAACCCATGTTTATTTACATAAGTATAAATTCCTCTACTTTTTCATACCCTTAAAAAAATTTTTTTTTATTAGAGTATAATTGCTTTACAATGTTGTGTTAGTTTCTGCTGTACAATGAAGTGAATCAGCTATATGTATACCTATATCCCCTTCTTCTTGGACCTCCCCCCACCCCAATCCCACCCATCTAGGTCGTCACAGAGCACCAAGCTGAGCTCCCTGTGCTCTACAGCAGGTTCCCACTAGCTATCTATTTTACACATGGCAGTGTATTTATGTCAAACCTAATCTCCCAGTTCATTCCACCCTCCCCTTCCCCCGCTGTGTCCACACGTCTGTTTTCTACGGCTGCGCTTCTGTTCCTGCCCTGCAAATAAGTTCATCTGTACCATACTCTCTTTATATAACCATCTGTATTTATGTTAAGCTGAATATATGTTTATGCTGCTCTCCAATTACGATCTATTAAGATGTAGATTATTCTAGACTATTCCTCCTCTTTATCTGTATATTCCCACTCCACATTGAGAAACTTGGTCCCCATTATCTGTAATCTATTTATGTAATTGCTCAATTCCAAAATACAAGTATGGCAGTGTCAGAATTGCTAACTCATATTCCGTGGGGAACTCTATTAACTAGAATACAGAACTTATGCAGTTTCTTTTACCTTTAGGCTTACAGACTTCATCAATTATCAAAGTTATTTAGGTCAGCACCTTTTCCCACACCCCTTCAGTCAGATTGTTTCATATATTTATAATACAATTAGATTTTCTTATCACAGTCTGTATTCTTCTATAATATCTCTAACTTCCCAAATGATTTTTTTAAATTTGCATATGTTAAGTTTTACTCTTTATGTTGTAAAGTCCTATGGGTTTTAGAAAATACACAATGTCATGTATCCACCGTTATAGTATCACACAGAATAGTTCATTGCACTAAAAATCCCCTATGTGCCATCTATTCATCCCTCTCCTCCTCCCCTTGAATGCCTGGTGACCACTGATTTTTTTTTTACTATCTCTGTAGTTCTATCTTTTACATGTCATATAATTGGAATCAAACAGTATATACCCTTTTCCAACTGACTTCTTTCACTTACCAATATACATTTAAGTTTCCTCCATATTTTTTAGTAACCTGATGGCTCATTTCTTTTTATTGCAAAATAATATTCTGTTGTATGGACATAACAGAGTTTTTCATCCATCCAGCTAGAGAAGGGCATTTTGGTTGCTTCCAGTTTTTGGCACTTATGAGTAAAGTTCCTTACAAATATCTGTGTGCAGATTTTTATGTGGACATATATTGCAATTGAATTTGTTAAATACCTCGGAGTGTGATTGCTGAATTGTAAAGTAAGACTATGTTTCACTCTCTAAGAAACTGCAAACTATATTCCAAAGTGGCTGTACAATTGTGCATTCCCATCAGCAGTGAATAAGAGTTCCAAGTCTTTTGGCTAAATACCAAGGAACACAATTGCTGGATTGTATGATAAGAGCGTCTTTAGTGTTATAAGAAACCACTAAACTGCCTTCCAAAGTGGCTACACCATTGTAAATTCCCACCAGCAGTAAAAAAAGAGGTTTTGTTGTTCTATATCCTTGCCAATATTTGGTATTGTCAGTTTTTAGTATTTTAGCATTTCTAAATGGTGTGTAGTGGTGTCTCACTGTTGTTTATTTTGCAAATCCGTAATGGTAAATAATGTTGAGCAATTTTCACATGCTTGTTCATCATTCGTAGTATCTTTTTGGTGAGATGTGTTTTCAGATCATTTGCCCATTTTTTAATTCATTTGTTTGTTTTCTTCACGTAGAGGTTTAACAATTTATTGTATATTTTGGAAACAAATCGTAAACTAAATGTTTTATTATTTTAATGTATTATAAAAAAGTCTGTGTTTATACTTGAAAATGCTTAACTCTGTGTTATGCTATGGTTAATGAGCATTAGTAATACACAGATAATAAAGAAGGTTAGAGAGCATAAGGAAGTCACCAAATTTTGCTATGGGAATGCTTTGCAAAGATATTTGAATATAGGTTAATTATATTCTCACACTTCACATATTCTGCAAAAGGAATATGAAGGTACACTAATAGTGGATAAAGCAGTGATGAATAGTGAAGACTTTTGTGTTGTTACTCTCTTCTAGTTCAATAGCTCTTTGGTTTGAAATCTGTGTTGAAAATTTGCTCTACCACCTCTTTAAGGAAGATAGATTACCAGCTCCAAAATAACATTGTTTTTAATACAAGCTATCTTTCCAGGTCATACCTAAACTGGACCTGGAGAGACGATGAAGGATTCATATTCAATAGAAAATTTCTCACATGGTGTAAGAAATCTTTATAGCATGAAGAGACTGAAGAAGCATATGAAAAAATTGTTCACTTTGTTTTTATTTCACCTTATTTCAGATTGAATTTAAGTGGCTTGTAAAGATGGAATTTGAAAATACTGATAGTTTACTTTTATATAGGGTATAAGATTCTTAGGTATAGTAAGAATATTTAATTTTTATTATTTTCTCATAGCCTAACTCTTCTTATTTCTCCCAAAGGGAGAAATACTTACGGAAAATACTTCAATGTTGAGAGTCATTTCCAGCTTTATAAATGTAAAATTTTCTCCTTTATACATTTTTTACATATATAAAAGATGGTAAAGTTCTGCTTGCATACCTATTTACATGTCTATTATTAGTGGTAATTTTAATGTAATTAATTGACCTAGTGTTTATAAATGTGGTTAAACACTACACTTTTTTAACTAAATATTGGTAGGTGTTTAATTTTATATTTTTTAGATAATCATTGTTTATAGTTGTGAAATTAAGGTTACTCAATATTTTTATATAAGGTAAATCATCATGTCAAAAGACTTTATTTAATACATTGTGAATATTAATCATTTTAAGTGGAATTCCACTTTGTATTCTAATTAATCTATTTGCAATTTTCACTTCATAACAATCTTTTTATGTACATTTAATTATAAAGCATGTATGTGTATGTGTGTGTGTGACTATTTGTAGGAATCAAATCTTGCCTTTTCAGTTGACATAATATACAGAGATCACTCATCGAAGTCATTATGAGTCCCACAGATTTTAAAAGCGTATAAGTGTATCTGTTATTTCTAAAATTTCTTTTTTATAGGTTAGGTAAAAATAAAAATAAAATTCCTATTTGTGTTTCTTGCTAAATCCAAACAAGGAGTTTGTGAATGGATTAGTCCTATTTATTTTCCAAAAGCATGGTGTTTTTCATGGGTGTCCTAATGCAGATGGACAGGTTCTGGAGGATTAAAAATGTGTGTGTGTGTGTTTAAAGTAGGGAATATTTGTTGGAACACTTTAGGTGAAACTATGTTCTACAATCAAAAAGTAGAAAGAAAAATATATTTGCATATTGAATCCTCTTTTACTTCAGTCTAGTTCATTCTAAAATACACTGAGAAAAATAACTTCAAAGGTTAAGAGTAATATTTAAAACATAAATATTCTTTCATACGTATTACTTTTCATTTAAAATTTTAATATTTTTTCCATTTAAAGTGAATATGAAGAAATCACATAGTACATTGTTTATGAAAGTTCAGTGAAAATATTGAATCATGGTGTTTCAGTGCATACGCTTGAGATTGTGATATTTTTACAGTATACTTAAATTGGATTTTTCTTTAAATAAGATACATTGTTATAAGCTAAATTCAACTATTTTTATTTATATTTGCTATTTGACCTGTGTCTTAAAGCAGGAAATACAACAATGTGCTTGGGTTGTTTAAGAAACTTTTGGGAAGAACGGAGAGAAAAATATACTTAAATTAAAAATAGAATGTGGAAAAAAAAAAAATAGAATGTGGGAAGAAATTTTTCCATGAGAGGAAATGTCAGATGGAGTGGGTGAACTTCAAGTTCTCTTTGATCAGACACCAGCTCTGATTCTTTGCGAATCTCTGTCCTTTCATTGCGGCTAGTTAATCCTGCTAACTTTCCTCATATCTGCAGGCTGTTTTTTTATTAATATGTGGTGGAAAATACTATTTCCTCCTCTTTGGGGGGTTAAAAAAACATGTTTCACATCATTGGATGTATTTAGGTCCGATGCTCACCTTGAGCATTATGTTGTAGGAATGCTCTAAATCAATGGCTTTTTTTAATCCCTGGATTGAAAAGTATGTAGGAGTGAGGAGGCTAGTTGGCCGACGCCATTTAGGGCACACTCCAAGTGTAAGGGCTGGGGTAAAGCCTATCAAAACCTTGGACCTGTCATACAATTTGGCAGGGAAAAAGTAGATGCTAGATAGGTGTTCAGAAATGTTCACTCTAATAGCAACTACTGCCCCTCTACTTTTTTAATAGTTCAAACAATTACTTGCTATTTCCTCAAATCGTGGGTGTAGTGAGTCTCCAAAAACCAGAGGCCAAATGAAAATAAATGTTTAATTGGGGAGAATAAATAAATGTTTACTGGGGTAAATACCATGAAGGATATAAAGCATGGAGCCAGAGAAGGCCGGGGAAGCCTTTCAGACTGTGATGCAGGTCTAGCACCTGTGAAAGAGACAGGAACAAAAGGAAAAAAGATTGTGTTAGAAGAGTCCATCAGATCCTCTGCTTCTCAGCTCTGTCAGCTCTTCCACTGTAGGAGATAAAGGCATCTTGGCTCTTATACTTTGTCTTTAACTTTTGTTAATGTATGTCAGTTTTTCTTTATCCCTCTGTAGAACTTCAATATAACTTAGTTTAACTAGCAGTGATGCTGTCCTTGTAGGGATTATTCACTCCATATCTTCAAGTGCTTGAACCATTGTACTGCTTAAGGGCATTCCACTTAATCAGGAAGGACACCTTTAGCAATGAAGCTCTCACCTTGTGCCGAGAAGTATCTATACCTCCCACGCTACTTACCCACCACCAATCAGTGATTGAACCAGTTAGAACACTCCATCTTACCATCTGTTTTCTCAGATCACACCTGGCATAACTTGTTCTTGTTTGGGTTTTCTATGAAGCTCACTATAAGACAGGATTAGACCTTCAAGATATTTTTTGGAACAAGTGACTATAAATGATAAAGAAGGGGGAACCAGAGAAGGTAGGAGGAACCTTCAGGCCACATTGAAAATCTGAAACCTGTAAGGATGGGGGGAAAGGAAGACTAATTGGGTGGATAGAGTCTAAGACTGGAGCGGGATATAATGAAAGCTTTGGCCAGGCTTATGTGGGAACTTTAAGTCAAATTTAGGTGTTACAGAAGTCCCAGGTCTTACAGGAATGGGCCTGCATTAGTACTGATGCCATGCTCAGTAACAGACTTAAAGAAGCTGATAGAAAAAAAAAAAAAAAAAAAGAAGCTGATAGGAAGCAGAGCCTCTGCATGAACATGGTGATCATCATGGCAAGCAGCTGGGGCCATTGATCAATTATGCTCTCCTCAGCAGGGCAACTGAATGGTGAATTTTCATGGCTGTCACTCTGGGTACTAATCTCGAAAGGCATCAATAGGTTGTTATGGTATGAAAGACTTTTGTGACTTAATAAACTATCAATGACTATTTTACTCTAAATATTATCATAAACTCTAGTAAACTGTTCATACCCATGAATAATCATGGAAGTAATGAGTTTTCTTTCTCTTATTAGTTTTTTTTCTTTTTTATGCTTTGTTCGCTACAAATCTTTGTCTTGGAACTTGTTATGTTTCTAATGCCATATTTTTAAATTAGAAGTGAGATTTGAGGTAATTTATCCGTGTGTGTGTGTGCGAACGCACACGCACGCAATATTGCATGACACTTTAGCTTATTTTCCATTTGTATACATATATTGATTTATTAAATATCTCCAAATTATATACACATTTGGCTACCCTTTTTCCCCCAAGTGCACTTAAAGACAGTACCAGAATGTGACTCATACAGATTTGGTCCCCTAGTCTCTGAACACATATTGTTTTGTTTTGGTGTTGTTCTTATGTCTTAGTTGCCCCCATGCAGTGAGCAGTATTCTCTAGAAATAAGTCAGGGGTCCTTCATTAGGTTTATTGAAGTATTATTGACAAACAAAAGTTGTGTATATTGAGGTTCTGCAACATGGTGTTTTTAAGGTATATAACATGATGATTTAATGTAGTTATACACTGGAAATGATTACCAAGTTAATTATCACATACATCATCTCACAGTTACTTTTTTTGTGGTGAGAACATTTAAGATCTACTCTCTTAGCAAACTTCAAGTATACAATATAGTATTACACTATTATTATCTATAGTTGTGCTGTACATTAGATCCTCAGAACATATTCACCCTACATAACTGAATGTTTGTACACTTTGACCAACATCTCCACATTTCCCTCACCCATCCCGCCCCAGCCCCTAGAAACCAACATTCCACTCTGCTTTTATGAGTTAAACTCTTTTAGATTTCACATAGAAGTAAGATCATACAGTATTTGTCTTTCTGTGTTTGAGTTACTTCGCTTAGCATAATGTTCTCCAGGTTCATCCATACTGTTGCAAATGGCACTGTCATCAGGGAAATGCAAATCAAACCCACGATGAGATATCATCTCATACCTGTGAGGACAGCTATTATCAAAAAGGCAAGAGATGACCAGTGTTGGAGAGGGTGCAGAGTAAAGGGAACCCTTGTACACTGTTGGTGGAAATGTAAATTGGTACAGCCATTACGGAAAACAATATGGAGGTCCCTCAAAAACTAAAAATAGAACCAGCATATGACCCAGCAATTCCACTCCTGAGTATATATACAAAGGAAATGAAATCAGTCTTTCAGAGATATCTGTACTCCATGTTCACTGCAGCATTATTCACAATAGCCAAGATAGGGAAACAACCTAAGGGTCCATTGACAAGTGAATGGACAAAGAAAATGTAGTATATATATCAATACAATAGAATATTATCCAGCCATACAAAGAAGGAATTCCTGCCATTAGGAACTATTTTCGTAGCAGTTGTCGACTACCACTAGCTATAGTTTTTCCTGACCATTTAAGTTTGTGAGTGATTTTTTCAATGTAAAACAGGTTTTAAAGGTTTAATAGAATATGTACAAATAGTTACAACACATAGAATGGTCCAGAATTATATATAAAAATCCTGTCCTTATATCTTCATCTCATTCCCAGACCCAAGAGATGACCGAATTTAACCATTTAAAAATTATTGGCCACAGTGCTCAGAGGACGCCGGCAGCCATGTACCGGCTCCCGGGCGCGGGCCTGGCCCTTGGCCTCCTGCGGGCGGCGGGGCGGCGGGGCGGCGGGGCGGCGGGGCGGCGGGGCGGCGGGGCCGGGGCCGACCTGCGCGCTTGCTGACGGGCCGCCGGGAGGCCGGGCGCCCGCGGCGGACGGGCAGCCGTGCCGAGGGGCGCCGCGCGGCCGGGGCCCGGGCCTGCTGCCGCTGCTGGCAGCGCTCGACTTGTCCTCGAGGCCCGCCCCGGCGGAGCAGGAGCGGGAACGGCGGGGCGCAGGCGGGGTGGCGGCCGGGGCCGCGCGGGCCGGGGCCGAGGCCGAGGCCGAGATCATCCAGCTGCGGAAGCGAGCCAAGTTGTGCATCATGAAAGATGAGCCAGCAGAGGCAGAGCTAATTTTGCGTGATGCTCGTCTTTCCTCTAGGAGTGGTAACAAGCAGAAAGACTCAAAGGGCTACTTCTAACTTCTTGTGAGCTTTCTTTGATTCTTTTTGATAATACTCAACTGCTGCTGATTCTTATATTTCAAGTTGTCCTTTCTTAGGTATTTCTTTTTCTTTTACTGTGGTTTATCCTGACAAAAGATCATATTTATGATAATCAGGTAACAATTTTTTTGCTCTGGCATGTTTGAAAGTATTTTTTTTCTCTCAGCATTTGCCTGAGTATATAAAATTCTGTATTCAAATAATTTTCCCTTAGAAATTTGAATTAGTAGCTTTTTTTTTTTTTTTTTTTTTTGTTTTTGGTTTTCTGTCATTCAGTGTCAGTTTCCATCTCACTTTATAGGTAATGTGTTACTTTTTTTCTCAGGAAGGACTAGGATGATCAGTACAGAGAGCTGAGTGCAGATTCTGGGCTTCGTGTTTATTGGCAAAGGATGCTTATAGGCATGTTTCCATCCAGGGTGATTTTATGGTGAAAGTCTAGCTAGAGGAGATAGGCCCCTCTTTCACTGCAGAAGTAGGACGTCCTTATTTTGCTGGATGAAACCCACTGGTCTAGCTATTCAGAGTCCAGTTTTTAAATTAGTCTAATAATTACATCAAGGTCCACTCATCACTTTTCTATTTGTCCACCAGCTTGCAGATTCTCAGGATTTCCCTTTGGAATCGCCACAATTACCTCAGTGTTCTGAGCTGCCATGTTCCTTATCTGTACTTCCTGTCAATCCAATCTCATTGGCCTTATAGTCTGGATTTCTTCAAACATTCAGGTCCACTTCTGTCTCATTTTCTTGGTTTAGAGAACATTTATTATTTTTCTTTTTTCTTAATTATGTTTTGTAATCTTATTTGATCACTGGAAAGAAAAGGAAAGAAAATATTTGCTGGATCAGACATTTTTCAACTTATTTGAAATCGCTGGTTTTCTTTAAAAACTTCATAAAATACTATATAAGTGGTTTGTTGCCCCCAATTTTGTATAATTATAGAATAGAATCCAAGCATTTTAACATAATATTCAAGACTTTCTGTCCTTAAGAATAAGGCATTCCTTTTCAATATCATCTTTTCTTTATTCCTGTGATAGGTAGGATTCTATAATGACCCTCAAGATTCCTGGCCCCTTATGCACACACATCTTCTCCCTGTTATTCAATCATGATTTAATCTCTGTTCTACTGTGAAGTAATTTTGCAGATGCGATTAGGATCCCAAATTAGTTGACTTTAAGATGATCTCATTAGGCTTAACCTAATCTCATAAGCCTTTTAAAAACAGTTTTCTTTGGCTTGGCTAAGAAGAAGTCATAGATGCAAACAATAAGGGGAACTTGGCATGTGAGAGGTTCTCAGTTACCGGCTTTGAAGGTGTAGGGAGCTCTATGGCAAGGAATGCAGCAGCCTCTAATAGCTCACAGAGGTCTCTGGGTGACAGCCAGCAAGGAAACAGGTATATCAGTCCTACAACCACAAGGAATTGAATTTTGCCAACAACAAGAATTAACTTGGAAGCAGATTTTTTCCCCAGAGCCTCTGCATGAAAACTCAACTCTAACTGACACCCTGATTTCAGCTTTATCTACCCGGAGCAGAGAACACAGCCACTGTGTCTGACTTTTGACCAAAGGATCCATAACAAACAAATGTGTATCATTTTTTTTTTTTTTTTTAATAAATCCACTGGTGGAGTTTTTCTTTAATTTATTTATTTATGGCTGTGTTAGGTCTTCATTTCTGCGCGAGGGCTTTCTCTAGTTGCGGCAAGCGGGGGCCACTCTTCATCGCGGCGCGCGGGCCTCTCACTATTGCGGCCTCTCCTGTTGCGGAGCACAGGCTCCAGACGCGCAGGCTCAGCAATTGCGGCTCACGGGCCCAGCCGCTCCACGGCACGTGGGATCCTCCCAGACCAGGGCTCGAACCCGTGTCCCCTGCATTGGCAGGCAGACCCTCAACCACTGCGCCACCAGGGAAGCCCCAAATGTGTATCATTTTAATCCCTTAGTTTGTGTGATTTTTTTAGGCAGAAATAGAAAACTAATATTGGTACATTCTCTCACCATTCTACATTTGTTATGATGAACTCTAAACATTTCTTCTGTGTCTTCATGTCTTTGTTTCTGACTGAAAACTACCTGTAACGTCCTTTCTTCTATATCTTAAAGTTTTTTGTTCATTGTTTTGGGGGTTTTTTGTTTTGTTTTTGACAATTATCCAAAGCTTACTTACAATTCTTCATAAATTCTTTTTGGGAAACATGGTATCTCCCTATTCTGAAAAAATATTACTTTGTATCTCATATATGATATATTTTATTCTGCCAAATTTTATATTGCTGAGAGCAGGAGGCATTCCTTTGTCCATCACTTTGCTTGCATAGCACTTTCAATAGTGTCTTATGCCTAGAAAGTAAGCAAACTATATTGTTAAATTAAATTTTGACCCTCCAGGGACAAACACTGTAACAAACTAAACATACTCCTTCAAATAGATGAAAGACTTTAATAGAAAATATCATATTGCTGACTCTAAAATAAATGAATGATGATAGAGGTTTAGGCTTTCAGATTCAAATTATCAGAGGTTTCATCATCTAAATAATAAAACAGGAATATTATGTCATATATAACATTTTGTAGTTTGAAAAACATTATCATGTTATTATTTTGATTTTCTAAAAAACTGTAAAAGGTAGGAAGTTCATATTTAATAGCTGAGGACACAAACTTTTTTATAATATGATTTATAAAGTTATACAGATAACTGTTAATGAATCATATACTCCCAATCTATCTTGTAACTTAAATCTAATCTTTGCCCAAAACATCATGTACTCCCCTGTTATGGTAAGTTTCTGCTAGAAAATAATTATTTCTTAGGTACTGTATTAATTTTCTATTGCTGCTGTAACAAATTACTATAAATTTACTAGCTTAAAACAACACAAATTTATCTTATAGTTCTGAATGTCAGGAGTCCTAAAAACAAGGTGTCAGCCGGGCTGTTTCTTCTGGAGGCTATGGGAGAGAATCAGTTTTCTTGCCTTTTCCAGGTTTAAGAAGCTGCCTTCATTCTTTGGCTCATAACCCCTTACCTCATCTTCAAAGTCAGCAACAGTACAGCATCTTTAAATTTCTCCCTTTCTCTCTCTCTCTCTCCCCCTCCCTCTCTGTCACCTCTGCTTCTGTCATCACATCTCCTCTGACTCTGACTCTCCTGCTCCCTCTTTAATTTATAAGGATGCTTGTGATCACATCTGGCCCTACCTGGCTGATCCAGGAACATATCCCCCCCGCCAGGGTCCTTAGGTTAAGGACATTTGCAAAGTCCCTTTGCCATGCAAGGTAATATATTTGCAGCTTCTGGGGATTAATACATAAACACTTTAGGGGAACCAGTTTTCTTTCTATTACATATACCTTTGCTTAGAACTCTAAGAGAGCTGTATCAGTAGGTTTTATCTAGTATTAAGATTAGCAGACTTTAGAAAGACAGTTCTTTACTAAAACCACTAAATTTAAACAGTTTCACGTGTTATAATTAAAGAGAAACAGTAGAAAAGTATAGAAAATTTACTTTATTGAATGAACTTTGTTTACCTAGTATAATTCATGTTTCTATTAAACAACTCTTTACAGTTTTTCCATCATGGCACAAAATTGGGTTACAAACAGAATGCAAGTTGCCACTCTTTTGTTTGAATTTAAAGTGAATATTTTTTTTAAAAGATTTTTTTGATGTGGACCATTTTTAGTCTTTATTGAATTTGCTACAATACTGCTTCTGTTTCATGTTTTGGTTTTTTGGCCGCGAGGCATGTGGGATCTTAGCTCCCCGACCAGGGATTGAACCCACACCCCCTGCATTGGAAGGCGAGGTCTTAACCACTAGACTGCCAGGGAAGTCCCTAAAGTGAATATTTTTAAATAGATATCCAATAAAAGAGGTCAGATTAGCATCGGAGTCATAAAAATAAAGGTAAAAAACATCACTTGCCTTTGTTCTATAACTGAGCAAGTTTACAGCTAATTTTAGTTTTTGGAGGTGAAATGTCATCACCGTTTTTTTTTCATACTTACAATTCTATAATTTGAAATTTTTATATGATAATTCCTTTGGAAAATGCTCAAACTGATTAAAATATAAACTGCTATCTTTTAATTAGAGATTTTTAGAACTCATCTGTGAACAATTAAATACTGTTCTATCACCACAAGTCTGTTTTCAACAGAAAACATCAGTGAAGTAATACTGGCTCAATCCCAGTTGGTTTCATTAAGAAAATGTAGCAAAACTACCAGCTAAATTAAGAAGAAAAATTAAATGCTTTATAGGTAGTTACTGAGAGCATTTATTTATTTATAATGATTTCTATGGATAGGCAACAGAAAATATTACATGCATTTTAAAAATAATTTTATTTTTAATTTCTTAGAACCTACCTGTATGAATCATTGCTGCAAAAATATATATAAGAATCAAATTGACAAATTAACACAAATGAAATATGATGTTGATTTTCTAAAATATAAGATATAAAGTGCATTCTAAAATGTCTTCCAGCCCTCAGAAATTATTTAGTATCTGTGTGTTACACAAATGAAATGTCATCATATTTATTAATAAAACATATTTATTTACACATTAAACTGGATTAAATCAAAATGTTTCTGATATTTATTTCTTTACACAATTATGCCTCTTGATTAATTAGCATTTTTGAAAAAGAGGGTTTTTGGCTAGGCTTACAAGATAAAGTAGCCTCTGAGTCAGTGAATTCACTCTCAAGTGGGATCTGTATACAATACATAAGCTTCTACCTTTTATCTTTTGGGTTAGAATAAGGAAGAGAAAGAAACCGATATTTACTGAGTAGAAGGAAGTATATGTGCTTTAAATCATTGTTTTCTTCCCCATTTTACAAATGGGGGAAGGATCACTAAGGGTCACACAGACAGCAAATGGTGGAGTCAAATTTCATCTCTTGAAGTGTTCCCAAATTCATAGTTTGTCCATTATAAACACTGTCTTCCTATAGGTTTAATTTTAATGACATAAGTTTTTAGTGGAAACTAATGTCAACATATTACCATGGAGTGTAGAATTTGGGAAATTTTCTGGATATACCTTCAATTCCAGTTTTATTTGGGATAGTAATATACAAAAATACTGAAAATCTAGCCTCCTGGAGATATCCCACATATTCCTGAGGACAAAGTGGCAGGAAAGAAAGACCCTAAAATATGTCTGTAGCTCTTAGGAGTCTTCTGAAAACCACTAAGAAATATCTATAGTTATTAGGTTAGATATTATCATAGGCATTTTAAACTACACTGGCCATAGGCCAGTCAAAAGCAATTCTTTGGAATGCACAATACTTATTTATTAAAAAGAGAGAAAGAAAACAATGTAGTAGTTTTAATGTCAATGATTTTAAGCAGATCAGATTCAACTAAATGTGTAAGCCAAAAACATTTTTATTTTATGTCTATTATTACTTTCTCACATCTTTTGCCCCTCATACTTCTACATTCTCCCAACTGGCAATTTTGCTTGAGGGTCTCAAAACTAGCTCATTTTGTTTTAACCAATTAAAGAAAATCTTGGATAAAATGCTGATTATATTAGAAAATATGAGAAAAATCGATGCATATTTTACTTTTTAAGGTGAAATTCACATAACATAAAATTCACCATAGTAAAGTGAGTGATTCAGTGGCATTTAATATATTCACAATGTTGTGAAACTACCATCTCTATCTAGCTCCACAACATTTTCATCACCCAGAAAGAGACCCCATACCCTTTATAGAGTCACTCCCCATTTCTCCCTACCCTAACCCGAAGCCACTCTGCTTTCTATATCTACCGATTTTGCTATGTTAAATATTTCATATAAATGGAATCATACAATATGTGACCTTTTATGTCTGGCTTATTTCACTTCACGTAATATTTTTGAAGTACATCTATGTTGCACATTCCTTTTCATGGCTGAATAATATTCCATTGTATGGCTATACCATAGTTTGTCCGTTTATTATTGATGGACATTTGGATTGTTTTCATCTTTGGGCTATTGCAAATAGTACTTCTATGTTCATTTGTGTACAAGTATTTGTTTGAATATTTGTTTTCAAACACTTTGGGTATATACCTAGGAATGGAATTGCTAGGTTATATGGTAATTATATGTTTAATTTTTGAGCATCTGCCAAACTATGTTCAATAACAGCTGTCCATTTTACATTGCCAACAGCAATTAACATGAGTTCCAATTTCTCCATATCCTTGCCAACATATGTTATTTTCCTTTAAAAATTTAGCCATCCTAGTAAGTATGAAATGGCATCTCATTGTACTAAGCATACTTTCTTGTCCTTGTTTGCCATTTGTATATCTTCTTTGGAGAAATGTCTGTTCAAACATTTTGTCCATTTTTAAAAATTTGGTTGTTGAAATTTTACAGTTATTACAAAATATTGGCTATATGTGTTGTACAATACATCTTTGAGCCTATCTTACACCCAATAGTTTGTGCCTTCCATTCCCCGCACCCTATGTCATCCCTCCACTGCTCCCCACTGGTAACCACTAATTTGTTCTCTATATCTGAGTCTTCTTTTTTGTTATATTCACTAGTTTGTTGTATTTTTAGATTCCACATATAATTGGATACTTGACCCTTATAAGATATTTTATTTGCAGATATTATATCCTATACTGTAGTTTATCTTTTCACTTACTCAGATGCACACAATTATTTAATTTTAATGAATTCTCATTTATCTATTTTTTCTTTTGTTGCTCATGCTTTTGGTGTCATATGCAAAAACCACTGCCAAATCTGTGGTTGTGAAGATTTAGCCCTATGATTCCCTTCAGAGTTTTGTAGATTTAGCTTTTCTATTTAGTTTTTGATCCATATTGAACTAATTTTTATTAGTGTTGGGTGTCTGACAATACTCTTTTGCAAACTTAACTTTTGTTGTATTGAAAACTCTGCCCTGATATACCTTTGTGCCTTACCCTTCATGTAGTTATTGTTATAAATTACATTTTTGTACATTTATGCACAATGCATAGATTTATAATTATTGAATGATACATTTATGTTTTAAATCACATAGGAGTAAAAGAGGAGCTACAAAGCAAAATACAGTAATACTGACTTTTATATTTACCTATAGAGTTACCTTTACCAGTGTACTTTATTTCTTTGTATGGCTTCAGGTTACTCTCAAGTGTCCTTTAATTTTAGCCTGAAGGGCTCCCTTTAGCCTTTCTTATAAGACAAGTCTACTGGCAACAACTCCCTTAGCTTTTGTTTATTTGGTAATATCTTAATTTTACTCTTTGTTTCTGAAATATAGTTTTGCCAGTTATAGTATTCTTGATTGACAGTTTGTTTTTTCCCCAGTTAAGTGGAAAAGACAAGGGTGAATTAAAGTGCCACTAAGCTCTCCTACTGTGTTTAAGTCATCTTTTCCTTGATTCAGCAATTGCTTGGTTGCTATAAACCCTTGATTATTTTCCAGAGTTTTATCAAGTTGATTCTGATAATTTTTACTTATTTTTCTGTTTCTGTGTAGGGTCAGGTTCTTGGAACTCTCTACTCTGCCACTTTCACTGACATCACACAATAATAGTTTCTAAACATTTGAGATCTTCATGTAGCCATGTAATTTTAGATTCCCAGCATCACATTCCTGTAATGTTTCTTCTGATGATCTAATTGTGGCCAGTGCTCATTTCTGGTTTCATAGATCCCTCCCCTTCAGACTCCCGAAGCTGATTTCATCCCAAATGCTCAAATATCACATTCATGTTTGCTCTTCTGGCTCTTGGCTGCCTGTGTCAAGATCTCCATTCTCTCAAGGTGTGAAGCAGAGTTCCAGCAGCCTCCAGGATGAAGGTCTGCATCGTCACCATGCTCAGCTCTGGTCTCAGTGCCTAGAGGACACAGCTTACCTTGACCTGGCCCTTCCTGCCACATGTGCATCTCTGAATGATTATTCAACATTAGATTCACTTAGAAAGTTATAGGCCAGCATCACACACACCAGGTTTTTTTCTCTCCAGCAGGAGTCCTTCTTACGTTCCCACAGCAGTTCGGGGGCTCTTTCCCTTGGCATTTCAAGTTACAATTTAGTTGCCAAGAGACGAGATCACATGGATGGATGTGGGAGCCACTGTGGCTTAGAAGTTTGTCCTATCTCACAAATAGGAGCAATTATATCTTGCAAAATGTTCTGTGGGTATAACTTCTTTGGTCCTGGCAAGGGACAAACCTAGTTTGCATTCAGGGAAGTCACCAGTTAGGACTTCCCACCAAGTATTAATAAATCCTTCACACTCTTCCCAGCCCAAATGCAGTTTGCAATAGAGGAGTTATTTTCAATCATAAGCAAAATTGCATAATAACACAACTAATATTCCATCTTTATTACATGCCTAAGAAACAGCTATAAGTTACACCAAGGTTAAATTACTCTATAGAGAAGATGTTTGCTAACACTTTACTCATTATTTCTTTATTACATATACATGATAAATCATTCGTAATTACATATATAAAGATAATTTTGAGAGAGAAAAAGAAAAAGTATATATCTATTTCTATATAATGTGATATTATATTTCTCACAGACTTTAACTACTATTGTCCCTATATATTATTTTCCCACTATACTTATGCCAAAAAGATGATTAAAATATTAACCAACCTACAATCATTCCATGTTGTTAAAGATCATGTGTGAAAAAATTCACCAGATTTATTTTATCCTTTTGTATTGGGTATAAGGATTAACTTATACATGTTTAGAGAGCTTGGAAGTATTTGGAACAGTCTAGTTATTTATTAGGCCATAAATATGAATGTATGATAGGAAGAGCCATACAATGGTAATTTTTGTTTTAGTTTTAAAATATATCTAATTTTTATATTTCAAATTGAAATTTAAAAATCTCTTCTCAAAGTAAAACATGCTAGTAAGAAAAAAATGGAAAACTACCATATAATGGAAAACAAAAATATAATTCTTCTGATTTTACCTTACAAAGAGAAATATTCATTGTGTATTGTGTATTGTGTATTTTCTAGCATTTTAAGTCTATTTCTATAGATGCAGATACATTTAATTATAAAATTATTAGCATGCTATTTTTAAAACTAGCATTATAATACAACAATATTCCTAATATTTTAAACTCTTAGCATTATTGGTAGTAGCTGCGTAGTATTTCCTTATAAAATTGAACCATAATTCTTAACTATTCTTCACTTTGGGCCACTCAAGTTGTTTGTATATTTTTAAAAATAAAAGCGTCAATATTTCTTAGACTCAAGTTTCCATTGCTTTCCCTGTATACCAAAGAGCTGAGTGAGATTTTTGTTAGCAAATTTTCAAAGCTTCCTATTGTATGAAGAAGTTAATCACTGCTGTCCTGTGCCAATTCAATTTGAGAAGCATTCATGAGCACTTAAAATGCATGAGACACTTCTGATCCAGCACTTAAGAAAATGAACTGAATGGTTGGAAAATCAGTTTTAGACATAACACATACAGATTGCAAAGACTTTTATATTAGAACTAGAATGAGTTTTTTGTCCACAAAGAGAAACTTGAGTTAATGGAATCTAAAGAATGAGAGGCCTTGGGGAAAGATATTGTTCAGATCTGATATGCCATTAAGAGATTAGATGCTTTTAAAGCTGCCAAGAGAAAAGTCCAAATGATACACATTCATGATAGTAATGGGAAAAGAAATTTAAAAAAGAATCTTCCACAGGTTCACTCAGCATAAAGCCACTGATTAAATAATGACTAGAAGGAAATTACACATTGAAGTGTGATACCATTCACTTGAATAACAACCTTCCCTGAAGAAATATATTTGCTAACATTCTAATAGAACCCAGTGCATATTGTCTTCCAAGAGAGTTAAATTGATTCAGGAAATAGAGATGGTGATTTAGTTGTAATTCTTTGAAGGTATTGCTCTATGTAAGATAGAAAGCATACTTAGATTTTTCAAAAATCACTGAAAGCAGTTCTTGATAGAAACAACTATTGGGAATTTAAAGGAAATTTTTAGCCTGTGGAAACAGTAATAGTGGGTAACATATTAACTTACTAAGATATATGAAAATAGGAACAGAAGTATTGGACCAATTCAAAGGAGTAATGGATTTACTTGTAGTAGAGAAAACATTTAACAAGGTAATTATTATTAATGTTCTAAATACATATTTTATTTAGTAAAAACTAACTCCATCTTAAAAGATGACATTGAAAACATCAATCTTAGGATGCAAAAACTAGAAGGAGCTTTAGATATCATCAGCATCTTCATCTGAGCAAACAAAGGTCTAAGAATTTGATATTAATTATCCAGTCACACATCTAGTAAGTAGGTACATAAGCCAAGATTACATGCAGCAGCAAATAAAAATAAACCCAGATAAAGTTGGCTTTTATTTATTTTTTTCCAAACTACATAGGTAATCAGTCCTAGAATAATGCAGTAATTCAATGATGCTATTAGGGGATGGGGATCTTTTCATTTTTTGCTCTGCTATCTTTAGCATCTAGGCCTTCTCTGCCAAGCTGACAACCTTGCGATTGAAAGATGGTTGCTTCCCACCTAAGACTCCCAATTACACATGGGTAGGAAATGAAAAACATGGTAAAAAAAACATAAAGAATTTTTCTTTAATGAGGCTTATTTTTTTAGGCATATCCTCCTCAGAGGCACCTGTTTACAATTCAATTAGTGAGGCCTGTGTCACATATCCACTCTTATTACAGGGAGGCTGAAATTTTTATTATTTTAATTGAATATCTTTCTGCCCACACCCCCTCCCCCCGCTGCAAACTGGAATTCTGCTAATGAATTAGAAGGATGTAATTGATAATGTGAAGGCAATTTGCATTGTTCACCACAGACATCATAACTATATACCCATCTTCTGGTGAAAACCTGTATTAATCAGAGTTCTCCAGAGAAACAGAGATAATAGAATATTTATTTATCTATTTATCTGTCTATCAATCTGTCTGTCTATCTCTCTATCTGTTGACTTGTTTTCAAGAATTGGCTCACACATTGTGGGAGCTGACAAGTCCAAAATCTGCAGGGCAGACTGCCAGATTGAAAACCCAAGAAAGAGTTGATGTTGCAGTCTCAAGTCTAAAGGCTGTCTGGAGGTATAATTCTTTTTTCCTGGGGGACTTGTCTCATCTGTTAAGACCTTCAACAGATTGAATGAGGCCCACCCACATTATGGAGAGTAATCTGCTTTACTAGGATTTAAGGAGTAAATCTGATTACTCATCTGATTTAATGTTAGTCTCATCTAAAAATGATCTTAGATGAGATTAGCATCTAAAATCTACTGATTTAAATATTAGTCTCATCTAAAAAATTCCTTTACAGTGACATGTAGTCTGGTGTTTGACCAAATATCTGGGTATTGTGGCCTAGGCAAGTTGACACACACAGTTAACCATCATAAGTCTATCTCTCATCAATTTGGCACCCATAGATATCTCCTTAAACTATACTCAATCTCCAAAAAAAGACAACAACAGGCGATATGCTTCCTAACATGATACAACTATCCTGTATACAACTGAAAATGCACTGACTTGCTCCCCAGAAAAGGATACAAAGTTGTTGCGTGATGTTCTCTCTTCTCCTTGATATCCTATCACTTAAATACTATGATGTAAATTCAACACATCGTATATGATAAGAGAATAAGAGATGAAAGAAAATATATATATATATTTTTTTCATAATTAAATGAGGAAGAAATACCCATGACAATTACAGTTCTCATTTCTATAACTAGTCGTGGTCATAGTTGGTATTTATAACTGCTTTATTCCACTACTCATTCCCTTTGCCCTCAGCAAGCAGCTTAGCTGGTCATGGTTCTTTCCATGATGGAGTGAGTCAAACCTTCATTCCTGAGGGGTCTGGGCCATTAGTAATACTGCCTGAATTGGGTTGTAGTTTTTCCATTGACTTTAATCACAGGGCATGATAACTCTAAGAGACACCAAAGGGATCTCCTGTATTCCAGACATAATCTTCCTTACCTCCACTGTGCTAGCAGTTCATTGTTTCCTTGGTAATCAGGATCAATCATCTCATCTAGCACAGCACCTCCCTTCATTGCCTGTTGATTCAGTGGCATAAGAAACCCAAAGCAGCAAGGTAGCAGATATAACTTCCAACTCAGTGGAATACTTGATGTGTCTCCTGGAGAAATTTTTCTGCAATTTGGAACTAAGACTTCTAGGTCAGAAAAGCATAAGGTTGTGGGTACAGAAAGCAAAAATTTTGCTAGTGGACCACTAGGGGTAATAGTGAGTGGTGCCACCTCAATTTCCACCCCTGGATGTTTGAACCCTTAAATCCTGGTTATGAGAAAAATAGCATCATATATTGGACACTAATTCAGAGCATATACAGCCTCCTAGAGAACATTGCTCCAGCCCTGCTAGGTATTGCCACCTAGTTGGAGATATAACTGAGTCTTCCAAAGGTCATTCTACCATTCTATCAAACCAGCTACTTCAGGATGATGGAGAACATGGTAAGACCAGTGAATTCCATGAGAATGGACCCATTTCCACATTTTTCTTTTTTTGCTGTGAAGTGAGTTCCTTGATCAGAACAATGATCATAAATGTGGAGTATCATGATGGTAGAAATGGCATTCTGTAAGTCCATAGATTGTAGTTTTGATAGAAGTGTTGCATGGAGGGGAGTTAAGTTCACATCCAGAGTAAACGTCTATTGCAGGAAGAACAAAACACTGTCTTTTTTTTTTCTTTTTTCAAGGAAACTGTCCAACGTAATCAACCTGCCACCAGGCAATGGCTGATCACACCTGGGAATGGTGCCATATTGGGGGCTTAGTGTTGATTTCTGTGGCTGGCAGATTGGGCACTCAGAGAGCAGTCCTGGCTGACAATCAGTAGGAAGCTGGGGCTCTCAGTCCTACAACCAGAAGGAAATAAACTCTACCAACAACAAGCTGGGGGCTTGTGAGATGATCTTTTCCAAGACAAGCCTCCAGATGAGAAAACATCCTGGCCAACACCTTGACTGAGCAAAGAACAGGCACACTGACTTACAGAAACTGTGACATAATAATGTGTGCTGCTAAGTTTATGGTAATTTGTTAAACAGAAATAGAAAATAAGCCTAATAGAAAACCTTACCTAATCACTCTATTTGAAATTGCTATCCCTCCCCTTACTTCCTGCACCCTCAGCTTAAATTCATTTCATCCACAGCACTTTTCACTATCTACTATACTATACAACTTATTTATATGTTTTAATGTCCCTTTCTCTCAACTATGGTGAAAATTTCATGAAACAAACAGAGCTTTTTTCCTCCTTTTGTCACAGATATATCAACTGTGCTTAGAATAGCAGCTGACAAGTAATGGACACTCAAGGAGTATTCGCTGAAAGACAAATGAAAATCTGTATCACATCCCAATAAGCCTGTCCTAAAGAGTTACAAAGCTTGAATAATGTATAGAAGAGTAAATATAGGAGATAAGTCACAGGAAGTGTTCCTGGAAATCCTGATTCCAGTCTGTTTCTACCACTTGTACGCAACTCTGAACAAGTCTAAAACTTGCTTAGCTTCAGTTTTGTCGTCTCTGAGTATGGACAATAGTGCTAGACCTGTTTGCTCACATGCTTATTTTCAGAGTCAAAGTAATGTATATAATATTGCTTAATAAATTTTAAGGAACAATATTAATTCTAAATGAAGAAATACAGGTGGGCAATATATATGTAAAAATATTTCTGCTTCCTAGTAAACAAATGAATTATAGGCAAAACATTAATGATAATATCACGTATTGACTGTCAAACAAATTTAGTAGGGCTGCTACCCAATATTGTGTATATTCCCAATATACTGTTGGGAAGAGTGAAATGATGGTATAAAGCTATGAATAGCAGTTTGGAAAACCTCAAAAAAGTGCATGTTTATCTTTTATTCTAGCAGTTTTTCTTGTAGGAACCTGTCTTTTGGGTGTAATTAGACTAGACAGGTGTACAATATATAGATATAAGAATGTTCATAAAAGTTTTGTTTGCAATTGTAAAACGATGTAATTCACCTAAATGTTTAAACACAAACTGATGTGTTATTTAAATGGTATCTTTCTCTCTCTCTCTATTTTTCTCTCTCTTTCTCACATTGAAGAAACCTTTTGCCACTGTCTGAACACCACCATTAACCTGAGGCTAGGATCATTGTAACTTTCCCAACCATCCAACTCGATGGGTTTTCCTGAGACCATATCTGAGGACTAATGACCTGTGTTGCCCTTGTGACATTCTGTTTCTCTATAGACTAAGAGAAGTAAATCGGTGGGAAAGTAGAGTAGACCCTCTGAGATGGTATCATAACCAAAGAATATTGATTCTTGGTTTTTTCATCCTTATTGCATATTTTCAAAGTATACATTGAATTATATGTGAGCGTACATTATAATTTGTTTTGCAATGCAGTAGCTAAGCCACACAATTTCCTTTTAACATACTTTTAATTTTCTAATTCTTGCTGACTGTCATTCCTGTCTTGACATTTATCACTAAGAATTTCTTTTGAGTGATTCTCAGTAAATTGTTGAGGAAGCTTTTGAAATAGCATTGATATTTCCATAAGCCTCACAGGTATTATCTTGTATATTCATTTGTGTGGAACTTAAGTTTTCTTTCCATTTGGCATTCTCAAAAGAATTTACTTGGTTTCTATTTTTTGCCTTTCAAAATTACTCTACTTGATATAAAATATGATGTAGGACTTTATTTTTCTGCAGAAAAATTCAAGAAAGGATATAAAGACTGATAAATTTTATCCTAAAACTGACCAGAGTATTTGACCAGGCCTATAATCTCTGCAACTAAATAGTCCCTAAATGTTAGTCAAGTTTATTTACCTTATCAGGAAGTCTGTCACTGAGATAAGAAAATTATGTGTACATAGAGGGAGATTGAGATCAATAGGAACACTTGAATGTAGTTTGGTGCTCCTTGACAACCTCTACAAGAAAAAACAACATTTGCTTTCTTCACTTTGCTGTACACCTGAAACTAACACAACATTGTAAGTTGACTATACTCCAATAAAAAAATAAATAAATGTACACAGTTCCCTAAATCATAGCCATATCAATCACTCAGTTATATCACAGATAATACAACACTACTGCCATTTGGTAATTGACAGACTCCTTGCTTTTTAACTATTATGTCAGTGGAAATGGATTAGGTCAAATCATAATGGTTAATTTGAAACAGTAAATAGTGAAATTCTTGGCGTTTCATATACTTGCTTTAGAAAAGCTTAACTTTTTTTAGAAGCACTGTACTTTTACTTGGATATATATGCATATTTATATAATAGAAATTAACATTTATTCTAAAAATTTTATTAAAAATAATCAAGTTTATCTTTCTTAATTGTTGTCTCCAGTTACCCAAAGAATCTAGTAAGAAAACAAATTACGTCTGCTTCTTAAAATATCGCTATTTATAAATAGAATTTTTAAAACATCTTTGAATGTTAGTTCTTTTATTGGTATTGCAAATTTCTTTATTTTACTTGGCACTTTGATTCTTTTAAATGTTTATTTTAGAGAACTTATCTTCTATTTTCTTTCAAATTCTCTGTTAGCATCCTCCTCCTAACCCAAACCCTCTCTTGATTGAATATCTGTTTCTTACAGTGGCAGGTGGTATTTCTCAGTAAAGGTAGTGCATATCCTTTAGGTCACTCAATTATGCACATCCAATAAATCACTAATTTTACTTTTCCTCTCCACTGCAACTCCCTTAGGAAAGGCTTTTATTGTTTCTTACCTGGTTCATGGTAATATTCTATTTATTGGTTGCTTTGTCTTTAATCTTGTTCTATGGCAAAGTTTCATGCATACTGACGCCAAAAGAATCTTAATAAAATGAAAGTCCTACTGTGGCACTGCATTATTTAACTCCTTCAATGTTTCCTACAGTCACATTTAGTCATATGATAGACAGGGTTCCCCATGATTTGGTTGGACCCCATAATTCATCAATTCTCATTACTTCCACAAATACACTCTGCTCTAGCCATCCTTCTTTACAGCGTGCATTTTTCTTTTAGAGTATGCATGCTTTTATTTCTATGTTTATACAAAACTGGTTTTTTTTTTTTTCCCCAAAAATATCCTCTCACTTCCAACATCCAACCCTTCTTCTTCATGCTCTTTTATATCCTTCAAGACCCAGATCAGATGTGACTTTTCCCAGGTAGCCTACCTGGGGATTGTTGGGGCACCCCTGTTCTGTCCTCGTATGGAACAATAAGAATACCTCAACCACTGATTGCCATTATCTCTTCCTGTGTGTCTTTTCTCCTTATTTCTGTAAAATGCATATAAACATACACTCACACACACTTGCCCGCACATATAGTCACAGACACAGAGACACACACCAGATAAAAGTAAAAACATTTTCCTTACTCTCTGAAAAATATCCCAGCCATTTAACAGAATGACCATTGCTGGTGATCAATAAATTGTTGAATGAGTCTTGATATGACTTCAAGATTTTAGGAAATAGAGATGACCAAGACTATGAATATTTAAAACCTAGAATTAAAACTTTCTTGCCCTAGTATCTCTAATTCTACATATTTTTAATAACAAATAATTTAATATGTATTATAAAATTGTAGCTACATTTAATTGTTATATCAGTGCAATGATATATGTCAAAATTTTACTTTCTATGAAATACTAGTACAATTTAGATATTTATGACATGGTTAATCTTTTATTTAAATTCAACTCTAAATAAACTCCTTCACAAATATGTCAATGCAAATGATCTCAAAATATCTTTGTGTTATGTTAAAATAAATATTCTAGAGTAATCTCATACATATATATGCATATATATGTATATATACCTTATATAAATCCCATTAATTAAAGTATTAGAGATTATTTGAAGTTTAAGTTATGGTTCTATGTAGGAGAAATTGAGCAGATACAATCTAGGATGACCAATAATCTAATATTATTTCATTAGCATGACTTTTTTTTTTTGGCTGCACTGCACAGCTTGCGGGATCTTAGTTCCCTGACCAGATATTGAACCCGAGCCCTTGTCAGTGAAAGCATAAAGTCCTAACCACTGGACCACCAGGGAATTCCCTAGCATAACTTTTTTTGAAGTAGGAAAATACCTAATTTGGAGGATCTAAGTGATTCTACATAAATCAATAAATATTTATTGAGTAGGTCTTTTATAGATCAGGCATTGTTCTAAGACCCTGGCATACATCAGTGTATACACATAAGGCATTTATTAAGATTTTGTTCAACCACTTCATAAAAATGTGATTAGTATATGTTTTATTCTCGTAAAGTCCTATTCTAAGACTCTGACATATCACGATTGCATAACAACATGAGCTCCATGAGAAAAAACAGTACTTTAATCATTTTTAATGACTATATACTGTCTCTGTGAAAGACTATAGTGAAAATATTTGGGGCATGGGACCACTTTGGGGTCTCTTAAATCATGCTACATACATGGCTATTTATCAATTCTATTCAAGTTGACATGTTCTTTTTCTGGCCTTCAGCCTCCAAACTGAGCTCCTTTAATACAGATGAAACATATGCTCAATATAAAAAGAATTTACACAAAGACACTTAATTTTCTTCCCAGATCTTGAATTACGTGGTAAATATGCCTGGTATTTGAGGGGAAGGATTATTTTAAATCACATTAGTAGAGGGCATTTGTCTTATGGATTAACATAAGGCATTTACTCTTCTTAAAAAATATGAAAAGGATCAGACACCTTTCTAATATAGAGCACATCAAAATATGATGGAATTTATCATATATAACTGAAATACACAAGCTTAATTGAATTTATTTTAAAATTAGGGGTTTATAAGACTCCAACACTTCATCTAAATTAGGCAGAGAATCTTGGCAGGAAACAATAAGTAAAGAAGAAAGTTTTCCTTTCCAATTTACCAGGGTATAGGCATATCTTTTGTTATAGTGTAATAATATGTTTTGGCATTTTTTACAAGACAAAAGTGCAAGAAAATATTTTGTTAGAAGTGGATGGTCACAAATGCTGTGTTTTCCTTAGATGAGATCAAAGATGATGTACTGGAAAATTCCAACAACAACAATAGTAACTTTGACATTGCCATAGACCTAAATACTGTTAATTATTTTTGTATTTTTTAATAGAGACTCAAAGAACTAAAACAAAGGGAATTTGCTCGAAATGTAGCATCTAAATCCAGGAAAGATGAAAGAAAACAGGAAAAGGCACTCCAACGCCTGCACAAGCTGGCCGAGCTAAGAAAGGAAACTGTATGGTGAGTCTACAGTAAAATGTTAAGTTTTCTTAAAACATGACAACAAAAAAAACGAACTGAATAAAGGGCACAAATCTATCTATTTCTGTACCCGGAATAAGACGCTCACATTTTCATGGCTTTCTGTGGGCTGTAAACACTAAATTGAATTTGAGTTTTATGCAAACACCTGTTTAATGCACATTTCAATAAAAAGCCAAATTACTATAATTTTAGTTTGTAAAAAAATTAATTTTACATTATTCTTCTCTTTAAGCTATCTTAGTTGAAAGCTATTCTATTTCTTGGTGAAATTCAAAACATTTGATTGAAGAAGAGACCAAAGCACCATCTCATAGCCTTTGTTATAAATGGAGTTTTAGGAGGAACTTACTTTTTCATTGAAAATTTGGAGAACTTTTATTTGCAATGATCTTTAGAACACATATGGAGCGAAAAAGAGAGGTTCCTTGCTCCATATGTATTCTTAATATATAAAGGTCAGGAGGGCCCTATGCATGTCAGAGGTAGGTTGAAATTAGTTTCGCTGTGAATGAACTCTAACTGGACTATTAAAACTTTACAACTCTTACACTTGGACCTGCTTCTAACAGAGAGCAGCTATAATGTTATAAATCAGAACTTAAAAATTCAGGCCAGGACAATGTTATGAAAAGATAGCCACCCTTAGGCTACCCTCCACCCCACCCATTAAATAGGCCTCTCTGATTATTATTTAAAACAAAGCTATTTTATGCCAAATTTATTTTATACAGAATAATGTTAGGGGATATTGACATATCAAAACATTGTTTGAGATGTCAGCTTTAGAAAAGTCAAAATAAAATTTAAATATATCTGGAATCCTATAGTGAACTGTTAATATCAAACATAACCTCTGTTGAATTATACCAACCAGATATTTTTATTCTGTGTAGTAAAAAATGAAAAATTATACAAGTGCAAGTTTACATTTCATATTATCTCGGGCCTATGTAATTTAATTCATTTGCAAATGTAAAGTCTAATATATTAAGAGAAGTAGAGCTGATAATAAGATATGTACAAAAGAAGCAAAACTTCTTATCTAAATTACTTTTCTTAGCATACATAAATATTTCACATTACACTGCTCCCCCAGGCACATGATTTTCCCAGTAATTTGGTGCCTCTAATGAGGTGTAAATTAAGTAGTGTTGCTTCTTAATATCAAACAAGGTAATAAAACAGTCCACTGTGTTAGATATTGAAGAAATTATTCGATTAAAAATATTTGGACCATTTATAACTTCTGAGAAACTAACTTTTCAGAAAAGCATGGAAAATTCTGAACAGCATAATTCTTTTGGGGTAAAGATGATACTTAGGTAGTTCTTTGTTTATGTGCTGGACAGTATCATTCTTTTAATAAGAGCTCACTATTTATGGTATACTGTAATTCCAAATAAATGGAAACCATATCGTAAGTATAGTCTTTTCCTATATTTACTCTATATAATGATATAATGGATAACTTCAGGATAATTTTTAAATATTAAGAACAGCCAATCCAAAAGACTCAGAGCTCTCACTGAGCATATCACCTGGCCTTTGGTAGATACTCAGTGAACACTGGTTGAATTGAATTGTTGAACTGAATTCCCAGCCCTGCTTACATCATAACTGAGAGTTTTTCTTTAACTTCCTTCATATTCTCCATATAGGATCAATGATGTTGAGTATTTGTGAATTAAAAGTAATTTTATTTTAGAGAGTTCTGTATTCTAAAATGTCACTGAAGAGGCCATGGGGGTAAAAAAATTCTTGGTCTGGAAACACTGGCTGAGAGCATAGAAATGTCTTTGACCGTTGCTGTTAATAGCTATAAAAGTAACTTCAAGACATCATCTACAAGTTATCCCAAACAATATCCAATAACTAAATTAAATTGCAGTTCTATGGAAGGCAGTTGCACTACATGAAAGTAATTATCTTACAAAGATTTTAAAACTTGAAAAAAATCTTACACTGACATTTCTAAGTTGTAAGTGTTTGAGTATTTTTCCTCAAGTGTCCTTTCTGAAAACACACTTTTGTTTCTTTTTGTAGTGCTCCTGGAAGTGGCCCTATGTTCAAGTCAACAACTGTTACTGTGAGAGAAAATTGTAATGAAATTTCCCAAAGAGTTGTTGTGGATTCAGTTAATAACCAGGAAGATTTCAAATGTACTTTGATTCATAGCCAAGAGAATGCTAAAGGTGTTACCACTGTTGCTACAGATCCAGAAAGCGTGAAAACTTATACCGCCAAAAAGAGCCAACTTGGAGATCAAGCCCAGGGGATTCACAGACACAAAATTGGCTTTTCTTTTGCATTTCCAAAGAAAGCATCCGTGAAGCTGGAGTCCTCAGCTGCAGCCTTCTCTGAATGCAATGATGATGCCTCTGTGGCAAAAGGATTTAGCAGAAAAAGTAGATTTGTCCCCAGTGCTTGTCATCTTCAACTCTCTTCACCAACAGATGGACTTTTGAGTTATGAGGAGAAAGCTAATTCTTTTCATCCACCAGAAGGAAGGTGCACTGACAGAGAAACTGCTCCAACTCAAGAGATGAAAGAAGTTTCTAGTGAAAAAGATACATTACTATTACCTCCATTTTGCCAGTTTCAACTCCCTTCATCATCTGATGCAGATAATTGTCAAAATTCAGTTCCTTTAGCAGATCAAATTCCACTGGAAGATGTTATTATTAATGAAGACATACCTGTAAGTGGTAACACTTCTGACTTGCTAGGAAATAAGTCTATAGTTCTTGATATGGCTAATGACTGCTTGTCTTTGCAAGCTACCGTAGAGGAAAGTGTTAAGGACAATGATGCATCCACGATTGGAGCTGAATGTAAAAATCACAGCCCTGACATGTTGGCCCCTTTAAATTCTGAAGAGGATAATATAACCCTACATAAAAAAATGGATTTATATAAAAGACCATGTGAGCCATTTGTACCCGTACTTAACAAAGATGGATCCACAGTCCTTCAGTGGCCATCAGAAATGCTGATTTACACAACTACTCAACCATCAGTTTCCTATAGCTGTAATCCTCTCTGTTTTGACTTCAAGTCCACTAAATTAAACAACAATCTAGATAAAAATAAGCTGCCCTTAAATGATCTTTCTTCTCATCAGAAGGGAGAAGACATTTGCAAGAGACCAGTATTAGATTGCAAGGACACATCTGTGACAGGACTTACTGATCATGAAATTGGAGGTAGCAGAAATGGATATACCCAAGTCACTCCTCTTTTGGCTGATGATACGCTCTCCAATAGCTGTGATTCTGGGAAAAATGAGAGTATGAGTCAGAGGTATAAAAATATTTCCTGTAGGATCAGAAAAACAAAAATATATGCTTTTACTAAAAATCAGATAAAACAGGATGCTCTTGGTGGCAAATACAACAAAATAAGATTGAAAGATACTCATGAACCCTGGTTCTATAAAAGTAGAAGAAAGAAAAAAAGAAGAAAGTTATGTCGCCATAATTATGGAAAGAAAATCAAAGAATCAGAAACTTATTTCAAAATGGAAAGAGAAAATAGTTACACTGATAAAACTAGGAAAAATCTACTGGAAACAATTTCAGAAAAACAGTATTTAGCTACAGAGCAATTATTGGACTCACAGCAATTACCTGATAAAAGGCCCAAATCAGCATCCATATACTTAAGTGAAAATGAAGAAATGTGTAAAACTCAGAACACTGAATACAATAATAATAAGAATATTATTATCAGTTCTAAAAACCACTGTAAAAAGAGCTCAGTTGTTTTAAATGGACAATCCAATTCAACAATGATACATTCTGTGAAACATAATTTAACATACTCCAGAACTTACTGTAGTTGGAAAGCCAAAACGTCCAGCTGTAGTCAAGATCACAGCTGCCTAGTTCTTCAAAATGAAATGAAATGCATGAGTCAGAACCAGGCAGTTAAAAGAGGTTATAATTCTCTCATTAATGAATCAGAAAGATGCCATCAAAAACGTAGACAACATTCATATTCTTATTCTTCAGATGAAAGTTTAGATCAACAGAATTATCTACCAGAAGAATTTTTGAGGCCACCCCGCACTTCTGCTCCTTGTAAGCCTAAAAGGAAACAGAGGAGATTCCACACCAGTTTTGAAGCTTTGGAACTCAAAGAGAAGACAGATTATCCCAGGAAAGGTAATTCTTCCTTACATCACCAGGATGAAATAATAAGTGAAGACAGAAAAGAGGAAATAAAACCACAAGAAACTGCAAATGTCAAAAGGAACTCAGAACAAATGGACCAAGTAGAAAATAAACTGGCTCTGCCCGCTAGCAGTCCCCTTCCTTCTGAAACCAATGGTGAAACTGAGCAGTTCGTAATGGAGACCACTTCTGGTGAATTGTCAGAGATTTCCAGTGAACCCACCACATCAGTCTACAGAGCTAGTGCCCCAACAAAAGAAGAAATGGACAGTACCTTGCTTGAACACAAAGAAAGAAGTGAGAATACAAATATTAACGAGAAGCAAATTCCTTTCAAGGTGCCTAGTATTGAAAGGAACTTTAGACAGTCACAACCTAAATCATACCTTTGTCGTTATGAACTGGCTGAGGCCCTTCCACAAGGAAAGATGAATGAGGCATCAACTGAGTGGCTGTGTTTTAATTCAGGAATCCTTAATGCACAACCACCATTACCATTCAAAGAAGCACATGTCAGTGGCCATACCTTTGTAACAACGGAGCAGATCCTGGCTCCGTTAGCTTTACCAGAACAAGCATTATTGATTCCAATAGAAAACCATGACAAGTTCAAAAGTCTACCATGTGAAGTCTACCAGCACATCATTCCGCCGAGCATGCTGGCCAACAAGGTCAAATTCACTTTTCCTCCAGCTGCCCTCCCACCCCCTAGCACACCTCTGCAGCCTTTGCCTTTGCAGCAGCCCTTGTGTTCTACCTCTGTAACCGCTATCCACCATACTGTTTTGCAGCAGCATGCAGCAGCTGCTGCAGCCGCGGCAGCAGCTGCAGCTGCAGGAACCTTTAAAGTGCTTCAACCACACCAACAGTTTCTGTCCCAAGTCCCAGCTCTCAACAGAACATCGTTACCTCAGATCTCAGTAGGACCAGTAGGACCAAGGCTTTGTCCTGGGAATCAGCCAACTTTTGTTACTCCCCCTCAGATGCCAATCATTCCAGCTTCAGTTCTTCATCCTAGCCATCTGGCTTTCTCACCTTTACCCCATGCACTCTTTCCTTCACTGCTGTCCCCTCACCCTTCGGTCATCCCGCTGCAGCCCCTCTTTTAGTCATCACTATGAAAGGGAAAGAAAATATTCATGTGAAAACTATTGCTATACACGTTAATGCTCATCTAAGTGGATAATTGCCTATTTAAATGGTGGAAATAAACTAGGCAAAATATGGCCTCATTGATATGAAATCATTTACTATAAGTGTAATGATGCAAATAAATTCTTAAGCTTCTGATATATAATATTAGTAAGGCACTGAATAGTTTGCAAATCAATATAATATATGCTGTATATTAAAATGATGTCTTAAGAGTATAATGTATATAAACTATATTTATAGTACTGTAATTTATGTTGTAAAGTATGCTTTCTGTTTTTTTTTAATCTTTGTGTATTTGCACCTATTTAATGTTTAGACAAAGCTGATGGCACTATGTTTTGTACCATGTTCCTTGAAACTGTAAATTCAGTGAAAAATCTCTCTTGCAATAAATTTTTGTTAAATATTTAAGTAAATCAAACCCTTGTTTTTAGTTGGTTTTCACTATTTTGAGACTGTATAGTAACAATAGGTTTTGAATTTCTATTGTTTCTTCTGTTTATTGGCATCTCTGAACCTCAGAGGATCAGCAAAATATCTTTGGCGCTCTGTCAATACTTAAACTATAATACTATCGTTCAGAATAAGTTTAACAAGTCCATTTGCTTTTCTGTTTGTCATAATGTTGCTTATACTCAAAGTTTACTATATTTCATGAACACTTGGCCCTCTAAATAATAAACCATGGAAATTCTTGTTAAAGTAATGCTGGCATTTGGTGTGGTGGGGGGGGTGAGTAACTACAAAACGTGCAAAGTATTTAGTGTCATTCCGGGAACTATTAAACAGTACTAGTAGATAAGAAATAGCAAGTAACCAATATAAGTTCTTACAACATTTTTGTATGTCAAAATTATCAAATGTATTGTGTTTATTTTCAATTGTTGCGGAGAATATACATATATAAGAATGTTGGCATGGATTAAGGAATAGGTTTAATTAATTAATCACTAACCATTATATAACATCTTGGGAAGAATGGCATAAACACAATCTGGATATACTCTTAACTGAGAATCTGGAAGTGGGAAAGAGAGTGAATAAATAGCTGTTCCTTCTGCACATCTTTCTAGTAGTCATGTTTCTATCATATTTCCAAATCACGCAGGAACAATTAGAAAGTCTCCATCCATATCACCCTTCCAGATTCTGCTATATTTTTAGTGACCTCTGCATTCTTGTTCACTCAAGTGCTGCTTCTATGTGTACTAAAGAATATAATTATTTAATAGAAAACTAGGGAACATCACACTTCCCACAAGAGTTTCTAATGTGTACCTGCCTCAGTCCATGCCACTGGTTAAGACAAAGTCTGCATGCCTGGTGGAGAGGATTCAACTCACCATGTGCAAATGATAAAGGATTATGGTAGCCTAGCATTGAATCCAGGCAAAAGAGAGGCCAACTGAGTCCTTCTAAAGGAAGAGCAACTTTTAAGTGATGCTGTATTGAAGAAATGCTATTTCATAAGCTTACTGTAAGAACTGAGTTACCCTAAAAATATTGAGCATAAGCCTATATTCCCATAGCAGAATAGTATATTGAATTCTATTTTAAGTAGAGTAATAAGGGGGAAAATCTATGTTGTTTACTTTCTTGATTATGTGCCATAATAATCATTGATTTAAAGGTTTTCCTGAAAAATGGTTGTGAAAGACTGCATGATTGACAAATAAGAAGAAAAAATAATAAAAGAAGAAATTTTATTTCAAACACTCTAAGATAACATGTTCCAAAAATGGTAACTAAAATTGGAATGGGTGATTTTTCCCCAAGCAAAATATTTGAAACTATCTTTGAAGATAATATAGGTGGGAATATCTACTGAGGAATGCTGACCCAGTTTGTTTTTAATGTCAGAGCAGGATTGTTTCTGCTGTTTAAAATCAAACCAAGTGTTTCACTTTAAAATATGCAGATTTTCCCTCTTTTTTTGTCATCTTCTGACTATCATCCCACATGTTCACCTCTTACCTCTTGTTCTTATTCTTTAATTCCTTTTTCCCCTGATCTCTTCCTTCTTAATTTCACTGTATACATCATTTGTGTGTATCCTCTGCTTCTTTCTCCATGCTGTCATTCCTTTTATTTTGTCTTCAATTCTGTTGCTCTCCTACATTTATTTTTGTTAAAATAATGCATTTAGGTATGCTTAACTTTTTAGTTGTAGCAGAATATACTTGCTTAGTAACTATATAATAGAAATTTCTAGAAAGTTTGAGGAGGAAAGTTCTCAGTTAAGAGTAGTTGAAACTCAGCTTGGTAGATAAATTGATTGGTTTTTGTGGATACCAGTGGCTGGACAAGAAAAGAATGTTAGCTGAGTATGTCGAAGCCATTCTTATTACAAACAATTCATTTAGATACTTGATATCTTTGATAAGATACTGCTCACGTAGTCTGGGCATCTGTTATAAGTTCGGGACTCAAAAATGTATGATGACACACTTGTTCATCTATTCTGATAACACCAACTCCAGAATCAAGGGAATCAGGCCGATGGGCTGAAGATCAATAATAAGCAGAGCAATTAGACAGGTAAGTCAGGGTGGACTCATCAAGCAATGAGGCTGTCAGAGGACCACCAGTCAAGCTCATATTAGTGGCAGCAGGAGTCAGGCCAGTGTAGCAGTCATACACTGGAAGTAGGTTTGGGGACGGCCAATGGCTTGTCCATAAGTCCTGGAGCTAAAATCCCAGTCCCATCCAGATGTAAATTATTGTACAGTCTATATAATTGGGGAATTTAAATGATTCTAACACTATCTCTTACCCACCATCTCTGGTCTGCTAGTTATAGGCATTGCTATAGATTTGTTATTGTAAATCTGAGTGATTTGGAATGTAGAATAAAACCTGAATGTAGAAAGTAACAAGTAACTACTGTAGCCGAGTAACAAAGGAACTCACATTGGATGACAGGAAGGAAACAAGGAAACTCATCTACTACTACTTCAACTTCTCTCTCTCTCTCTCTCTCCCTTCCCTCTCTCATATATATATGTATATCCAAGTCCTTTCATGTGTTGAAGCCCTGTATAAAATGTCCACAGGACATCTCAACCTAGATATCCGCTATGTATTTTGAACCCAAAACTCAAATCTGTGATCTTTCTTTATAGGTACCACTGAAACCTATTATTTGTCCTTTGTTTCAAAGCTCTGTGAATGTCATTATAATAACAAAAAAAAAATTTTTAAACTGTTCCAAGTCAGAAGCCAGGGTATTATGCCCACATAAAAATTAATCAATGAACCCTTTTAGCTCTATTTCCTTAAGTTTTTCTCAGATATTTCTCACCAGTATACTCTATATAGTTCTAGTCCTAGTAGTTAATAATCTGAATTGCTGAGTTGCTGTTATAAGTTAATGTCTCTTTTCCCAATTTCCAATTCATACACTCTATCCTCCCCACTGTTGCCAGGGCTCCATTTTTTAAATGTAACCTTATTATGACACTCCTCTACTTTAAAGCCTATTATGGGTACTCAATTATTCTCAAGATAAACATCAAAGTCCTTAGCAAGTCATGGAAAATCTATGGTGAAGTAGATGCCAGCCTCCCTAGTCAGGACCATCCATTCCAGAATTTCTCTAGGCCAATCACTCTAATCTACTTACAATCATCTTCAAGTTTGTGTGAGCATGTTCTGTAATCCCGCAATGCTTTCCTCCCTATGCTTCTTCACTTGACTAACTACTAATGAGTCACAATTCAACTTATGTCAATTTTTTTTTTTAGGAATTCTTACCCAGATTCCTTCTGTCTCCAGATGTTAGCTTCCTGTCCTCTATTTTCACCTTGAATACTGTGCTCAAATATTGTTATGAAGTATTCTCTGTGTTGAATATATTGTCCTGTTCTTCAAACTCACTAAATTAAGAGCTCCTTGAGTCAAAGTACCATTTTAATGCATAGTAAACACTCAATAAGTTTGTTAAATGAGAAGATAGAATGAGTTGGGAAAATGTAATTAAAAACTATGCAGATTGTATTACAAAGTTCCAGAACTGTTATCCATTTTTACTCCAAACTTGTTCTAAATCAGTCTGAAAAAATATATAATTTTCCAAAATAATTAGGGCTTCAAAACATCATTTAGCATGAATAACTTATTTTTTAATGGAATTATGAATTATTTAAAATAGAACTCAGTGGGGGACTTCCCTAGTGGCACAGTGGTTAAGAATCCACCTGTCGGGCTTCCCTGGTGGCGCAGTGGTTGAGAATCTGCCTGCCAATGAAGGGGACACGGGTTCGAGCCCTGGTCTGGGAAGATCCCACATGCCGCGGAGCAACTAGGCCCGTGAGCCACAATTTACTGAGCCTGCGCGTCTGGAGCCTGTGCTCCGCAACAAGAGAGGCCACGACAGTGAGAGGCCCGCGCACCGCGATGAAGACTGGCCCCCACTTGCCGCAACTAGAGAAAGCCCTCGCACAGAAACGAAGACCCAACATAGCCATAAATAAATAAATAAATAAATAAATAAATAAATAAATAATAAAAAAGTAAATCTAAAAAAAAAAAAATAATAATAATAATAATCTAAAAAAAAAAAAAAGGAATCCACCTGTCAATGCAGGGCGCATGGGTTTGAGCCCTGGTCCGGGAAGATCTCACATGCCACGGAGCAACTAAGCCCGTGCACCACAACTACTGAGCCTGCGCTCTAGAGCCTGCGAGCCACAACTACTGAGCCCATGAGCCACAACTACTAAGCCCGCAAGCCACAACTACTGAAGCCCGTGTGCCTAGAGCCCATGCTCTGCAACAAGAGAAGCCACCGCAATGAGAAGCCCACACACCGCAACGAAGAGTAGCCCCCACTCGCCATAACTAGAGAAAGCCCATGTGCGGCAACGAAGACCCAACGCAGCCAAAAATAAATAAGTAAATAAATAAATTTATAAAAAAATAAAATAAAATAAAATAGAGCTTAGTGAGCAATCAATCATCAAAGCATGATTTGAACCCTTTCCCCTGCCCTTGGAGAAAAGCACAAGCTCCTATCTATCATCTGTCTATCTGTCTATCTATCTATCATCCATTTTTCATCTTTCTATTAGTACTTGTCACCAAACATTAGCATATTATGTGTCTGACATTGTCTGACATTAAACTAGATATTGGGATAAATGAATGAATAGAACACACCTACTACTCAGATATTCAAGTCCAGTAAAAGAGGCAGACATGCAAAATCTTATGTTTAGCTATCCAAAGTTTGCTCTTTCATTATGTATTGATTTATATTCACCAATGTCTTTTTTTCCCACACTACTGTAGTCTCCATTTCTCATTCTTGTTTCTATTTTTTTTTCCCCTCCATTTATTTGCCTAGCTAAGCCACTGTCCTTGGGAGTGAAAGTTGCCACCAGGGATGCTTTCCAATAAGTTGTTTACTTTCTCTCACAAATAAGATGATAAAGGCTTAAAGCTTACTTATATTATCAGTTGAGGTTCAAGTGTTGATTTAAAGCCTGCAGTGAAATGCTATGCAATTTGTTCTGAGTTGCTGAGTATGACTGAAATCTAGCTCACCATCTGGCAGCCCTGTGGATTGTGTCCCCCTCCCCCAGACCCAGCATAGGCTACATTGGTACAGAGAAAGCAACTATTTTTCTTTTGCTCAAAGGCACCATTGCTCACTAAGCCAAATGCCTAGAGCAATATCCTTTTATTTATTCGTAGAGGCATCTTACAGACTAGCACCTGCCCTGAGCTTTCAATGCTTGGTAACATAGGATATGGAATCTACTTGAACCGGAAGCTCCTGGTAGAAAACTCTAAGCATAACAAGCTTTTTCTTTTCTTTTAATCTCCTAAAATCTTATTTTTAAATAACTGAATTATTTTTAATTTTTTTACCTTTTTGTGGTAATATTTTGAATATATTATTTGCATATTTTACTAATATTTCCCTTTTTTAGGATTCTGGCTTTAACTGTTACATTTTAACTTTTTATAAATTACTTCCTAACATATTTATGGGGTATATTTTCTATGTATTTACTATCTTCATACTATTTAGAATATTATATTATATATTTTAATTTTAAGAAACAGGTCTCATAATATTCAGTGGAATTTATCATACTTTGTGGTTTAGTATTATTACCTTCCATATCTAGCTTGTATTGATGATCTCTAAGACTATTTTAATTCCCTCATTGAATATTAATTTCACTTCATTCCTCAGTATATTTATTGATGGTACAGGCAGAAAGCATAAGTTTTTGGGAAGTGCCCACATATTAAGTAAAGGATCTTTTTTTTTTTTTTTTCTAAAGAGACTTTAAATTTATTTATTTAATTTTGGCTGTGCCGGGCCTTCGTTTCTGCGTGAGGGCTTTCTCTAGTGGTGGCAAGCGGGGGCCACTCTTCATCGCGGTGCGCGGGCCTCTCACTATCGCGGCCACTCTTGTTGCGGAGCACAGGCTCCAGACGCGCAGGCTCAGTAGTTGTGGCTCACGGGCCCAGTTGCTCTGCGGCATGTGGGATCCTCCCAGACCAGGGCCCGAACCCGTGTTCCCTGCATTGGCAGGCAGATTCTCAACCACTGCGCCACTAGGGAAGCCCTAAGTAAAGGATCTTTGATGACATACTTACATTAACCCTTCAGGCTTCTCCAAAAGGTTCTCCTATTCTCTTCACTACTTAATTCCTATAACCAAGAATTATACCCAGAACTAAAATTTCATTTTACCTACAAGAACTAGGATGTAATGCTTATCTAAATAGCCCATTTCATCTTGCTTCACAGGCTTAGTTCAACAGCTGGGCTTCCAACCGGAAAACCCTCTCAACGCATAAACTCCTTGGTTACCTTGCTTAGTCCACGATCTCCTTTAGGACAAAACTAGATCTCAGCTCCTTCCTAGCTCTTGTCAGCACTACATTGTGTTCTGGTGTTTCCCCTTTTCTGTTGCACCAATTAATTCAACATTTCGTTGTTGCCTAAACTTGCTACCTGGACACTGTGTCTTGATCCTCCTAGTTGTACTTGTTGAAGCTAACCTCTGTACTTGAGTTAATTATGTGGGTCCAAAATGCTTATTGACTTACATGACATGTTCCCTTCTTTGTGACAAATTCCTATTATATTCCTGGTCTGAGCCTGCCCAAGTTGTAACATTCTAAATTCAAGGAGAGTGAGTTTTTAAAAATCCAACATTTCAGTTGCCTTACTATTGTGGACTGTATTAAATTTCCCACACACTACTGAAAACAACTAAGTTTCAAATTAATGATTTGAATTTCAGGTAATCTGCTTATCTTTTTCAACTATTTTTAATCTAAATGATTTTACAAGTGGCTCTTACTTTAACTTATATAAAGTTGGTAAGTCATTAATCTTCACATTAAACTAGTAAGCCTAAAACTAAGTATAGATTTTGTTAAATGGCTTCTACCTCAAGAACAGTTGAACTGAAACAAAAGCGATAGAAATATTAATATGTTCTACTGAGATGAGAAATCTATTTTCTGTCCTGAAGTGCAGCGGTCCTGACCATGACCTTTGTGAAGCCATAACATTTGTTAGGTAGTGTGAAACGTAATGTAATATTTTAAATACATTTTAGACATTAGCAATTATAATTGCATTTTGCATATCCAAAGATTGCCAGGGTGCTTGCTTATCTGCTATTCTAATATGTAATAATAGTTCGACACGATCTTTTTCAATTGCTAAACAAAGATTTATTTGTAAAATTGAGAATCAGTGTTTCTCCAGTATTCATATAACATTATTCTTTCATATAAATAATCTTTGCCTAAACATGCCAGCATAGAAAGGAGTCTACAGAAATCCATTATACCGATAAATCTAGCTACAATTGGAGGTAACTATTAAAACTCATTATAGTTGTACTGTCAAATTGTTGGAGTCCCCATCTATGCTAAGAACTGGGTTATGCATTTTGACTGCAATGATACTTTACTGACAGTAAAGACTTTTTTTAAATGGCTATGAATATAGAGTTTTAGATGGAATAGAAATATAATACTCTCTCTACATGAAAAATAATACATTATAGTATTTCCATACACAAATTTAAATTGAATCCACCTATAAACAGTAAGCTCAGAGCTTAGTGAGGGAAAGTGTTTTTGTTTTTGTTTTTACATCTCCTGTGTCGTTACTTGGAAACTTGGAAGCTATTTACAGTACTGTACTGAATGGTTTTCCCTTCCCTCCCAAGGCCCAGTCTCAGTGTACTGCATGCTAGTCACTGCCTGGAAGTCCTGGACATTGTCCCTTTCACAATGCTGCTCTCTCTTTACAGTCACAGTCAAGAGGATGAGTGGAACAGGCCACACTGCTTCTATGTCATAATGTCCCATAATGCCTTCCAAGAACACAGGGAACTTTCTGAATGGAAGTACTGGGACATTTTGAGGGGGGTGGAGGGATTACAAAGTGAGAATGTAAATGTTAAAAATCAGGCGCTGAATACAGACTTTCCTTGGTAATAAATTCAGCCATTCACAAGAAGTGAATGTTTTAGTACCTAATCGGGCTCTTTGCACTCAGATGTGCTACGTCCCTCTCCAACTCCCTTCAAATCTTCATCCTATTTTGAGAGATACTGTCGTTCTTGCTTCAGCAAATAATACGTTCTCTGAAGCCCAAATCATTCAGTTAAGATTAGCACCCGGGGAGGGTACTGGCAGACCATTTTCAGCTGGTCATCACTCCTAATTCCACCAGAACACAGAGACTGAGGCATTGGTATTCCAAATTCCAAGTCTGCAGAATGAGTTTTGTCTCTCCAGATATACTTTGTGGAACACATACACACACACACACACACACACACACACACACACACACACACCCCTTCCAAGAACTGCCTAATTGTTGCTGCCTGGAATTCCTGGATGTTTTTCCCTAAACAAGATGTTACCCTCTGTCTCTCCACAGTCACAGTCAGGAGGTGGAATGGGATATATTCTCAGGTACATATAGTCGAAGATGTGAAAAAATTTTCTTAACTACTTGGAAAATGTAAGATGCCTTCCTTTTCCATGTCATCAATAAATCTCATATTTCTTTAGGTCTTGCATGGAAAATGCCATGATAACTATTCTAGTAAATTATTGAATAACTGGCTAGTGAGGTGCTTGTCCTCAGTTTTGATCAGCAATGAGAGGACTGAATAAACAATTTATGGCTAATAATATAATTTCAGTCTATGACTACACTATTCTCATTTTGAGAGACCCCTTCAATTTATTAACTTATTTAGGCAAACTTGTCTCTTATGATCATTTATGTCTACTATGTTCCAGGTCTCTACTAGGCTCTGGAGAGACAGAGCTAGAAATAAAACCTATCAATAATAAGATTAGAATTGGGAGGAAATAGATAATTAAATTGGCAATTTTAATATGATGGGCTGCATAACATAATAAATGTGATAAAAAATATGTTATGAAAGAGAATATGCCACATTAAGGAAACAAAAGAGTAAAAAGGGTTCTTTTTGATAGATGAGGCTGAGAGATAAACAAGACAAAAGCAGATCATTAGGACTTTATAGTTAGGATGATAGTCATTAACAGTTTTTAAATAGTGAGATGACTGGCCTTTATCAGAGTTGCAGATTAGAAATATCACTAGGATTACATAAGGAAGAATTAGCTAGTATGTGTGCATTTGTTTAAGAGTGTTGAGGATGTCAGAGAAATAAAAAGAGTTTCAAGCAGCAGCAAGCAAATAAATATAATGTTGGTTTGATAATCTAGAAGTTAGATAATCTAGGGCTATTTAAGAGTGGACTTTATAGGAAAAGTTTTTGAAGAGAGTAAGAGAGGATTTAAAAATGAAATTTGAGTTTCAGGCCTGGTCCATTTGGCCAATGTGATTATTTACCAATAATGAAAAGACAGAAGACAAGAGTGGAAGAAAGTTTATAAAAGTTGGAAAGTTTAGGGGAATGGAAGATAATATGTTCAATTTTTTGATACATTAAATTTGAGGCACCTAGAATATATCCAAATAGAGCTGTCTTGCGAATACATGAATATGTAGTAAAAATTCTCTTATCTGAAACAGTCAGAACTGGTTTGTTGTTAGTTATTTGAATAAAGTGAGAAAGCACACATCATGGCACGTATGCACAATGGGACAGTCTAAACATTGTATATTAACTCATTATCTTATTGTGTATTAAATTTACCAATATTGTGCTATAAGCCCAAGGCCTTTTCTTTGAATATCTGTTTACCCATTGAAGTTGTTAGTCATCTTTTCTTATATAATCTGCACTCAAATAATCTATGACTTCCAGACATTAATTTAAAGTACACTACTGAACAAATCAAAAAATTTTTTTACTTATTTATTTTTCTCCAGTCTTACTTTGTTACCATACCCATGCCATAGTTGACATCATTTATTTAGCAACTCAACCTAGTTTAGAATTTCTAAAGCATTAATCTTAATTGTTGTAGGAATAAACTTGATCTCCTGGTACTCATATTTCATCACTTGACTTAACATTGAATTAAATTATGTACTTGTAATAAATGCAACATGCACAAAGTGATTTGAGAACAAACAAATTTGAATCTTGGCAGCAAATTATTAACTGCAGTGAAGATAACTACAATGGCATCACGCATAATAGCTCAGTAATTTCACATTATGCCTTGGGCTTCAGTTTCATAGAAAATAAGAATTTAATCACTCTGAGATGGAAATACAGATCTTTTGAAAGAGAAACTACTGCACAGGTCTAACGTTCAAAAGAGATATATACTGAAAAAAATTATCCTGAAATAATCACCCTGATCATTTTAATTAAAATCTTGGAAGGCTTGAGATAAACCCCAGGGAGAATGTATATAGAGAGAAATGGATCCTAAAAATACTAGCAATATTTAAGCTTGGAAAGAGGAGAAAGAAATTATGGAGGACACAGAGAAGTTTCCGTAGAGCTAGAGTATAAACTAGAGAAATATAGTACCGTGGAAATAATGGCAAGAGATAGTTTTAAGTAAAAAGAGTATATTGAGTTGTCAATATCATAAGGTAGTTAAGTAAACAAGAACTATTCATTTTTCATTTAATGACCTAAATCATTTTTGTTTATCAATTTTGATATAGTAATTTTACTAGAAAGGTGAGCCTAGAAGCCACATTTCACTGAGTTTAAGAGAGAATCATGGGCAAGAAAGTGTAAGCAAACTTTTTTAGAATATCTATGAGGTACAAAAAAAGATGCAACTATGGTTGTAAAGACTATAAAAATAGTTTTAAATTTTATAAAAGACTAAGTCCAAGACTATGGTAAATACATGAAAATTTGACAATTAGTCAATTAATTATTTGCAATTTATATTCCCTACATACTAATTTAGAGATACGAATGTATGCTCACAGCATCCCCTGGGCTCAAAGTCTGTGTTCTTGGACACTTTACAATGGCTCGTCTCTATAGCTTCTATTCACAGAGGTACATCTATTGCAGCCTATGCAGGAAAGTTGGGAGCCTCATTAGAGGCTTTCAAATATCACAGGTTAGGTAATCTAACATTTTCTAAGGATGAGCTCTTGCACCCCCAACTGAAGTGTATCTACACTGGAAATAAGGGAAAAAGAAAAAAAAAAGACAATGTGACTATAGAGCAAAAGAAAAAAAGAACACTATTGGAATACTAAAACTGAATTTACAAATATTTGACAGTACATCACTACGTTAGGATGAATTAATGTCTATTTTTAAGTATTAATTGTAGTTCTCTTTCACTTCCTTTGACTTTCCATAATTCAGTTCCATAATGCAATTACAGTTGCCTGAGCTGTATAGCAGACTCATTACATCATGTGGCACATATATACAATGGAATATTAGCCATAAAAAGGAATGAAATTGAGTTATTTGTAGTGAGGTGGATGGACCTAGAGTCTGTCATACAGAATGAAGTAAGTCAGAAAGAGAAAAACAAATACAGTATGCTAACACATATATATGGAATCTAAAAAAAAAAGGTCATGAAGAACCTAGGGGCAAGACAGGAATAAAGACACAGACCTACTAGAGAATGGACTTGAGGACACGGGGAGGGGGAAGGGTAAGCTGGGACAAAGTGAGAGAGTGGTAGTGTATATATGGACATATATACACTACCAAATGTAAAATACATAGCTAGTGGGAAGCAGTCGCATAGCACAGGGAGATCAGCTCGGTGCTTTGTGACCAGCTAGAAGGGTGGGATAGGGAAGGTGGGAGGGAGGGAGATGCAAGAAGGAAGAGATATGGGGATATATGTATATGTATAACTTATTCACTTTGTTATAAAGCAGAAACTAACACACCATTGTAAAGCAATTATACTCCAATAAAAATGGTAAAAAAAAAACCCAAACAAACAACCTCTGGATTTGACACCAGTGGATCTGGATTTTCTATAAGCTTGACTCAAGAATTCCTACCTCTGTGGACCTGAGAATTCTTACATTTTCGTTCACCCTAACATTTGAGGAACATGGATTACAAACTTACTTTTAGCTGGAGTATGCAACTATAGAATAGTGTGACCTCAGTAGCATCTGGGAAGCATTATCCATGTACATGGTCACTGCTTAAATACCTCCGTGGGCATATTCTTGACTGTTAACATTTTAACGAAAAGATTCATGAAAATATTCTTCAGAGCTGCTTTTTTAGTTCAAGAGTTAAGTTCAGAAGAGTAAAAGTTAAACTAGATTTCTTAATCTCTGTAGTATTTAGACACATAGTCTTTGGCTGGTGATGGTGCCAGAACTGAGCTCTGCCACTTACTATCAATAGGACTTGGGCAAATTAATTAACCTCTTTGAACCTCTCTTTCTCCTAACTAAAATGGAATAACAATACCTACCTCACAGAGTTGTTATGAGGATGAAATCAAGGGCTTACACAGTGTTGGAATATAATAAGCAGGCAATAGTGGTAGCTATCATTTTCTTTAATCTTTCCTGCCTGTTTCTGCATAGTTAATGAGAAGCAGAATCTGAAACAAGAATTTTTGTGAAAATGATTTACTAAAAAAGTGCTTTCAGGAGAACCTAGGAAGGTAATAGGGAAAACAGAAGAGGAAACAGAAGTTAAAAAGAATATTATTTCCAGAAAGTCGAACGGAGGGTAAATATAGCTGATCCCTCAGGGAAACTTGGAAGTGTAAGCTTCACTGCAGTGTTTTTCTTGAATAGAAACACAGTGAGCTATCAATTCAAGTGCCAATCAATCACTGGCTAAGAACAGCCATCAAGAAACATAAACTCTCAGCTTCTTGCAACTCTGCAAGTGTAGGCAAAGTGGCATCAGTATCCCAAGGGAAGTTCTCTGAAGAGAGTTGCTAGTGCAGACCTTTAGAAATGAAATTACAGAGAAGCCAGGGGACTGGTACACACAAAGAGTAAAAGAAGAAATCCCAGTGTCTGCAACACTGACTTTTTTTTCTTTTGTAGCTTACCTCATTAGAATCATATAACACTCTTGTTTTCAAATGGGATTTCTTTGACTTTTCCCCTCTCCACCTCCGAAAGTTACAAAAAATTATTCTACCTTAGAAGGAGATATTAAGAAAACATTTTTATAAGGTAGAAGGTGTTGAAAGACAATTCTCCAAGTGTCTCTCACATTTCTATATGCCTTATAAGTGAGGCACTGACTGCTTTTGGTTCTGAATTATTTTTAATAATGTTTGAATAGTGAACAGCCTTGGAAAAGAATGATAGTTTCTCTCTCTGGAAGAAAGGGTAAGCACGCTTAATGTCCATCATTAAGAGAAAATTGGGCTCTCTAATGCAACCAACTATGTGCAGATGTCACCTGGTTCTTTTCACATGAACCAGCCGGAAATGGGGGTAAGAGATCTTGCACCAAAATGCTGATACTCAGGCTAATGTTACTGTCCTGAATAAGAAGCATTGTCCTTCATCTCTAACCTAAGACTCTCATGTCTTCTACCAGAATCCATGAACCCGTGGCAGGCTAACCTGTTATTTTTTAAGTAGGTTAAATCTCAGACCCATCACAGCCCTTGACTGAAAGGATTTCATATAAAATATTATATTGTTTGTTTACATTAATCTTTTTTATTTTAGTTAATTTCTCTAATCATCTTTGCTCCTTTTCCATGAATAAAGTACAATTAAAATAAAGAAAATATTAACCTAAAATATCTGAACAAAAATTAGTTCTATGTCTTAGAATACATTGCTTACTCACAACAGGAGAAAAACTTACAAAAATAACTTTGTTTATTGAATGTAACTTTTTTCTTTAATGGTATTTATATGTTTATACATAACAGGAATAATAATTCCAAGGTGTTAAGGAATGTTGAGGTCACAGCAAAGGTATTGATCCATGTAGATGAATAAGACCTTGGTGTCCACTACTACATAGAGGTTTGCAGACATGTCAGAACAGGTTGTGTATAGAGCCTCTTCTGTAACCATTGCCTCTGAAACCTATTGGGGAGCTCTCATTTTTAAAATTACAATAAAGACAATTAGAACAGAGACAGACAGAAAGAGGAAATAGCACATAAAAATGATGAAAGAAAGGGCAAAGCACTTGAGATGTTTGGAAAGTTCCTTTACAATAAAGTTCCTTTACTGACCACAAACTAACATGTACACAAACTAACATGTACAAGAAGATAGTACACTACAAGAAGACAATCTTCTTGTAGGGAAACAAAAACCTAACTTGGGTGTTGGTCAGAGCATAATGTTTATTTTCTAGCTATTACAGTAATTTGGAACATGATCTTTAACAAGGACATCGTCCAGTGATTTAGAGATTTCCCCCATTATAATTAGGAAGCTGAATTAAATAATCTTTAATTAAATGAATGACCATATTTGGTAAGGAATTACATTATTTGTTCTAAATTATATCTCCATCCATCACTGTATGTCCCGGTTCTGGAACGCTTAATAAGAAATTTTAAATCGTACTCAATTTAAAATAATTGATTGAAGAGAACATATGTCTGGAAAAATAACTAGTATATAATAAGTATTACATTCCGGTACCCTCCAGATTCAAAATATGGGGTACCTTAGATGATTTATGCACTGATTACTTGTCCAGAGTAGGTATTAAGTGATTCTTTGTTGACCATTATAGTTTATAAATTATAAATATAGAATTTAACAATGGTTCAGTTCATCTGAAATATAAATATGTTTTCCAAAATTCTAATTTATTAACTTTGACCTGAAGCAATTTTGTACCTTGACAGTTAGTCTGGACATAAAAATATATTATGAATGAATGGGAATAATAGCATTGGTCGTAATCACTTAGAAAAATGAATGTTTATAAGAAAAGCAATATAACCTTTATTCTTTTTAGCTTCAGTCTCATGATGTTCTTAGAAAAGTAGAATGGATTTAATAATAGTGTTCTTCCTTTGCCATAAATCTCTAGCACCCCCAAATGAGATATTGCAGAAATAATATGACTGAAAATCAGGTACTACTGTGTGTCAACAAAAACACTGTTCTTTCTCTGGTGGCAAAAATAGATGAGGAGATTAAAATAAAGAGCATTATAGACATTGTGACTCTACAAAGTTGTCAAGCAAGGGGCAAAATATATTCATTCTTGAGCCAGTTTTAAAACAAATTATGGTGATAAGACCATATTTCACATAACACCAAAATGTTGGATAAAACAAAAATTATTATAGGACACTTCCTGGATGTCTATCCAATAGCCATTTTTTTAAGGTGGCCACTTCTTATCCATGTAAACTCTGCTTTATGAGATAATAAATCTTCCTTATTGTTTGTATCTTATGAAATTGAGTTTTTTATTTATGGTAACTTTCAGTTGAATGAAATCCTCCTTGATAGAGTTAAATCTGTGTAATAAGTATATGGACATGTATGGAGTGAATTTACATTAACTGAAGCTCAGTAATTTTATATTCTATTACATTGATACATTTAGCATTCTTACATTTTAAATTAATCCTCATATGAAATCTGTTTTAATAATCCCATTTTATTGACAAGTAAACCACAGTTAAGGGAGTATTTGTCCAAGACCACATGCTAAATAAGTAGTAAAAGATGCGTGTGTAGAGGGGTGTGTGTTTGTATGTACTTAATTAATGGACTTTTTATAAAACAGTTAAATAATTACAGAAATATTGAGCAGGTAATTCAGAGAGTTCTCATATACATCCCTTCCCTATCACGCAATTTCCCTATTATTAACATCTTGCATTAGTGTGGTATATTTGTTACAACTGATGAATCAATATTGACACACCATCATTAACTAAAGTCCATAGTTTATAATAAGGTTCATTCTCTGTATTGTACAATTCGATGGACTTTGACAAATGCAAAATACCATGTAATCACCATTACAGTATATACATAATATTTTCAGTGTTCTAAAGATCCCATTTTGATCTATTGATCCCTTCCTCTCTCCCTCTGAACCACTGACAACAACTGATCTTTTTACTTTCAATACAGTTTTGTCTTTTCCAGAATGTCACATAATTGGAAGCATACAGTATGTGGCTTTTCAATACTGGCTTCTTCACAGACCCATGTGCATTTAAGTTTCATTAGTGTACTTCTGTGGCTTGATAGCTCATTCTTTTTAATACTCAATTACAGTCCATTATTTGAATATACCACAGTCTGTTTATGTATTTAAGGGCATATTAGTTGCTTCCTGATTTTGGTGATTATGAATAGACCTGCTATAAGCATTCATGTGGAGGTTTTTTGTATAAACATGGGTTTTCAATTCAATTGGCTCTCTATTCTGTTCTATTGATCTATCTGTTCTTTCGCCAGTACCACACTATCTAGATTATCACAGCTTTATAGTAAGTCTTAAAGTCAAGGAGTGTCAGTCTTCCAACTCTTTTCTTCTTCAGGATTGTGCTGACTCTCCTGGATCTTTTGCTTTCCATATAAAATTTAGAATAAGTTTGTCAATACTCACAAAACAGCTTGCTGGGATTTTGATTGCAAGGTGTTGAAACTATAGATCAAGGTGGGAAAATTGGCATCTTAATAATATTTTGTCTTCCTACCCATGAACATAAAAAAATCTATTTATTTAGACCACCTTTGATTTTTTCAACTGGGCTTTGTAATTCCCATCTATAAATCCTGTATTTATTTGTTAGATTTATACATAAATATTTCAATTTTTATTGTGCTAATGTAAGTGGCTGTTATTGTCTCTCCAAAATTCATGGGTTGAAGCCCTAACTCCCACTGTGACTGTATTTGGAGATGGGGCGTTTAAGGAAATAGCTAAGGTTAAATGAAGTTATAAGGATTGGGTCCTAATCCAATAGAATTGATCTCCTTATAAAAAAAGGAAGAAACACCAGGAGTGTGTACACAAACAGAAAAGGCCATGTGAAGACACAAGGAGAAGACAGCTGTTTGCTAGGCAAGGAGAGAGTTCTCAGGAGAAACCAACCCTCCCGGCACCTTGATCTTGGACTTACAGCCTCCAAAACTGTAAGAAAATACATTTCTGTTGTTTAAGCCACGCTGTGTGTGGTATTTTGTTACAGAGGCCTGAGCAGCCTAATACAATGGTGGTGTGCTCTTAATTTCAAATTCCAATTATTCATTGCTGGTATTTAGAAAAGCAATTGACTTTTATATACTAACATTGTACACCACAACCTTGCTACAATCATTTATTAGAACCAGGAATTCTTTGTGATTGTTAAGGATTTTCTACATACACAATCATGTCATTTGTGAATAAAAAGTTTTATTTCTTCTTCCCCAAGCTTCATACCTTAACTTCCTCTCCTTGCCCTATTGCATTTACTAGGACTACTAGCACAATGTTGAATAAGAGTACTAAGAGGGGGCATCCTTGCCTTGTGCCTGATCTCAGGGCAAAAGCACCTAGTTTCTCACCTTAAGTATGATGGTACCTACTTTATTTTACATAATTGTCCCACAGTTCTTGGATATAATCTTCATTTTTTTTTTTTTCATCTTTTATCTGTTTGCAATTCAGGTTGGAAATTTTCTATTGACAAGCTTTCAAGCTCAGTGATACTCTCTTTGGCCACATCCAGCCTGCTAATGTGCTTATCAATGTCATTTTTTCATTTCTGCTAAATTTTTTTTTGATTTTTTAGCATTTCCTTCTGATTTTTGCTTTGTGGTTCCATCTCTCTGCTTACATTACCCATCTGTTTGCATGTTGCCTACTTTTTGCATGAGCACATTTATCATATTAATCATAGTGATTTAAAATTCTCTAAATTCATTCTAAAATCAGTTTCATATCTCACTCTGGTTCTGATGCTTTGTCTCATGTCTTTTAGCATGTGTTATATTTTGTTTTTGCTGTTATTGTTGAAAACTGGGCATGATATATCACACAATGTGAGGTTTTATGTTAATCTGGCTTGGTGCTGGACTGTGTATAATATTTTCTATAGATATAGATGCCAGAGGCTTCAGTTTCCTCATTTGTATTTTTTTCTCCCCTGTTTTTTTGGGTTTCTTTAAGAACTTAATCGAGTCTGTGTCTTGCAGCTCTTTCAGTTATAATCTACTGTTATTATTCTGATGCCTGCTGATGTGGTGTTAAGATATGGGGGAAGGGAAGCACTCAAATGTCTTACAGTTAAATCTCAGTTTTAGTTGGCCTGAGTCACTGGGCTGTGATTCAGAAACATTTCATAACCTTTTTTTTTAACCCCCAAGCATAAGATATAATGGATAGGGAGTCAGGAGCTGTCTAATTGCTCTGCCCCCTGGTTAGATAATGCTCTGGTAAAGTCGTTTCCCCTGAAGGGCAAACTTTTGTTATAGAGACAGCTCTGGGCCTATTTCCAACGCTTTCTTATTTTCTAGGTGTATTTCAAAATGGGTACTTTTCTCCTTCTCCTCACAATTTTTACAGTGGGCACCTGGTGGGGTTGCTGTAGGTAAAATTCATGAAAATTCAGGGTGACCCCTCTAATATTGGGCTCCCAGGAGATTTTAGTCAAGCTACTGTCAAGCTAGTGCACACTCAGCCTGCAGAAATTCATCGAAATGACTCTTTAAGTATATTCCTACCGGTTAACGGCCTCAGTTGCTCCAGCTCCAGGTAAGCCGATCCTGATGATGGCTGTGATTGTCTTTATCTGACTCTCTCTCTAGATTTCTGGAAGGCCATTTGTCCTGTGGCCTCATTCCCTGGAGGATACAGACAAAGTCGGTGATTTTGGGTTTGCTAAATTTTCATCTTGTTCTGAGGATGAGAGTGATGATACACACACAGGAAAGTAAAAGCAACCCGAACCCAACGCTAAAGATGGTCATCAAACCACAAGAATTTCCAACTTTTAAATGATGGAGCTCAAGCCAGAAGTCTGTAAAAGGGTGTTTTAATCTCAGTTCTGTTTACGAATGATGAAACTATACCCAACAACTCATGAAGAAATTATATACGAGCAATGAAGTATCTAAATAATTACAATGTGAAAGATTGTGAAGAAATCTTATACCTAGATGTACTTATTAAAGAAAGCATCTTTCTTTCTGTTTTGTACATTTGTTTTTGAGGGCATTTTTGTACCAATCAGGAGTTTTTCAGGTACAAATTGTAAAAAGACAACTCAGTTAGCTAGAACCAAAGGTCAATATTACTCATATGACTTGGAAGTCCCAGGGCTAAGCTTATATCAGGCTTGACTGGAGTCATTGTCTCAAAAACCATAGTCAGGGATTTCTTTCTGCTATCACAGTAGAATGGGAAGTAAAGCATGATATTTGGCATCCCAAAAGGACCATGTGCATGTAACTATCAAATTATTATCTCAGCTTCAAATCCAGTGGGGTTTATTTTCCCTGTTCTGCAATAATGGAGCTGGATTCTGAGCACTTTTCCTTGGCAGAGAGCAAGATGTTTACTTTTTCAGCACAGGGTGATGTAGATATAGAACTAGAGAAAAGGGCATCTCTTCCCATTCCAGTGTAGTTCCATTTTTATTTTCTCTGTTCCTCTCACGGCTGCCAGTATTGTGTGTTGGGGAACATTCAGTTACATTCTGCCCAGCTAGAAGCCTGGAGAAAGTAGCCCCTCAGTGAGCTTACAGCCTCAGTCTTAGCTCAGTGACAATGTCAATGAAGTTGTCCCTGAACGGACACCACACACCTAAACTACTCAGCCAGCACATGAGCTCTTGATGCTTCTATTTCTTTCCTGCATCTGCCCTCCAACCTTGGCTTGCCCTCCAGCCTGGAAGTGTTTTCTCCTTGCCAGTCTCAGCCATCAATCTCCTCCCCACTTGCATCCCAGCAACAATCCACCTATACCCTGAAAGTTGTTTCCTATTTTCCAATCAGTTTCCTGTCCACTAGCCTTGACCCAACTGCATCCTGGAGGGATATTTCCTGCTTGCTTGATGATTGCACACCAGCTCTTACCTGGAACAACTCAGAGAGCTTTCAGTGGGTTGCAGCCACACTTCTCCAATGGGACCTTTCTAGAGTACTCTCTGGCATTTCTAGGCTGTTCATTAGACCCTTACAGAAACTTCATAGTCAACTCTCACTATAGCTAATAATTTTTCATATTAAACTATCCCCATATGAATTTGTGATTTATGTCTCCTGATTGTACCCTCATTGAGACAATGTATCATGAGGATGAAGTAGTTCCTAAAGGATAAGTTCAGGGAAACGATAATGTAATCATTACATAATTCCTGATTTGAAAGTCACCATTATATGAAATTATTAGATTATATATAAAGGAATATTATATTATTTCTTTCATATATTGTTTCCCCCTCCCCATTACTATATTTTAACCATAATTCTGGTTTTTCAGTGTTAAAATCAGATGTTTTTAAATACCTCTTCTCCTGTGGATAACATGTTTAACAATGTTCCTTGCTGCTGTATCCACTATAAAGAAAGAAAGAAAGAAGTCATGCTCACAACATCTGATCAATATTTATTCATAGCTAGACGTAAACATTTATGAAAGGTATGTATGGGAAGAAATAATTGAGACTCTCTAAATTTGTGAAAGTCGGCATGTTCGTGTAAATCCATACCTACCTTGACGATTCTGTTGAGAATCATCTATTTATCAATTTTCACACGTTTTATTTCTTGTCACTGGCTATTTTGTTGAATAGTTTCACAAATGACTTTTCCTTAATTGCTGACAGAGTAAGCAATGGACTTTTATGCCATTGCTAAAATTTTCACTGTTCCCTTTACATTTATACCAAATTTCTATTGTATGTCTAAAAACCAGCTGTTTCTTAGACTTTTTTTGTCATCTCATTACTTTTATTATCAGTCTAGTAATTAGATATTCTCTGGTGACCATTTTAAAATAAAGAAAATTGTGTATCCCATCCCCAACCCCACGAGGGGTGGTCTGCAGAGAGGGAGAGAATGAGGGCTGTGCCACTGGCAGGGGCTTGGTGTCGAGAATGTATGAACCTGTTGTGTTGTGCCGCTCTGTGGCAAAGGGGCAGACAGCCTGGTTGGAGGGTGGGCGGGGGATCCAGGTGGGCATTTTTCCGGGAGGGCGGGTACGTGAGGACGGCCGGCAGGTACATGAGGGAATGCTCGGCGTTGATGATTTTTGGAGAAGTTCATATTGGGGCCCCCGTGGGGTATTGCCTTGCAGAGGTCAGGGTCGCTGTCATCTAAGGGTCTACAGATGATAGGTGCTGGGGAGGATGGGGGGGAGGTCGTGTGCTGCTGGTGGGGGTGAGAACTGGTGCGGTCACTGTGGAGGGCAGTGTGGAGGTTCCTTAGAAGACTGAAGGTGGAGCTGCTATGTGGCCCGCAGTCCCACTCCTTGGTCTATATCCCGAAGGAACAAGGACTCTACTTCGAGGGAATGCATGCGCCCTGTGGCACTGTTTGCAGTGGCCGAGGCATGGGCGCCGCCCAGGTGCTCGTCAGCAGACGATTTGCTGGGGAGGATGTGGTGTGGGTGTACAGTGGAATGTTACTTGGCCATGGGAAGGAATGGGGTATTGCGGTTTGCAGCGGCATGTATGGACCTGGAGGGTATTTGCTTGGTGAGGTAGGTCAGACAGAGAGGGACGCAGGTTGTGTGATGTCGCTTGTGTGTGTGTGGTCTAGGAATGATACACATGAATGTGTGTACTGGTCAAGGGTGGACTTGGAGACGTGGAGGGCAGTCTTGTGGTTGTTAAGGGGGAGGGGGAAGGAGGGAGGGACATATTGGGAGTGTGGGATTGACAGATGTAGACTACTGTACATAGGGTGGATGGGTGGCGTGGGATTTCCTGTATAGTACAGGAAATTGTACTCAATATCTTGTGATGACCTACAATGGAGTGTGATTTGAAGAAAGAATGACTGGGTCGTTCTGCTGTGCACTTGATGCTAGGGCAGTGTTGTGAAAATAACCTCTAAAAAAAAAAGAAATTTGTGTTTTTTAATATTAAGTGGTTTCCTATGATAAGAAGTTATCACATATATAATAATGAATTACAAACATTATAAATACGTGTAATAATGATTTATAAACGTTACTTGGGTCCCTTACAAAATCTAATGAGGAAATTCTCTGCCTTCGCTGTCCAAAGAAAGTTTACTCTGTTTAACATAGGAGGTTTTTCTTCTCCATTTCAATATCTTGTAGATTAATAGTTTCTGGGTTATTAGCCATACAGTCTTGATAGAAATAATCAAGATTCCAAGATGCTGTTTCATAAAATATTAGCAGAAACGGGCTGTCATGATGTGTGCATGGGTGTGTGAGAAAGTGATTCTTTTTGTCTCTAACTTATAGGCATTCTCCTACTACAGAATGTCCACTCCAAGATGTTTTCTCACTGTAATCCAAATTCAGTAATTATCTTGCCACATGGCACAAGAATAAATTAAAATTTCAGTGGCCATCCTGGGAAGCTTTTGGCATCTTACATATAATATCTAACAGAAGCCCTAGAAAAGAAGGGAGGGCAAATATCCAACAATAAATAATTTTTTTATTATTATGCTGAGGCCTTAAAATGAAATTCTGATTCCAGAATATCTTCCCTCAAAGACTTTCTAGTAAAGACCAAAGAAAAGAAACCACTACCCTTTAAATCATCTGGAACATGTCTCTCTTGTGTTCCAAGTTCTATACCCTACTTTAAGTTCACCTATTTATATAGCTTACGTCCCTTCTACTCTCCTAAATACATATGGGAACAACTCTTTTACTCAAGATTTTTTACAGAATGATCCCATTTTAGTGACTGGCTTCAAAAGACTTTCAAAAAAATATTTAAAGTGTCTCTGACAGCTGATGTAAAAATAATCACTGTCCTCTGTTTTCATAAATGGACCAAGACCAGAAATTATGTATTTAACAGAAAAATGAATTGGAATGGAAATGTGCAGAATTAAATAATCAGTCTCTCTCACAAAGCCAAATATTTTCAGAGGGGTTTAGAAAACTGACAAACTATAATGGCACAAAACCTACTGTGTAGGAAAAACTCCCTACTTCTCATGTACTCACTACTCACAGAATACTTCTGTACACTCAACACTACTTCACCTCTCATCACCAATTGTGTGGGTTTATTCCCACACCGACCAAGTCTCAAACACCAGCCTGGTGTCTTATAATACAATTCAGTTCTAACACTAACTGGAGTTAGTGAGGACCCCTAAGACTGCTCCTCTCCCACCACCACTTCAGACGCCAATTGCAAGTCCAGGTTTTTATCTGTGTTTCTGACAGACTGGTTATAAATCAGAGGTTCCCACAACCCCCTACTTGGGTTTGATTAATTTGCTAGAGTGGCTCATAAAACTCAGGAAAACAGTCTACTTATTAGATTACCATTTACGATAAAGGATATTAAAGGATATGAGCGAAGAATCAGATGAAGAGATACACAGTGTGAAGTTCAGAAGGGTCCTGAACGCAGGAGCTTCTGTACCCATGGAATTGGGGTGCACTAACCATCCGACAAGTAGATGTGTTCACCAACTCAAAAGCTCTCTGAACCCCATTCTTACGGGATTTTTATGGAGGCTTCATCATGTACCCATGATCAATCATTAACTCAATCTCCAGCTAATCTCCCCTTCACGGAAGATGGTACATTAGTTAAAGATGGTACATTAGTTAAAGAGCACTGGCTATTCAAAATTATCCAAAACCAATAACAACTAAGGGAATTTCTAGGACTGATGGGCTACTGTAGACATTGAGTACTCAATTTTTCTGAAATCGTACAAATCCTCATATGATTTGACTAAGTAATTTTTTTACACTTTGCCCATATAATTCTAATATGCAATGTGGATTGAGAACCTCTACATTAGAATACAACCAAAAGAGGACAGGTAGATAGAACGGTGATGCTGCAGTTCCCAAAGACAGAATTTTCCAACTATATGGTTTGTTTGTTTTGTTTTGTTTTTAGTAAAAGGACAGCTATAAGTCAATTACCTATTAATAAACATCTGAATGTTTTCCTGTAAGACATGAATCTTTTTGTTTGGCTCTTGGCCTCATATTCAGCAGGTGAGTTTCTTGCGTTTGAAAGAGTTTTGAATAAGAGTATTTTGTAGAATTTACTTTGTGAATGAACTACAGATTTCTATAGCAAACATCATAATGATATTAGTCAGATCTATCACTTAGAAAAATAAGTTGATTTTTTAAAACATGGAGTTTCCTCTGGATACTTAAGAAATAGTGAGATGCCTATAATTTTACTATATACTTCTTTCCTAAATTATACTGTCATTGTAAAGATTTTCTAATTTGTTTTAGAGGTTTTTGCTAGTGATTCTATATGCAGTATATTAACTATAAAATAATAATAATATTAATAATAATTAGAAGTAACACCTCCAAGCATATAAAATGTAGCTGAGTAATTTAGCTACAATTTTTAGATTTACATTTTGTTGTTAATGTGGCTTTTTATGAATTAAAAAATAAAAAAATTAAAAATTAAAATTAAAATACATTTTCCATTTAAAATAGAAAATAAAATGTAATGGTCAAATCTCCTCCCTATCAAAACCTACCACATGTCAAGTATTTAAGATTATTTTGTATTGTTTTTGTGCGTATATATCTATATCTGTACCTTCATATATACAAGACATGCATATACATATATACAATCTCCACACAAAACTGCATTATTTAATTAATAGTACGCTGGTCTACAAATGTTTATCATATTTAATTTTACAGCAAATATCTTTTCATACTTTGTAACTTTTTTATAACTTATTTACATTTTTAATTTACTGACAAAATTTTCTCATCTACTTTCTTTGTAAATATTTTATTTTTACCTATATATGTAGTTTAATCCCATTCTCTAGCCTTAGGTAATTTGTCTTCTCTCTCTCTCTCTTTCTTTTCTTTTATTGGTAATGCTTTCTAAGAAGTAATGTTCTTTTCAATGTAATCTCTGTGAAATTTAGCAGGACCTTCTGAGGCTCTCTTGGGCACAAAAGCCTTTCTAGGTCCCCCATTTCTTATTTCCAGGATAAAGACTTCAGCCTCCTAGACCTTCCCTGAATTCCAAAGGGCAGAGTCGAACACCTACTGATCAGGGAAATAGGGAATGCAGAAACAAAGGAGGAACAATCAAGAAACGTTAGTGCAGAGAGTAAAGCAGGATCCTGCTTCCTCTTGAAGGGATATACATACCAATATCTTTGAGTTCTTCTGCCAGAACTAAGGCCCCCACCCAGGTGGAGGAGGGTAACTTCAGGCTGAGCTCAAGATTCCTGGAGCATTGCCTTGTTACCTCACCACCAACCAATCAGAAGAGAGTCACACACCCTGCAGCCCTCACCCCAAATTTTGCCTATAAAAAATTGTTCCCCAAAACCATCATGGAGTTTGGGGGTTTTTGAGCAGAAGCCACCCGCTCTCTTTGCTTGACCCTGCAATAAACCTTTCTCTGTTCCAAAGGCCTAAGTTTTGGTTTGTTTGGCCTCACGGTGCATTGGGCACACGAACTTGAGTTTGGTAACATCTGTATCTTTTTACGACCACCTTTGAGGATCTCTATCTCTGTCTTTTTTGCCAATTTTTCTATATATTGTAATTTGCTAGTTTTTCTTTTGTATTAATTAGTTTCATAAACTTTGATTTTTCTTTTTATTTCTTTCATTTAAAATTTAATGAATTTATTTAAATGTTATTGTTTAGTAATAAAAACAGTTCTCACGACATCCATAAATTGGATTTAAGGCACTATAATTTCCAACTTTCTTTTTGTGTTTTTACTTTTGATTTATTCTTTCATTTAGAAACTATTTTAGAACAATGATGTTCATTTTTTCATATATCTTTAAAGTGAACTTCACTTCTTATCACATTTTGATCAGAATGTTCTCTGCCACATGTTTATTTGGAACTTACTAAATGTGTCTTTGTGACAGTGCATTATCTTTAAATTATAAATTAAATATCAAATTCAAGACTTTTTACATAGATAATCAATTTCTAAAGCTAAGATGCACTCAATCCTATGCCAAGTCAGGCCAAACAATGTTGCGAAGGTACAATGTACAAAAATGTGGAACTCCTAACTTACGTTATCTTTATGTTGGCCAACTAGAACTTTTCACGTAAATATTGTAAATGTGAGAGATAAGAGGTGATGTTTGATAAACATTTGATCATTTTTGTGGGTCTGATATTTTCAGAAATCAGGTTGTACATCTAAAGAAATAACTTGTCTCTGATTATGGCTGAAATGTTAACCTTTTCCCTCTTCTTCTCTTTGAAGTATGCTCCGTCAGAGAGGGACTTTCTACTAATACTAATACTGTAGATATCACTTGCCTTTTTTCTTTTTGGTGGATAAAAGCAGTGATAATTAAGTTTAAGCTGTTCATCACCTCCTTTTATGTGTGCAGCTTCTCAAGCACCCCATTATTGGTTAACTGCCTAATGCTGGAGGATGGGAATTCCTGACACCAAGTGACATCTCATTAGCATGAACAGCTGGAGCCTGAAATGGAAGGCACCACAGGGACTAATTACCTGAAAAGATTTAAATAGCAAATACCTACCAGAAACTTTCTCACAGAAAGCAAAGCTCTGTTAACCCACATGTAAAGCCTCTGTATGCCTAAGACTAATATTTGTTTGAAACTTAAGTGTTTTAAAGTCTCTTCGTTGTAATGCTGCCCTGTGACAAAATCTATACAGGCCAGTTGCCTCATTCCCTCTGTCTTATCTTGTGGTATTATGAGCTTAATCTGGCTGGTGTATTTGATGTGGCAGATCTCAGGGATATGTCAGCGGAGACCTCAGAGAAGCACATGCATTTTCTCGTCACTACTGTTGTAAGGCACAAGGAAGCCATTTGAATGTATTTGACTAGAAGATAATTAAACATTTGTCAGCCAAGTTTGAACAAGATTTCTGGTCCCAGGGTCCCTGGGCTCCAGAGGCTCTGTGAAGCTCCTGAAATTATAGGTAATATTTTGTGTGTATGTACATACATCCATTTTTGTTTTTCAGAAGGAGTAGATTCTCTTGAATTATATGCATCCCAAAGTATTAAGATGCCCCCAAATAAGTATTACTGTCTCATACCCTACCATCCTCCAAGTATTAAGGACCGCTCACCTTGTTGTTTCTTATTCTTTCAAATTAGAGAAAAGTTACTTGTATTTTCAAACAAGAAAAAAAATAGATGTGACATATATTCTTGAGGGGAATGAGCGGGCTCATCTGATGGAAAGGAGGAGAGAGCGCTTACTAGTTACGTAAGGCAGAATTCACCAATACAGGTCAATAATGCCAGTAGGGGAATTTTTTTAGCCTCCTGTGATAAAATAATACAGCGTTCTCAATTTTAAGGGTTGTCTTTTAATCTGAGATTATATTTTGCTATATTTAAAATTTAAACTCTGATTTCCTTTATTGAATGATAGTGGAAATAACTGTATAGGTTTTTGTTTGTTTTTGTAATCTTACATGGTAAAATTCTAAAGAAAGGCCACGCTCAATCTTTTAATCTGTTTTTCAAAAGCTATGAAACTAAGGTTGGGTACTACAGCTCAATGTTCTCCCCACTCCTATAAACACCTTTCATATCGAGAGTCACTGTCTTAATCAGTCACTGGTCCTATGGTGACAAACCCTCTTGTTTGCCCAGGACTGAGTGGTTTCCTGGGATACAGAATTTACAGTGTCAAGAGAAAACCACTCAGTGAAAACCTCAATGAAACCACTCAGCTTTTTCACTGAGTGAAAAAAACTCAGTGAAAATCACTGAAATCCATTGACATCAACAATATAACTTGATGATTTAAATAAGAACCATCTAGGCAGTAGGTATATATGGCAATGTATAAGAAATATATATCAAAACAGCAGTATTACATAATGATATTTTGTTTTTTTCTTGAAACTTCTAAGTCGTGGTTTTACCTGAGACCATTCCTATCAATTATCTTGATGATTGTTCAATCACATTACTTCTTATACCTTCACCTAGGTTGAATCCTGATGGTTATTGAAAAAAATAAAGTAGTAACAATTTATCAAATGCCATCACAATGTAGATTCTAATGGTATACATTTCCTAAGCTTTCAATGGTATTCATTTCCTAAGCTTTCAAATAGCAGATGCTTATGTTTGGGCCATTTTCATGCGAAGAGATAGAGAAGGCAGCAGTGTAGTTCTCTACAATCTTCTACTTGTGATGTTACCTATTACCTGGTCATCCAATATAGCCTGCAGTCTAACACACTAAGTGGTGTAAGTGGTTCCTGGTGTGACTGTGAACAAAGGGTCTTTGTCATTTTAAGATTGTAAAGATGAACTATTTGGTTATGTCTTATAATTCACAATATTTGAATAACTAATGTGTGTAGATACACATGATTGCCATATTTACATAATTATCTACACAGTTCATATTTAAGATAAAGGGTTTCAGAAGAGTGTGAGTGTGATGGTTAATTTTATATGTCAACTTACCTGGGCCATGTTGCCAAATATTTGGTCAAACATTATTCTGGATGTTGCTGTGAAAGTGTTTGTGAGTGAGATTAACATTTAAATAGGTGGACCTTGAATAAAGGATATTAGCTTCCATAGTGTGGGTGGGCCTCATCCAATCAGATGAAGCCCTTAATAGAATAAAGACTGCTCTCTCCCAAACAAGAGGGAATTCTGCCTGCAAAATGCCTTTGGACTCAGACTGAAGCTCTTCCTTGGGTCTCAAGACTGCCATTGTACCCTGAAGATTTTAGACCTGTACCTCCACAGTTATATGAGCAGCCAATTCCTTAAAATAAATCTCTCTATTAAAACACATCCTGTTGGTTCTCTTTCTCTGAAGAGCCTTGACTAATACAATGAGTATATCTTTAAGTCATTCTTGTTCAGAAACCATTTATCTTACCAGCATTTGTATTCCCCAACTTACACCATGTTAAAGAGTGTGGGAATTTTATAATGTATCAAATGTGCATAGTTATAATTAAGAAATACTTTAAATTTGCTGTCCATTCACCTAAATAATAGCTTGACTGCTTCTCAAGAAGAGTGCCTGAAGAGAACTCACTAAATTTGAGAAGATAATGATTAAAAATCAAATATAAAAAAATTGGAAATCTTAGGATAAACAAGCAGTTGTTTTTTGGCACCTTAATAGCAGACAGGATTTATGTGGACTTAACAGAAGTGTAGTTATTGAACTGCAGCAAAGATTTAAGTTGATGTTAATCCATATGAGGCTTTAGTAATATGAAAGAAACAGAATAAGAAAAGAATCTAAAAAAAAGGGTTGGGTTCTAACAAAGTTCAAATAACAATACATTCATTAATTATAAAAAAAGAAGAAGGAGTATATTTGAAGGGTGGGAATTCTCAATGATTATTCTTGAGTATAGAAACTGAAAACTAGCAAGACATAGAAATTGATGCTAAAATATAATTTAAAATCAAGTAGCAATAAAGAATTGTAAATAATTTGAATAATCTGTCAATTATATTATTATATAAAATAATGAGTATTGTAGTCTGAAAATTTTTAGCTTTGTATTTTTCACTCACCTTCACCATAGATATCATTCCTGTTTACCTGCCTATCATTTGGAATGAGACATGAGGCTTAGTGTCACCAGAGAAAATGGATATAACCTAGTACCATATCTAACTAAAGAGCAATCAGAGTTAATCCAAAATTGGAAGGGGAAGAAGGAGATCCTTTGGAGTGGAAGAAAGTAAAGAATTAAAAATCTTTAATTTTAATTAAAATTAAAAATTTCCTCTTTTCTCTCACAGCCCTTTTACTGTGGCATTGAACCTGGAGGATGTGACTCTTAGGGAGGAAAAACAAAAAGAGAAAATGAAAAGCAAAACGTGAGAGGCTTCTGTCCCAGATTTAATTTGGGGCACAGGGGTTGGATGTATGTCATATTAGGACTTTAAAAAGACCCATGGGCCTATAGAATTGCAGGAGAATCTAACCAGCTCGGGAAGATGACCAAGATCCCTGGAAGCATTATGGAGAGAACATGCCTTGACTTGTACCAGAAACAATTATCTATCTATCTATCTATCTATCTATCTATCTATCTATCTATCATCTATCTATCTAAACAAGTATAGACCTGTATGTATATATCTCATACATACAGATCTCAGACAAATCCTTTTCCTATTTACCACGAAGACATTTAAGATTTCTGCTCTTAAGTGTGGGAATTTCTTCCCATTTCTGCTCTTAAATGTGGAAATTTCTTACATTCCCACAAGCAGTGCAAGGGAACCCTCTTGCACTGCTGGTGGGAATGTAAATTGATACAGTCACTATGGAGAACAGTATGGAGGTTCCTTAAAAAACTAAAAATAGAACTACCATATGACCCAGCAATCCCACTACTGGGCATATACCCTGAGAAAACTATAATTCAAAGAGTCATGTACCACAATGTTCATTGCAGCACTATTTGCAATAGCCAGGACATGGAAGCAACCTAAGTGTCCATCGACAGATGAATGGATAAAGAAGATGTGGCACATATATACAATGGAATATTACTCAGCCATAAAAAGAAACAAAATTGAGTTATTTGCAGTGAGGTGAATGGACCTAGAGTTTGTCATACAGAGTGAAATAAGTCAGAAAGAGAAAAACAAATACCGTATGCTAACACATATATATAGAATCTAAAAAAAAAAAAAGATTCTGAAGAACCTAGGGGCAGGACAGGAATAAAGACACACATGTAGAGAATGGACTTGAGGACACAGGGAAGGGGAGGGGTAAGCTGGGATGAAGTGAGAGAGTGGCATGGACATATATACACTACCAAATGTAAAATAGATAGCTAGTGGGAAGCAGCCGCATAGCACAGGGAGATCAGCTCGATGCTTTGTGTCCACCTAGAGGGGTGGGATAGGGAGGGTGGGAGGGAGACACAAGAGGGAGGAGATATGGGGATATATGTACATGTATAGCTGATTCACTTTGTTATACAGCAGAAAGTAACACAACATTGTAAAGCAATTATACTCCAATAAAGATGTTAAAAAAAAAAAACAAACAAGATTTCTGCTCTACCCAGGCACTTGTGGGGTAGAGGCAGTGTTGAAGGAAAAAATAAACAAGCCTAGAAAGTAGTTTTACATTAGAAGAGATTGTGATAGATTGCTAGTAAATTTAAATTTCTTCTCAATCTATCCCTTCTTTCTTGTCCATCCTCTCTAGCCCCTAGGTTTTTAGTCGGACTTCAAAAAAAAGAGGAAACTTAGATTAATTACAGATAACCAAAAAATGGCATACTCTACTTTGTACAATTTGATTTCTAGTGTATGAAAACACGTTTAAATTCTTGGAAAGCATAGCCCACACTCTGAAGGACCATTTTTCTTCTTAGTAACTTTTAGAAGAATAATATCTTCTGTTTTCAACCTGTGGATATGAGAGAACATTGATTTATCTAGGAGAATTTGGCTAGTTTACAGCTCTACGGTCAAAGTATCTCAGTCTTGATGACTGGAAACCTACTGGAAATACTCCGAACCATATTTTCAAGTTATGTTTTTACTGTTCTATAACCAAGAGAGGATAGGTATTTTTGGTTTGAAAGAAGAGTGCTGATTTAAATAGAATAATTGGAGAACACGTTCTTTGATTAGAGACCTGCAGAAAAAGGCAATGAAGAAAACCACATAACTATTGGGAGAATTTACCAGGCCTGGTGCATAGTTCCAAGGCCCTGAGACAAGAGCATACTTTGTGTGTTTGAAGAACAACAACGAAGCTCATTTTTGGAACAGAATGAAACAGAGTGAAGAAATAGGATATGTTGTCAGAGAGGATAGGAAGGGAAGAGTATATGTAGGACTTTGTGCAGATTTTTAAGGACTTTTACTATTAATAAAATCGGAAACAATTGAGGGTTTTGAGCAGAGGTGTTGCATGATCTTACTTTTTTAAAATGTCTCTTCTGAATATTTTCAAATAAACATAAGTAATGATAAATATGCTATTTTACTTATCATTTGACTTTTTCAAATAAAAACATTCCAGCAAACAAATTGTAGACTCAGAACTGTCAGATTAACTCCAGAATTGCCCTTAAGAGTAACACACTTGGAAAAGAAATTTTGAATCTGTCTTTTCTACAACTCATCCTATGTCCCATAGCCATATTGAGAATCTTAATATTAGGCTTTAGCCATGCAATTCACTGGCTTTAAAAAGTCACTATTAATTTCTACCAACATCTAATCTACATTTATTTGCCTGATTTTCAACTACTGCCAAATTAACTTTCTTCATTATGCTTCCACGATTAGAATACTTTTCCCCACCTTATTTCCCTTCCAAAGACTTACACCTTCCAAGTTTTCATTACCAACTACTCCAGTTCTCACCAGTACTGTTGCTTTTCAGCACTTTTATAACACTAACATTCTGGACCATACAATATTATAGAGATTTCTTTCCTTCCTTCCTTCCTTCTTTCCTTCCTTTCTTCCTTCCTTCCTTTTTTCCTCCTTCCTTTCTTTCTTCCTTCTTCCTTCCTTCCTTCCTTCCTTCCTTCCTTCCTTCCTTCCTTCCTTCCTTCCTTCCTTCCTTCCTTCTTTCTTTCTTTCTTTCTTTCTTTCTTTCTTTCTTTCTTTCTTTCTTTCTTTCTTTCTTTCCTTCTTTCTTTCTTTCTTTCTTTCTTTTTCTGTCTTCCTGTAGCTCTTGGCTTCACAGAGGGAAGGGAGGCAGAAGTATTTCCTCACAGTACATGTCTCCCATGTGGCCTAGCAAGTCCTGGAGTGCTTTATATTTTTATTACAAACCGGAATGCTAAGTAAAAGTTTGCATTAAACTCAGGAACAGGTCAAAATATTCTTAAATACTCTACTTGAATAAACATGTGGAATGTACTTATAAATCTGAGGGGGAAAAACATTTTTTGACAGCTGAGTATCAGATTAATATAGTGTGCAAGTTTAAAGTTTCTAAAGTGAGGAAAAACGACTTTATGGCAAGATTAATGCTTTTACTTGCAGCTACATTAATTACTTTGTTAGAGTGATCACAGTCACAAATGTCATTCCAATATATACATAGAATAAACTATAGGTAAATATGTTCATTTTGACAATTTTAATCAAAGATCCATTTATATGGTGCTTGTTTCCATGTTATTTAAATGTTTGGGTAATCTAATTATACTCATTTTAATTACCAGTGTGAAAAGGGGAAAAATTGAGATTGTTTTCATTTTTTTCTCTTTTCTAGAGTGATAATTCTCTTCAAGGAGAAGGATTTGAACATCTCTATGATGCTACCAATTCTTTACAAGTCCAGTCAGGGTTAGACTTTCTAGGGAATATATAATTGATCATTTCCTGATGGTGACTTTCAGGAATAAATGGAAAGTTAAAGTACCTAGACTCCTTAACTAGCAACTTTAAATCTGAATGTAAGGAAAAATATTAAACATATATTTTTATGACTTTTCTGCCTTGATAGAAAAGAGGTAGTGTGGAAACCATTTCTACAACATGTATGTTGGGGGATTTGCAAATAGAACCAGCTCCAAATATTATATCTGCTAACAGATGGGATACTAATTACAAGATTAATCAGACTCTCTATTTTTTTTAAACATTACTGTGTTACTTACAAAGAAGTTAGAATGGATTGGGAATGATAAAATTCATGATTTAGACTATTAATCTGGGTCTCATTCCAGGTAAAGTGAGGGTAGCCTGATAAGAGGTAAGAGAGTACAAGTTCAGTATAATTTGTTATATTGGCACCTTTTCTCCTCATGGATCCAGTACAACAAATTGGCTAAGACAGGCTTGATTTCTTTTTTTTTTTTTAATTTTTTTATGATTTCTTTTTTTTTTTTAATTAATTAATTAGTTAATGGCTGTGTTGGGTCTTCGTTTCTGTGTGAGGGCTTTCTCTAGTTGCGGCAAGCGGGGGCCACTCTTCATCGCGGTGCGCGGGCCTCTCACTATCGCGGCCTCTCTTGTTGCGGAGCACAGGCTCCAGACGCGCAGGCTCAGTAATTGTGGCTCACGGGCCTAGTAGCTCCGCGGCATGTGGGATCCTCCCAGACCAAGGCTCGAACCCGTGTCCCCTGCATTGGCAGGCAGATTCCCAACCACTGCGCCACCAGGGAAGCCCCAGGCTTGATTTCTTGATGCATTATGACAGGTTTTAGCAGTTTTTCCCTTTCTAAAGCCCCTTAAACATTTATCTTCGGAGCGAGTTATAGTTTTCCCTACAGCCAAAGATGCTGCCGTTTAATTAGTTATTGTGTTAGTCCCAGAGAATTCTTTCCTGTTTTTGTTCAAACATATGTCTAAATCCTTAAATTTCAGAATTTAATTCCCCTGCTGAGAGCTCAACTCCAATATTGGTTGGTTTTAATGGATACTCAGGGTAATATTTATCTTATGTATGTATGACAAACTCTTCAATTCCCAGGAAAAGAATGGATGGTTTGGGATGCTGGGGATGGTGAGCAATGTGGAAATGAAGTTGTGTGGGAAGATACCCTGTGATCTTGATACCCTGTGGAAATAAGCAAGTTTTCATTTATCAAAATAATGCATTTCATTGAATGCCTCAGATATGCACACTGAGGGAGCAAAGGTCAGATATCTCTAAATCTTTTAAAATAGCTAAATATCACATCCCACATATTAACAAATATATTTTCTTCGGCTGAATATTTTATGTGTTAGTTTTAATTTGCATTTTATCTGAACCCATTCATATTTTCTCGAAATTATAAGTAATAAGTAGCATTAAATAATGACTCCTGGTGAACTAAAATTTTTGCAACAAGAATTTTGAGATAAATTCTCATTGATTATCCCAACATTTCCTTTAATTTAAGAGATTCTACATTATACCTTTCTCTCTCTCTTTCTTAACACTTCAGCATTCAAAAGACAACATATACATCACTAAAATAAATTAGGAAAACCAACTGTTCAAGCTATTTTTCTTGTTTCAACACAGAAGACCATCTTCCATAATGTCTGGTTCTTGTAGACCATGAGCAAGCACAGCATCTGCTGAACTCCCTTTAAGATGTTCTGAATAACTTCACAAAATTGCCAATTTTACGCCACCTTTTTAATTTTACTGTCATATGCTATCTAAGTTTTCATAACTATTCATTGTATCAATTATTTCTCTTAAAGTATTTGCTATGAGGGGAAACGTATAGTGTAGTAAATCCTAAGGGGGAAAATCTAGTTTGATGTAATAGCAAAAGGGGTGAAACAGAAATCATAGCCTTCCTACGTTACAGTGAGGAGAATCCACCAATACCTTCTTTATGAAGCAAGCTATTTAAGTTATGAACTTCTTCATTTTAGATATAAGGAGAGCGAGGCCAAGAAAGCATTAGTCTTCCCTGGTTCCACTGCAGCCAATGTCCCTTGGCTCAGACCAATTAATTGTTTTAAATCATTGCCTTACTGGCTGGGGCTTATAGACTATGGAAGCTCTCTGGATTCTGTATGCCTGGCATGCAGTTGTAAGCACTATATTGCATGCCTTGAAAGAATTTTTAAAACTAGAAGAGGTAGGATCGTTCATTTTCACTCTGGATGCTGAGAAGGAGAGAAAGAAAAGGATGAAAAGTCCTTGTTTAAAATTAAATTTTAAAATGAATTAACAGCGTTAAGAAGTATTTCATTGTGTTAAATACATCATTGGTCTTATTTAAATAATATAATATTAAGAGCTATAATGAAACAACCTTATTTTCAAATTGAGAAGATTACATATCAGTAAAACAAATACATCATTTTAAGTAATGCCGTACTCAATAAAGACATTTATTGAAAAGTTCAGCTAAAATTTTATGACTGCATTAAAAGAAATTCTGTTTTCCCCTTATGCTATTTCCTAGGTCAGAGTCTCACTGGTGCTTCTCCTTCAATACTGGATTTCTAGCCTTAGTTTTATTTCTCATGTTCCCTTTCTTCCATCATTGGGAGTGTTATAGCTGTCTTGTTCTCTGTTTTTAAAATTTGAATCTCTTATTATTCTTCAAACCTGGTGAATGGTAGTATTTTGGAGACTAGAGAGTTTTTATAACTTTCTTGCATGGAAAACAAATAATCATCACTTTACATAGAATAATCTGACTATTAAAATTATCTTAAGGATTATATCATCTTTCTATAATTCAGAATATTCTATGTGATCTTTAAGGATCTTGAGCCTTCACTGTGAACATAAAGCACTGATAATAGAGGTATGTATAAACATTTATCACTTTCTATTTTACTTATTTCTTATTATCTCATCTTCATAATTGTGATCTATAAAAACAGTACTTCTCTTATACTGCTTGTATTATTTGTCTTAGAACAGTACTTTAAATGTAGTAAATGCTCAATACATTTCTGAAAATCAGTGATAAATATCACTTTTCCCTATAAATATTATTTATTGTGTTCCAGTAAAATATTTATATAGTTATTCCTAAATATTTGCAAGAATTCAGGATACATTCCTAATGTGATTTCAGTCATGTCCCCCTCTTTCTACAATTAAAGGAAAATATAGATATGAGAACAATGGCAAAACAAGTCAAAGAACACTATATTACTGGTTTGCTCCTGGCCTCATAATCCAATTCCAGAACACTGTAAACTTTTATAGGCCATTTCAAGAAAACCTTACTTAGCTAACTTAATCAGTTTGCATGTCCTAAAAATAAAAGTAGTACAATTCCCCAATTTATAGATTTTCCTAAGTCCAAACATGAGACTTAAAACTTATTCAATGAAAAAAAGCATGCCTATTAATAAAAAGGCAGTGAAATCAGAAAGAGGTAGGGGAAGAATGAGTGGGCATGTAGTAGTTTTAATGTTTCCAAATGAATAACTAAGATATCAGCACCAATCTTCAACCAAGTATATGCAGCAGGCATACCCCAGTAGCTCCTTGAATGACACAAAACCCAAAGAAGGGGGGAAAAAAACATCTGGGCCTGAACCAAGATCTTTTATCATGGGCACATTGACGGAAGGGAGGGAAGAAAAGATGTGTTACTAATATATGTTGACTTTGTAACAAATTCAAGATCTCTATCTTTTAAAAAATTGGTTCAACCCTGTGTGCTTGAATCAAATTGATCAAAGTTAGTTATTCTTCACTTCTCCTATTTTGAAATGGAGAGGATTTGCCTTTGATCTTCACTGGGGATGAATTAGAGCGGGGGCAAATTATGAGGAGTGGGGGAAGATGAAAGAGAAGGCTCGAGTGCCTCTTAAAGGCCAATCATGTATTTATTCAATAACATGCTGACTAGCTGTCATTAGAGCCTGTTATTTGTACTTCAGGATAAACTAGATTTGCCTTTAAAAAAAAGTTACCAAATCCCTGATGAAGACTACCTAATTCTAAACTTTCATTATTGCATTTTTTATTACATGTGAAAATATAACCAAGTTTTCATTTATAATTATTATAATATTAGGATAGCTAATATTTAATAATATATATTTATTCAATTTTCCTTTTAAATTAGAGAAAAAACTATTTTTCTTTTGACAATATATTTTTGTTGCAGATACTAAGGCAATTATAAATTTTATCTGGAATCTCGTTAATTTATATTTGTTTCCAGATAGAATGAGTCACAACTTCTCTTAGAATTATTTCATCCTTCAAATAACTTAGTGTATTCTGCAATTACAATGACAAGACAATTCCAGGTCTTGGTTCAATCACATGAGTTTCAATTTTGTTTTAATTCCATTAGACTATTTTTTTAAAATTTGTTAGTCATGATTGAGACTATGTTAGTCATGATTGAGACTATTTGTTACTCATGATTGAGGTATTTATTAACTACCACCAGCTATGTAAGAACTTGGAGCATATTGCACAGCTCAAAGTGTATATTTAATATCAGTTCTACCAATTCTTTGTCTTATAATAACTTAGTTTTTATTTTTTAGAACAACTTAAATGCATTTTTTTCTATGGGTATTTTGCTTAAAACTTGTCTTTTCGATTCTATGAATAGGTGACTTTTTTAAATGTCTGTATATTTTTTCCATAATGTTACAATTTTTAAAAATCAGGCATTTATAAATAATCAGAAAGTATTTTTATATGCAATATGGAGTATAAAATTCATTTTTCTATAGATTTATACTAGTCTGTTTATTTCACTTAGATTATTATCAAATGATATTAATTTAAGATAACTAGTGATAATAATATTGCATTATCTGCTAGTTGGGCACTAATTTTTGACCCACAATTATTTATATTTGCTGTTTGGAGGAAATGTGATAAAAATTCATTTCACTAAATTTTTCTACATTTTAGAGCTGTAAATCTAATGGATTTATGTAGCCATTTCTGAGTGTTTACTGCTTCAGAAGATTCAGCTTTTGACAATACTTTTCACATAGCTATATTAAGTAATAGCATAGAATTGATTAATCTAAACCATTCTATGTTATGCTATAATGCTTTTCAAGAAACTCATCATTCACTAAACATCTCAGTTATTTGACATCTTGAGATCATTAAGTGTGCTGACTTATTCAAATTGTTCCATGAATTAGCTCAAATAAAAGATGATTTGTGAGAGAAAACTTTTTTAAAACTCCCACAAATGTAACAAAATAAAAATCATTTCAAAGAAATAAAATATTTAGGGGATTGGTTCAAGATGGCAGATTAGAAGGATGTGCACTCACTCCCTCTTGCGAGAGAACCAGAATCACAACTAACTGCTGAACAATCAACAACAGGAAGACACTGGAACTCACTAAAAAAGATACCCCACATCCAAAGACAAAGGAGAAGCTGCAGTGAAACTGTAAGAGGAGCACAATCACAATAAAATCAAATTCCATAACTGCTGGGTGGGTGACTCACAAACTGGAGAAAAATTATTCCACAGAAGTCCACCCACTGGAGTGAAGGTTCTGAGCCCCACATCAGGCTTCCCAACCTGAGGGTCCAGAAACAGGAGGAGGAATTCCCAGAGAATCAGTCTTTGAAGGCTAGCGGGATTTGATTGCAGGACATTGACAGGACTGGGGGAAACAGAGACTCCACTGTTAGAGGGCACACACAAAGTAGTGTGCACACGAGGACCCTAGGGGAAAGAACAGTGACCCCATAGGAGACTGAATGAGACCTACCTGCTAGTGTTGGAGCTTCTCCTGCAGAGGTGGGGGATGGCTGTGGCTCACTATGGGGACAAGGACACTCACATCAGAAATTCTGGGAAGTACTCCTTGGCATGAGCCCTCCCAGAGTCCACCATTAGCCCCACCAAAGAGCCAGGTAGGCTCCAGTGCTGTGTCACCTCAGGTCAAACAACCAACAGGGAGGGAACCCAGACCCACCCATCAGCAGACAAGTGGATTAAAGTTTTACTGAACTCTGCCCACCAGAGCAACACCCAGCTCTATCCACCACCAGTCCCTCACATCAGGAAGCTTGTACAAGCCTCTTAGATAGCCTCATCCACCAGAGGGCAGACAGCAGAAGAAAGAAGAACTACATTCTGCAGCCTGTGGAACAAAAACCACATTCACAGAAAGATAGACAAAATGAAAAGGCAGAGGACTATGTACCAGATGAAGGAACAAGATGAAACCCCAGAAAAACAATTAAATGAAGTGGAGATAGGCAGCCTTCCAGAAAAAGAATTCAGAATAATGATAGTGAAGATGATCCAGTACGTCGGAAAAATAATGGAGGCAAAGATCGAGAAGATGCAAGAAATGTTTAACAAAGACCTAGAAGAATTAAAGGACAAACAAACACAGATAAATAATACAATAACTGAAATTAAAAATACACTAGAAGGAATCAGTAGAATAACTGAGGTAGAAAAACGGATAAGTGACCTGGAAGACAGAATGGTGGAATTCACTGCTGTGGGACAGAATAAAGAAAAAAGAATGAAAAGAAATGAAGACAGCTTATGCTACCTCTGGGACAATATTAAATGCAAGAACATTTGCATTATAGGGGTCCCAGAAGGAGAAGAGAAGGAGAAAGGACCCGAGAAAATATTTGAAGAGATTATAGTCAAAAACTTCCCTAACATGGGAAAGCAAATAGCCACCGAAGTCCAGGAAGTGCAGAGAGTCCCAGGCAGGATAAACCCAAGGAGAAACATGCTGAGACACATAGTAATCAAATTGACAAAAATTAAAGACAAAGAAAAATTATTAAAACCAACAAGGGAAAAACGACAAATAACATACAAGGGAACTCCCATAACGTTAAAAGCTGATTTCTCAGCAGAAACACTACAAGCCAGAAGGGAGTGGCATGATATATTTAAAGTGATAAAAGGGAAGAACATACAACCAAGATTACTCTACTCAGCAAGGATCTCATTCAGATTCAACAGAGAAATCAAAAGCTTTACAGACAAGCAAAAGCTAAGAGAAGTCAGCATCACCAAACCAGCTCTACAACAAATGCTAAAGGAACTTCTCTAAGTGGGAAACACAAGAGAAGAAAAGGACCTACAAAAACAAACCCAAAACAATTAAG